>NC_060121.1:204050455-204663834 GCF_021461395.2 Schistocerca americana | reverse complement strand
CGAAATTTAATTGCCATTCTAATCCAAATGAAAAGGAGCAAACGTGTAGGCGAATCGAACGAAAGAGGAGCAAATCTGATTTATCTTTGATATATGTGAGATCAGAGATTGGGTGCAGCACATCGTCGGTTACTGATGGGGTGGATTTCATGTCATGGGGTGCAGGAGATAGCCCAACTTTGTAGTAACAAAATTTTACACTCAGGAACATTAATACCTATTTCTTAAGTTTAAAATGTATCGCTCAGCTCTCGCACTTAACACGCGGCACCTAGGGTTGGCATCCGATACGCTTGCAATGTACGGGAATAAACAATATTTCTTTTTTCGAGCTATTCTTCTAACTCTTGGTTCATCCAGACGACACTCTCTCTTCATAGGTATTGCAGTGACGCGGAAGAGTGAAACAAATGAAAGACATCCAACAGTACATGGCCGTCTCGTAGCAACAGACTGCTATTAGACGCTGAGCGATAAGCTTGACGAAGCATGGCGATGTGTAAAGTGTGGCAGTTTGTGGCGATAGGGTTTCTTGTAGCAGTTGATGTGGGCGTAGTTAGTGTTAGTAACCGTGTAGGAGGTACGGCGCGCACTACCAGGACATCCAAGGTAGGCACCGAATCGGAAATGTCTGTTAGCGCGCCTGGAAACAGCGGGACACTTGAGAACGCGCCGTGTGCTTTGGATACATTCGAAGAGCTTCTGAAAGAGTGGTTAAAGGTATTATGTGAATGTCTAACGGACAATAGTTACAGTTATTCCCCGTTTCGATGATATTTAGTGTAGTAACTGTTATTTATTGACCATTACATTACATTCCAAGCAATGATTTCATTTCGTGTCTTATTAGAGTGATAAACGTTTGGTAGAGGTGGTATCGGAAGTAGATATCTAATGTGTTGTTCAGTATTCTGTAGATGAATTAGTTACGAAGCCACAGTTTATGCTGTTAATTAACGTCACATACAACTGTATTGTTCTGGCCATTTTACAGGAAATATCGGTAAGAGGCAGCGGCATACTTCAGGATGTGTTAGATACTTTCCAGAAGAATGGACTCGTATTTCTCGATACGCTCAATGAGCTCGTGAAGCAGAAGATGAAGGTAATACAATAAACTGTATCCTACATAAGTTTTGTGACTGTTAGCGGTTGTAGTAGTATTTCATGTATCAATTGTTATTAAATAATTTTAAAGTTTTATTCCAACCAATGATTTTCTTTAGTGCTGCGTAGTAGTATCAAGGTTCTGTAGTAGTGAGACCGCTACGTATTATCGATTGTCCAGTTCACTGTAGATAAACTAGTGCAATCCCATCTTACACCCTGTTGAATGACATCTTAAACAACGGTATTAAATTTTACAGGAAGTGTCGGAGAAGGAGTCTGGAAAAGTCAGAATTATTCAGGACGACATGGAGACGACCCAGGAGGAGGACCTCATCTTTCTGGATGTCTTCAAGGAGTTTATGAAAGAGAAGATAAAGGTATCTTGAGAAATTCTGTCCTGCATCAATTATAGTAATAGTTTAGGTTATGGGAATATTTAACGCAATAATTATTGTTTGTTACGCTTCGTATTGTGTTTGAAACAATTAATTTAGCTGGTGTCTCGTAATAGCTATAATCATTCTTTATAAAAGGAATCAGTCTGCTTTAGACGGGTTTCAGTATAACTCTGGAAATTTTACAGGCCTTGTACATGGTCTAACCACTCTACTTCTTTGAAAACTTCGTCTCTGACCAGTGGATCGTGATTATGAAAGAAACCTTTTATTATTCTTCTCATGTCTGCATCATTTATCAACTACATCCACATCATGCCACGCAGGCCACTTAATGGTATGTGGCGGAGGGTACTTCTGCTACGACTGACTGATCCTGGTTCCTGCTCCACTCGTGGATGGCTAGCAGAAAGAATGACTGTCGCTAAGCCCCTATATTAGCTCTAATTTCTCGAATTTTCTTTTAGTGGTCGCTTAGTGATTTGTATGTAGGTGGAATTAATATGTAGTTTTTACACTTGTTGCAAAGAAATCTCTTGAAATTTCAATATGAAACCTCTGTGAGATGCACAGCGCCTCTCCTGTAGCGCCTGCCACGGGTGTCTGCTTATCTTCTCAGCAACGCTCTCGCGCCAACTAGGCGATCCTGTGACGGTATGCGCCACTATTCTTTGGATCTTCTCTGTCATTTCTGTCAATCCTACCTGCGTCTCGTTATAGGATAATAAAGGAATTCTAACTCATTTCGTTTGTTATCGTGATCATATTCGTTTCTTTGAAAATACCTACACAACAGTGATGAAGGTTGTAATGCTCAAACGCAAAAGTGTACCACACAACACAGAGTAATGCAAGAAACCTCGTACGCAGGAATGACCTTTTTCTATGTAGCGCACACTGAAGATCTTTTTTTCTGTTGGTGTCCACAGGGTCTTGTGAAAATGCGAGACGTGGGTCCCCATGAGTACTTGTACCTCAGAAACACCATCATCCCAGCGATGCGAGAAGCTGTGCTGACAGTCCGTCGAACAATGAAGGCCTATGATCGTGAAGTCGCTGCAAGATACATGCGGGAGAGCATTGAAGAGACTATTAAGTGGGTCAAGGAAAATCGCGACTTAATGATTCAGCACTTGATCTGGTACTTAGTGCTGGTGTGGACCGTTGCACATCATTTCCTATTGGTGATGTGCATGCATCGATGGTTCTTAAACGAGTGAGAATGAGTACCATCAGCAACAAAAAATGTTACTTCAGTTTCTTTATTTTCTTTCAAGTTTAAAGTTGAGTTCTGTTTCAGTTTGTATTATGTTCTGTGTTCAAGTTCAATGTTTTTTCACGTTTCGTTTGTTTCGTTGTTTTTCATGTTCATTAATAATGATACTTTATCAACTTAACGGTCTGTGCATTCTTTATTCATATTTTTGAACATTACTTATATGTGTTAAATCCATAAACTGAAGTTTTGACTGAATCAGAGTTCCTACTATGAAAATTCAGAGATATTTTGGGGATAACTCCTTATGATGCTTGTGTAATAGACGCACGATCGCCGGCGGTTCGTTACAGAGTAGTGATGTAATTTCGTTTTATACGATTTTTAATCGCGATATCTCTTGTTTCTGTGGAAATGCGGTCAGAGCAGTAAAGGAGCCTGCAGTTTGCAATAACAAAAATGAACACCACCCAACGCACAACACAGAGTAATGTAACAACCCAGAGACGAAATATTAATCTGCTGCTGTTATCGTCACAGCGGGAACAGCTGTGCATAACGCAGTTATACTTTTTCTCCGCTGCGTTTATGAACCCATACACGATGTCCATATCGGCCAGTTATTCGTTACCAGTAAACCTGTCAGTATAGAACGGTGTATCACTGTTAACGTGCAGCTAACAGTGCTGATAAAAAAAAACAGCAGACAAAAGCGAACAATACTGAACACAAGCTTGAAGCGGAAGAGTAAAATGGGTACTACTGCCGTCGACGACGGGACCCGTGAGCGAATAGAAACAAGACACACACAGATAAAAAGGCAACTGCGGCAAAAAGAAAACAATAAAATGGAATACTTCTGTCACTAGCCGCCGGAGTCTTTGTTATCCTAATACCAAAATATTCGGGAGGTATCACTGAACAACTTCTGAAAGTGTAGCCTTAGAATTCTGGTCCACCCCGTATGTTGAATGTCCGTTGACAAATTTAATATCTTTTATATTTTTGCATCTACGTTATCATGTTAATGTTATTGTACATTTTCGTTAATATTAAGAAATGACAAATCCTTCAAGTTAGAATACTGAACACTTTGCGACCAACAAAACTCCATTAAATATACAATGTTTCCTGTTTTACTACATAAAAATAGTAACATCTTAGAAGACTTGAAAATGACTGACAGACTTTTTAGTAACAGTATCAGAAGGTCAAATCAGGAACTTAAACACATCTTGGATAATAAATATTTTTTTGATGAAAAAATTACAACTGGGAGAGATACCCGTTGTTTCTATTTATTGTCATAGGTTTCGTTTTCCTTTTTTCCCAGTTGGTAGACGTGTTTCTACATCTACATTAAAGAAATTAGATACTGGAGTGGTCTCGAACGCTGGACCTCACCCTCGCGAACATTGTGTTTTCCCGGTGTGGCTTCATTAAATTTAATGTTCCTCTTCGGAACCGTGAAATTGGAAAGAAATATGCCGTGGCAAGAGTTACTAGTTTAGGGTCACAACGGGAATTATTAAGTATTTATAATTTTAAATTATCCAGAAATATTTAACTGAGGATGTAATGGATTCAAAAACACGACTTTAAAGCTACGACACCAGTCTTGCACCAGCTTTTCTCTTCATGTATAATCTGGCTTCGTTATGTTGTTCCCTCGACATTTCCTTAACCGTCCATATTCGTCCATACTTCTTTTCTCGTGAAGACAACGACGAATGATCGACCTGCTCACACTTAGAGGGAGGACGTTCCTAATCTCTGTACTGGACCTGAAAGGATCTTAACACTACAGTGGAGTATACTATAGCCCTGGTCCACCGTGGTAGTCTGTGGACACTCAGGGCGACGAAGGCGATGGACGAGGTTTTTCCTCTTCACTCAGAAATTCATTGTAAATTTTCTGTATTCTAGGAGAAGGGAACAGACAGTGATACAGTATTCATCTTCATAAGGCGCAAGAACGCGATCTTCATCGAATTCCTTAAATTCTCATACTTCATAAGTACGAATCTACTGACGAGGCAGGAGGACACGAAGCATGATACAAGATGGAGAGCATTTCTTTCGCCTCAGATGTCAAATTCATTCCATTTACATGCTTTGAAAAAATAATTAAGAAATTAGTTACTTGTGAGTATTGTTTAGAGTATCGTGTAAACAACATATGTAGTACTAATAATGGCACCGTTTTCATACATTAAACGTAAATTTAGATTCAAGTTGTGATGCAGGTCATTTGTCTGCCTGTCATAGTTTATTCATCTATGTTGCCCCTCCCCCCCAACCTGGTACATCGAACAGTTGTTCATACATGTGGCATGATAGTAAAGTTGGTAGTTGGGTGAGTTTGTACTCTCTTGTAATTGGGTTCGAGTCCTGGCGTTTCTACTAAATTTAATTAGCTGGAGGTCGCATATTAAGCAATAAGAGGAGTTTCAATCAAAAGGCAGAAGGCCTTATACTAAAACATTTCATGCAAATTGGGCTGTAGGTTCCATTCAAAAGCATAACAGTCTTATGCCTTAAGGGCATAGGAAGAAGATTAATTTAAGAAAGGCACCTCACCAACAAATAATAAAACGGCTTAAGCCCTAGAAAGAAGAGTTTCAATTTTAAAGGGTAAAGGCCGCATCTTAAAATATTTCATATAATATAAAGAATAACAATCTTGTTCCTTAAGGGCAAGACAAGCACATCAATTTAGGAGGCATTAATACTCGGCTGAAGGCCACATATCAACAAAATATGTTTAATGGATTAAGGTCTAGAAAGTGTTTCAATCTAAAAGGCAGAAGGTCTTACCTTAAAACCTCTCCAGTAAAATTCGGTTGAAGGACCCAAATAAAAATATAATAATGTCATGGCTTAAGGGCAAGACAAGAACATTTATTTAAGAGATAGTGATACTCCGATGAAAGCCACACATCAACCAAATAACTAAAATTCAAACAGGGCAATTACTACATAAGACACAAGAAATAGCGCTCCGATGTTTCCAAGGGTCGGCCTTGGATTGTAATACTAACGAAGGTTCAGATGAGACAGGCAGCCTGTCGAAGAACTTCTTAATCTGAAACAACCCAACTGATACACAGCCGAACGACCAATCGACAAAATCATTTCCACTCGACGCAACCAGTGAAACGACCACAAGATTTCAATACACGACACACAGAATATTGGCGCCTACAACGACCAACAAGACCTCAGCTGTCGAACTACACGCCGCACTGGACAGCAGCAATACAAGGAAAATACGCTGCCTAAAATTAGGTCAACGACCAGGGCAGGTAACCGGAATGTCAACGGCCACAAGGCGTAAGATACAGCTGGTGAACTTCCATAACAAGGAATAAATTGAGTTACATTTCACAGGAAGCCGACCTAAATACACACTCATTGTTGCTCTCGGGAATGTCCTAAAAGCGACAACCAGGATCAAACGAAGAAATGTAAACAGTTGAGGCTCGATAGTAAGTTAAGTGGGGACTCAACTTTCACGTTCGAGATCGGTGGGCGACGAACTTCGTAGCACTCCTAAGCATCACCTCACACTCCAAACGCGCGTGTACAACGCCAGCGGCTCCAGCCCGACTTCGCGCCTGCTTGCTGCTCCACGCCAACCAGCTGACGCGACTGCTGGTCTGTCCGCGACTGCACTGCTGGTGCGTCTCCCACTCACTCACTACCGGCCACACGACGACTCGGAAATACTATCGGTCGCTCCAGAGATGGTACGACAGTGCGTTGATACGTACGCACTACTGCTGCCACTCACGGGTAAGTAAGGCAGGAAGTTAGTCACGCCAGTAAATGGAATAAGAAAACGAGGCGGCACTACTATAACAGAAGACGACAAACATTTAATGGGATGAATATCAGCCGTGCATGGCTCAGCGTCATTTAAAGTTAAAAATGTGCACAAGTAGTTGCTCAGTTAGAGTACAGAGGATCTACTCGTGATACGATGTTAATTTTGAATTTTCCATGGATCTCTTGCCGCTGTTAACCGAGATGCTTTTACCTGTGTAGTTCCACATCCCGTGCATAACCAACCATTGACATAAGGAACAACGTTTCACATGTGTAGGAAAATCATTTAAAGAGTAAAAATACTCCGAAATGTCATATAACTTCAGAAAGTCAGATCCTGTCTCAAAATCACATGTTCATAAAAATTATTAATTTCGCCTCAACACTGCTGAAATTACTTATGTGACTGAGTTAGTTAACTCAGTCTAATGAGTGGTGGTAGTGATTTAGAAATACCACTTACAGTAATAAAATTGAGTTTCGAGCGTTTAGGGCTCTCTCAGCAGAAGCAGTGAAGCAGTGGCAAGTTTATATGGGACCAGACTCCTGATGTCATCAGTCTCTAGGCTTACACACTACTTAGTCTAACATAAATTAAGTTACACTAAGGACAACACACACACCCATGCCCGAGGGAGGACTGGAACATCCGACCGCCGGCCGAAGTGGCCGTGCGGTTAAAGGCGCTGCAGTCTGGATCCGCAAGACCGCTACGGTCGCAGGTTCGAATCCTGCCTCGGGCATGGATGTTTGTGATGTCCTTAAGTTAGTTAGGTTTAACTAGTTCTAAGTTCTAGGGGACTAATGACCTCAGCAGTTGAGTCCCATAGTGCTCAGAGCCATTTGAACCATTTTTTTGGAACATCCGACGGGAAGAGCGGCGCGAACCGTGGCAAGGGGCGGCTGAATCATGTCTAATGACGCGTTTCGTAGTACTTGCGAGATTGTGGTGTTGATGTACTTCTGGACTGCTTATCTTAGAGAACAGTATGCTCTAGTGATCTCTTGTGTTATCCATTTTGTATAATCAAACGAATGTACTGCGTAGAAATTAGAGGACCTGCAAGACAGCTACGTTGCGTGGGCTGAATGCACATCATGCCAAAGTTCCCTCGGCCAAGCTCAGACAGACAGCGCAGCTTGACATTCTACACAATGACACCACGCTCACAGATATTTCATGCCCCATGTGTATGTGTGTGTGTGTGTGTGTGTGTGGGTGGGTGGGTGGGTGACTAAGAGTAATTTTTCGCCAGGTGACGCTGCTATCATCTGAACGGGTTTATATCGATAGTAGTTCGGTGTTTGGCTGATCAGTGTACTTAAATGTTTTCTGAAGGTAGTCTTTCTTTGTAACAAATTTTGGTTTTCTGGTGTGTGCGGGCGAGCGCGTATGTGTATCTGACACTGTGCGTGTATATCTCTGTGTGACTTCGGAGAGTGAGATGTGGGTGGAGGGAGAAGGAGGGAGAGAGAGCGAGAGGGGGGGGGGGGGAGAGAGAACTAGTGGCTGAGGTACAAATAGCACAGAGGAAGTGGATCACAAACGGACTCGCGTCTGTTTACAGGGTAAACACAATCCCGTCTCTCTCTGTTCTCTGGAGATCTTGGTACTGACGTTACGCCAAAACTCATAGTAATCTGCCAATGTAATGCAGTGGCTACACAGGTAGGACAAAGATCACAGAATTATACAGCTTCTGACAACTTTTCGGCAAATTTATAGCGGCTAGTAAGGTGGCTCGATGAAATGAAAATGCAATGTTGATTGGTAACAGGTACAATTTTTCTTTTTCCTATTAAGATCAGTAGGATTGGCTGAAATTAATGCCTCGAATTTTTTTCTGTGAAAGCTCTTTAAGCTACTTAAATACGAAGAGCGTTATTAACGTACTGCGTCTACATCCTTAACGTCTCCATACTTATTTGGCAGGGTAGTCATCCTGGCTGTTAACACATTCCTCACAATAAGAGACCAGTTTCTTGACACACTCGGCGTAGACTTCGTTTGATTTCTTTGACGGAGGTGCAATCTCGCCTCTGCTTGCAGTGCTTTATCACTATCAAAGTAAAGTCCACGAAGGTGTCTTCAAGTTTTGGAAACATGAAAATCGAACGGGGCAAAGGCGTCACTGTATGAGAGCTGATCGATGGAAGTGAACCCAGAGCGTCGGAATGTTGTTATCACACCGCTCAGCTGTTCCCTAACATTTTCATGCTGAAGGAGAACACGTTCCATGCGTGGATGAACTCTTCGAATTCTAAACTCAATTACATCACGCTGTTTCTTATGCACCGACGTAGTTACGTTTCACTCCATCATGTTATACGCTAAAATTTGAGCCCTCTAGCGGCAGAAATCTGCGAATGTGTCGACAGGAAGACGAAAGATGTAGAATTTTAATAACGTTTGTGTTATTTAAAAAGCTTTAAGAGTTCTCACAAAAAATAGTTTGGAGGAATTCCTTTGCAGCACACCCTTGTATTCACTGGGAACACAGGACAAGGCGAAAGTTTGTCGTAATAGTAAACAAATACGACGTTCAAGCGATTCGCAATGAATCCATTAGCCGAAAGCCTCTTACAGAGAAACCTGTACACTTCAATGTAAAGGTAAACAGCACCACCAACCTCTGAACAACGAACAGTCAACTTCAGGAATGCCAGCCAGTATTCAGCAAAGACCGTAGAATAACGACTGCTGCCGTATTTTCGAAGGAATCACTGAAAGTAGATGAAACAAACAATAAACAAACGCCAGGCGATTTAGGTTTCTAACATGAATTCTACTTGTGACATATGTTTCTCCTTGTATAATTCACAGCAGTTAATACTTCTGTGACTAATTTATAGTTGTACAGTTCGTATTTTACATCGTGCCTACACTGCATAATGTGTCCAACAAACCGGAATTAACGAAGTGATACAGTACGAGAATACTAGCGGTATTAGTGCTGGATACTTTTCTGTATAAGCTATTTTTCACTAACAGGCCAACCGTTCTCTCACAATGCAAGCGTTAGTTATCCACTGACGACTTATTTATGGTTTAATACATGGTAAATTGATCTTATAACATCCGTCCTGCATATGTGTTGTACGCCTATGAATCTCGACTGATCTCTAGGAGGAACAAGCTGATTCAGTCGTACAAGAATTAAGAGCCTTATGTTTCGATTATCTGATAAGTCTATAATCCTGAAAGGTGCGAGAATTACTTCAACTTTGTAAGACAAAGACTTTGACGAAATGTCTGTACCAGACACCGAAAAGAATTTCGAAAGTGTGTGTTATCGTCTTTCAACACATCACATAAATGTGTAGCTAGGTAAGAAAGATGTTCACATATCTACTAGCACCCCAAGATATTCAATAATATTGAAAATGTTTTTGATTTTTCATGTGAGATTGCAATCTATCTGGTTGTGAAAGATTGCGTGGAAACCTTCTGTGAATATCATCCGTCGACCTCAGTGCGTACACAATTTCCTTGGCTATGTTGAGAGGAACGTAGATATTTTACTACTATCTTTTTGATCTGTTTTGTGCTGTGCCGCAGCAAACGGCGGGGATGGAAAGTGGCAGAGAGTTGTAGTGGTGAAAATCCTCAACAAGTTTGGCATACAACCATTAATATAACTCGTCAAATCCGGGCTCGTCCGAAAGAAGATTATAAGGAATAATCCAGCGCTAAATTTACAGATATCAGTTCACTGCCTAGCACATTGAAACATATAATATAATATTCTGTCATTTAAAGTATCTTCAGCATCATAATAATACGAGATAAAACGATAAAACATCAACAAGACAGAAAATAAAAAAGGATAACAAGAAAAACCACAAGAATACAAACTTATTTCCAGAAACAATAACATAATATGTTGCCCACCAAACGCCGAATCTATTATACTACACAACCTTAACAAGAGAACAGAGAATAATAAATGAAACGCAGCAAAAAGGATACCTATTGATGACCACAGGCCACAAATAGTGAGAGAGAAATTCATTCTATTCAAGCAGTTAAAGAGATCAAACAGTCACAAAACACAATAAGCAACAAAAGACAAATTCTGGAAATTTTACAATTTAGGACCCACAGCTGTCTCACCGTTCTGACGATGTGTGCTCTTACCAAATTTAAAGTGGCCCAAGTAACACAGTGATCTACACAACACAGGTTTACACGAAAGGAACTGCCACAACCTTCTGTAACTCTTGTAGCCGAAGAATTGTGATTTAGGGGCGCCGGCAGTGTAGCTCAGCGTGTTCGGTTAGACAGGGGCTGGCCCTGTGTAATAAGAAAAGTGAGTAAAAGAATCAACGATCAACTTGACGTTCGCCCAGACAAAACGCAACGAAAAATAAGTAACAAAATAAATAAATAAAAAAAGGGTAGCACCTTTCATTAATAATCAAGACGTCCTCGGATCCGTGTTTGAACCCCGCCACAGCTTAAATTTTGACTAAAATTCATGTGCAATGGCGACAGGACACTTCCGACAGAAGATGTTACCTTCATTCTGCCAACGTATTTGTCAAAGAGGGTGGAGTTGTCGACAGGTGGGAAACTTCCCCCGTCAGGCGAAAGAATCAGCGGTGAACAACGGCAAGAGGATGCAGAAGGTAACATAAACAACTGCACTAAAGACACGACATGTGGCCTGTAGCTGAAAAAGTGCCATGATGATCTGTCCATTGGCTAAAGATGCAGACTACGCCCCATTCAGATCTGCGGGAGGGGATTGCCAGGAAGGAGGTGCCCATGAAAACAGGACTGAATATCCAACGAAAGATTAACTTTCTACGGCTCGAGAGGTGGTATATCAGAAGTTTAAACGTGATAGGCAAGCGAGGAATTCCGCAAAGGGAAATGGTGAGGCTCAGTCTAGATATAGTGGGTGTCAGTGAAGCGAAATGGAGAATGGTGGAGATTTCTGGTCAGATGAGTATAAGTTAATACCAACACTAGCAGAATATATTACAACGGGTGTAGGTGTGGTTATGAATAAGAAGGTAGGACAGAGAATGAGTTACTGTGAACAGTTCAGTGATGGGGTTGTTGTCATCAGAATCAACAGCAAACCAACACTGACAACAGTAGTTTATGTAAATATCACGAAGTAGCAAGCTGAAGGTAAAGGAAGAGAGAAAGTAAATGAGAATATTGAATGAGTAATGTAGTATGAGGAAGGGAAATAAAAATTTAATAGTCATGGAGCACTGGAACATGGTTGTAATGGAAAGAGTAGAGAAAAGGGATATAGGAGAATAGGGGCTTGGTACTAGGAACGGAAGAGGAGAAAAACTACTTGAGTTCTGCATTAAATATCAGCTAGAAGTAGAGAACACCCTGTTCAAGAATGAGAAGAGGCATAGGTACACCTTGAAAAGACCTCTTTGAAAAGGCTGAAATCAAATACTGGGTTTCAAGGTGCACCCAGGGGTAGATGTAGAATCAGATCACAATTTAGTTAAGATGAACAGGCTGCAGTTTAAATGACTAGTCAGAAAGAATCAATCGCAAAGAAGTGGGATATGGAAGCACTAAGGAATGAAGAGTTATGCTTGAAGCTCTTTATGGCGATAGATCCTGTGATTAGAAAGAGCTCAGTGTGCAGTTCAGTTAAAGGGGAATGGAAATCTCTACAAAGGGCAACCACAGAAGTTGAGAAGAAAGCGATAGTAGAAAGAAGATAACTGTAAAAAAAACATGGGTAACAGAGGAAGTACTTAAGTTGATCTACGAAAGAAGGAAGTAAAACGTTTTCAGAGATACTCATAAATAAAGAAATTAAAGTCACTGAAGAATAAATCTGAATAGTAAGAGCGGGGAAGCTAAATCGAAATGACTTGATGAAAAATGTAAAGAAGGGACGGATAACAGTTCATCAGTATTTCTAAAATCATTGGGGGAAGTGCAACAAAACGAATATTCACGCTGGTGAATAGAATGTGAGAGCCTGGCGATATGTCATCGTACTTACAGGAAAATGTCATCCACATAATTCCTCAGACAGTAAAGGCTGACAAGTGTGGAACTGTAACACAATCAGCTTAATAGCTCATACACCCAAATTGCTGACAAAAGAAATGTACAGAAGAATGGAAAAGAGAGTCGAGGATGTGTTCGATGCGCATCAGTTTGGCTTAAAAGAAAGGTAAAGTCACCCGACATTCAGTTTTGAATATGTGTTTGATGGTGGAATCAAGGCTAAAGAAAAATCAAGAGACGTTCATAGGATTTGTCGACCTGGAAAAAGTTTGTTGAAAGGTAGGGGTAAGCTGCAGGGAAAGATGGGTAATATACAATACGTACAATAGTCAAGGAGGAACAGTAAGAGTAGGAGACTTAAGAACAAAATGCTCAGATTAACAAGGATGTAAGACAGAGTAGTAGTATTTCACCATGCTGTTGAATGTGTAGATCGAAGAAGTAATGACGCAAATACGAGTAAAAGAAAGATTCAGAAATGGAATTTGAATTCAGGGATGAAAGGATAAGATTCGCTAAAGACATTGCTATCCTGAGTGAAAGTGAAGAAGAATTACGAGATGTGCTGAATGGAATGAACAGTGCAATTGTTGTGAATTGGCAGGAGCCAATTCACGGAGTTTGGAGGAAGCCGAAAGGCACGCGTTTAAGCTCACGCAAACTGGCGTGAGGTCTGGAACAGGACAATGCAATTAATATAGCCAATAAGGTACGTTGCTGCTGGAATACTTTAATCCATAATTGGTGTACATCGCTCTTGACGGTACATGTTTTACAATCTCAATATTAACTGGTAATGGCGCCTTGCTAGGCCGTAGCAAATGACGTAGCTGAAGGCTATACTAACTATCGTCTAGGCAAATGAGAGCGTAATTTGTCATTGATCCATCTATGGCAAAGTCTGCTGTACAACTGGGCGAGTGCTAGAACGTGTCTCTAGACCTGCCGTGTGGCGGCGCTCGGTCTGCAATCACTGACAGTGGCGACACGCGGATCCGACGTATACTACCGGACCGCGGCCGATTTAAAGGCTACCACCTAGCAAGTGTGGTGTCTGGCGGTGACACCACACTAATGACTACAGAATATGGATTGAGAGTGAATCGAAAAAAGATGAAAGTGATGAGATGTAGTAGAAAAGAGAACAGCGGGAGACGTAACATCAGGGTTGGTGATCGTGAAGTAGATCAGGTTAAGGAATTCTGCTACCCAGGCAGCAAAATAACGCACGGCGGTCGAAGCTAGGAGGATATCTAACGCAGACTAACACTTTCAATGCGGACATTTGGACCAAAAAAGGTCAACTAGTATCAAACAAAGGCCTTAATATTAGCAATAAATATCTGAGAATGTACGTTTTGAGCACAGCACAACATTGCATGGTAGTGAAACATGGACTGTGCGACAACCAGAAATGATGAGAATCAAAGCAGTTGAGACGTAATGTTTCAAAGGAGTGTTGAAAATTAGGTGGACTGATACGGTGAGGAAAGGAATGTATGGAAAACACCGACAAGAAGAAGTGGCCGGACGGTAGGACATCTGTTAAGACGACTGAATAACTTCCATAGTGCTAGAGAAAGCTGTATGGCGTAAGAGCTCAAGAGGAAGACAGTGATTGGAATACATCGAGCAAACAATTGAAACACAGTTTGCAATTCCTACTCTGGGATGGAGAGGTTGGCACAGGAGAGGAATCTGTCGTGAGCTGTATCGAACCAGTCAGGCGTTTGATGCCTCATAAATAAATGAAAAAAGTGCCAAAGCCACTCTTCACCTGATACTAACTTGTATCCTGGCGGTTGCATGCAGTTTGCATCCACAGAGCCGAGAACCATCCACTCGTCCAGGCTAGAACCAACGCCCTGTGTTGACCACAAGTCACCACAGTTCGAGATCCCAGTCTCCTCGAGACAGACTCCCCTGCTTTCCTCCATGAACTCCTACTCTGTCCCATACAGCTGACCACTCTCTTTGATAACTGTCAGTTGTTGGATCTTTTTGCTGTCGTCTCCAAACCGCGCGGCCGCTACGGTCGCAGGTTCGAATCCTGCCTCGGGCATGAATATGTGTGATGCCCTTAGGTTAGTTAGGTTTAAGTAGTTCTAAGTTCTAGGAGACTGATGATCTCAGATGTTCCCATACTGGCACATCTTTCCTGAGGCTCCACTCTGCTTATGAAAGCAGCCATCCCGTCCGCCTGTAACAATACAACAGGCTGCTATCGCCACGAGCCATCACACCCACCGGCTGGTGCCACAAGTGAAGTTCTGTGCAGTGCGCTCCCCCCGCCCCCCACCCCCCGCCCCCACTTAGCACTAGCTGCCATCTCATGTTGCTGGTCGACTGGCGTACACCACGCAGCTGCTGGTGGCGATCTCTGTCATGGCGGACGGGAGCATCAGTACTGGCGGCAACTGTCAGGCAGGGTGGGAATCCGATGGTGTGTTGAATCTCTTGAACTCTTCACTTTTTAGTTTTATCTTGTGCCTCGAGGGACAAGTTTTATTTTAAGCGACGTGACAAATAAATGAATAACCCGAATGTAGGTTTGAACACAACATTGCTTCGCTATCGATGATCTTGTGTTATTTTGTATGCTGTTGCCTTCTCAGACCTTTGTACAGGTTAACTCAGCCAGTAATAATGGGTACATACAGTTAATGTAGACCCAGAACACCAAGGTACCACGGCATTATTCACATCGGAAAACGTTCCCAAAGGTGGTAAGTGATACGTTAAAATCACTGGACGAAAGGGGATCGAATGCGAGATATTTGGATTCGTAGTCTGGTTCGCTACCAGCACACTAAAGAAATAATTTTTTCCATCAAGAGGCTTGGTGAAAATAGCGTTAATTTAGCGGAGCATTCCGTAACTCAATGGCCAGCGCACCTGACTTTAATGCGGGAAACCCTGTTTCGAATCCCGGGAGTGCCACGGATTTTTCCTTGATGGGAAGTCTGGGACTGCGTCCAGCTATTCCCGTGGTGATAGTTACTTGATCGAGCAGTAGTGGCTCCAGGTCACGAAAACTGACAACGGCCGGAGAGTGCTGTGCTAACTGCACGCACCTCCACGCTGCAACCAACGACACCCTTGACGAAGGATGACACGGTGGTCTGTAAGTGGGGATGGGCCCGCCAGGGTATGTGGGCGAAGTTCACGGTTTTAACTAGCGTTGATGAAGTCGATTTATGGCGAGGGTAAAGTGAGGTATAGGAGGAGAAAGGAAACCCATTAGAGGGAGGCATTAAAAATGAAGATAGTTCAGCGAAAATCAATGTTCTAGATTCTGGCTCCGGCATGACAACAGTGTTAATCTGCTAGGAAGATTCAAAATAAAGTACACTCCAGCTCAGTGTGAAATTACGGTTAGATGATATTTTTCTGGTTCATCTTTTCTTTTCGCTGGCCTCAAAAGCGTACCATTTTGTCATAAAGAAATGATGATGAGAGTAACTAAACAGAGCTAACGTCTCTTTAAACAGGTTTTGATGTTGATGAGCAAGAGTGCACACACCGTCATTTCTCAGTATTGTTGTTTATTTAATTACAACATAGGTTTCGGGTTTTTATGCCATTTTCAAGTGACTGACTTTATGACACAAACTCAATAACTTGAAAACGGCACAAAAGGCGGAAACCTAGGTCGCAATTAAGTAAACAATACAGTAAATTTCGGTGTGTTCATTTAAAAATTATGTCTCTAGGATTAGTAACTGGAAGTAAATTTGTACCAAGTTCGGGAGCAGTCTAAATGATCGTTTCTACCATCACTAGCTTCGGAGCCTATAGTTCACTCCCATCGAGGTCGTTGATATCTGTGCGACACAAGCCGCACTACATATGTAACATTTCTGTACTGTCTACTGAGAATAATCGCAGCTGTGTGTACACTCTGAGAGTATTCGAGAATTCAATTCACGGGTTTTAGTTTTCGTTAACACTACAAGCATTATCAGGGAGAGCCCGTCATAAATAGACTTTTGCTGATGGGTAATGCTAGAGATCAACGGTGTTGACGCCAAGACTAGTCGTAGAAAATACTATTTGAGTGGAGGAAAGCCTCATATGGATCGCAGACCCTGGGTGAATAGATTCTGCGTGAAGCCTTCGTTCGGCCTGAAGAAGTTTTTGCTGGATTTAACCCAAAGTGTCGTCGGTCACGAGACATTAACGCTTTCATGGCGTGTGACATTTATGTCAGTGATTATATTCCCACCCTTGTCCTTTTCTGTAATCACTATGAAGACACTTTGTAGATATCTCTCTGTACGATAGTCAAAACGAACAGAAACTGCTAGCTAAACGGTGGCAGTTACTCAGCTTTTCCATTAGCTCAGAGAATATTTCAACCTTTTTCTGAACTCACATTGTTTTGTCATGTCTTATGAGCCCTCGTTCTGGCCAGTTTGAATATAATGGTACAAACTCTTTCGTAACGTCTTTTTTAAGTCACTGTTGTCAGTATGAAGTTTTGGGCGAGTTGGTTTGCAAGAACGGTTGGCGGGTGCAAAGCCTTGTGGCTTCCTTGTTTCGAGAGAGTGAGCCATTACTACTATGAATCTTTTCTCGTTCCAGTTCTGAATTGGATAGTTGGAGAGACAAGGATGTCATATTTGTCTGGCAGAGTTCCACGCTGTTGACGAGAAGTTACAATGTCCAAGGAATAATGTAGCATCAATCTAATTTACATTCAGTAACAAAATATAGCCTTGCCTGTGAGGTTAGCTGGTAATGTGTGTTGGGGTCATTCCGCATGTAGGTAATCGAAAGCGTATGTCCGCGAGGTATAATTGATGCTGATAGGTCGCTAATTGGGAATTGCTGAATATAGCATTACATGTTTATATTTTCTCTTCTTAATATTTCAAAACTGAAAGGCGTCACCAGTCCTGAAGTGTTGAGATTAATTTTCTCAGTGATCTGTAATAACATATTACATGAATGATGTCACATCTGGTTATCAGCCTAGTACTTTGGATTGTAGGCTGAAATATCGTTACGGGATTGTTAAGTAACTTTTGAACACTTGTGGTGAAATTCAGAACCCAATATTTTATATTACCGAGAAACTCGTCAGTCTTTGCCTAAAGTTAATATGAATATCTCATCCTGGTTGGCAGCTATCTTGTTCTATCTCATATATAGTAATTTCCAGAGTCATAGTTACATAGCCAAAGCGTGGGATTTTGATTGTTTTAAATACAGTATTCGAGTCTGATCGCGTTGCTGACTTTATCCTCTTGTACATTATGTACTTTAGTACCCGTATCTTCAGAGTTTCATGCCTCATTTGTCACTATCCCGTAGGTTTGTCTATGTTGCTTTTCAAACACACACACACACACACACACACACACACACACACACACACTTGTCAGAGTGATTGTTTCCACTTTCGAATGTATTCCCCTGGCGTCTTGGCCTGTGTATGGAACATCAGGAGATGGCTGAACAATTTCTAAATAGCGCTATTGCTTGTGCATATACGGCAGACCGCTGTGCATTAGTTGTGCATCTATACTTTGGCATGGCGTACCTGACAGTTTATTTTGTTAATCCGTTCGCGAATCCAGAGTGAAAAAAATTACTGACTGTCCGCCTCTGCACTTTCTTTGGCGCAATTTCGGCGACACCGGTACAAATCCACCAAGTTTGTTCTCATCGTAGACCCTGAATGAGAACTGACGAATTTTGATAGCATTTAAGCGCGAGATGTACAAAACCTTTCTTCGACTGTCTAGTACGTAAAAAGCTCGGAACTCGACCAAGAGTGTGACAGTTCTGGAGGGGACGCTGACACCCCGGCTGGAAGGATCTACTGATTTGTTACGATGCAGACCGATGGCCAGAGTGGCGCAGTTAGACTCAATAAAATATTATTCAAGATTACTCCAATTATAGCTAAGCATATAAGTCGTTGCCGCGTCTTCTCCTAGGTCCGCGACGCTGAATCCAACAGCGGACCCACGGCTGCCAAGGGCGCTGCGTCAGCTCGGGGTGGCATCTTGGTGCGGTGGTTAGCCACTCGCCGGCGAGGTGGGAGCGCCCCGTCGGTAGCCATGCTTGGAGATGTCGGTGACTACGATGTGCATGTTTGATTCACACGTTCTTTCAGGGAGTACTCAATCGCTCCTAGATCAGAGCCCGTGTCATCCCACCAGCCAATTAAATTCCCCATAGGAATATCACTTAATGTCCCACTACACTATTACAGCCTCCTTGTCCGTACTATTCACTGTGCAGTCTCACTTCCCTATAAAACTGGACTCCAGACATTCTAGAAATACAAACACTTCCAAGTCACTTGGCGTTCTACAGCGACGAGCTAAAATATTATACTACGGTAAAAGGCTTTCTAACACTTAAATCTATATATGTTAACAAGTTTGTCTTCGTCAGGTAAGCTTTCCTTTCCATTGCCAACCTGCAATTTATGCCCTCTCTAATTAGGCCATTATCGTATATAGAAAAACTCATGTACTAATTCAAAGGTCTCATTCCTTAAACTCAGTCCTTCAGCATCACTTCATTTAACTCATCTCTATTCCATCATCGTTATCTTCTTTTGCTGATGTTCACCCTCTCTCTTCTTTTCTAGACACTGCCAATTCCATTCAACTGCTCTTTCAAGTCCTTCCCTGTCTCTGAAAGAATTACAAACCTCAAGGTTTTTTTCTTCTCCTTGAACTATAATTCTTACCTCAAATTTTCCCTCAGATTCCTTTATAGCTTGCTCATTGTATAAATTGAATAACATCAGGCATAAGCTACAAGCCTGAGTCACTACCTTCTCAATCACTGCTTCCCTTTACGCCCCTCTATTGTTATAGCTGGCGTCTGATTTCTTTTCAAGTTGTAAATAGCTATTCGCTCCGTTTAATTTACCAATGTTACTTTCTGAATTTCCAAGAGAGTATTCCACTAAGTATTGTAAAATGTCTGCAGATGCTATAAACGTAAGCTCCTCTTACCTTAACCTATCTTCCAAGAGAAGAGGTAGAGTCAGTGTAGCGTCGTGTGTTCCCACATATCTCCGGAATCCAAATTTATCTTCCCAAAGGTAGGCTTTTATCAGTTTTTTTCCATTCTTCTGTGAGATATTCATGTTATTATTTTCAGCCATTACTTATTAAACTGGTAGTTCTCTAATTTTCATATTTGGAAGCACCAGTTTCATTTGGAATTTCAGTTACTACATTCCTCTCGATGTCTGACGGTTTTTGTTTTTCCCATACAACTTGCACACCAGGTGCGATAGTTTTGGCATGACTGGCTCTCCAAGTCTATCAGCAGTTCTGATGAAAATAGTTCTACTCCATGCGCCTTGTTTCAACTTAGATCATTCACTGTCATGTCAGATTCTTCTCGCACTAATATATCTCGCACCACATCCTCATCTCCATGCTCTTCCTTTTCTATTGTAACCTTCGTCTTCTTTGTATGGACCCTCTATTTAATCCTTCTACCTTTCAGCTTTCCCTTTGTGTTTGTAACACTTGATAATCATATAGCTACTTCTCTTTTCTCAACAGGCATCCTTACCTTTCTTGTAACCAGTATCTCTCCTTCCCCTAGTTTTATGTGCGTCTAAATCCTTACTTTTGAGCTTTAGACGTTCCTGCATTCCATCTCTCACCTTCTGTCAATGTGATTTCCTATACGTTTATATTTCTTTTCCTGCTTCAATGGCCGCAATTTAATATTATCTCCTTTGATTAGTTAATTTCTACTAGGCCTTGTCTTTATACCAATTTGATTCTGTGCTGCCTCCGCTATTTCACTTCTCGAGATAACCCATTGGTCTTTTTCTGTATTCCTTGCCCTAATTGTACGCACTCGTTGCCTAATGCTCCCTCTGAAATTCTGGACAACCTCTGGTGCTTTTAACTTTGCCATGTCCCATCTTCTGAATTTCCTAAATTTTTGCAATTTCTTCAGCTTTAATCTACGGTTCATAACAACTCAATTCTCCTCAAAATACACATCTGATTGTGTTATACAATATAAAATCTGATGCCGAAATCTGTGTCGTATATAATCAATGTGAAACCTTCTGGTGCCTCCAGGTATTTTCCTAGTATACCATCGACTATCATGATTCTTAAACCAGATATTAGCGATGATTAAATTAAGGTGTCTGAGAAATTCACGCAGGCGGTTTCGCTTTTCATTCATTTCCCAAGTACATATTCACCCACCATTTATTTCTCCTCGTCATATTCTTACTATCGAATTCCATTTCTCTATCACAATTAAATTTTCATCTCCGTTAACTATCCGAATAATTTATTTTATCTTATCATATATTTTTTCATACTTTTCATGATCTGCAGAGCTAGATGATATATAAATTTGATTTTATATTTGCAACCCTGCGTTCACATGATCATAATTCCCGTTCCGCCTGCCACCGAACTTCACTAACTCCCACTATAACTTCAACCTATCCTTTTCCCTTTTTAAATATTCTAATCCATATGCAGTGATCGGAATACATCAAGCAATTAAGTACATAGGTTGCAAGTGCTACTTTGAAGTAAAGAGATTGGCATAGGAGAGGAATTCATGGCGAACCATATCAAACCAACCATCAGATAAATTACTTAAAAAAGAAAAAAAAATCTGGCAATTAAGGGATCTAACGCTCCACGCTGTACGAAGCCTGTTTTTTTTATCCTGATATCCTTCTGAGTGGTCCCTTCCCAGAGATCGGAAGTAGGGACTAATTTAACCGTACAGTAGAGTTACATCCCATCGGCAACAATATCGGTTGTAGTTTCCCCTTACTTTCAGCCGCTCACAGTACAAGCACAGCAATTCCATTTTAATTGATGTTACAAGGACGGATCAGTCACTCATCCAGAGTGTCGCCCCTTCAACTACTGGAAAGCCTTCTGTTCCTCTTCGTGAGAAACGTGCATGTGCAGCCGGCCAACAGATATCCCTCTGTAGTGGTTGCACCTATGATACTGCTGTCTGTATCACTGAGGCACCCAACTACCGCTAGGTCCGTGGTTCATGGGGAATAATGTGTGTTAATGGAATGGATTTTTAATCGACTGCTGTAAGGGATGGGCGACCAGAAGCCATGTCCTTCATAATATTCACAAACTTCTTAGTATTCACCATATGAATGTAGTAACTGAATGCCACTATCAATTTAGCACAAACATCCGAGGTAACAGAAAACTGTCTCTCGGGTATGGTTTCGTAATGGTGTCTCACTTGCACGACTGTATGTAAACAGTAGTTTAATCGGCTGGCGCTAGTTTACAAAGACCTAGCATCACAATAAGAAATAAAAAATAATATTCATTAAGGGTGTGTTACAAGATGGTACTTAACTTCAGTACAGTTTGAGGCTCTACAGCATCCAAAACACTATTTCGAACATAACATAAAGTCCAACAGCTCGTAATACATTCCTGAGATACGGACACGATGGGTTCTCTAGACATACTGATCTGAAATCGGCATGATAGTAGAATTCTGGGAATGATAACGAAGTTCTCAATACGATTACTGACATCCAAGTATATTTAATTTCTTCTACTTCCTTTATACCTTCAAATTCGACGAACTGCTACAACAAGTTTATAGCGTGCTGAATACTGAGCATTATATCGAGTGCCCAAACAGTCTTGTATTTTGGGCTAATGAATGTTGATTACTACTGCCTTACTTCTACCAGACGAAGGCGTGATTATATTACGAACTTCTATATGTAGCCTGTTTTTTCTGTTTCGTCCTAATAAAAGCCAGGGCGAACTCTGTAACCTGCTTGTCTTAAATGGAAATTTATAAAACAGACAAGTTTCCAACTGTAACCTGCTTGTCTTAAATGGAAATTTATAAAACAGACTCGTTTCCGATCCCGAAAATCGGTTCGGAAATCTTCATTTAAAACACCAAAATAACAGTATTGTTCCTCGGCACTCTGCAATAACGATATCTCTATGATGTTTCTGGCTATGAGATATTTCCATAATGCACGACGACGATGTAACAGCTGGATATGAAATTTAAGGTAGCGAGATTTTGTCACAGTAAAACCCAAGGAACATCCTCCTGCAAAAGTGGGCTGACGGGTAACTGCACGTCCAGAAAGCAGGATAGTTGTACTGAAGGAGAATAGTGAGACACCACAAATCAAATCTCAGTTAATATAGGCTCATCGTAAGTTCTCTCCGGAAGAGCTATGTGTTATGTCACGAAATACGGTCCATTGCAAAAACATTTCTTAACTCTCCAGATCACCACCACTATCAGTTCTGAACACGGTCACAAGCTTCTTTTTCTAGCATCCGTTGCTAAAACCAGTTCAGTATAAAATTATAAAGTTAACGCAGATAATATCATTTTAATCAACATCAAGTAAAAGTTACACACATGTGCAGAAGCCCTGGGGTATTAGAAACCCTACACGTTTATTGTTATGCTGTTCTTACACAAGGGTGATAATGAAATAGAGATAACCGATTTCTGTGAATGATTCCGCACATTTAAAGTATTAAAAATTCATTATCTGATTGTCATGTTTAAGCAGGAAATAAGCATCATACGTGTTCGATGAGGGCTGCTGACCGCTAATCCATCACACTCAAATGAAATACTGATCACCAGCTGTGTAAGAGGAAAGTTTCAGATGCCTATCGGCGCAAGTCTCGCCGCCATAACACCAAACTTATAGAGTAGACTCTTTCGGAAGCGCTTCTCATATCAATTTGAGAATATCTGGAGTAACACTAGTACCATCGAATTTCGAGCCCCTATAAAAACCGTCCCGACAAAAATTACACATCTCTAGTCGATGAGTTTACATCTCGGTCTTAGTCTTTCCCCCATTTTGGGGAGTTGGTTTTGTTTTAACAGGTAGGCACTGTGATAGTGAGTTATTTGGTTTCCAAACATTAAGCATAGTCGTGCTAGATACTTACGTTCACCACCAGGACGAGTTGCATCTCCACCAAGACATGGAAAACATACAACATATACTGCAAATTGTTATTGACAGTCGTCCCGTATTTCTGGCTATACTTACTACGTTTTGCAGTCATGAAATGAGTGAACCGGCATGAGACTTTGACGAGAGCTAATGCTTATTGACACAGATATAGAGACCATGAATAATTTGGCAGTTTGTTGTCACTCTCTCTCATTCGTGAGACATCAGTGCCAACTTTCATTTTTTAATCACTCCATCTGTATCGAGCATAAATCAATCGCGAGGAATATCGTGATATGTTACGAAATAGCAAGCAAAAAGGTGCATAAAAGAAATGTGATTACGTTACCGGTTTCGGCCACCTAATGGCCTTCTGTAGAATGTAATACCTACCGTATTATTTGCAAGTGTCGGTAATAAGATGCCGTGGATATGGGTTCGTAGTGTTATTAGTTGATTAGCTCTTGTTCTGGCTTTGTGTCTGCACTTGTTGTTTCGCTTCGTTATACTATTTTTGTACAGACGTTAAGAACAACATGACCGCTGCAATTTGCTGTATGCATCTTATTTATTTCAGTGGCAAATAATGCGATGGGAATAACCTTCTTAAGGAGGCCACCAAGTTCCAGAAACCGGTAAAGAAGTTAAATTTCTTTTATACAGCTGGTTGCTTATTATTTCGTTACATACAACACAATTGTTGATTTTTGATAAATTACTAAATACTATGGTCTGTCGGAGATCTACAACCCCTCGTGTATTTTCCTGTGAAGCTCCTAGCGCTGTTACTACAGATGAGAAACAATCAGGCGACTTCTAGTTAGCAGGACTGTCAAGCCTCTCCACCAGTACTTAGTGAGAAGCTGTGTTGTGTGCCTTACGTTTTTATCGTCGTAGCAGAAGTATTTTTGTTGTTAATCGGCTTGTTGAGACTTGATCACTGTTTCCCTGTGGACACATCATGATATTCCTGAAGCCATTACGTGACTTCACAGTTTAATAAAGTTTTTTTATTCTTTCCTCTGACCAAAGTAGGTCCACTTCCACTCCATTGGATTCTGTGGCGTCCATAACGTACAGAATAGGAAGAAATGCATCCAGCTCTTCTAATGGCGATGACCATTTTGCAACTTTCAACGCTTTGTCGTCCTCTGTTTCAGTGCTTTTTGAATATGTTTGAGAACATATTTGTTAATAAACAAGTGCCAAGCATCATGTCAAAATCACTCCTGAAACGTAATTACACATGTGGATAAAGATCAGAATTTCCTGGAGATAATTTAGATTTCCGCTCGGGCGAAGAGTCACAGTATTAGTACCATGTAGTTCCTACTTTGGTCCATCGTGAGCTTCAATCTCTGTGTCGACATTCAAATTGCTCAGAGATGATCCCTTTTTTTAAATTACGACACCATTTAGAACGTGCGTGGCTCAGTTTTGTATCATTTAGCTGTTCTCGTAACTATACTCTGTTCTTCACTGTTACTTTGAAACATATCAACCGCAGCAGCTCATGTTGTAAAAATACAAACCATTATGGCAGACTCATCTGTACAACTTATTATACTCACGTGACGACATGCTTGCCATTTGGGTGAAGTGGTACATACTGACAAGTGAAATGATCTTATTCATGAAAGTAATGCAGCTGCTATGTAAATTGGGAAAACAAAGGTATACAGTTCCGAAAACATTTTATTTCTTATTCCTTCCACTAACATGTATAAATGAAGATTCAACAGTATCTTTATTGCTGCCCTACGAGTCATCCGATCTCCCTCCTGTACATAGTATTCCAACACAGTCACAATCGGTTGTAATACGTCTTCATACTATTCTTAAAATTCAAGTTCCTAGTTGTCATTTATCAACGCAAACGTGTGCTCATCGCTGAGATCCTGACAACGAGTGTTGACGCACTACTTCACAGCTCCTGTATGTCGTATTTCTATGACGTTTCATCACAACAAACACGCTGCGCTTATAGCTTTGGATCCGCTTTGCAGCAGCAGACCCGACACAGGCTGCCAACAATGTATAGTAGTCGGCACAGCTTAGTTTATAGTACAGGACATAAATGTCACGTTGTTGGTTCTAGTTATGTCTCCTTTTATCTTCGAAAACTAGGCTTTGACATTTAATTCAAAATGAACTAGGTTAATAACCATTAAAAACCATGAATCCTTGCCCGCCTCCTACAACAGTTTGGGGAAAATTGCAATATACTGAAAACTGTACAGCAGTTACTGAACAAATGACAGGTTACAGTATTGCACTAAATATTTGCCAGTAACTTTCCTCCAGTTCAGTTCGGTGACTATTCTTGGGGACAAGGGACCAGCTTATCAGATAAGATTATTGAACCATTTCAGTGCTTTTTATAATCACTAATGTGGTTGTCTATTGAATACATGGTGTAGGGGTATCACACCTAGGTCTGGAAAAATTTAACTTCATTTCGATCACGTCTTATACTGAGAATGTTATCAGTCGTGCCCTGCATAGTCATGCATGTGAAGTGTCTTTCTCTGAACCAAGAGCACAAGAATCTTATTTTTCTCAGTGCTTTTCCGTCCATAATGGGGGTTTCTGAGCACTATGGGACTTATCTTCTAAGGTCATCAGTCTCCTAGTTCTTAGAACTACTTAAACCTAACTAACCTAAGGACATCACACACATCCATGCCCGAGGCAGGATTCGAATCTGCAACCGTAGCGTTCCCGATGTTCCGGACTGTAGCATCTAGAACCGCTCGGTCACCCCGGCCGGCTTCGTCCATAATCGACTTAATCGTCACATACTTACCCAGCGTCATATAAACCGTACGTTGGTCCACTTCCACCACATTCATATTAAATGTTGTTTATCGGTTTTGTAAGGAAGGATGCTAATGACTAGCATACCTGTTTTGTAGAGCACGAAATATCTCCTTCTCAAGTATCTCCTTTTCCCTCTAAGTGTCGCAGTTTGAATGACATCGTAAATCATTATCAGTAATTCCTTCAGGAAAGTTTCGATATTTTCAGGTCTGTAGCCACAAGGTCCAATCTATGTTTTGGGTACATACGAGCGACGAACGATAATTTGTGTGCAAAACGTAATGACAAAATTAACTTTGGCGTGATGTGTCACTGTCAAGTAACATAGTCAGATAAAACTTGGACGATAGAAAGAAAGCACTACTACAGTATGCCGATACGTAGATAACGTAGAGAAATAGGCAATAAGATGAGCAGAAACGACATTTTTGTTGAAATACCATAATTACACGGAAATCGCCACGATTTATGATGGTCCCCTGGACATCAGAAAAGGTAGGATATAGTTCTTAATAGGGTAAGTGATTACCAGGAACGGTAAAGCATGATCTGCAACGTGATCGCTGGCTGGTCACGCGCGTGCTAAGGAGTTCTTATGTTAGAGGGTGCTATTGCTCTTCCAGAGCAGTTGACAACTGCTGGACGTTCATTGGAGGACGTAGACGTGCTGCAATGCGTCTCCCGAAAGCGTCCCACGCGTGCCAAACTGGATTTAGGACGGGCTAATGGTCAGGACACTTGATTCGCCGAATATCCTCTCGTTTCCAGAGCTGCTCCACCTGACATGTTCGATGTAGCCATAGATTTTCATTCACAAACATGGAGTTAGCACTGAAAGCACTCCTGGAAAGTGGCACATGAGAAACGATCACAACATCTCAATCATGATACTCGCTGAGTGTTCAAAAATTTGGAAGTCAATACAACCACACAGCATTATGCCTGAACACGCCGTAACGCCTGGACCAGCAAAACGATGACGTTCGACAAAGTTCCTATGCCTTTTACGCCTCATGAAATGAGGGTACGTCCTGAATCACTATTCAGACCGAGTCTGCCCACGTGTGAGAGGTGCAGCTGACCCAGCTCCTCACTGGTCCAGTTCTCGTCTCCAGTCACCATTGCAAATAGTGCTGCCTATGTGCGGTTGTCAACGGTATACAATGATATGCTCTTTGGGCATAGAGACCAACACCTTGCAGTCGCCGTGCCGTTGCGGAGCATGAGGTTCAATATCTTGACTTTGCACCTTCTGTTTTACGTGGATCCTTCTCACCTGTTCTACAAATGTAGCGATAGTCTGCTGCTGTCCGAGGTCGACCATCTCCGCTCCTCTGGACAGTTATGCCTGCCATTAGGAATGCTCCCCTTGCTCCAGAAGCAGTGCTGAGAGCAATACCAACCACCTGGGCTCCACTCCCTCTTCCACTACCGCGATGATTCTTCATCCATATGTCCGTGAACCATATTGCAATGAACACCACCGTAGAGCAACGCAACTGCTCGCTGATTAACACACACTGTCAGTTCCTGTACTGAATGGGTTTTACCAGGAGAAGATGTAGGAGAGCACATGGCTGTTGTGTGGAGAGGGAAAATAAGAGTAGCACGAAAGCAACACCTTTCGGAGTTAAAAATTTTAACAGCAAATTTATTTAACAATTTTCTAGCTTACTTTCATGTAGCAACATCTAGTATTTGCATGTACGAGTATTTAAGATAGTGAAATATTGAGTGGGAAAAAAAGAAACTTTTTCAGATGTCATTCAGCTTGAAAAATCTCAGATATATTTAAAATAATTATCTCGACAAAAATGTGTAAAATAATTATTTTAAAGAAGGTATAGATTTTCTTAAATAATCTGTATCATACATAGGTTTAACAAATCCCAATAAAATATTTAGAGTAACGGTATTTAAAGCAAGATGAGGATGTTTGCTTTACGCATCTAGCAACTATAATTGCAATCAACATGTTGAACATCTAGCAACTCACTGAATTCGTGCCAAAACTTAAGGCTAACAAATACTGACCTTAAGAAAATAACTGTTTATATTTATGACATCAAGAATTCCAACACAAATAAGACCGTAATTTTAGAAACAATTATTTCTCAGGATACAAAGCTGGCTCAAGTCGTAAAACCAACATTCACTAACTGCCTAGTAAAATTTTCAGACATTACTATGGTATTAACTGAATTTCGTACACTCGCATTGAACGTAGGAAAATACTTCTAGCCCCACATTTAAATAAAATTCAATTGCAAAGTGGCAAGCAAATTAGGCGAGGCACTTTAAAAGAACCCTTTAAATATAATAACTTTAAGAGAACTGTTATGTCCATACCTTAATCCAGAATGATCCAAGACCAAGACGCCAACCATTCTCCATTGTCACAGCAGTATTACAAATATAGTTACTGAATTGGCCAGTTCCCTTCCTCTATCAACTGATCGGCCGAGAGCATTTGGACTGTCATAAAGAACTTGTATTTCTTGGCCAACAAAATGGAGGAAATGGTGACCAATCACAGAATCCCGGGATTAATGCACTGAAACAGACATTACTAAGAAGCAGTAGTTGCCCGCACCGAAGGTATATATTGTTTAAAAGGGTGCTTGGCATATCAGAATTGACACAAGGATAAACTCTGTTATCAGAGAAGTATGAAACCTAAATCTTCAAAAATTACTCCCAGTTTGCGCTAATACGGTTCATTGTATGTAATTACAGCAAGCACGACAACGCAAGAGAGCGTTTACAGTTGTGAATTTTATCAGACTATTCCATGGAATTCAGTTGACCAATCTGTACCACAAAGTCGCGTGCAAACTTATCATTGAGCCTACTGCACTTGTGACACGTCTAACCATCGCAAACAGTTCCAAGCATTAAGCTCGATCCATGTGAAACATTCACACCCAGCTTGTCACCCAACTCATCACAACAAACATTCGTTACACTCACATTCGTCCGAAGAGCAGCAAAGGTCGCCATTTCCAATAGCCGGAAGTAGTCTCACCAGGCTGGATACACACAAGCCCACTTCTTCATAGCTTCATGGACCACCTCAGCGAGTCACAATCCTAGCCGACCAAGGCAGCAGCAACCGTCTAGGGGCCAGTCTCCACACCCCATGCGGGCCCAAAGCACTCCACCAAACACCCAACTGCTACTGCCGTCCATACGTGTCTCTTCGTTTGCCCTCAACCCTTACCTCTCGCGGTTGATTTCTCTACTCGACCTCTGGCAACACTCGCAAAGATCTTCTTGCGGAAGGAAAGCGGCCTCCCGCATTGCGCGCCACTGCTCACATACTTTCAAAGCGTTGTGCTCCTGGACAGCGCCATTTGCCGCTGTAGTCACGCTGACATCACGCCATGCGAGTCCCCCTTTGTGAGCCCGAATGGGTGATTCCTGGCAACACGCTCTTGCAGTCTCATTCATTTCCTTCTAATTGTTAATATCTTATGTTACTTTGTATCATCCTTAAGTTTTGCAGATCAGAGTAGTTGCTCTACTTGATTATCGAGGACAGCGTTCAAATCCACTCCCCATTGACAGTAATTCTCTCAGCTTTTACTCGTGCGGTGTTTCGGTATGAAGAGCGCGTGTAATCTCTCCATCGCTGCCGATTTAATGGCGATCATGAACTTGCTCTCTGTCATTTACCACAGATAACTGGTGGATATCCGTCAAAGGACAGGTGCTGTCAGTCATGTGACATGAAGTTGCTACGAGCAGTTGGCGCTGCTGAATGTGACTTAGAGCGGATGTGGGATTCTCTGTTCTACTAACTGATATACCCGGAAAACATGTTGCTCAGGTTTGCAGAAACACGGCCTTCGAACTTTGTCTGGTACTTTTTTCTGAAGTATTCAAGAGCGGCATTAGTGAGCTGCAGCCATTGGCACTAGTTGGGCTTCGTTCCACATTAGTGTGTAGACTGAACATACTGTTTCTGGGTGCAAACCGCTGTGCCGTTGGGTTCATTAAACTAGGTGTATTATATATTTTTTAGCTTTGAGTCAACAATATTTTATTTAAAGAATTCTTTTATGACATAGACGTTCGTGTTGGATTTTCCACTTCCTGATTATCCGTTTAGAGCACTGTTAGTAAATTATGAGTATTACATACACTCTTTAAGCGTAATTTATCTTCTACGAAATCTTCCTAATTCCACGTTTGGCAATTTGCTCCTATCTCAAGCTCTTTAATTTTATAAGAGTTGAAATAATGTTCCTCTGATTTTCAGAGTGACTGTAATTCACATTGATTTTATAGTTGCTCATTTGCTGTTGCGTTCTGGAACGCATACGGGTTTTAACTGACGCCTTAATGTTTATTGATATTTGATGTATTATTCCGGAACACTTGTTAATTTACTGAACTTATTTTGAGACATACATATGGCTGACGTGAAACTAATTTTAAACATCAAATCAATGTTGATCAAATATGAAATACTAGCTATTTGCTGCTCAATTTGTTAGATAGTTCTAAATAATTTAGTTAATTTGAGATTGTATAATTTATCTTTTCTGGTTAACGTGTGATGTTTTTCATGCGCTGCCAGATTAAGACTTTCAGCTCGAAGCAGATTACCGCTTTCAACTTGGCAGGTGAAAAATTTCCTACAACTGCTGTTATACGATCGAAGTATTTAAGTGGAACTGTTGCAGAAAAATCTAACAGCCTGTACAGGCATTGTTGATATTACACACAGAAACATTCGCAGTCAAAATATATTTCGTCAATATTAACCAAAAAACTTGTCTTTATTGCCTTTAATATATCCCCTCCCGGATAAACTTCGGCATATTTCATATTTCGCGTTGAATATTCAGAATATCGCTCGTTGTGTCGCTCCCAGCTCTCAGTTATCCCGCTTAGCAGAGAATATGGGGCCTTTGCTAGATACAGCTAGAGACCTCAACTTCACATGTACCATTGGCGCCGGTTTTTGCCAAAGACCTGCACAGCACCTACACTCAAGCGTTTGTGTATGGTTTTTTTTTATTGAGTTTGTTCAGATGGTGCGGGGGAGGGGGGGGGGGAAGATGGTTTGAGTTTTAAAGTGTTGACCATGAACATAACAGCTGTTAGAAAGTCATTGAAGGCCTTGGCTACAGGCGATTTGGCTTTTAGTTTCAATGTCCTGAGGAGGGATCCATAGACGAGTGAGTGAAAAGGTGTTCGGTGGTATTATTATTATGTTGGCGGTATTTTTATTATTATTATTATGTTAATCCCCCTTGGGAGCGTTATTCCACTATTTTATCTATTAGCGTAAGCAATTAATTGTTTGGCATCATTCAACTGGTGTTTTCTTTTGCTTTGGTTTTCTGTATGTGGTAATTTTCTTGCAGGGTTAGGAGGTTTCTTTTATTGTCAATTCTAATTATTCTCATATCTTCTCCTCTAGTGGCTGGTTTGTGGTTATGTTCTCTTAGATGTTCTGCAAATGTGGAGGCTTGTTCCATTCCAAAACAGAAAGAAAAACCGTGTTGAATGATCAAGTATACATGTCAAACTATTAATCGTTTGCACTAATAGATAAAATAATGGAATATCGTGCCCAAAGAGAATTAATATATTGATAATAATTATAATCATAATAATAATCATAATGCCACACAATACAATAGTAATAACACCCATCACCTTTCCACTTACTTATCCATAAACCCCTCCACGAGTCATTAAAACCAAATTCAAATCAGCTGTCACCAAGGCATTCAACCACTTTGTAACAGCTATTACGTTCACATTCAGCACTCTACAATTTAAACCACCAACACCCTCTCCCCTCCACACCACCAAAACACACACAAACACACAACAGAAGAAAGATGTGAAAAGAAAACCATATACACAGTCTTCTCTCTTTCCGAAGAGGCGGAAACGCATAAAGGAGATACAATATTTACGTTGTTAAAAGCACAGTGTTCGAGCAAATACCAATATCTAGCGTTAAAAGAATAATAACACATCACAAAAAACAAGAAGAAAAATGATGAACAGTGTGAAAAAGATTGGAATACAAAATTGTGCTAATGTGTCTGAAATAAAAGTGGTAGTGCGACTTCCAGAGCAGATGAGCGGAAACGCAGATCACAGCAACCGATAAATGAACTGATTATATAAAAATAACAAAACCGTATCGTTATAGATCACACTTAGAGCAAGAAAAAAGTGAAAAGCGTCTGGGAAAAATAAATTAAGTTGCAGCAATAAAATACGGTTTTCTTTACAAAACAAGTATATCTGCAATTCTTGAACCTCGAGTAGCCTACGGAAATTGATCGACGTTCAGTCTTAGAAAAACGACAAAAACATAAAACTGTTTTATACACAAATGTTGCCACGGATTGTGGTATGCGACACGAATGCAAGCGTATAAACCGAAATTCTTCACGGCAAAATATGTATAAAGCGCCATATGATGTTTAAAATTATCGAAATAATAAACCAAATAATGCTGATAGCTCTACACAAACAGTATGACCGAAATCATTAAAAACAACAAGGTCATCTGATAAGGAAAGGGTTTCGAGAATTTATTGTTTGTTTAGTCTTAATGAAAAGGAGCAAAAGTGAGGCTAATCGAACGAAAAAAGATCAAATCTGGTTGATCTTTGATATGTGTGAGATCAGAGATTCAGCGCAGAACATCGTTTGTAGCTTATTGGGTGGATTTCATCTCATGGGGTGCAGGGGAAAGCCCAGTTTTGTAGTGAACAAATGAGACACTCAGGAAAATAACTACCTATTTCTCAGGTTTAAGATTTATCGCTCAACTCCCGCACTTAACACGCAGCACTTATGCTTGGCGATTAATACACGTGCAATGTACGCGAATAAAGAATATTTCTTTTTTCGCGTTATTGTTCTAACTCTTGATCTATCCAAACGACACTCTCTCTTCATGGGTATTGCCGTGACGCGGAAGAGTGAAACAAATGAAAAGCATCCAACAGTATATGGCCGTCTCTTAGCAACAGACTGCTATTAGACGCTGACCGATTAGCTTGACCAAGCATGGCTGTGTGTAGAGTGTGGCAGTTTGTGGCTGTAGGGTTTGTTGTAGCAGTTGCTGTGGGCGTAGTCAGTGTTAGTAACTGTGTAAGAGATAAGGCGCGCCTTACCAGGACATCCAAGGTAGGCACAGAATCGGAAATGTTTGTGCCCGCTCCTGGAAACAGCGGGACACTTGAGAACGAGCCGTATGCTCTGGATACATTCGAGGAGCTTAAGGAGTGGTTAAAGGTATTATGTGGATCTCTAACGGACAATAGTTACAATTATTTGCCGTTTCAATAATATTTAATGTAGTGATTATTATTTTATGTGCATTACATTTCATTCCAAGGAAAGATTTCATTTCGTGTCTCGTTACAGTGATAAACGTTTTGTAGAGGTGGGACCGCAAGTAGAGATATAACTTGTTGTTCAGTATTCTGTAGATGAATTAGTTACGGAGCCACAGTTTATGCTGTTAAGGTCATTTACTAGTGTATTGTACTGGCAATTTTACAGGAAATATCGGCTAATTGGGCAGGAAGCAGCGGCATACTTCAGGATGTGTTAGATACTTTCCAGAAGAATGGGCTCTCTTTTCTCGATACGCTCATTGACCTCGTGAAGCAGAAGATGAAGGTAATATGAGAAAGTGTATCCAACATATGTTTTGTGACTTTTTCCGGTCGAGTAGTACTTAATGCATTAACTGTTATTTAACTCTTTTTACGTTTTATTCCAAACAATGATATTCTTTAGTGTTTCGTTATAGTATCAAAGTTCTGTAGAAGTGGGACCGCTATGTATTATCAGTTGCTCAGTTTACTGATGCTAAACTAGTGACAGTCCCATTTTATACGCTGTTCAATAACATCTTAAACTACGGTATCAAATTTTTCAGGAAGTGTCGGCGAAGGAGACTGGAAAAAGCAGAATTATTCACGACGACAAAGAGACGACGCAGGAGGACGACCTGATCTCTCTGAATGTCTTCAAGGAGTTTATGAAAGAGAAGATAAAGGTATTTTCAGAATTTCTGTCCTGCATCAGTTATTGTACTATTTTCGGTGATGGTATTATTCAACGCAGTAATTATTATTTGTTGTGCTTTGAATTGTGTTCCAAACAATTATTTAAGCTGGTCACTCATCATAACTATAAATGATCTATGGGAAAGTAATCAGCCTGCTCTAGACGAACTTCCTTGTAACGCTGTAAATTTTACAGGCCTTGTAGTGGTGTAACCACTCTTCTTCTTTTAAATTTGTCTTTGACCAGTGAATCTTGATTATAAAACAAACCTTTTTTTATTCGTCTAATGTCTGCATCTTTTCTCATCTACATCCATACCACGCCTCGCAAGCCACTTAAAGGTGTGTGGCGGAGGGTACTTCTGTCGCCACTGACTGATCCTCCATCCCTGCTGCACTTGTGGATGGTTCGTGGAAAGATTGGCTGTCGCTAAGCCTCCATATTGGCTTTAATTTCTCGAATTTTCTTGTAGTGGTTGCTTAGTGAGATGTATATGGGAGAAATAAATATGTAGTTCGACTCTTCCTGGAAAGAGGTCTGTCGAAATTTTAATAGTTAACCCTTGCACAATGCCCCTGCGCCTGCCACGAGTGTTTGCTTATCTTCTCAGCAATAGCTCTCGTATCCACTACACCATCTCGTGATGCTATGCGCCGCTCCTCTTTGGATTTTCCCTGGCTCTTCTATCAGTCCTACCTGCGTCTCGTTATAGAATAATTGTCTAATTATGATTTATGTGGTTTGTTATCGCAATCACGCTTGTTTACCTGAAAATACCTTCAGAACAGTGATGTTCAACTGCAAAAATGTGCACGACACAACACAGAGTAATGCAAGAAACCTGATATTTAGCAATGACCTATTTTTATGTAGAGCGCACTGAAGATCTCTTTTTTTCTGTTTGTGTCCACAGGGTCTTGTGAAAATGAGAGACGTGGGTCCCGATGAGTACGTATACCTCAGGAATACCATCATCCCAGCGATGCGAGAAGCTGTCTTGGCAGTCCGCCGAACAATGAAGGCTTATGATCGTGAAGTCGCTGCAAGATACATGCGCGAGAGCATTGAAGAGAGTATAAAGTGGGTCAAGGAAAATCGTGACTTAATGGTTCAGCACCTGATCTGGTACTTAGTGCTGGTGTGGACCGTCGCACATCATTTCCTATTGGTGATGTGGGTGCATCGATGGTTCTTAAACGAGTGAGAAAGAAAACCACTCGCAACAAAAACTGTTATTTCAGTTCTTTCAAGTTTGTTCAAGTTGATTTTGACTTATGTTCCAGTTTGTGTTATGTTTGTTTATTCGACTTCAATGTTTCGTTCATTTTTTGTTTTATTTAATGTTCTTTGAGTTCTTGAATACAAATTTATCAACCCAACGGTCTCTGCATTCATCATTCATATTTTTAACATGTTAAATCCATAACCTGAAGTACACGCTGAATCAGAATTCCAAAGAAAAAAATTCAGACATTTTTCAGAGATAACTCCTGATTATGTTAGTGTAATGGAACCACGATCTGAGGTGGATCGTTACAGTCTCGATGACACTTTTTTATTAAAATGGCTTCAAAATACTAAGTAAGCCTGCACTTTAAAATAACGAAACGTACGCCACATAACCCACAACACAGAGTAATGCAACGACTCTGAGATAAGACACTACTGTTCTGTGGTTACTTCTCTGCGGGGACAGCTGTGCATAAGGCAGTTATGCTTTTTCTCCGCTGCGTTTATGAACGCATACTCGAGGCCAACTCTTCATTACCAGTAAACCTGTCAATATAGAACGGAGGAGTAACAGTGCCGGAAAAACAAATACAAGACTAAAAAAGTCGTACTGCTATTCCTCTCATTGTAACGAAGGTGCAAGAAGGCTGTCGTGCTGGTAATGTCCTCCTGATGTGTAAACAATATTCGCTTTTGGACAAGGAGTTGTATGTGGTAATTAAGACTAGTAGTATACTACATACCGATTCCACAGACCGAACGTGAGGAGAGGGGCTAGTGTAATTGTTTAATACAAACCATACAAAAATGCACGGAAGTATGTTTTTTAACACAAACCTACGTTTTTTGAATGGAACCACGTTAGTTTTGTTAGCACATCTGAACATATAAACAAATACGTAATCAGTGCCGTTTGTTGCATTGTAAAATGTTAATTACATCCGGAGATATTGTAACCTAAAGTTGACGCTTGAAACCTCCGACGTTCACTTGCGTGTTGTAACAAACACGGGCCACGGTCGGCGAGCAGCATCTGCAGGGACATGTTTACGATGACGACCGTGTTTACGAGTGTGGCTGTAGTGCGCTGTTGTTGTTTGGTCTAGCAGTCGCAGTGTCCGCATGTAGCGCTTGCTGCTATTGTTATTCTGCATTCGTCTCCGCACGCAGACCTACTGTAGTACACCGTGTTACCAGACGTCTGTGATAATGTAGTGTTTGTAGGAACTGTGACCATGGTGTATTCGAACTCTGAAAAGGCGGAGATGATACTCATCTATGGCGAGTGTCGACGAAATGCAGCTGAAGCCTGCAGGGTGTATGCAGAACGGTACCCGGACAGAGAGCATCCAACGTGCCGCACATTGCAAAACATCTACCGCCAACTGTATGGTCGTAGCACGCAAACGGTTCCGTAACAGGCCCGTCACAGGAGAAGCGGGTGCAGTTGGTGTGTTAGCTGCTGTTGCCATGAACCCACACATGAGTACACGGGACATTGCGAGAGCTGGTGGACTGAGTCAAAGTAGTGTCATGCGCATACTGCATCGTCACCGCTTTCACCCGTTTCATGTGTCGCTATATCAGCAATTACATGGTGATGACTTTAATCATCGAGTGCAATTCTGTCAATGGGCATTAACAGAGAATACGTTGCAGTTCTACCTGTTTACAAATGTAGAGGGTTTCACAAACCACGGGGCAGTGAATCTACGGAACATGCATTACTTGTCCGTGGACAATCCTCGCTGGCTCAGACAGGTAGAGTGACAACGACCGTGGACTGTAAAAGTATGGTGCGGAATCATTGGCGACCACCTCATTGGTCCTCACTTCATTGCAGGGGCCCAAACAGTCTATTCAACACCGTAATTGAAAACGGAAACCACGTGTGTACGTGTACTTCACCCCTCATGGTAATGTACATGTGCGTCAGTGAAAAAGACCAATAAAAAGGTGTTAACATGTGGACGTAATGTGCGGTTCCAGTCTCTTCTGTACCGAAGGTCCATCACCGTTCCCTTTGCATCCCTACGTAATTCGATGCTCTCCGATACACACGATCGACCAGCGGAGGAGTGGTACTCAAGCGTCAACTTTAGATTACAATATCTCCTGAAGTAATCAACATTTTACATTGCAACAAACGGCACTGATTACGTATTTGCTTATATGTTCAGATGTGCTAACAAAACTAACGGGGTTCCATTTAAAAAAACCGTAGGTTTGTGTTAAAAAACATACTTCCGTGAATTTTTTTATGGTTTGTATTAACCAATTACACTAGCCCCTCTCCTCAAGTTCGGTCTGTGGAATCGATTCGTCAGTATTTGATGTGGTTTACGATGTATATCCAGTGGTAATGTTAGGTGACTCACCTTGTATATATAGTTGACAGTTGATGGTTGGTGTGCTGACATTATCTGAGAATCCAGTACTGCAGGGAAAATGATGGGCTATGCATGGGGATCGTATCAAAACAGCCTGAAGATGACGCAATGAAGCGTCGAAACTGGTAGCGACAAAATAAACTAAAATCATAAGAACGGCTGTAGGTGCTTTATTTTTTGTCACCATAGTAAACGGCCGTCGTCCCAGAGATGTCCTGCTAAAAGGATTGACATACAAATACTACAAAACCGGCAGGCCTGAAAGGACAGAAGGACTTCTTCCAGCCAACCAACATCTGTCTTCCTCTGCCAACTGGAAAAGCTCGAAGAAGTCAAACATGGGCAAATGGTCTCCTCCTTCACCAACTCGATGAGCCTCTACGACGTTGTCGCGTGATACCCTTTCCCGGCCCAGCTCCGTGTCACAAGTGGACACCACTAACCGTGTTTCTGCCCTGGACTCTGCAGGCCGACAGAAGGAGTATACTGACGCCTCTGTAGACCTCACGGAGCAGCATCCCCCGGCCTCTGTGCCCTGAAGCAGCCAATGTTCGACGGCAGGCACTCAGCAGCCACCGATGAGGCACCCATCATCCTTTCCTCGTCATCACTCTCCTACAAAGGAACGTTCGCGGTCTTCGATCCAAACAAAGAGGATTTACGGCTTCTCTCAGTATCGCAGCATCCGCTTGTTCTCTGCCTCCAGGAAAGAAAATTGCTGCCTCATGGCTCCTTTGACCTCCCGCATTTCTTCACAGTGCGTTACACTTTCCCCCCGAGGACTGTATTGCAGCTCATGGGGTAGTCATGCTGCTGCTTATACGGGATGACCTTTTTTGTGGACTGGCAAGACAGCCAATCCACAAGACGGGAGGCCGAAGTGCACGCGTTTAAGCTCACGCAGGATGGCGTGAGGTCTGGAACAGTACAAGGTCTTTGTAGTAGCAAAAGTAGTACGTAGCTTCTGGAATACTTAACTTTAATCCATAATTGGTAAACATCGGTCTGACGGTACATGTATCACAAGATAAATAGCAATTGATAATGGCGCCTTGCTAGGTCGTAGCAAAAGACGTAGCTGAAGGATATGCTAACTATCGTCTCGGCAAATAAGAGCGTACTTTGTCAGTGAACCATCGGTAGCAAAGTCGGCTGTACAACTGGGGCGAGTGCTAGGAAGTGTCTCTAGACCTGTCGTGTGGCGGCGCTCGGTCTGCAATCACTGACAGTGGCGATACGCGGGTCCCACGTATACTACCGGACCGCGGCCGATTTAAAAGCCACCACATAGCCAGCGTGGTGTCTGGCGGTGACACCACAACCTTCATAGTGTAATGTAATAAAATAAAAATTATTTGTGATTCCTTTTCTTTGCTATGAGCGTAATGTAATGACATGAATATGAGCCATGACGTACATGAAAAAGAAACACACATTAATGCAATGGCTCAGCATAAAAGAGATATAACTGATGTAAGAATATTATTAACAGTGTAATATGTTGTACAATGTAGCCCGACGTGAATGAACACTCAGTAAACTAGCTCAATTCTCAGGGTAGTTACGCAATCGTCGATAGTTAATTGCCCTTTTCTTATTTACCCAACTCTAGTGATATTATTCCACGGTCGTGAGAAGTCGTGTGCTTACTGTACCCGAGAATATTTGCCAAGTCTGTTCGATGTACACTACTGCAATACGTAACTTAACATCGTGATTTCGTCTCGGTTCCCCAGTATAAGATAACAAGAGTAGCATCTACAAATGAAATCCCACAATGGAACTGGAATCCTGTGGCCAGACCAGTTCTGCCTGGGGTGTTACCTCGTTATATAAAGAAAATCTGTAAGTAAAATTCTAAATTATTAGTAGCTGCCTCCAGTCTCGTGGGATCTGAAACGAGGTTAATTTTCCTAACCGACGGAACGTCTCTTGGATGAGGTACAAGAAAAATAAAGATGTTTCTAAGATGGCTCCTAAAAGTGAAAATTCTTTGTTAAGGCCCATATCCACTTAGGACAATCCAGATGTCAGACTACCAATTGCTTGACCATATACACAAATTCTTTTGACGAAATAACCATTATATTTTTCGGGTTTTAATTACAACTTACATTATCAGCTGGTACAGCAAGATGAGCTTTACACAAGAACGTCCTCTTAGGTCCGAATGCAAGCAGATAAGTGAAAGACAAAGGAAAGATGGTTCATGCATATAAGTGCAAGAGTCCATGGAATAACATGTCCATTGTAGTTCAATCTCTTCTTCTTTGGCGTACTTGTCGTTTATTTATAAAATGTGTCGTAATATTTAGCTCAAATTTTTTAAAACCCAAATCCACCAAGGAGAAACAGTACAATAGTCAACACATCTCCTGGTCGACTCGCCTTAAAACTATTGCAGTTCGCCTTTTCCTTCCCCACCAGACATTTTCCCTTCGTACTGCATCCTTCCATCATTCGATGTCGCCGGGGAAGACTTTCTTCAGCTTATTGGACAGTTACCTCACCCCTTTCTATTGCATCGTGACATTAATACGCACATTGCCCTTTGGGGTTCTCTCAGTACCCGGCCGAGAGGTGCCCTCTTGGCTGACTTTCTCTATCAACTTATTCTCGTCTGCCTTAACACAGGAACACCAACGTTCCTCTCAGACTCTACGCACACCTATTCCCATTTGGACTCCACCAATATGCACACCTAATCCGCGGCTTACTAAGTAGACTCGGGGCTTTACTCCTCCCTGCCGAACTTCGACGAACAACATTCCCCCAGTTGTGATAACCAGACAGAATATCTTACAAACTTCATTCTTACCGCCTCTGAACATTCCATTCCTCGCACTTCCTCTTTACAACGCCACGCCCCAGCCCCTTGGTGTACTGAGGCGTGTAACGACGCATTTTGCGCCCGATAATATGCTCTCCACGTTTTTAACCATCACCCTAGTGTTGTGCGCCCGCATTTAATTTTGCATAATTCCCGCGGATTTGGGATCCCTCTGGCTGCAAGAGTACGTGGAGCGTTACTGTCGCCGGTAGGGGCAGGTCGGAGGAGAAGGTAGTTAAAGGCTGCGGCGACCTGGAGAAGAGGAGAGTGCGACACGGGCGGCGAGGAGCGCAAGTGAGGCGGCGTGTTGTGGCCACGTGTCTGCCGTGGCCCTTTGGCAAGAGCCTTTGCTCACTGTGAGTCTGGCGGTGCCGAGCGTTGGTCGCAACCGTGAACATCGCTCGTCGAAAGCTACTTTGGCAGTAAACACAATATTCGACGTGTGCTCTTCTACTCAGGCTGCAAGCAGTTTGTGTCAATTGTGGTGCCGGGTTGGAGTCCGGTCTGACCTTTGCAAGTACTGGACGCGGTGGCGTCTGCTGGATGATACCCGAGGGTTTCTGACTATGTGTGATCCTCGTTACATCCTTCTCCCGGCGCTCTCTAAGCAAGAGTTTGTCAATGGGCGCTGCATTTTACGAGAAATTACGGTGAGCTTCCGATAGGTGTGCACGTCACTTGGTGTCGCGTGGTGGCTATTTTGAGTCCTTATCCTGGTCGCCCGTTGTTATATATATATCTATGCATTATCTATGAAGACATTCCCTGATACTACTTGACTTCAGTTCTGAAAATGTGTGTGGGCTTGTAGCTGTCACCATTCCAAACTGATTTTACAATTCGTAGGGTATAAATGCAGATGTAATTTTTCTGATTAGCGAATTGTACTTTGTAGTCAGAATTGTTTAATCTGTCTACCTTATTTCTCAGTCATGCCTATAGTTACTTGTCGGCTAGTATCATGAGCTCGAGCTGTTTACTAATCTGTTTTTGCATCTACTAAAAAAAAACTCAGTAGTCAAGTCAAAGCTCCCTGCATAACGTTCGTACTTCCCTGCGATTGCAGATTGTTTAAATTTTGCTAAATAATTAACGAGTTCTCTTTGTGTTACAGTCTGGGTGATTGTATCTCTTGTTAACTGTGGTCTAGTTAAAGATGCCTGTGTAACGTGACTGAAATTTTTAATGGAGGTTCCCAGTACTGTGGTAGCGACAACCGCCGTCCTATGTTAGTAGACAAGGAGAAATTATCGTTACTGGCGTTGATTCTGCCAAAGCCTCTACCATCATAAATTTTAACCACATTTGGCAATCATTTTGGTTACTTCGAAGGCAACGGCGTTTTGATAATTACTGGCAATAGCCGATGGTTGATATTTGTGATATATTTATTTGATCATTTGTTTTGCTGTTTGTAATTTAAATGTATTTCTACTTCATTTAATATTCTTTACTAAAAAGAAGTAATTTTATACTGTTGCCGTTTTGAGGTGTTTGCTATCAGCTGTGTTATGGAAATTTAGTCTTTTCAGTTCTGGAGGCAATTTGTTAATGTTATTCCTGGATTTTTGCTTTTTTAAAAATTGATTCATTAGTGTTGTTAGGAACGTTAATAAATACATTATGGCTCAGTACCTTAGACTCAACACCAGCTACCTACCGCATTTCAATCCTACCATGCAAACTGCGTTCATTATAAATACTTGCGTGCGCAGCGTCTTCACGTTTTTCAGGACAGCAAAAACGCTAGCTCGATTTAGTTCACTAGTCTCTTTATAGTTCCACCTCCTCTTCCGTCATGTGGGCGAACCTCCGACGGCTCTCTGGGACCAAGATGCATTCCCCAATCTCCGGCCTGACAGTAGCAGACGCTGTCATAGTGAACCGTATTGCTATCTCCAACACGTTGGGTGGCATTTTTGAGGAGATTTAGAGCTCCTATCACTATCAACCTGACTTTCTCCATCGGAGAAGAGCAGAGGAGTCTCAGGAGAAAGTCTTCTCCTCTCAGAATCGTGAGTGTTGTACAATGCCATCTTTACTATGAGGTGGCTAGATCATGATTTCATTTTATCCTGATCCTTCGCCCCAGGGCCAGACGATGTTCACATGCAGATGTCGCAGCACCCTTCTCTTAGGGGAAAGCACTTTCTGCATCGTAAGTACAACTGCATCTGGCCAGAGGTCACGTTTTCAGTCGCTGGGATGAAGCCAGCTTCAAACCCATACCTTCCTTCTAGCTACCGCCCCATTTCTGTCACCAGCTGTGTCTGCAAGACGATGCACCGTATGATTCATGACCAGCTGGTATGGTCGCTCAAGCCTTGCAATTTACTAACCACAGCATAGTGTGCACTCCGGCACCAGCCAGTTTGAATTACAGGGTAGTATGTCGATTTTATTTAAGTGCTAGTACTTAAGTAACAAAAGTAAAAATAATTTCAATTTCAGAATAACAACATTGAGCAACACGACAGCTGTCAGTGCCCTTAAAATTTAATACTTAAATTAGTGCTTTGAGTTTTGTCATTAAACAGAGTGATCTTCCAGTCTGAACAAAACAACCCAGTTAAGAAATTCGACAAACGCTTATTCATTTAAAGCTTTACCACTTAACTTTGAGCTTTACGTACTTGTAATCCAAGAGAATAACCCACAAATTTACTCTTGCAAATGGCGAAACAAGAATAAGTGATCAATTGCAGTACCTCGAGCCGACAGCCAACTAATCAACACTCGGGAATCAACATTAATGGTACCTGCTTCGTTGCAGATGGTTTACCAGCGCATTTTGCTGTCAGTATAGGAACAGGTTGTTGGTGAACAAAAGCCATCAGCTGATAACATTAAGCAAGCACCACATACAGGACCCTTCCATGTTTACATATAAACCTTCCTGCTTCCGCAACAGATAGCATAAAGAACCGTTAATCCACACTAGAGCATGGAAGACAGGACACGCCACATTTCTCAAAGCAAACGAAAGTTTCAATATGTACTTACTGCGGTGCATCGAAGTAGAACCCAGACACACGTGGTGGATTCCCAGTCGAACACAGGCACCCCACTGGCCCCCTCTCCCCGCTCTCTGGTACATCAAAACAACTGCCGAATACCGACAGCCAAGGCGCGTCCGCGTCCACGGTACGTGATTGCGTCAAACCTCCTTAGAGAGAGAACCTCTCCCGTTAACGGCCCACAGCTCACTGCTCAAGGGCAAGAGCAGAGAACTATTTCTGTGCTCGGACGAGTACGGCCTCTGACTTTAGCCAAATAGATACAATTATAAGTAGGCTGTTTAGATTTTTATGTTGCTAACGCCACGTAGCGCTCTATATGAGAACACTGACTGTTCCGTGTGAAGTCTGTGGCTGGTTTGCAGTGTTGGAATATTAGCTATTGTAGCGTTGGGCAGTCGGATGAGAACAGCGCGTAGTGTTGCGCAGTTGGAGGTGAGCCGCCAGCCCAACGTAAAGTTCCGAGTGACTGGAAAAAAGCGCAGGTGACGCCTGTATATAAGAAGGATAGAAGGACGGATTCTCAAAATTACTTACCAATATTCTTAACATCGGTTTGTTGCAGGATTCTTGAACATATTCTCAGTTCGAATATAATGAATTTTCTTGAGACAGAGAAGTGGCTGTCCGTGCATCAGCACGGCTTCAGAAAGCATTGCTCCTGCGAAACGCATTTCGCCCTTTTTTCACATGATATCTTGCGAACCCTCGATGAAGGGTATCAAACGGATGCCATATTCCTTGATTTCCGGAAAGCATTTGACTCGGTACCCCACTGCAGACTCCTAACTAAGGTACGAGCATATGGGTTTGGTTCCCAAGTACGTGAGTGGCTCGAAGACTTCTTAAGTAATAGAACCCAGTGCTTTGTCCTCGATGGTGAGTGTTCATCGGAGGTGAGGGTATCATCTGAAGTGCCCCAGGGAAGTGTGGTAGGTCCGCTGTTGTTTTCTATCTACGTAAATGATCTTTTGGATAGGGTGGATAGCAATGTGCGGCTGTTTGCTGATGTGCTGTGGTGTACGGGAAGGTGTTGTCGTTGAGTGACTGTGGGAGGATACGAGATGATTTGGAGAGGATTTGTGATTGGTGTAAAGAATGGCAGCTAATTCTAAATATTGATAAATGTAAATTAATGCAGATGAATAGGAAAAAGATTCCTGTAATGTTTGAATACTCCATTAGTAGCGTAGTTCTTGACACAGTCACGTCGATTAAATATTTGGGCGTAACATTGCAGAGCGATATGAAGTGGGACAAGAATGTAATGGCAGTTGTGGGGAAGGCGGATAGTCGTCTTCGATTCATTGGTAGAATTTTGGGAAGATGTGGTTCATCTGTAAAGGAGACAGCATATAAAACACTAATACGACCTATTCTTGAGTACTGCTCGAGCGTTTGGGATCCCTATCAAGTCGGATTGAGGGAGGACATAGAAGCAATTCAGAGGCGGGCAACCAGATTTGTTACTGGTAGGTTTGATCATCACGCGAGTGTTACGGAAATGCTTCAAGAACTCGTGTGGGAGTCTCTAGAGGAAAGGAGGCGTTCTTTTCGTGAATCGCTACTGAGGAAATTTAGAGAACCAGCATTTGAAGCTGACTGCAGTACAATTTTACTGCAGCCAACTTACATTTCGCGGAAAGACCACAAAGATAATATAAGAGAGATTAGGGCTCATACAGAGGCATATAGGCAGTCATTTTTCCCTCGTTCTGTTTGGGCGTGGAACAGGGAGAGAAGATGTTAGTTGTGGTACGAGGTATCCCCCGCCATGCACCGTATATGTAGTCCATCAGAAAGAGTAAATTTGTAATATTTTATATCATGAACTGATATATATATATATATATATATATATATATATATATATATATATATATGACGACTTTCGAACATTATCAAAGTAAATACATTGTCTGTTCTCTATCAAAATCTTTCATTTGCTAACTATGCCTATCAATAGTTAGTGCCTTCAGTAGTTTTAATCTTATATTCAGCTGGCAGTATTGGCGCGTGCTGTATTGCAGTAGTTTGAGTAACTAAGATTTTTGTGAGGTAAGTGATTCATGAAAGGTATAGGTTATTGTTAGTCAGGCTCATTCTCTTGTAGGGATTATCGAAAGTCAGATTGCGTTGGGCTAAAAATATTGTGTGTCAGCTTGGTGTTGATCAGAATAAGTAAAGAGAGAAATTTTTGAGTACGTTCAGCTCTGCTCAGCTGTTTGAAAATCAAATAACGTAAGAGGTTTACCAGCACCGTAATTCATTAATTTTTCTAAGGGGATGTTTCACAACTACACGGTCGATTGACAGGTCCTATCGACAAGCACATATCAAGAAGAGTGTGTATCAATATTTGTCCCACGCACATTGGTATCATCTCTATACACAACGAGGTAAGGACATCAACACGACTTGACTGAAAGGCAGAACGCGTGCAATTCCTAACTGACAAAAATCATTATGTGTGTGAAGACGTATCACTATGAACCTACCACCAAACTACAAAGAGCAGATATTCAAGTGAAAGACAACGCTTTGAGAACATAATCGACAATCTAGCCAATGTGACACTGGGGTTGAACAACATCGCAAAGAACGACTTGCTTCTATGAACATTCGGTGCGTGTACTCCATTTACAGGACACGTTGTAGAGCTCGTGAAGCTTTAAAAACAGCATATTAATTTCTATTCATTTCAGGCAACAGTATCGGAATTGTGAGTCCGCCTTGATGCTAACAATCTTATTTTCTGTTATCTCATTTATCCCCCAAACTTTATTCAGCGACAAATATTACTATCATCAGTGGGTTCTTTAAATCTAAAACATGCAGAAAATAGCATAGTTATACAAAAACAATAGAGTGGTTGAAATGGCTCTGAGCACTATGGGACTTAACATCTGAGGTCATCAGTCCCCTAGAACTTAGAACTACTTAAACCTAACTAACCTAAGGGCATCACACACATCCATGCCCGAAGCAGGATTCGAACCTGCGACCTTTCTGTGCTTTTACTATCGCCGTTTTTTCTCAGCATACATCATGTCATCTGCAACTATGTAAGTGACTCTTAGTGAACAAATAATAAAAGGTGACATACGTATGTCAGTGCTATAATCTTGGGGTGGCGGTAGTGTTGTGGAATACGGTTTTGGTGTGTACCGGACTGTTACTTAGTTATTCGTGTACTCACTTTAGTTGGACGCATGTAGCTGATTCGATACGAAGGAAACAAAACTTTCGCACATTGTTTATGATTCAGAACATTACATCACCTTGCTTTTGCCGTGTATCGCGAGAGATGTGCGAGTAGGCTATGTTGCGAGTAGGCTACGATAACTGCAGCGAGAGTTACGATGACTTCTGTTACTTACTTATGTTTCTGTATGTGATGGCAAGTGTTTCTTTTGCATGCATGTGCTTTCCGTTCTGCATCCTCGGTCAGTTCTCCCAGAGCGGTAAAGAGTCAGTTGTTGCAAAGTGTTGTGTTTTATGTTTATTACATTTTTCCATTCCGCTATGGTGTTTAGTATGCAGTAATTTTCCTGCGGGCAACGGCCTTGCCGCAGTGGATACACCGGTTCCCGTGAGATCACCGAAGTTAAGCGCTGCCGGGTGTAGCCGGCACTTGGATGGTTGACCATCCGTGTCGCCATGCGCTGTCGCCATTTTTCGGGGTGCACTCAGCCTCGTGGTGCCAATTGAGGAGCTACTCGACCGAATAGTAGCGGCTCCGGTCAAAGAAAACCATCGTAACGACTGGGAGAGCGGTGTGCTGACCACACGCCCCTCCTATTTGCATCCTCAATGAGGATGACACGGCCGTCGGATGGTCCTGATGGGCCACTTGCGGCCTGAAGACGGAGTGCTTAATTTTCCTCTATTTTTAGGTGTCGGTATAGACTGTTGTTGTGTTTCCGAATATGTAGATGGCTTTATGCAAGCACTGTTATCCATAGCTCAACCAACCACATGACAGTGCATAAATATGCCAGTTTCACAAACATGCTCCACAGGATAAACAGAACACCACTTAAACCAGAGAGCTACGCATAAGAACTACATATAATCAAACAAATTGCAGCTGAAAACGACTACAAAACAGACATCACAAACAAACTCTACAACAAGGTAAAAATGAAACATAAAGCCGGCCGCGGTGGCCGTGCGGCTCTAGGCGCTCCAGTCCGGAGCCGCGCTGCTGCTACGGTCGCAGGTTCGAATCCTGCCTCGGGCATGGGTGTGTGTGATGTCCTTAGGTTAGTTAGGTTTAAGTAGTTCTAAGTTCTAGGGGACTAATGACCACAGCAGTTGAGTCCCATAGTGCTCAGAGCCGTTTGAACCATTTGAAACATAAAAATAGCGGCCACTCACTCAAGAGCACAACCAAAGGATCTGAAAACCAGAGGCAGTACACACAAACAACACAGCAGACCACACCACATCAGGAAAAAGAGACAGATGATACACTCTAACACACAATAACAAAATATCTCATAGACCAGGAAGCATCTTGAAAAAGCAAGGGATCCCAGTAACATTCAAAACAAGCAACACACTTCAGAAAAGGGTAAGACCAGAAATAATAACATCAGGAAAATTCAGCAACTCTGGAATATATCAGGTCACATGCAACTCCTGTCAGGCCCAGTACATAGGACAAACAAGCAGAAATTTCCGAACGAGGTACACAGGTCGCACGGGGGCGCTAAAGAGTGCCAACACACATTCTACTTTCGCAGAGCACCTAATCAACAAAAACCATAACCCCACTATTATCGAAAGCGATCTACATATTCTGAAACACAGCAACAGTCTGTACCGGCAACTAACAATAGAAGAAGATTACTACATACTAAACGCCTTAGTGCAAGGGAAAAAAGTAATAAACGATAACACAACACTTTGCAACAACTCACTCTTTACCGCTCTGAGAGAACTAACCAAGGACACAGAAGGGAAAGCACACACATGCAAAAAAACCATTTACCCATGACACACAGAGACATAAATAAGGAACACAAGTCCTCGTAACTCCCGCTACTGTTTTCGTAGCCTTCTCGCGCATGCGATTCGTCTGTAGCTTTACACACGAAAAACAAAATAGTGTAATGTTCTGGATCATAAAAAAAGTGCGAAAGTTTTCTTTTTCTGTGTATAGAGTCAGCTACATGCGTCCAGCGAACGTGAGCGCACGAATAACTAAATAGCAGCCCAGCACATACCAAAACTGTATTCCTTAACCCTACCGCAAACCCAGGTGTATAACGATGACATACGTATGTCACCTTTTAGTACTTGTTTACTAACAGTCGCTCATACAGTTCCAGATGACATGATGTCCGCTGAGAAAAAACGACGACAGAAAATGCACAGAAAATACGCCGCAAACAGAGACAATAATTCTTAAAAACATGCCATAACATACAATCAATAAGGTACTATAAAGTATCTATAGAAAAGTACCGGGTAATCAAAAAGTCAGTATAAATTTGAAAACTGAATAAATCACGCAATAATGTAGATAGTGAGGTAAAAATTGGCACACATGCTTAGAATGACACGGGGTTTTATTAGAAAAAGAAAAAACGTATTGCTAGACCAGTGAAATATCTCTTGCGCGCGTCGTTTGGTGATGATCGTGTGCACAGCAGCCACTTTCGTCATGTTTGGCCTCCTCAGACCTCAGTCCGTGCGACTATGGGCTTTGGGATTACCTCAAGTCCTAAGTGTATCGTGATCGACCTACATCTCTAGGGATGCTGAAAGGCAACATCCGACGCTAATGCATCACCATAACTCCGGACATGCTTTACAGTGCTGTTCACAACATTATTCCTCGACTACAGCTATTGCTGAGGAATGATGGTGGACACATTGAGCATTTCCTGTAAAGAACATCATCATTGCTTTGTTTTACTTTGTTATGCTATTTATTGCTATTCTGATCAGATGAAGCGCCATCTGTCTGACATTTTCTGAACTTTTGTATTTTGTTGGTTCTAATAAAACCCCATGCCATTCCAAGCATGTGTGTCAATTTGTACCTCTCTATCTACATTATTGCGTGATTTATTCAGTTTTCAAATTTATACTGACTTTTTGATCACCCAGTATATTTCAAAAAAAGAACAGTAAAAATGTAATGATGTGTTGCTGTGTTTTTTATAACCATCCTCTATGCTATTTTCTGCATGTTTTAGATTATAAAAACCCACTGATGGTCGTGACATATGTCGCCGATACAAGTTTGTGGTATACAAAAAATAAACAAATAACAAAGTGTTTTGCATTAAGACGGACTCACAATTCCAATATTGTTGTTTCTCTGTGCAAATACGGATCAAATGGAAGACATCGAAGATAAAGTTATTCCCTGTATTTCTTATTAATCCATTCAGGAAAATATTGAACAGTATTTTGGCTGGATGAGTAAACTTTGGCTGCCTCAGAAACAGAAGAGACCAGTATTACTATTTACAGAACTAATTAAATTGAAGCAATGAATCCCTTGAAATGTGTAAATACTCTAGAGATCGGTGAACATAAAATTTTAAAAACTACTCTTGGAATTCTTGTTTACTCCTGGAATTAAAATAATCGATTAATTTGTGTGTGTGTGTGTGTGTGTGTGTGTGTGTGTGTGTGTGTGTGTATGTGAGTGGGTGTTTATTTTGCTTGTTTCGGAACCAATCTGAAAACATATGGTGGAGGGACTTCTTTTACACACAGTTTTTTTGTTGTAGTTAGCGCTAATGAAGTTCTGAATTACTTAGCAATGTGTTTATAGGCAGCTGCTCTGTGTTTGAACTCTTATTACAAGCCTGTCATCTTCAAATGAAACACAGTTGGCGTTAATCAGTCTAGAAGTACATACTGGTAAGTCTGAACAAGATTAAGCCCTACATGCAGAATACGGTAGGCATTTGCTGGCATAATTTTAAACACTGAGTAGTGTATTTGGTCCAGTGTAAGAGATAGCAAAACAGTCGTTTCACTATACAAAATGGATATCAAAAGAGAACACTTGAGACTATTGTTCTGTAAGGTAATCAATCAAGATATAAATCAGCACATACTAGTAAACGCGTCATTATAGACGAGACAGTCTTTAACACGCGAAACTAAATTTTATCACAGTAAGTGACATTTCAAAAGCACCATCGCCACTCATTACGATTTGAGTTAATTCGGCAACGTAAGTCATTGCAGTAACTATTAGGCAAAGTTAAATATTTTTGTGACAAGAGATTTTGAAATATAATCTCTGAAGAGAAGTACTTCAGAAAAAGAAAAAAAAAGAATAAAAATTTGAGAGAGTAAGCAGCGCATCTGCCTAGTGTGCTGTTCGAATGCCAGTCGGGCACTAAAATTAAAAAAAAAGAAAAGAGAAGGTAGAGTGCCTTAGTAGTTAAGGCGGCCAGTTAGTTCCCAATCTGCAGAAAGAGAGTTCACATTCCGTCAGTTCTATAAATTTTAATTAGTGGTAGGTGTTACTGATTTAGGAGGACAACGAGAATTATTAAGCATTTATAATTTTGAAGAATCCAGAAGTGTGCAATTGAGGACTTAGTGGACTCAAAAGCCCGACTTTTAAGTCTACAGCGGCGGTCTTGCATTTCTTTTTCTCTGTGTGTTAATCTGGCAGCATTATGCAGTTCCCCCAACATTTCCTCATACCATCCTTTCTCGTGGAGAGGACGACGAATGGTTGATTTGCTCACACTTATCCGAGAGATGTTTCTAATTTCTGTGCCTATCCTGAAAGGGTTTTCTCCTCTGCAGTGGAGTATGCTATCGTCTTGATCCGCTGTGGTAGTCAGTCAACGACCAGAGCGACGACGGTAGTGACCGAGGTTCTTCTCGGTCATCGTCTTCACACAGAGATCTATAACACATTTTCTGTATTCCAGGGCACGAGAAAAGACGCTGATACAGTATCCGCATCCACAAGGCGCAAGAACGCGACCTTTATCAATTTCTTTGTGCTGTTATATTTCGTAGGTAAAAATATACTGACAAAGTAGGAGGAAGTCAAATTCATTCCCAATTACGCACAATGTACAAAGAACTAAGAATTAGTTCCTTTTGAGAATTGTTTAGAGTATCGTGTAAATGTATTTTGTGTCTAAACATCATATGTAGCAATAATAACGAAACTGTTTTTAGAGATTATACATAAAATCTAGAATCACGTTCTAATGCCGGTCATATTGTTCCGCCAGTCGTATTTAGTCATCTGTGCCACACTACATGCCACACCGAAACCTGTAACAGTGCTTCACAGAAGTGGTAGGCTAGTAAACCAGGTATTTAGGTGATTTGGTATTCTCTTGTTATAGTGTTCGAATCCTAGCGCTTCTACAAAATGGTTCAAATGGCTCTGAGCACTATTAGACTTAACTTCTAAGGTCATCAGTCCCCTAAACCTAACTAACCTAAGGACATCACACACATCCATGCCCGAAGCAGGATTCGAACCAGCGACCGTAGCGGTCACGCGGTTGCAGACTGAAGCGCCTAGAACCGCTCGGCCACCCAGGCCGGCTGCGCTTCTACAAATTTTAATTCGTTTCTAATATGGGATCGCTAGTTTCGGAGGACAACGTCAGTTGTAACTCTAGAAAAGCTCTTAGTATTGTAAACATTTGCGTATACAGCTTCTAATTCTCGTTGGAGAAAGGCAAGGACAACAGTCTCCCCTAGTTTCCCTTTTATAAAACCACCTCAGTTTGAGGTTCAGCTCAGCCTCCGGTTATTAAACGTTTTGCATTTTCAGCGGTACCATGCTCTTAGATGTTAAAATCGGTGTCAACTAACGATTTCCACAGCTACGGGAGTACAACGTGTGATACCTCCTAGGCAAACTATATAGCAATGCGGTGATACGAAATGATCCAACTCGTCCAGAGTGCGCAGACTTTGATTCTAAACCTTTTCCTACCTGCACAACAAGCTATTCTTATTTGATAATTGTGTGAAAATTGCTGCTTAAAATGTTTTGAAAAAGAACCAAATTCCTTCGCCTGCAACAAAGTCAAAGAAATCATTTTAACAGTACCACATAGCTCTTTGTGAACCGATTACAGACCGCATTTTGCCGCCTTTCGCTGGTTAGAGGGGAAAGAAAGCATATGGACCAGAAAACGCATCTCCCAGAAGGAAAGGAGGATCGAAATTAAACCTCTTATTTTGGGAAGTCAAGCGACTTTTATTTCAGTGAATACAAAATAAGTGAATCGCACAACGAATTTGGCAGTTCGAGCACACTGTTGATGTCAGTATGACTTTGAAGTTCCCGGGGCCTGAAATGATGTAGCGCCAGTTTAGATCAGCAACAAAAAACATGGAATCCACGGTACTATAAAATTCTGTAATTTGTATTCATTGCTTCCTCACGGAATTACTGTTGCAGTGTATCCATAGAGCATAATAAGCCAACTGCGTAATTTCCAGGGAGAAAGAGCAATAGCAAACTGTGATCCACACAGTTATTATTTCTGGCTGGTGACTAGGTTTAAGGGCTCTGAGTCTGATGTGAGTTTTGTAACGCCGAAATATTTTTCCACGTTGTTGAAAGGAATATTACAGTTGGAGCAATTCCTCGAAAATGCGATATTGGACCCCACAGAATGAGTTTATTGCGACGGAATACTACTGATCTTCTGCAGTTTCTCTTCCTTTTTCTAATTGAAACAGGTGACAGCGACAGAGGCATATGGAGAAAATGATCGTGACATTTAACAGAAGACACTAATATCCTCTGGTACTGAAAGTGGCGTACAGCGCCTGTATTAGCATTATAGAAGCGTCATTGATAAGTGCAAGTAAATGAAGTAGTGCAACGCAACTTCTGCTATAAAGTAATGTCGTCATCGTTTAATTTAGTTTAATGTAATCTACGTATAATTAGAGATGTCCGATGGAGAGAACAAAATAACTATTTGTTACGGTCCAGTTGTCATAACACGCCACAACCATTTGCTACGAGTTAAAACTTTATCTGTTTCTGGGCAACATTTCTAAAAATGACGATTTGCTGTGAACTAAATATTTACCTGATTGTGGGCAATTGTTTCTAAAATGGCCAAGAAGAATTAAATGCTTCCATCAAGCATGCCCATTACATCAGCAGTCTGACAATGCACATGCAGTTTATTGATTACATGCTTGTGGAAAACTTGTTCTGAGTTAAAGCTGTCAAACAAGGTTTGAAGAAGAATAAAATGCCACTACCAGACGACAGCTAACGTAGAAAATACTTTTCTGACTATCTTGACACGATGCACTCTCCCCATACATAATACAAAAGCTTCAAGCGCATCTGCTGCCTAGCCGTCTATTAAATCTGAGAAGAACAAAATGACGCAGAAGTTAGCCTTTTTTCCACATGCGACTACTTTGGGTTGAGAAGTGAAGAGAATTATGTTCAAAGTTCCATTAAATTGTTAACTTCGGCAGAGAGCAGAACTGCGTTTAAAAAAAAATGTAGTAGCGAATGTAATAGAACACGCGACGTCTTGTCAACAGCGCGCGACGCTTACCGTTGCGCTACTAGCTGTGACGTAGTTACAGCACCTCTGGAAAAGAACAACAGTTCCTCCAGAACTTCGGCATTCCACAGTGCTGTGAGATAATGCATATGTCCGGATCTAGACTTCTGAGAGACAGACAGTTACAGCATTTCTTTTGCACTGCGCGATGGTTTCAACAAACAGATAGCGCAATAGAGTAGCTCAAATGGAAAGGAACACTTGCTATTTATATTTATGCATCCTACACTGTTGGCAGTTCTGTGTAGGTGGCAGTTACGTTGTTTTATTTCGGTGATTACAAAATATAGTCGAATGTATGCACTGGGTAGCCAAGGCAGCTAGTTTATGGCGATTCGGTCACCCAAGTAAATGAATGTACTGAACGTCCTGCAAACCTCTACAGGGAGCCTGTGTGTCAGAATTTTCATCTTGTGTGCCGCAACGGTGTTATAATAGAGAAATGAGGCGTAGAGAAGAGGGTTTGGTGGTCTGTTGTACTGATGATAGTTTCATATGATGTTGGTCTCGGTTCTATTCCAACATCTGCCGATGTTTTTTGATAAGGAGAGGCAGATTCTATTCTCTTCTGGCTACGCCAAGTGAAGAAGGTATAATGGCATTGTGGTCTGAAATTCACATTAAACATGATATTCCTTCTCTACCAAGTAGACGTTAGGTTGAATCACAATCAAGTAAGGAGTGGCGACATGTAGAAACTCTATCACCAGTATCCTTTCTTATACTAGTTATTTATTTCTAGTGACGAAACAAACCCTGTGTATGGTCACAGGACACTTATACCGTCTTTTATTAGAGCTTCTGTATGTCGATAAAATTGGTTCTGAACTGGGAATGCAACTCAGACCGCCCTTAACGCGGAATTTGATCCCTTCCTGACAACACAGTTCGACTACAAGTTGTTGTTTGTTCAAAACTGCAGATTCCTCAACATCTCCACATATTGCGCATGAATCGGTTGGAATCCTGGCCCAGCACTAAACTTTTCACTATGTATTATCAAACTCTAGCATGAGAACATCTATCTGCTAGTGGATAATAATTTTTATTTTTAATGCATTTTCATTCGTTGTCAACACTAACGATATCTGACGTTTTTGACTATCACTGAGACACAGAACTATTTGCGAGATCACTGTAAGTTCAAGGATGTTATTCCGAACTGCTGGTGGAGAAAAATTCGGTAGCTGACGTCTCTTTGTGTGTAGTCAACAACGATATGTGTGGGGTTCGATTCCTAGTCAGCACTGAACTCTTTGTCATATTATTTCTAGTTCAAACATGCTCACATGTCGCTGCTGGTATAACAAACCCGTACTTAACGTTCCTTTTCGCTAGCATATAACAGCGATACGTACCGGGTTGGAATTCTGGGAAAAAAAATTAATGTTTCGTCTCGTCATTTCAGTTAACACATCTAGCTACTGCCGAGAAAATCCGATATGTCAAAGTTGATCGTGCTTTGATAACAATCCGATTAGATTTTGGGTTCGAATCTCTGTCCAACACAAAGCTCCATTAAACTGCATTTCAAGTAAGTTACTTGTGAAGAAGCAGAATTTAACATCTCTCGTAGTTCGTGAACACGGACATTAGATGCTGGGTAGGAATACGCGATCGTTAAAAATGTTTACGTTATGTAATTTAAAGTTGATATTTGTTAACCGATACTGTCTAAAATCGAGTCAGGGATGACTGTAAATTTCCGTCAGTCACGAAATCTTAGTTTGCATGAACTGGGTTTGAATCCATATGCAGAACGAGTCGGTTCGTCGTGTCATTTGAAGTTCATACATACTCTCAACTATCTGCTCGTGAATAACGTAAATTTTTAATGACATTTTGTGTTAAATAACAAGTATGTTATGTTACTTTGAAGAGGAAATCATGAATACGACGAACTTACTACGTGCTTTACCTATCTGACGTAATAATGAGGGTGCTAACATTTCAGGTATGTCATTTATTGCAATAAATGTGAGCTTACAAGCCTTAAGGACAGTCTTATCTGTGATGAGGTGTTCCCTGATATTTTTAGTATCGTGGTATTACTTTACATCCTGAGTTATTGCGGTACAGAGCAGTGTTTTCTAGTGGTGACTTGTTGGAGCCATTTTCAATAGTCATACGACTGTATCAAGGTACGATTAGAGAACCTGCTAGACAGCTGCGTTATGTGGGTTGCATGGGATTCAGGGGAAATGCAATCCAGGTCGGTCGGGTACTTTTGAGCATGACTGTAATTCGTTAACAATCCGATTAGGTGCTGGGTTCGCATCCTGTCACAAGCTTTATATGATGGCATTTCAATTTTAAACATGAGCATACCTTGTTCCTTGTGAATGACACCATATTAAACGTCATTGGGGGTAGTTCCCAGGACGGTAACTGTTATGATAGGATTCCCAGTTCAGTAGAAACATTTTCGTCTATTTTTTTCAGGATCTGAATTAATAACTGATACTGGTGCAAACGTCTATACTTCACGTCTCTTTATGCCTAGTGATCCGGTCTCAATAAGGCACAAACAAAGCTTAGCTTAGTTATCAATGGCTATAGCTGCTGGGTTTGAATCCAGGTCCAGAACGACGACGTTGGTCATGTCATTTAAAGTTCAAATTTGTGTACACGTAGCTGTTGATGTGTTACGAGAACAATGATATTACTGCTGATTCGCTGTTAATGTTGGGATTTCCTTAGAGTGCTTGTTGCCGTTAATCGCGTTTTTCTACTGGTTCGTCCAATATCCAGTTTCCAGAGCCACTCGCCGTTGAGTGACCTTCAGCACGTGGATGGAAAACCTTTTAGAGAGCGAAAAACATTTATCCAATTGCCATACAGCTTTGTAACTCCATATATTCTCTCAAGTATTTAATTTTGACTAAGGATCACTGTACGATGTATGTAAAATAATCCGTTTTCTCAGAACTTTTGGAATGTCACTTGTTGTAATTAAGGTTAGTTTATGAGTGTTATGGGGTGTCTCATCACTAAGAACGTGTTTTCTAATATGTTTTGTATGACGATATTAGTTGACGCTTAGACTAACTGCCATAAAGACCTTTGGTCTCTTAGTATTCTCTTGTGGTACCCATTGTGTGTAGTCAACGACTGTACCCCACAGGGTTTTTGTGTTTAGAGGACCTGCAACACAGCTACGTTATGTTGGTTGTATTCAGCAGTGACCCACTTTTTTTGCTGTCAAGTGTACATCTGGACTGATACCTTAGGGAAGAGCATGCTCTAGTGATCTGCCGGCCGGAATGGCCGAACGGTTCTAGGCGCTACAGTCTGGAACCACGCGACCGCTACGGTCGCAGGTTCGAATCCTGCCTCAGGTATGGATGTATGTGATGTCCTCAGGTTAGTGAGGTTTAATTAGTTCTAATGTTATAGGGGACTGATGACCTTAGAAGTTAAGTCCCACAGTGCTCAGAGCGATTTGAACCATTTTTTTCTAGTGATCTCTTGTGTTATCCATTTTGTATAGTCAAACGATTGTACTGCGTAGAGACTAGAGGGCGTGGAACACAGCTACATTGTGTGGGCTGAATGCAAATTATGCGGAGCCTCCGGGCTATCACAAAATTCCCTCGGTCAAGCTCAGACAGACCGCGCGCCTTGACATTCTACACAATGACACCACGCTCACAGACATTTCATGCCGCGTGTGTGTCTCTGACTAACAGTCATTATTCGCCAGGTGACGCTGCTATCGCATGGACGGGTTTATATCGATAGTAGTTTGGTGTTTTGGCTGACCAGTGACCTTAAATGTGTTCTTTAGTTAGTCTTTCCTTGCAACAATATTTGGTTTGCGTGTGTGAACGGACGTGCGCGTTTGAGTATCTGACTGTGCGTACGTGATTTCGGTGAGGGAGATGTGGGTGGAGGGAGGGAGGGAGAGAGAGAGAGAGAGAGAGAGAGAGAGAGAGGACTAGTGGCTGAGGTGCAAATAGCACAGAGGAAGTGGATCACGGACGGACTCGGGTCTGTTTACAGAGTAAACACAATACCATCTCTCTCCGTTCTCTAGAGATCTTGGTACTGACGTTACGCTAAAACTCATAGTAATCTAGCAATGTAATGTAGCGCCTATACAAGAACACAGAATAGTACAGCTTCTGGTTCAGTACTTCGCAATGATATGCACGAACTTTTCAGCAGGTTTATGGTGACAAGAAGGTGGCTCCAATAAATGAAAATGCTACGTTGACTGGCCGCAGGTACATGTTCTTCATTTTACTATTACTCGTACCGCTGATTTCTTATATATCTTGCCTCAGAATTTTTTATGTGAAAGCTCTTCAAGCTACTTAAATACGAAGAGCGTTATTAACTTACTACATCTACTTTCTTAAAGTCTCCATATTTATTTGGCAGCGTAGTCAACCTGGCTGTTAACACATTCCTCGCAATGTGAGACCAGTTTATTGATACACTCCATGTAGTCTTCGTTTGGTTTTGTTGACGGAGGGACAATCTGGTCTCTGCTTACACGCTTCATCACTATCGAAGTGAAGTCCTCGAAGGTGTCTTCAAGTTTTGGAGACAGATGAAAATCGCATGGTGCAAAAGAGTCACTGTATGAAGGCTGATCGATGGTAGTGAACCCAAGGCGTCGGAATGTTGTTAGTATCGCACCGCTCGTCTGTGCTGTAACATTGTCATGCTGAAGGAGAAAAGGCTCCATTCGTGGATGAACTCTTCGAATTGTAAACTCAATTACATCACGCTGTTTTTTATACACCGACGTAGTTAAGCTCCGCACCATCATGTTACAAGCTAAAATTTGAGCCCTCTAGCGGTAGAAATCTGCAAACGTGTAGACAAGAAGACTAAAGACACAGAACTTTAACAACGTTTGTTTTATTTAAAAAGTTAACACAAAAAATAATTCCTTTGCAGGACACCCTCGTATTCATTGGGGCCACAGGACAAGACGAAAGTTTGTCGGGATAGTAAAGAAATACAACGTTCGAGCGATCAGCAGTGAATCCATTAGCCGAAAACCTCTTACAGTGAGACCCGTACATTAAATGAAAAGATAAACAGCACCATCGACCTCTGAATAACGAACACTCAACTTCAGGAATGCCAGCCAGTATTCAGAAAAGACTGTAGACTAACGACTGCTGCCGTATTTTTGAAGGAATCACTGAAGGTAGATGAAACAAACAATACACAAATGCAAAGCGATTTAGGTTTCCACCAAGAATTCTACTTCTGACATCTATTTCTGCTTGTATAATTCACAGCAGTTAATACTTCTGTGACCGATTTATAGGTGTTGCTTTCGTATTTTAAATCGTACTAGCACTGCATAATGTCTGCAACAACCCGGGATTAACGAAGTGATACAGTACGAGAATACTAGGAGCATAACTGCCTTTCCTATACAAGCTGTATTTCACTGACAGGCCAACCGTTATCTCACAATACAAGTATTAGTTATCCTTTGACGACTTCTTGACAGATTAGTACAGGGTAAACTGATCTTAGAATATTCATCCTGCGTATGTGTTGTACACCTTATCACGGTGAGTATTCCATATGCCTATGAATCTCGACTGTTCATAAGAAAGAACAAATTGATTCACTCGTACAAGAATTAAGAGCCCTCAGTTTCGATTATCTGATAAATCTATAATCCTGAAAGGCGTGAAAAATACTTTTGCTTTGTAAGACAAAGGCTTTGGCGAAATATCTGTACCAGACACTAAAAAGAATTTCGAAAGTGTGTGTCATCATCTTTCAACACACGACGTAATGGGTAGCTAGGTACGAAAGACGCTCACGTAGGCACTAGTACCCCAAGTTATTCAGTAATATTGAAACTGTTCTTGATTTTTCAGTTGAAATTTCATTCTCTCTGGTTGTGAAAGATTGCATGGAAACCTTCTGTGAATATCATCCGTCGACCTCAGTGCGTACACAGTTTCCTTAGCTTTGTTGAGACGAGACTAAATATTTTAATACTCTCTCTTTGATCGGTTTTCTGCTGTGCCGCAGCAAACGGCGGGACTGGAAACTGGCTGAGAGTTGTGTTGGTGAAAATCCCCAACAAGTTTGGCATACAATCGTTAATAAAACTCCACAAATCCCGACTCATCCGAAAGAAGATTATAAGGAATTATCCAGCGCTAAATTTACTGATACCAGTTCACCACCTAGCACATTGAAACATATAATAATATTCTGCCCTTTAAAGTATCTTCAGCATCATAATTATAGTTGATAAAACGATAAAACATCAACAAAAGAGACAATGCAAAAGGATAACAAGAAAAACCACAAGAATATAAACATAGTTCCATAAACAATAATCAAACATGTTGCCCACCAAACGCCGAATCCATTATACTACACAACCTTAACAAGAGAAGAGAGCATAATAAATAAATCGCATAAAAAAAAATAGCCGCTGCTGACCGAAGCCCACAAACAGTGAGCGAGAAATTCGTTCTATTCAAGCAGTTACAGACATCAAACTATCACAAAAAACAATAAATAACAAAATACAAATTCTGGAAACTTAACAAATTAGGACCTACAATGGTCTCACCGTTCTTACAATGTGTGCTCTTACCCAATTTAAAATGGCCCAAGTAACATACAGTCATCGGCACAACACAGGTTTTCACTGAAAGGAACTGCCACAACCTTTTGTAACTCTTGCAGCCGAAGAATTGTAATCTAGGGGCGCCGACACGGTAGCTCAGCTTGTTCGGTCAGAGGTGGGCTGGCCCTCAGTAATAAAAAAACTGAGTACAGGAATCTACCATCAACTTGAACGGATGTCCTATGACGTCCGCCCAGTCCAAACGCAACGAAAATTAACGAACAAAATAAAAAATTTAAAAAAGGGGTAGCGACTTTCATTAATAATCAAGACGTTCTCGGACCTGTGTTCGAATCCTGACACAGCTTAAATTTTGGCTAAACACCATCTGCAGTGGTGTCAGTAGACTTCCGGCAGAAGAAGTTACCTTCATTCTGCCAACGGCTTTGTCAATGAGGGTGGAGTTGCGGACAGGTGGAAAACTGCCCCGTCAGGAGTAAGAATCAGCAATGAACAATGGCAAGAGGATGCAGAAGGTAACATAAACAACTGCACTAAAGACACATTGTGTGTATGTACATGACATGTGGCCTATAGCTGAAAAAGTGCCATGATCATCTCTCCATTGGCAAAAGATGCAGACTTCGCCCCATTGAGATCTGTGAGAGGAGATTGCCAAGAGGGAGGTGACCATGAAATCAGGATTGAATATCTAACGAAAGATTAACTTTCTACGAATCGAGGGGTGGTATGTCAGAAGTTTAAACGTGATTGGGAAGCAAGGAATTCCGCAAAGGGAAATGTTGAGGCTCAGACTAGATATAGTGTGTGTCAGTGAAGTGAAATGGGGAGTGGTGGGGATTTCTGGTCAGATGAGTATAAGTTAATACCAACAGCAGCAGAATATGTTACAACGGGTGAAGGAGTGGTTATGAATAAGAAGGCAGGACAGAGAATGGATTGCTGTGAACAGTTCAGTGATGGGGTTGTTGTCATCAGAATCGACAGCAAACCAACGCCGACAACGGTAGTTTATGTACATATCCCGAAGTAGCAAGCTGAAGGTAAAGAAAGAGAGAAAGTAGATTAGAATAATGAACGAGTAATGTAGTACGAAATGGGAAATTAAAATCTAATAGTCATGGAGGACTGGATTGTGGTTGTAATGGAAAGAGTAGAGGAAAGGAATATAGGAGAATATGGGCTTGGTACTAGGAATGCAAGAGGAGAGGAACTACTTGAGTTCTGCATTAAATATCAGCTAGAAATAGAGAACACCCTGTTCAAGAATGAGAAGAGGCAGAGGTACGCTTTGAAGAGGCCGCTTTGGAAATGTCGAAATCAGTTGCTGGGTTGCAAGGTGTGCCCAGGAGTAGATATAGAACCAGATCACAATTTAGTTGAGATGAACAGGCTCTGGTTTAAATGACTTGTCAGAAAGAATCAATCCGCAAAGAAGTGGGATATGCAAGCACTAAGGAATGAAGAGTTATGCTTGAAGTTCTCTACGGCAATTGATCCTGTGATTACAAAAAGCTCAGTGTGCAGTTCAGTTAAAGGGGAATGGAAATCTCTAAAAAGGGCAACCACAGAAGTTGAGTAGAAAGCCATAGGTTGAAAGAAGATAACTGCAAAAAAACCATGGGTAACAGAGGAAGTACTTAAGTTGATCGATGAACGAAGGAAGTAATATTGAATCTGCAAAGAGAATTCCACTGTAAAATTCACAGGAGAGGGCAGATACGTGGAAAGATTAGAATGAAGACGTCTATGATACATGAAGAAACAGGGCACGATATAGAAAAAAATGAAGATCCAATACAAAAATTTAAAAGAATTTCAAAGGGATTTGTGAGACTTAAGGTCAAATATGGCAGAGGGGACGCATAACATTTCATCAGTATTTCTAAAATCATTGAGGGAAGTGCAACAAAACGAATATTCACGTTGATGTATAGAATGTGTGAGCCTGGCGATGTACTTTCAGAAAAATGTCATCTACATAATTCCTGAGACTGTAAGGGCTGACAAGTGTGCGAATTGTAACACAATCAGCTTAATAGCTCATAAATCCAAATTACTGACAAGAGAAATGTGCAGAAGAATGGAAACGAGAATTGAGAATGTGTTCGATGGGCATCAGTTTGGTTTAAAGGAAATGCAAAGTCACCAGACATTCAGTTTTGAATATGCGGTTTATGGTGGAATCAAGACTAAAGAAAAATGAAGACACAGTCATTGGATTTGTCGACCTGGAAAAAGTGTTCCACAATGTAAAATAGTGCAAGATGGTCGAAGTTTGCTGAAGGGTAGGGGTAAGCTGTAGGGAAAGATGGGTAATATACAAAACGGACAATAGCCAAGGAGGAACAATAAGAGTAGGAGACTTAAGAACGAAGTGCTCAGGTTAAAAAGGGAGTAAGACAGAGTAGTAATCTTTCACCATGCTGTTCAATCTAAACATCGAAGTAGTGATGACGCAAATGCGAGTAAAACGAATATTCTGTAATGGAATTTGAATTCAAGAGTGAAGGAATAAGATTCGCCCCAAACATTGCTATCCCGAGTGAAAGTGTAGAAGAATTGCGTGATCTGCTGAATGGAGTGAACAGTCTAATGACTACAGTATATGGATTGAGAGTGAATCGAAAAAAGATGAAAGTGATGAGATGTAGTAGAAAAGAGAACAGCGAGAGACGTAACATCAGGGTTGGTGATCGTGAAGTAGATCAGGTTAAGGAATTCTGCTACCCAGGCAGCAAAATAACGCACGACGGTCGAAGCTAGGAGGATATCTAACGCAGACTAACGCTTTCAATACGGACAAAAGGTCAACTAGTATCAAACAAAGGACTTAATAGTAGCAATAAATATCTGAGAATGTACGTTTTGAGCACAGCACAACATTGCATGGTACTGAAACATGGACTGTGCGACAACCAGAAATGATGAGAATCGAAGCAGTTCAGATGTAGTGTTACAGAGGAGTGTTGAAAATAAGGTGGACTGATACGGTGATTAAAGGAATGTATGGAAAACACCGACAAGAAGAAGTCGGAGGACGGTACGTCATCTATTAAGACGACTGAATAACTTCCATGGTGAAACTTCCTGGCGGATTAAAACTGTGTGCCCGACCGAGGCTCGAACTCGGGACCTTTGCCTTTCGCGGGCAGGTGCACTACCAACTGAGCTACGGAAGCACGGCTCACGCCCGGTATTCACAGCCTTACTTCTGCCAGTACCTCGTCTCCTACCTTCCAAACTTTACAGAAGCTCTCCTGCAAAGCTGTGAGTACCGGGCGTGAGTCGTGCTTCGGTAGCTCAGTTGGTAGAGCACTTGCCCGCGAAAGGGAAAGGTCCCGAGTTCGAGTCTCGGTCGGGCTTACAGTTTTAAACTTCCAGGAAGTTTCATATCAGCGCACACTCCGCTGCAGAGTGAAAATCTCATTCTGGAAACTTCCATGGTGCTAGAGGGAGCTGTAGGGCGTAAAAGCTGTAGAGGAAGACAGTGATTGAAATATATCGAGCAAACAATTGAAATACAGTTAGCAATTCCTACTCTGTGATGAACAGGTTGGCACAGGAGAGGAATCTGTCGTGAGCTGCATCGAACCAGTCAGGAGCCTGATGCCTCAAAAATAAATGAAAATGAGGAGCCAAAGCCACTCTTGCCCTGATACTGACTTGTATCCTGGCAGTTGCGTGCTGCTTGTATCCATAGAGCCAAGAACCATCCACTCGTCCAGACTAGAACCAACGCCCTGTGTTGACCACAAGTCACCACAATTCGAGATCCTAGTCTCCACGAGGCTGACTCCCGTGGGTTCGTCCATGATTTCCTACTCCCATACAGCTGGCCACACTCTTTGATAGCTGTCAGTTGTTGCATCTTTTTGCTGTCGTCTCCATACTCGCACCTCTTTTCTGAGGCTCCACTCTGCTTATGAAAGCAGCCATCCCGTCCGTCTACAACAATACAACAGGCTGCTATCATCACGAGCCAGCACACCCACCGGTCGGAGCCACACGTGAAGTTTTGTGCAATGCGCCCCCCACCCCTCAGCATCAGCTGCCAGTTCATGGTGCTGGTCCACTGCCGTACGCCACACAGCTCCTCAATGTGTCCCCTCTCGGCCACATACCTCGTTGTGGCGATATAAGTGGCTGTTTTGCTGCTGCTGGCGATCTCTGCTGTGGTGGACGAGAGCATTAGCGCTGACGAAAACTGTCACTTAGGGTGGGAATAAGACGGTGCCTTGAATTACTTGAACTCTTAGCATTTTACTTTTAGTTTTTCCTTGTGCCTCGCGGTAGAGATTTTCTTTTAAGCGACATAAGGAAGATATCAACAACACGAATTTATGTTTGAACATAACGGTGCTTTACTATCAATGGTCCTGTATCATTTTGTACGTTGTTGCCGTCTCAGACCTTTATACAGACTTACCCAGCAAGATATAATGTGTACGTACAGTTAATATATCCCGAGGACACCAAGGAATTTCGGCATTATTCACATCGGAAAATTTTCCCAAAAGTGGTAAGCGAGAGGTAAATATCCCTGGACGAAAGGGGATCTAACGCGAGATATTTTGATCCGAAGTCTGATACGCTACCAGGATATCAACGAAATGATTTTTCCCATCAAAAGGCTTAATGAAAGTAGTGTTATTTTAGCGGAGCATTCCGTAGCTCATTGACTTTTATGCGGGAAACCCTGTTTCGAATCCCAGGAGTGCCACGGTTTTTTCTTTGATGGGAAGTCTGGGACTGCGTCCAGCTATTCCCGTGGTGCTAGTTACTTGATCGAGCAGAAGCGGCCCCAGGTCACAAAAACTGACAACGGCCGGAGAGTGCTGTGCTAACTGCACGAACCTCCACGCTGCAACCAATGACGCCGTTGACGAAGGATGACACGGTGGTCTGTAAGTGGGGATGGTCCCTCCAGGGGATGTGGGTGAAGTTCACGTTTTTAACTAAGGTTGATGAAGTCGATTTATGGCGAGGGTAAGGTGAGGTACAGGAGGAGAAAGGAGAACCATTAAACGTACACAGTAAAAATGAAGATAGTTCAGCGAAAATCAATGTTCTATATTCTGGCTCCGGCATGACAACAGTGTTAATCTGCTAGGAAGTTTCAAAATGAAGTACACTCCAGCTCAATGTGAAATCACGTTTAGATGAAATTTTTCTGGTTGATCTTTTCTTTTAGCTGGCCTCAAAATCATACCACTTTGTCATAATAAAATGATGATGAAAGTAACTAAACGGGGCTGACATCTCTTTAAACAGGTGTATAAAACATAGGTTTCGGGATTTTGTGCCATTTTCAAGTGACTGACTTTGTGACACAATCTCAATAACTTGAAAACGGCATAAAAGGCCAAAACCTAGGTCGCAATTAAGTAAACAATACTGTAAATTTCGGTGTGTTCATTTAAAAATTATATCTCTAGGATTAATAACTCGAAGTGAATTTGCACCAAGGTCGGGAGCTGTCTAAATGATCGTTTCTACCATTACCAGCTTCGGAGCCTAGAGTGCACTCCCATCGAGGCCGTACACTTGTTCATAACTGTGCGATACAAGCCGCACTGCACATGCAACATTTTCTGGGAATAATCGCAGCTGTCTGAACAATGCTGGTGTACACTGCTTCTTTGAGGGTATTCGAGAATTTACTTCACGGGTTTAGGTTTTCGTTAACACTACAAGTATTATCAGGGACAGCCCGTTATAAATAGATTTTTGCTGACGGGTTATGCTAGAGATCAACGCTGTTAACGCCAAGACTAGCCGAAGAAAATACTATTTGAATGGAGGAAAGCCTCATATGGATCGCAGACCATAGATAATCACTATGAAGATACTTTGTGGATATCTATTAGAACGATAGTCCAAACGAACAGAAACTTCTAGGTGAACGGTGGCAGTTTCTCAGCTTTTCCATTAGCTCAAAAAATATTACAATTTTTTCGTGAACTCCCATTGCTCTCGTTCTAAGCAGTTTGAATACAATGATTCAAACTCTTTGGCAACATCTTTGTGAAGTCACTGTTGTCAGTATGAAGTGCTGCGTGAGTCGGTTTGCAGCAACGGTTTGCGGGTTGCAGGCCTTGGGTCTTCCGTGTTTCAAGAGAGTTAGCCAATACTACTAAGAATCTTTTCTCTCACCAGTTCTGAACTGGTGAGTTGGAGAGACAAGGAAGTCATATATGTTTGTCGGAGCTCCACGCTGTTGAAGAGACGCTACAGTGTCCAAGGAATCCTGTAGCATGAATCCAATTTATATTCAGAGACGAAATTTAGCTTTGCCTGTGAGGTTAGCTGGTAATGTTTGTTGGTCTCATTCCGCATGTAGGTATTCGAAAGAGTATGTCCGAGCAGTATTAATTGATGCTGATAGGTCGCTAATTGGGAATTGCTGAATATAGCATTACATATTACTTTTTTCTCTTCTTGATATATCAAAATTGAAAGGTGTACACCTGCCCCGAAGTGTAAGGATTAATTTTCTCAATGATTTGTAATAACATATTATGTGAATGATGTCACATCTGATTGTCGGCCCAGTACTTTGAAATGTAGGCTGAGAAATCATTACTGGATTGTTAAGTAATTTTTGTATGTTTGTGATGCAATTCAGTACGCAATATTTTATATTAACGAGAAACTCATTAGTCTTTGTCAAAAGTTCATTTGAATATCTCATTCTGGTTGGCAACTATCTTGTTTTATCTCATAATACATTAATTACCAGAATCATAGTTACATAGCCACTCCGATAATTAAATCTGCAACTACTGATCCATGGTTGAGGCACAGTGTTGATGAACGGACACGCTATTACAGTTACAGGAACTGAGAAACGTTATAAAGCGTGTGCTGTGCTGCTGTATGCTGTTGTGAGACACGTGGCAGCACAGCCTTACTGCACTGTTAGGGTAATACGTTCCATGGGAAGCCAGGATTTTCGCAAATGAGTCTTCTGTTAGTTCAGTATTTTCTACAATTCGTACATACGTGCACAGTGGTGAGCAAAATGCCCCACTGCACTGCTGCGTGCTTCATCGGAACGCTGATTTATATTCAAAGTATGCTATTCAAATTTCGAAGCAAGTCATACATGTAGGCCTACCACATGCAGTATTAATGTATGCAAGTCCTCAAATCTCTCTATCGTAAGAAATTTATGACAGCGTGGGCTTTTGACTGTTTTAAATACGTTTTTCGAGTCTGATAGCGATGCTGACTTTATCCTCTTGGACATTATGTACTTTAATATGCTTATCTTCAGAGTTTCATGGGTCATATGTCACTATCCCGTAGCTTTGTCTGCGCTGCTTTTTAAACGCGCGCGCGCGCACACACACACACACACACACACACATACACACACACACAAACACTTGTCAGAGTGATTCTTTCCAGTTTTGAATATATTCCCCTGGCGTCTTGGCCTTTGTAGGGAACATCAGGAGACGGCTGAACAATTTGTTAATAGCCCTATTGCTTGTGTACATACGGCAGACCGCTGTGCATTACTTGTGCAGCTACACTTTAGCATGGTGTACCTGAGGGTCTATTTTGTTAATCCATTCACGAATCCAGAGCGCGATATCGGCGATACCGGTACAAGTCGCCCACTATTATTCTCATTGTAGACCCTGAATGACAACTCAAGAATTTTCTAAGCGTGTTAGCGTGAGATGTACAACACCTTTCTTCGAGTATCCAGCACGTAGAAAACTCGGAACTCGACCCAGGTTGTGATGGTTCTGGAGGGGACGCTGACTGCTGGGCTGGAAAGATCTAATGATTTGTTACGATGCCGACGGAGGACCTGTGTGGCGCTGTTAGTTTCAATAAAATTTTATTCAAGTGATGACTAACTGACAACCTCAGCTGCCGACAGGTGCTGTTGTTATACCTCGATGTGGACAGCTGAAAATGCCTGTGTCTTCGGTGGCTCAGATGGATAGAGCGTCTGCCATGTAAGCAGGAAATCCCGGGTTCGGGTCCCGGTCGGGGCACACATTTTCAGCTCTCCACATCGAGGTATGTCAACAACACCTGTCGGCAGCTGAGGTTGTCAGTTAGTCACCATTTATTCCAGGGAGAAGCTGCACGGTAATCAACAGTAACTGTTCTTTCGAGAACAAGTTACTGTCTTCATATATGTTATTCAAGATTACTGAATTTATCGCTAAGAATATAAGTCGTTGCCGTGTCTTCTCCAAGATCTACGAAGCTGAATCCAACTGCGCACCCAGAGCTGCCAAGGGAGTTGCGTCAGCTCGGAGTGCCATCCTGGTGCGGTGGTCAGCCACCCGCTGGCGAGGCAGGAGCGCCCCGTCGGTGGCCCCGCTTGGAGATGTCGGTGACTACGATGTGCATGTTTGGCTCACACGATCTTCCAGGGAGTACTCAGTCGCTCTTAGATCAGAGTCCGTGATATCCCTTCAGGACGATGCGGACTTAGGGCGCCCTATTGTACTGAATGCTGAACCTGACCCCCTGTATAACAAGCCATCCGGGGATAGCATAGATATTTCACGATTTAACACATATACTGATTCACTGTCGAACAGATGAATAAAACTACGTTATGACGATAGAGAATTTACACCGATGTTAACAAACTGAGCTTTCGTCTGTTCTTCACCACAGTGTGGGCTCGGATATACAAACGTTTCTTGGTGGTTCACTCTAGAGTCGTACAGCTGTGTAGGAGAAGAAATGTAGAAAGATTTGGTGTTACGCAAGAAGTATGGCCAAGATGCTAATCGTTTTCGGTCTAACGTACCTTGTGTAAACAGGAATCTTGCGAATCCTAATATTTATGGAGACAAAGAAACAACTGGGACCCATGATATTAATCCTTCTTAGAGGCCAGCGACCTTCTGGTAGGATCTTCGGCTTTCAGCCGGAGGCAAATCCTACTGCTGCCGGTATTTCTGCTTTCCACCGTAGACGGCCAGGTACTCGCTGGATATTTAAGTCAAACGCCTTTGGCTTTTCCGTTTGGAACGAAGGAAGCAGGAGTATGACCATCGCAAAGAGACGCTGTATACGCTCCGAGAGCAGATGCACCAGCTTCGTGTGTGGTCAATAACTTCACCAGTCTCACCTGTGAAATTCGTCCATCCTACTGAAAAAATGTTGGTGATGCCCCGTACTTCGCTATCAACACAAGGCAACAGCAAAACTCTGAAGATGCCGTCACTTCAAACACAAGCTCACACGTAGGACGTCTATGGACTAACAGATTACCTAGTACCATGTTCAGTAGACATACACGCAGTCCTGAATAATTAGTTCAACAAATTTAGATAGTGTACATCTTGGAGCGAAGCCAATGAATTCCTCCGTAGTAATATCACCTAATGTCCCATTACACCATTCCAGCCTCCTTGTCTGTACTGTTCACTGGTACAGTCTCACTTCCCTATAAGACTGGACTCCAGACATATACATTCTGGAAACCCAAACACTTCGAAGCCACTTCAAGCGTTCCACAGCGATGAGCCAAAACATTAAGGTACCAGAAAGACTTTCTAACACCTAAATCTATATATGTTAACAAATTTGTCTTCGTCAGGAAAGCTTTTCTTTCCATTGCCATCCTGCAATTTATACCCTCTCTACTTAGGCCATCATCATTTCTTTCGCTGCCCATATAGCAAAACACATGTACTACTTTAATGGTCTCGTTCCTTATTCAGATTCCTTCAGCATCACTTCATTTAATTCACCTCTATTCCATTATCCTTATTTTCTTTTGCTGATGTTCGTCTTTTATTTTTCAAGACGCTACACATTCCATTCAACTGGTCTTTCATGTCCTTCCCTGTCTCTGAAAGAATTACAATTGAAAACCTAAAGGTTTTTTCATCTCCTTGAACTATAATTCTTACTCCAAATTTTCCGTTGGTTTCTTTTATATCTTGCTCAATGTATAAAGTGAATAACATCAGGTATAAGCTACAATCCAGCATCACTACCTTCTCAATCACTGCTTCCCTTTATACACTTCAGTTATTACTGCTGGCGTCTGATTACTTTTCAAGTTGTAAATAGCCATTCGCTCCATTTTATTTAATCCTATTACGTTCTGAATTTCCAAGAGAGTATTCCAATCAATATTGTCCAAAGCTTTCTATAAGTCTTCAGATTCTATAAACGTAGGTTTCCCATTCCTTTACCTCTCATCTAATAGAAGAGATAGGCTCAGTATGGCGTCGTTTGTTCCCACATTTCTCCGCATACAAAGTTATAATTTCGAAGGTAGGCTTTTATCCGTTTTTTCCATTCTTCTGTGAGATATTTATGTTATTATTTAAAACCATTACGTATTAAACTGATAGTTCTCTAATTTTCACATTTGTAAGCACCAGTTTCCTTTGGAATCTGAGTTACTACACTCTTCTTGATGTCTGGCGGTATTTCTGCTGTCTCATGTATCTTGCACATAAGACGTTATAGTTTTGGCATGACTGGCTCTCCCAAGGCCATCAGCAATTCTGATGAGAAGCCTTCTGCTTCATGCGCTTTGTTTCGACTTAGGTTTTTCACTGTCTTGTCAGATTCTTCTCGCACTATCATATCTCGCATCTCATCCTCATCTACGTGCTATTCCTTTTCTATTATGTAGCCTTTGTCTCCTTTGTATGGATCCTCTATTTGACCCTTCTACCTTTCAGCTTTCCCTTTTGTGTTTGTAACATTTGATATTCATATAGCTACTTCTATTTCCTCAACAGGCATCCATACCTTTCCTGTATGCAGTATCTCTCCTTCCCCTAGTTATATATGCGTCTAAATCCTTATTTTTGAGCTCTAGACGTTCCTGCTTTCCATTTCTCACCTTCCGTCAATGTGATTTCCTAGACGTTCTTATTTCTTTTCCTGCTTCAATGGTTGCAATTTAATACTATCTCCTTTCATTAGTTAAATTGAATATCACCAGTGATATCCAAGGATTTCTATTAGGCCTTGTCCTTTTACCTATTTGATACTGTGCTGCCTCCACTATTTCACCTCACGAGATTACCCATTGTTCTTTTACTGTACTCCTTTCTCCTATTCTACTCTCTCGTTGCCTAATGCTCCCTCTGAAATTCTGGGCAACCTCTATGTCATGTCCCATCTTCTGAATTTCCTACATTTTTGAAATTTCTTCAGTTTTAATTTACAGTTCATAATCACTAAATTCTGCTCAGAGTCCATATCTGATCCTGTTATACAATATAAAAACTGTTACCGAAATCTGTGTCGTATACAATCCATGTGAAACCTTCTGGTGCCCCCAGGTCTTTTCCAAGGATACCATCAACTTTAATGATTCTTAAACTAAGTCTTAGCGATGATTAACTTACAGTGTGTGCCAAATTCAATGACGTGCTTTCGCTTTTCATTCATTTCCCCGAGTACATATTCACCCACCATTTTTTCTTCTCGTCATATTACTCCTATCGGAGTCGATTTCCGTATAACAATTAAATTTTCATCTCCCTCAGCCATCTGAATAATTTCTTTTATCTCATCATGTATTTTTTCATTATTTTCATCGTCTACAGATCAAGTTGAGATATAAATTTGAATAGTTGTGGTAGGTGTCCACGACGCGATGTTCACAATGGCGTTCATAGTAGCTAGTCGGCATTCATACGCTCTTATTCATTATTAAACCTACTTCGGCATTAACTCTATTTGATTTTATATTTCCAACCCTGCGTTCATCTGATCAGAAGTCCTGTTCCATCCTGCCTCCGAACTTCACTAATTCCCACTATAACTTCAACCTATCCTTCTCCCTTTTTAAATATTCTAACCTATCTACAGAGGTTAGAATACATCCAGCAAACATTTAAGTACGTAGGTTGCAAGTGCTACTTTGAGACGAAGAGTTTGGCATAGGTGAAGGATTCATGGCGGACTGTATCAAACCAACCAGAAGACAGATGACTTAAAAAGAAAAAAAAATCTAGCGATTAATGGATATAACATCCACGATTCGACCGGCACAACGCCTGGTTTGTTTACCCTCATATCCTTTTGAGTGGTCCCTTTCCAGAGATCAGAAGAAGGGAATAATTTAACCCTACAGTAGAGCTACATCCCATCGGCAACAATTTCACTTGTTTTTTCCCCTTACTTTCAGCCGTTCACAGTACAATCACAGCAATTCCATTTTGCTTAGTCGATCATCCAGTGTGTCCCCCCTGCAACTACTGAAAAGCCTGCTGTTTCTCTTCGTGAGAAACGTGCATGTCTAGCCTGTCAACAGATACCGCTCCGTAGTGGTTGCACCTATGATACTGCTGTCTGTGTCACTGAGGCGCATAAGCCACCCAACAATGGCAAGGTCCGTGGTTCATGTGGAACAATACGTGTTATTGGAACGGATTTGATAATCGACCGCTGTAAGAGATGGGCGAGCAGATAATTCATAATATTCACAAACTTCTTAGTATTCATAACGATTTAAATGTAGTAACTGAATGTCACTATCAATTTAGCCAAAACATACAAGGTGTCAGAAAACCGTCTCTCAGGTATTGTTTCATAATTGTGTCTCTTTTGCACGGTTGTAGGTAAACAGAAGTTTGACAGGCCGGCGCTATTTTACAAAGACCTAGCAACACAATAAGAAATAAAAAAAAAAGAAAATCATTAATCGAGTGTTACAAGATGGTACCAAACTTCAGTACAATTTGAGGCTCTAAAACATTCAAAATACTATTTCGTACACCTCGTAACACAGCCCTGAGATACGGACACGATGGGTTCTCTAAACATACTGATCTGAAATCGACATGGTAGTAGAATTCGGGGACTGATGACGAAGTTCTCAATACAATTACTGATATCCAGGTATATTTAATTTTATTCAACTTCCATAATACCTTCGAATTCGACGAACTGCTACAACAAGTGTGTATTGTGCTGAGTACTGGGCATTTTGTAGAGCGCCGAAACAGTCGTCTATTTTGGGCTAGTGAATAAAGATTACTGCTGCCTTCCTTCTTCCACCCAGTGCCGTAACTATATTACGAACTTCTATATGTAGAGTGTCTTTTCTGTTTCACCCTAATAAAAGCCTGGGCTAAGTCTGCAACCTGGTTGTCTTAAATGGTAATTTATAAAACATACCTGTTTCTGATCCCGAAAATCAATTGGGAAAGCTTCATGTAAAACACCAAAATAGCAGTATTGATGTTTCTGGCTGTGAGATATTTCTAAGGCAACGAGATTGTGTTTTGGTAAAACCCAAGCAACATCCTAAAGCAAGAGTGGGCTTACGGGGAACTGTACGTCCAGAAAGCAGGATAGTTGTACTGAAGGAGAATAGTGAGACACCACAAAACAAATCTCAGTTAATGTAGGCTCATCGTAAGTTCTCTCCGGAAGAGCTATGTGTTATCTCACGGAATACGGTCCACTGCAATAACATTTCTTAACTCTCCAGATCACCACCACTATCAGCTCTGAACACGGTCACAAGCTTCTTTTTCTAGCATCCGTTGCTAAAACCAGTTCCGTATAAAATTATAAAGTTAACGCAGATAATATAATTTTAATTAACATCAAGTAAAAGTTACAGACATGCGCAGAAGCCCTGGGGTATTAGAAACCCTACACTTTTATTGTTACGCTGTTCTTACACAAGGGTGCTAATGAAATAGAGATAACCGATTTCTGTGAATGATTCCGAGCATTTAAGGTATTAAAAACTCATTATCTGATTACCCTGTTTAAGCAGGAAATAAGAACCATACGTGCTCAATGAGGGCTGCTGATTATTAATCATCACACTCTAATGAAGTACTATTCAACAACTGTGTAAGAGAAAAGTTTCTGATGCCTATCGGCGCGAGTCTGGCCCCCGTAACACTAAACTTTCAGAGTAGATACTTTCGGAAACCCTTCACATATGAATTTGAGAATATCTGGAGTAACACTAGTACCATCGAATTTCGAACCCCCTAGAAACCTCGTCCGGCCAAAAATTATAAATCTCTAGTCAACGCGTTTACATCTCATTCTTAGTCATTCACCCATTTTGGGGAGCTAGTTTCGCTGCAAGAGGTAGCCACTGTGATGGTCAGTTATTTAGCTTCCAAACATGAAGCACCGTTGTGCTAGATACTTACGTTCACCAGCAGGACGTGTTTCTTCTCCACCAAGACATGTGAAATCATTCAACATATGCTGAAAATCGTTATTGACAGTCATTCCGCATTTCTGCGCATACTCACTACGTATTGCAGTCATAAAATGAGTGAACCGGCATCAGACTTGTGCGGGAGCTAATGCTTATTGACACAGATATATGGACCATGAGTAATTTTACAGTTTGTAGCCACTCTGTCTCATTCGTGTGACGTCAGAGCAAAGTTTCATTTTTTAATCACTCCATCTGTATCGATCATGAATCAAACGTGAGGAATATCGTGGTATGTAACGAATTAGTAAGGAAAAAGGTGCATAAAAGGAATGTAATTACTTTACCGGTTTCGGGCACTTAATGCCCTTCTTCAGAATGTAACACCTACCTTATTATTTGCAAGCGTCAGTAATAAGATGCAAACAGCAAAATGCCGTGGTTATGGGTTCATAGTGTTATTAGCTGATTATATCTTGTTCGGGCATGATGTTTGCACTTGTTGTTTCGTTTCTTCATACTATTTTTGAATAGACATTAAGAACCATATGACCGCTGCAATTTGCTGTATGCATCTTATTAATGATATTGGCAAATAATGAGATATGAATAACCATCTGAAGGAGGCCACCAAGTGCCAGAAACCGGTAAAGAAATTAAATTCCTTTCATCCAGCTGGTTGCTTATTATCTCGTTACACACAACTACAGTTGTTGATTTTGGATAAAATGTTAATACTATGGTCTGTCGGAAGTCTACAAAAGATGTAGCGGCAAACCCCTCGTGTATTTTCCTGTGAAGCTCGTAGCGCTGTTACTACAGATGAGAAACAATCAGGCGACTTCTAGTTAGCAGGACTGTCAAGCCTCTCCAACAGTACTTAGTGAGAAGCTGTGTTGTGTGCCTTTCGTTTTCATCATCGAAGCAGACCTAGTTTTGTTGTTAATAAACTTGTTGAGACTTGATCACTGATTTCCTGCGTGATCATCATGATACTCCTGAAGCCATTACGTGACGTCACAGTGTAGTAAAATTTTTTTCTTCTTTCCTCTGAGCAAAGTAGGTCCACTTCCACTCCTATGGATCCTGTGGCGTCCATAACATACAGAATAACAAGAAATGCATCCAGCTCTTCTAATGGTGATGACCATTTTGCAACTTTTGACGCTTTGTGGTCCTCTGTTTCAGTGCTTTCCTGGAGATCATTTAGTTTTCCGCTCCTGCTAAGAGTTACATTATTAGTACTATACACTCACTACATTGGTCCATCGTGAGCATCAGTCTCTGTACCGACAGTCAAATTACTGAGAGATGAATTTTTTCGTACATTGCGACACCTTTTAGAATTGCATAGCTCAGTTTTGTATCATTTAGTTGTACTCGTAACTATACTCTATTCTTCCCTGTTATAATGCATATACTGTATTTGTCTTTTCGGTAATTTATTAAACAAGACACACAAAAATGAGGGATATATTAATCAACAGCTATGTAACTCCCATATGATTCACAACAGTCTGATCAAGTCATCTGTAAAGCATACACATGACATTTAATGGCAGACATTAACTTCCCTGCATTTTGAATAGTGTTTTACCTCCAGATTCCACATTTTACAAGCATCGTTGCTAAGCGCAAATACATAAAGAAAAGCAACACGAGTTCTGCTCACAAATAATCGTTTCAGCAATAAATTTAATTTTAATGTGATTAATCAAGAATTGGAGATTTCCGACATTAAATCGAAAAATATTCCCTGTACATAGAAGGAACTACATAATTACCATATTTGGGCAGATTGTTCCAAAAATCAACAAAGATCATATACCTTTCCTTCAATCACAATGAAGATAATAATAGCAATCATGACAGTAATCATCGAATTATCTGGTAACCTCACATGCTGCAGTTGCATTTCTAGAAGTAAAACATTAGTTTTCATAGAAAAAATGTCATATTGGCATCACATCGGAGCTGTGAAGACTAGAATGATCCTTACATGACGCAGTCATGAGATTACAGTAATATCCGCATTAGAAAGTAGCTGGTAATTAATCAGTTAATCGAGAGAGCAGGGTTTTTTCATAGCTTCTAGGTGCATCGTCGCATACAGCAACACAATCAGGACGTTGCCAACTGGGAGTTTCCGTGGTCCATTGGGTTGATCGTAGTTCGATAATTGCGGGTTATAAGTTCTATTCTCACTCATGGCGTCCATTTCCAACATTCACGAAAAAACCTAATTCACGTATGGTAACGCCAAGTCCACAATGTTAGGTCGCACAGTGCTTCAGAATCCGCATTACACAAAATATCCCTTCGCTAACTACAGCGTCAGAGCCTTTTTAAATGGCGCCAGAACAAAGGCGGCAGCCGCCGAAGGCACAAACTCTGTAGCCAGTAAACTAGCACTAAAAAGTTTATTTCATTTATTTTAGGAATGTTTATTTCGTTCACAGAGTTCATATTTGATTTGAATTTGAGATGTTGCAATTTTTTGCTCTAGACTGGAATTCGAATTCGGATCCTTAGGAATGAAACGTATCTGGGTTGCAATCCTGGTCCTGCACAAACATATTCATAACTACATTTTACGCCCTAGCATGGGCACACTGGCCTACCACCGAAAAATAATTTGCATATTTAGTGTCTGTTACTGGATAGTTAATAATAACGATAGGTACCGTTATTTCTAGCGAAACATGCGATCATCTCACTACTGGTGAGCAAGCAGTTGATACTTAACGTCTATTTATGGAAGGGAAACAGAGAGAGTACGCACCGGGTTCGATTCCCGGGCAAGCAAAATAAAGTTGTACCCTGATCTCATATTGATACACTCGCTGCTGGTAAATAAATTCAATTTCTAACATCTGTTTTTACTTAGTTAACAATACGATAACGTGCTGGGCAGAAAATCCCGTCACAACATTTTACATCACAGCATTCCAATTTTAAGCACATGCATACTCGATTACTTGCGAAGGAGAGTATGTTAAACGTCTTTCGTGGTTAGTTAACAGGGCGATAATGGTTTTGATGTAGTAGAAATAATTTCGTCACTTCGTTTCAAGTTCATATGTGTTAACTAATACTGGTGAAAACGTTTATATTTCACGTCTCTTTACGGCTAGTCAGCATTGATGATCGTTTCCTTGATCAAGTAACGGGCAGGTGCAAAAGTGTATTGTAGTTAGTAGTGAATACGTCTGCTAGGTTCTCTCTAGATCGAAAACAAAAAATTTCGTCCTGTAATTTTTAGTTCAAAAATGTGGGCAAATAATTCTTCATGATTAATTTGTGCAGTCAAGTTACTGATTATACTCCATTAATATTGTGGTTTGTATAGAGATTATATCGCTGTTTATCGCGTTTTCTTTAACTAGTTCCTTTAACGACCAGTTTATGCTAAAACCAATCGTTGCTGGGACATTTAGCAGGTGCGGGAAAACCTTATACAGAGGAAAAATACTTCGAACTGTCATAGACCATTATTACTCCAGACATTGTCTCAGAATATCTTGTTCATGCAAACATTTACTTTGTTTAAGGATTGCTACATAGTTTATGTGCCATAGTTAGTTGTTTCAGATTGTAATGAGATGGTAACGCTTTTCAAAATCATTCTAACCAGTGCAAGCGTTAGAGACTAACTCATCTCTACTTACGTGCTTTTCTAGTTATTGCAGTATCATGGCGTGATGTTACATCGCCCTGATTGCCTTAAAGAACAGTGTTGTCTAGTGGTCTCTCGTGGTATCCATTTTGTATAGTCGAACGACTGTATCGCAATGCAATAACGAGGACCCGCTAGGCAGCTACGTTATGTTGGTTGCGTGCAAATCCGGCGGATCACAATTCAGGTCGTTCGGATACTATTGCGCATAATAGTACATCTGATGAGGAAAGGGTTTCAAGATTTTATTGCTTCTCTAGTCTTAATGAAAAGGAGCAACAGTGAGGCAAATCGAACGAAAAAAGATCAAATCTGGTTGATCTTTGATATGTGTTATATCAGAGATGGAGTGCAGCACATCGTTTGCTGATGATTTGGTGGATTTCATCTCATAGGGTGCAAGGGAAAGAAGAATTTTGTAGTGACCAAATGAGATACTCAGGAAATTAAATACCTGCTCATAAAGTTTAAAATTTATCGCTCAACTCCCGCACTTAACACGCAGCACTTAGTGTTGGCAATCGACACACATGCAATGTACGTGAATAAAGACTGTTTCTTATTTCGCAATTTTGTTCTAAATCTTGGTCTATCCAAACGACACTCTCTCTTCATAGGTATTGTTGCAAAGCGGAAGAGTGAAACAAATGAATAGCATCCACCCGTGTCTGGCCGTCTCGTAGCAACAGACTGCTATTAGACGCTGAGCGATAAGCTTGATCAAGCATGGCGATGTGTAAAGTATGGCAGTTTGTGGCGATAGGGTTAGTTGCAGCAGTTGCTGTGAGCGTAGTCAGTGTTAATAAGTGTGTAAGAGATACGGCGCGGCCTTCCAGGACATCCAAGGTAGGCACAGAATCGGAAATGTCTGTGAGCGCGCCTGGAAACAGGGGGATACTTGAGAACGAGCCGTCTGCTCTGGATACATTCGAGGAGCTTCTGAAAGAGTGGTTGAAGGTATTATGTGAATGTCTAACGGACAATAGTTACAGTTATTTCCCGTTTCGATAATATTTAATGTAGTAACTGTTATTTATTGAGCATTACATTACATTCCAAGCAATGATTTCATTTCGTGTCTTGTTGGAGTGATAAAAGTTTGGTAGAGGTGGTATCGGAAGTAGATATCTAATGTGTTGTTCAGTATTCTGTAGATGAATTAGTTGCGGAGCCGCAGTTTATGCTGTTAATTAGCGTCACATACAATTGTTTTGTGCTGGCCATTTTACAGGAAATATCGGCAAGAGGCAGCGGCATACTTCAGGATGTGTTAGATACTTTCCAGAAGAATGGACTCGTATTTCTCGATACGCTCAATGAGCTCGTGAAGCAGAAGATGAAGGTAATACAATAAACTGTTTCCTACATAAGTTTTGTGACTGTTAGCGGTTGTAGTAGTATTTCATGTATCAATTGTTATTAAATAATTTTTAAGTTTCATTCCAACCAATGATTTTCTTTAGTGTTGCGTAGTAGTATCAAGGTTCTGTAGTAGTGAGACCGCTATGTATTATCAATTGTCCAGTTCACTGTAGATAAACTAGTGCAATCGCATCTTATACCCTGTTGAATCATATCTTAAACAATGGTATTAAATTTTACAGGAAGTGTCGGCGAAGGAGTCTGGAATAGTCAGAATTATTCAGGACGACATGGAGACGACCCACGAGGAGGACCTCATCTTTCTGGATGTCTTCAAGGAGTTTATGAAAGAGAAGATAAAGGTATGTTGCGAAATTCTATCTTGCACCAGTTATAGTAATACTTTAGGTTATGGTAATATTTAATGCAATAATTATTGTTTGTTACGCTTCGTACTGTGTTTGAAACAATTCTTTTAGCTGGTCTCTCGTAATAGCTATAATCGTTCTTTAGAAAAGGAATCAGTCTGCTGTAGACGGGTTTCAGTATAAGTCTGGAAATTTTACAGGCCTTGTACATGGTCTAACCACTCTTCTTCTTTGAAAACATCGTCTCTGACCAGTGGATCGTGATTATGAAACAAACCTTTTATTATTCTTCTCATGTCTGCATCATTTATCAACTACATTCACATCATGCCAGGCAAGCCTATTAATGGTGGGTGGCGGAGTGTACTTCTGCTACGACTGACTGGTCCTCGGTTCCTGCTGCACTCGTGGATGGCTCCTGGAAAGAATGACTGTCGCTAAGCTTCTATATTAGCTCTAGCTTCCCGAATTTTCTGGTAGTGGTCGCTTAATGAGATGTATGTAGGAGGAATTAATATGAAGTCCTACTCTTCCCGGAAAGCGATCTCTAGAAATTTCAATAGGAAACCTCTGTGAGATGCACAGCGCCTCTCCTGTAGCGCCTGCCACGGGTGTCTGCTTATCTTCTCAGCAACGCTCTCGCGCCAACTAGGCGATCCTGTGACGGTATGCGCCACTATTCTTTGGATCTTCTCTGTCATTTCTGTCAATCCTACCAGCGTCTCGTTATAGGATAATAAAGTAGTTCTAACTTATGTCGTTTGTTATCGTGATCATTCTCCTTTCTTTCAAAATACCTACACAACAGTGATGAAGGCTGTAATGTTCAAAGTACCACACAACACACAGTAATGTAAGAAACGTAGTACGTAGGAATGACCTTCTTCTATGTGGTTCACACTGAAGATATTTTTTTCTGTTGGTGTCCACAGGGTCTTGTGAAAATGCGGGACGTGGGTCCCGATGAGTACTTGTACCTCAGGAATACCATCATCCCAGCGATGCGAGAAGCTGTGCTGTCAGTCCGTCGAACAATGAAGGCCTATGATCGTGAAGTCGCTGCAAGATACATGCGGGAGAGCATTGAAGAGACTATTAAGTGGGTCAAGGAAAATCGTGACTTAATGGTTCAGCACCTGATCTGGTACTTAGTGCTGGTGTGGGCCGTTGCACATCATTTCCTACTGGTGATGTGCGTGCATCGATGGTTCTTAAACGAGTGAGAATGAATACCATCCGCAACAAAAAACGTTACTTCAGTTTCTTTATGTTCTTTCAAGTTTAAAGTTGAGTTCTGTTTCAGTTTGTGTTATGTTCTGTGTTCAAGTTCAATGTTTTTTCACGTTTCGTTTCCTTCGTTGTTTTTCATGTTCATTAATAATGATACTTTATCAAATTAACGGTCTGTGCATTATTTACTCATATTTTTTAAACTGAAGCCTTGACTGAATCAGAGTTCCAACTATGAAAACTCAGAGATATTTCGGGGATTACTCCAGATGATGCTTGTGTAATAGACGCACGATCGCCGGCGGTTCGTTACAGAGTAGTGATGTAATTTTGCTTTATATGATTTTTAATCACGGTGTCTCTAGTTTCTGTGGAAATGCGGTCAGAGCAGTAAAGGAGCCTGCAGTTTGCAATAACAAAAATGAACACCACCCAACGCACAACACAGAGTAAAGTAACAACCCAGAGACGAAATATTAATCTGCTGTTGTTATCGTCACAGCGGGAACAGCTGTGCATAACGCAGTTATACTTTTTCTCCGCTGCGTTTATGAACCCATACACGAGGTGCATATCGGCCAGTTCTTCATTACCAGTAAACCTGTCAGTATACAACGGTGTATCACTGTTAACGTACAACTAACAGTGCTGAGAAAAAAAACTGCAGACAAAAGCGAACAATACTGAACACAGGTTTGAAGCGGAAGAGTAAAATGGGTACTACTGCCGTCGACGACGGGACCCGTGAGTGAATAGAAACAAGACACACACAGATACAAAGGCAACTGGGGCAAAAAGAAAACAATAAAATTGAATACCTCTGTCACTAGCCGCCAGAGGCTTTCTTATCCTAATACCAAAATTTTCCGGATGTATCACTGAACAACTTCTGAAAGTGTAGCCTTAGAATTCTGGTCCACCCCATATGTTGAATGTCCGTTGACAAATTTAATATCTTTTATATTTTTGCATTTACGTTATCATGTTAATGTTATTGTACGTTTTCGCTAATATTAAGAAATGAAAAATCCTTCAAGTTGGAATACTGAACACTTTGCGACCAACAAAACTCCATTAAATATACAATGTTTCCTGTTTTACTACATAAAAATAGTAACATCTTGGAAGACTTGAAAATGACTGACAGACCTTTTAGTAACAGTATCAGAATGTCAAATCAGGAACTTAAACACATCTTAAATAATAAATGTTTTTTTGATGAAAAAATTGCAACTGGGAGATACTCGTTGTGTCTATTTATTGTCATAGGTTTCGTTTTCCTTTTTTCCCAGTTGGTAGACGTGTTTGTACATCTACATTAAAGAAATTAGATACTGGAGTGGTCTCCAACGCTGGACCTCACCCTCGCTAACATTGTATTTTCCCAGTCTGGCTTCATTAAATTTAATGTTCCTCTTCGGAACCGCGAAATTGGAAAGAAATACACCGTGGCAAGAGTTACTAGTTTAGGGTCACAACGGGAATTATTAAGTATTTATAATTTTAAAGTATCCAGAAATATTTAACTGAGGATGTAATGGATTCAAAAGCACGACTTTAAAGCTACGACACCAGTCTTGCACCGGCTTTTCTCTTCATGTATAATCTGGCTTCGTTATGTTCTTCCCTCGACATTTCTTTAACCGTCCATATTCGTCCATACCTTCATTTCTCGTGAAGACAACGACGAATGATCGACCTGCTCACACTTAGATGGAGGACGTTCCTAATCTCTGTACTGGACCTGAAAGGATCTTAACACTATAGTGGAGTATACTATAGCCCTGGTCCACCGGGGTAGTCTGTGGAGACTCAGGGCGACGAAGGCGATGGACGAGGCTTTTCCTCTTCACTCAGAAATTCATTGTAAATTTTCTGTATTCTAGGAGAAGGGAACAGACAGTGATGCAGTGTTCATCTTCATAAGGCGCAAGAACGCGATCTTCCTCGAATTCCTTGAATTGTCATACTTCATAAGTACGAATCTACTGACGAGGCAGGAGGACACGAAGCATGATGCAAGGTGGAGAGCGTTTCTTTCGCCTCAGATGTCAAAATCATTCAATTTACATGCTTTGAAAATATATTTAAGAAATTATTTACTTGAGAGTATTGTTTAGAGTATCGTATAAAAAACATATGTAGTACTAATAATGGCACCGTTTTCATACATTAAACGTAAATTTAGATTCAAGTTGTGATACAGGTCATTTTTCTGCCTGTCATAGTTTATTCATCTATTTATCTAAAGTATCTTCAGCATCACAATAATACGGGATAAAACTATAAAACATCAACAAGAGAGAAAATGTAAAATGATAAGAAGAAAAACCACAAGAATATAAACTTATTTCCAGAAACAATAACTTAATATGTTGCCCACGAAACGCCGAATCTATTATACTACACAACCTTAACAAGAGAACAGAGCATAATAAATGAAACGCAGCAAAAAGGATACCCATTGCTGACCAGGGGCCACAAATTGTGAGAGAGAAATTCATTCTATTCAAGCTGTTAAAAGAGATCAAACAGTCACAAAACACAATAAGCAACAAAAGAAAAATTCTGAAAATTTAACAATTTATGACCCACAGCTGTCTCACCGTTCTGACGATGTGTGCTCTTACCAAATTTAAAATTGCCCAAGTAACACAGTCATCTACACAACACAGGTTTACACTGAAAGGAACTGCCACAACCTTCTGTAACTCTTGCAGCCGAAGAATTGTGATCTAGGGGCGCCGGCAGTGTAGCTCAGCGTGTTCGGTTAGAGAGGGGCTGGCCCTCTGTAATAAGAGAACTGAGTAAAAGAATCAACCATCAACTTGAACGTATGTCGTATGACGTCCGCCCAGACAAAACGCAACGACCATTAAGGAACAAAAAAAAAAAAAAAATGAAAGAAGGGTAGCGCCTTTCATTAATAATCAAGACGTCCTCGGACCCGTGTTTGAACCCCGCCACAGCTTAAATTTTGACTAAAATTCATCTGCAATGGCGACAGAAGACTTCCGACAAAAGAAGTTACCTTCGTTCTGCCAACGGCTTTGTCAAAGAGGGTGGAGTTGTCGACAGATGGGAAACTGCCCCGTCAGGCGAAAGAATCAGCAGTGAACAACGGCAAGAGGATGCACTAAAGACACGACATGTGGCCTGTAGCTGAAAAAGTGCCATGATGATCTCTCCATTGGCAAAAGATGCAGACTACGCCCCATTCAGATCTGCTGGAGGGGATTGCCAATTAGGAGGTGCCCATGAAAACAGGACTGAATATCCAACGAATGATTAACTTTCTACGACTCGAGGGGTGGTATATCAGAAGTTTAAACGTGATAGGGATGCGAGGAATTTCGCAAAGGGAAATCTTGAGGCTCAGTCTAGATATAGTGGGTGTCAGTGAAGCGAAATGGAGAACGGTGGAGATTTCTGGTCAGATGAGTATAAGTTAATGCCAACAGTAGCAGAATATGTTACAGAGGGTGTAGGTGTGGTTTTGAATAAGAAGGTAGGACAGAGAATGAGTTTCTGTGAACAGTTCAGTGATGGGGTTGTTGTCATCAGAATCGACAGCAAACCAACACTGACAACGGTAGTTTATGTACATATCCCGAAGTAGCAAGCTGAAGGTAAAGGAAGAGAGAACGTAAATGAGAATATTGAATGAGTAATGTAACACGATGAAGGGAAATTAAAATCTAATGGCCATGGGGCACTGGAACGTGGTTGTAATGGAAAGAGTAGAGGAAAGGGATATAGGAGAATAGGGGCTTGGTACTAGGAACGGGAGAGGAGAAAAACTCATTGAATTCTGCATTAAATATCAGCTAGAAATAGAGAACACCCTGTTCAAGAATGAGAAGAGGCATAGGTACGCCTTGAAAAGGCCTCTTTGAAAAGGCCGAAATCAAATACTGGGTTGCAAGGTGCACCCATGAGTAGATGTAGAATCAGATCACAATTTAGTTAAGATGAACAGGCTGTAGTTTAAAAGACTAGTCAGAAAGAATCAATCCGCAAAGAAGTGGGATATGGAAGCACTAAGGAATTAAGAGTTATGCTTGAAGCTCTTTACGGTGATAGATCCTGTGATTAGAAAAAGCTCAGTGTGCAGTTTAGTTAAAGGGGAATGGAAATCTCTACAAATGGCAATCACAGAAGTTGAGAAGAAAGCGATAGCAGAAAGAAGATAACTGCAGAAAAAAACATGGGTAACAGAGGAAGTACTTAAGTTGATCTATGAAAGAAAGAAGTTAAAAGTTTTCAGAGATACTCATAAATAAAGAAATTAAAGTCACTGAAGAATAAATTTGAATAGTAAGAGTGGGGAAGCTCTTGAAACACAGTTTGCAATTCCTACTCTGGGATGAAGAGGTTGGCACAGGAGAGGAATCTGTCGTGAGCTGCATCGAACCAGTCAGGAGCCTGATGCCTCCTAAATAAATGAAAAAAAGGAGCCAAAGCCACTCTTCACCTGATACTAACTTGTATCCTGGCGGTTGCATGCTGCAAAAAAAGTCAACTAAAATCAATGGGGGAAGTGCAACAAAACGAAAATTCACGCTGGTGTATAGAATGTGTGAGCCTGTGGGTAATATACAATACGTACAATAGTCAAGGAGAAACAGTAAGAGTAGGAGACTTAAGAACGAAATGCTCAGATTAAGAAGGGTGTAAGACAGAGTAGTAGTCTTTCACCATGCTGTTGAATGTGTAGATCGAAGTAGTAATGACGCAAATACGAGTAAAAGAAAGATTCAGAAATGGAATTTGAATTCAGGGATGAAAGGATAAGATTCGCTGAAGACATTTAGCAATGTGAAGAAGAATTACGTGATATGCTGAATGGAATGAACAGTCTAATGACTACAGAATATGGATTGAGAGTGAATAGAAAAAAAGTGAAAGTGATGAGATGTCACAGAAAAGAGAACAGTGAGGGACGTAACATCAAAGTTGGTGATCGTGAAGTAGATCAGGAGCTAGGAGGATATGTAACGCAGACTAAGACTTGCAAAGCGGACATTTGGATAAAAAAAAGTCAACTAGTATCAGACATAGGCCTTAATATTAGCAGTAAATGTCTGAGAAAGTACGATTTGGGCACAGCACAGCATTGCATGGTAGTGAAACATGGACTGTGCGACAACCAGAAATGATGAGAATCGAAGCAGTTGAGATGTAGTGTTACAGAGGAGTGTTGATTAGGTGGACTGATCGGTGTGGAAAGGAATGTATGGAAAACACCGTCACGAAGAAGTGGCGAGACGGTAGGACATCTCTCAAGACGACTAAATAACTTCCATAGTGCTAGAGAAACCTGTAGGGCGTAAAAGCTGTAGAGGAAGACAGTGATTGGAATATATCGAGCAAACAATTAAAACACAGTTTGCAATTTCTACTCTGGGATGAAGAGGTTGACACAGGAGAGGAATCTGTCGTGAGCTGCATCGAACCAGTCGGGCGCCTGATGCCACCTAAATAAATGAAAAAAAGGAGCCAAAGCCACTCTTCACCTGATACTAACTTGTTCCTGGCAGTTGTATGCTGCTTGTATCCACAGAGCCAAGAAACATCCACTCGTCCAGACTAGAACCAACGCCATGTGTTGACCACAAGTCACCACAGTTCGAGATCCCAGTCTCCACGAGGCTGACTCCCCTGCTTTCCTCCATGAACTCCTACTCTGTCCCATACAGCTGGCCTCTCTCTTTGATAACTGTCAGTTGTTGGATCTTTTTCCTGTCGTCTCCAAACGGCGCGACCGCTACGGTCGCAGGTTCGAATCCTGCCTCGGGCATGCATGTGTGTAAAGTCCTTAGGTTAGTTAGGTTTAAGTAGTTCTAAGTTCTATGGGACTCATGACCTCAGAATTAAGTCCCATAGTGCTCAGAGCCATTTGAACGTTCTTTTTTGTCGTCTCCATACTGACACATCTTTCCTGAGGCTCCACTCTGCTTATGAAAGCAGCCATCCCGTCCGCCTGTACGGCCGGTGCCACAAGTGAAATTCTGTGCAGAGCGCTCCCCCCTAACCCCCCCCCCCCCCTCTTAGCACAAGCTGCCATCTCATGTTGCTGGTCGACTGGCGTACACCACGCAGCTCCTCAATGTGTCCCCAAGCTGCCTCGTACCTCGCTGTGGCGCTCTCAGTGGCTGTTTTGCTGCTGGTGGCGATCTCTGTCATGGCGGACGGGAGCATCAGTACTGGCGGCAACTGTCAGCCAGGGTGGGAATCCGATGGTGTGTTGAATCTCTTGAACTCTTCACTTTTTAGATTTATCTTGTGCCTCGAGGGCCAAGTTTTATTTTAAGCGACGTAACAAATAAAGCAATAACCCGAATGTAGGTTTGAACACAATATTGCTTCGCTATCGATGATCTTGTGTTATTTTGTATTCTGTTGCCTTCTCAGACCTTTGTACAGGTTAACTCAGCCAGTAATAATGGGTACATACAGTTAATGTAGACCCAGAACACCAAGGTACCACGGCATTATTCACATCGGAAAACATTCCCAAAGATGGTAAGTGACACGTTAAAATCCCTGGACGAAAGGGGATCGAACGCGAGATATTTGGATCCGTAGTCTGGTTCGCTACCAGCACACTAAAGAAATAATTTTTGCCATCAAAGGGCTTGGTGAAAATAGCTTTAATTTAGTGGAGCATTCCGTAGCTCATTGGCCAGCTCACCTGACTTTTATGTGGGAAACCCTGTTTCGAATCCCGGGAGTGCCACGGATTTTTCCGTGATGGGAAGTCTGGGACTGCGTCCAGCTATTCCCGTGGTGCTAGTTACTTGATCTAGCAGTAGCGGCCCCAGGTCATGACAACTGACAACGGCCGGAGAGTGCTGTGCTAACTGCACGCACCTCCACGCTGTAACCAACGACGCCGTTGACGAAGGATGACACAGTGGTCTGTAAGTGGGGATGGGCCCGCCTGGGTATGTGGGCGAAGTTCACGGTTTTAACTAGCGTTGATGAAGTCCATTTATGGTGAGGGTAAGGTGAGGTACAGGAGGAGAAAGGAGAACCATTAAAGGGACGCAGTAAAAATGAAGATAGTTCAGCGAAAATCAATGTTCTATATTCTGGCTCCGGCATGACAACAGTGTTAATCTGCTAGGAAGATTCAAAATAAAGTACACTCCAGCTCAGTGTGAAATTACGTTTAAATGATATTTTTCTGGTTGATTTTTCCTTTTCGCTGGCCTCAAAAGCATACCATTTAGTCATAATGAAATGATGATGAAAGTAACTAAACGGAGCTGACATCTCTTTAAACAGGTTTTGATGTAGATGAGCACTTTCTGCATCATAAGTACAACTGCATCTGGGCAGAGGTCACGTTTTCAGTCGCTGGGATGAAGCCAGCTTCATACCCATACCTTCCTTCTAGCTACCGCCCCATTTCTCTCACCAGCTGTGTCTGCAAGACGATGCAACGTATGATTAATGACCAACTGGTATGGTCGCTCAAGCCTTGCGATTTACTAACCACAGCATAGTGTGCACTCCGGCACCAGCCAGTTTGAATTACAGGGTAGTATGTCGATTTTATTTAAGTGCTAGTACTTAAGTAACAAAAGTAAAAATAATTTCAATTTCAGAATAACAACATTGAGTAACACGACAGCTGTCAGTTCCCTTAAAATTTAATACTTAAATTAGTGCTTTGAGTTTTGTCATTAGACAGAGTGATCTTCCAGTCTGAACAAGACAACCCAGTTAAGCAATACGACAAACGCTTACTCATTTAAAACTTTACCACTTAACTTTGAGCTTTACGTACTCGTCATCCAAGAGAATAACCCAAAAATTTACTCTTGCAAATGGCGAAACAAGAATAAGTGATCATTTGCAGTACCTCGAGCCGACAGGCACCTATTCAGTACTCAGGAATCAACATTAAAGGTAGCTGCACCGTTGCAGACGGTTTACCAGCGCGTTTCGCTGTCGGTATAGGAACCGGGTGTTGGTGGACACAAGCCATCAGCTGATAACATTAAGCAAGCACCACATACAGGACCGTTCCATGTTTACATATAAACCTTCCTGCTTCCGCAACAGATAACAGAAAGAACCGTTAATCCACACCAGAGCATGGAAGACAGGACACGCCACATTTCTCAAAGCACGAGCAAACATAATTTTCAATATTTACTTACTGTGGTGCATCGAAGTAGAACCCAGACACTCGTGGTGGATTCCCAGTCGAACACAGGCATCCCATTGGCCCCCTTTCCCCGCTCTCTGGTGCATCAAAACAACTGCCGAATACCGACAGCCAAGGCGCGGCCGCGTGCACGGCCCGTGATTGCGTCAAACCTCCTTAGAGAGAGAACCTCTTCCTTTGACGCCCACAGCTCACTGTTCAAGGGCAAGAGAAGAGAACTTTATCTATGCTCGGACGAGTACGACCTCTGACTTAAGCCACATAGATACAACTGTAAATAGGCTGTTTAGGTTTTTATGTTGGTAACGCCACGTAGCGCTCTATATGAGAATCACTGATTGTGCTGAGTGAAGTCTGTGGCTGGTTTGCAGTGTTGGAATATTCGCTATTGTAGTGTTGGGCAGCTGGATGTAAACAGCGCGTAGCGTTGCGCAGTTGGAGGTGAGCCGCCAGCCCAACGTAAAGTCCCGAGTGACTGGAAAAAAGCGCAGGTGACGCCTGTATATATGAAGGGTAGAAGGACGGATTCTCAAAATTACAGATTAATATTCTTAACATCGGTTTGTTGCAGGATTCTCGAACATATTCTCAGTTCGAATATAATGAATTTCCTTGAGACAGACAAGTTGCTGTCCATGCATCAGCACGGCTTTAGAAAGCATCGCTCCTGCGAAACGCATTTCGCTCTTTTTTCACATCATATCTTGCGAACCCTCGATGAAGGGTATCAGACGGATACCATATTCCTTGACTTGCGGAAAGCGTTTGACTCGGTGCCCCACTGCAGACTCCTAACTAAGGTACGAGCATACGGGTTTGGTCCCCAAGTACGTGAGTGGCTCGAAGACTTCTTAAGTAACAGAACACAGTACGTTGTCGTCGATGGTGAGTGTTCATCGGAGGTGAGGGTATCATCTGAAGTGACCCAGGGGAGTGTGGTAGGTCCGCTGTTGTTTTCTATCTACATAAATGAACTTTTGGATAAGGTGGATAGCAATGTGCGGCTGTTTGCTGATGTGCTGTGGTGTACAGGAAGGTGTCGTCGTTGAGTGACTGTAGGACGATACAAGATGACTTGGACAGGATTTGTGATTGGTGTAAAGAATGGCAGCTAACTCTAAATATTGATAAATGTAAATTAATGCAGATGAATAGGAAAAAGAATCCTGTAATGTTTGAATACTCCATTAGTAGTGTAGCGCTTGACACAGCCACGTCGATTAAATGTTTGGGCGTAACATTCCAGAGCGATATGAAGTGGGACAAGCATGTAATGGCAGTTGTGGGGAAGGCGGATAGTCGTCTTCGATTCATTAGTAGAATTTTGGGAAAATGTGGTTCATCTGTAAAGGAGGCCGCTTATAAAACATCAGTACGACCTATTCTTGAGTACTGCTCGAGCGTTTGGGATCCCTATCAGGTCAGATTGAGGGAGGACATAGAAGCAATTCAGAGGTTATCTGCTAGATTTGTTACTGGAAGGTTTAATCATCACGCGAGTGTTACGGAAATGCTTCAGGAACTCGGGTGGGAGTCTCTAGAGGAAAGGAGGCGTTCTTTTCGTAAGCCGCTACTGAGGAAATGTAGAGAACCAGCATTTGAGGCTGACTGCAGTACAATTTTACTGCCGCGAACTTACATTTTACGGAAAGACCACAAAGATAATATAAGAGAGATTAGGGCTCATACAGAGGCATATAGGCAGTCATTTTTCACTCGTTCTGTTTGGGAGTGGGACAGGGAGAGAAGATGCAAGTTGTGGTACGAGGTAGAGAAGATGCAAGTTGTGGTACGAGGTACGCTCCGCCATGCACCGTATGGTGGATTGCGTAGTATGTATGTAGATGTAGATGTAGACATGTGTCCATCTGAAAGAGTAATAATATATATATATATGATGACTTTTGTACATTATTAAGGTAAATACATTGTCTGTTCTTTATCATCATCACCATCTTGGACAGTTTCCAGCCACTGGCTGGGTCTGTCGGGAAGACAAGCCTCTCCATCGTGTTCTGTCTTTCCACCATTCCCCCTCTACCACCTTCGTCCAGTTCTCTCCTCTTCTCGTCACACATTCCTTCACTCCCTTCACCCATCTATCTCTTGGTCTTCCTCTGGGCCTCTTCCCCTCCAGTTGCAGATCCAACATCCTCTTTGGAATTCTTCCCTCATCCATTCTCTTCATGTGTCCATACCACTGCAGTCTTGATTTTTCAATCATGTCCTGTACTGGTTCCTCCCTTAGTCTTTCCCTCACTTACACATTTCGCAATCTGTCTCGTCTTGTTACACTCAACCTGCTCCTCTGGAACTTCATTTCACTAGCTTATATTCTACTTTTGTCGCTTTTGTGCATTACCCATGTCTCACTTCCGTATACCAATATAGGGACAAAGTAGGTTCGGTATATAATTCCCTCGGATTTCTGTGGCACCTCCTTGCTCCAAATAAGCCCCCTAATGCATTTGAAGAACTGCCCTGCTTTTCTGCACCTTTCATTTATTTCCATTGCGTTTCCCCCCTTACTTTCAATCATGCTTCCCAGGTACTTGAAGTTCTCTACCACTTGTAGTTTTTCCCCTCCAAAAGTTATATCCACATTTGGCCTATTCTTCTTGCTTGTTGTGACAATTATTTCGCTTTTCTTTGCAGAGAAATGCATTCCATATTGTGCTGCCGTTGCCTCCCATACATCTAACTGCTCTTGCACCTCCTTCTCGCAATTTCCCCATAACATCAGGTCATCGGCAAAAAGCACTGCTTGTCTGTTCTTTATAAAAATCCTTCATTTGCTAACTATGCCTATCAGTCGTTAGTGCATTCAGTAGTTAGAATCTTTTATTCAGCTGTCAGTATTGGCGCGCGCTGTATTGCACTAGTTTGAGTAACGAAGATTTTTGTGAGGTAAGTGATTCATGAAAGGTATAGGTTATTGTTAGTCAGGGCCATTCTTTTGTAAGGATTATTGAAAGTCAGATTGCATTGGGCTAAAAATATTGTGTGTCAGCTTAGTGTTGATCAGAATAAGTAAAGAGAGAAATGACTGAGTACGTTCAATTCTGTCCAGATGTTTGAAAATCAAATAACGTAAGAGGTTTATCAGCACAGTAATTCATTAATTTTTCTAAGGGGATGTTAACAGGTCCTATCGACAAGCACATATCAAGAAGAGTGTGTGTCAATATTTGTCCCGCACACATTGGTTGCATCTCTATATACAACGAGGTAAGGACATCAACACGACTTGACTGAAAGGCAGAACGCGTACAATTCCTAACTGACAAAAATCTTGATGTGTCTGAAGACGTATCACTATGAACCTGCCACCAAACTACAAAGAGCAGATATTCAGGTGAAAGTCAACGCTTTGAGAACATAATCAGCAATCTAGCCAATGCGACACAGGGGTAGAACAACATCGCAAAGAAAGACTTGCCTCTATGAACATTCGGTGCGTGTACTCCATTTACGGGACACGTTGTAGAGCTCGTGAAGCTTTAAAAGCAGCATATTAACTTCTCTTCATTTCAGGCAACAGTATCGGAATTGTGAGTCCGCCTTGATGCTAAAAATCTTATTTTCCGTTATCTTATTTATCCCCTAAACTTGATTCAGCGACAAATATTACCATCATCAGTGGGTTCTTTAAATCTCAAACATGCAGAAAATAGCATAGTTATACAAAAACAAAAGAGTGGTTGACATGGCTCTGAGCACTATGGGACTTAACATCTGAGGTCATCAGTCCCTTATAACTTAGAACTACTTAAACCTAACTAACCTAAGGGCATCACACACATCCATGCCCAAAGCAGGATTCGAACCTGCGTCCTTTCCGTGCTTTTACTATCGCCGTTTTTCCTCAGCATACATCATGTGATCTGCAACTGTGTAGGTGACTGTTAGTGAACAAATAATAAAAGGTGACATATGTATGTCAATGCTATACTCTTGGGGTGGCGGTAGTGTTGTGGAATACGGTTTTGGTGTGTACCGGGCTGTTACTTAGTTATTCGTGTACTCACTTTAGTTCGAAGCATGTAGCTGATTCGATACGAAGGAAACTAAACTTTCGAACTTTGTTTATGATTCAGAACATTACATCACCTTCCTCTTGCCGTGTATCGCAAGAGATGTGCGAGTAGGCTATGTTGCGAGTAGGCTATAATAACTACAGCGAGAGTTACGATGACTTCTGTTACTTACTTATGTTTCTGTATGTGATGCGAAGTGTTTCTTTTGCATGCATGTGCTTTTCGTTCTGCTTTGAGAACATAATCGGCAATCTAGCCAATGTGACACAGGGGTTGAACAACATCGCAAAGAAAGACTTGCCTCTATGAACATTCGGTGCGTGTACTCCATTTACGGGACACGTAGTAGAGCTCGGTCAGTTCTCCCAGAGTGGTAAAGAGTGAGTTGTAGCAAAGTGTTGTGTTTTATGTTTATTACATTTTTCCATTCCACTATGGTGTTTAGTATGTAGTAATATTCTTCTGGGCAAAGGCCTTGCCGCAGTGGATACACCGGTTCACGTGAGATCACTGAAGTTAAGCGCTCTTGGGTACGGCTGGCACTTGGATGGGTGACCATCCGGGACGCTGTGCGCTGTTGCCATTTTTCGGGGTGCACTCAGCCTCGTGTTGCCAATTGAGGAGCTACTCGACCAAATAGTAGCGGCTCCGGTCAAAGAAAACCATCGTAACGACTGGGAGAGTGGTGTGCTGACCACACGCCCCTCCTATTTGCATCCTCAATGAGGATGATACGGCCGTCGGATGGTCCCGATGGGCCACTTGCGGCCTGAAGACGGAGTGCTTAATTTTCCTCTATTTTTAGTTGTCGGTATAGACTGTTGTTGTGTTTCCGAAGCACTGTTATCCATAGCTCAACCAACCACATGACAGTGTCTAATGAATTCTACTCTGTTAATGATGAAAGTCTATGTGAATGCAGCTTGCCGCTAACTTGGTGTAATGTTTTGTCTGTACAGAATTGTATCTGTCGCCTTTATCGCTCTTTCACTCTCACACATAAATCGGTACAATAAAGTCAGTGCTTCATGTTTTCTAGTTAGGCTGATCCGTGAAAAGACAGAGAAACAATTGTGGTAATGGAGGATTCTCTCACTCTCTCTCTCTCTCTCTCTCTCTCTCTCTCTCTCTCTCTCTCTCTCTGTCCTTTATCTGTGTACAGTTTAAATATATTATTTACGTGAAATCAGCCTAGTAGAATCTCTGGTGGAGCCCTTCGTCTTAATATTCAGCGGCTGGCTTGCTAGAATAGATCTTTACATTTGTTATTATTATTAAGCGCTGCATTCAGTTGGGAAAATCGATCGTTTGAACAATTCGTCCAGTTTACGACAGATCTAAAATTTCAGATGTGGACGAAGCCTTTTTGGACGATTTCAAAAAAACTCAGAGATTGCAGGCTCTCTTTGTCACAGCTGAAACTTCCCAATAAATTACAGGGCCCAGACAATCATCAATGATTCAAACAGAGAACTCATTCGTCATTCACTCTAGAATAAAATGGTCACAAACCTTATTTCTGAGGAAAATTGTATATTGAATCCATTTCCGTACATGTTCCGTTTTCTGTTGGTTCCAAGTCTCATGTCATTTTCTTTTACAGGTTTTTCTTTCTCTTCATCTATCACGCTAGCGGCACAAACTTTCCTAGCTCGCTTTAGCGCGAAGAAGAGTAAATAAATCTCCAATAGCAATCCGACAATCTTCCAACCGATACTTCCGAAGCTGTTCCTCTCTCTCTCTATAAAAACCATGGACCATACATTTCTGTACCTCTGTTGTTCCACAGAATAAACGTACTAGAAAAATACCTTGGCGTCGACGAGCTGTCGGCGCATATATTACTAAAAAATCTGATCAAATACTTTTCAAACGTAAATACATGTGGATGATTTGGTTGACCATTATTAATTATTGCGTGGTAGAGGGTAATTTTCCGTGGGGAGATTACAAGTGCATAAATATGCCAGTTTCACAAACATGCTCCACAGGATAAACAGAACACCTCTTAAACCAGAGAGCTACGCATAAGAACTACATATAATCAAACAAATTGCTGCTGAAAACGACTACAAAACAGACATCACAAACAAACTCTACAACAAGGTAAAAATGAAACATAAAAATAGCGGCCACTCACTCAAGAGCCCAACCAAACGATCTGAACACCAGAGGCAGTACACACAGACAACACAGCAGACCACACCACATCAGGAAAAAGAGACAGATGATACACTCTAACACACAATTACAAAATATCACATAGAACAGGAAACATCTTGAAAAAGCAAGGGGTCCCACTAACATTCAAAACAAGCAACACACTCCAGAAAAGGGTAAGACCAGAAATAATAATATCAGAAAAATTCAGCAACTCTGGAATAAAATCAGGTCACATGCAACTCCTGTCAGGCCCTGTACATAGGAGAAACAAGCAGAAATTTCCGAACGAGGTACACAGATCACACGGGGGTGCTAAAGAGTGCCAACACACATTCTACTTTCGCAGAACATCTAATCAACTAAAACCATAATCCCACTAATATTGAAAGTGATCTACATATTACGAAACACAGCAACAGTCTGTACCGGCAACTAACATTAGAAAAAATTACTACTTACTAAACGCCTTAGTGGAAGGGAAAAAAGTAATAAACGATAACACAACACTTTGCAACAACTCACTCTTTACCGCTCTGAGAGAACTAACCAAAGACACAGAAGAGAAAGCACACACATGCATAAATACCATACCCATGACACACAGAGACATAAATAAGGAACAGAAGTCCTCGTAACTCCCGCTACTGTTTTCGTAGCCTTCTCGCGCATGCGATTCATCTGTCGCTTTACACACGAAAAGCAAGATGGTGCAATGTTCTGGATCATAAAAAAAGTGCGAAAGTTTTCATGTTTTGTGTATAGAGTCAGCTACATGTGCCCAGCGAACGTGAGCGCACGAATAACTAAATGGCAGCCCAGCACACACCAAAACTGTATTCCTTAACCCTACCGCAAACCCAAGTGTAAAACGATGACATACGTATGTCACCTTTTAGTACTTGTTTGCTAACAATCGCTCACACAGTTCCAGATGACATGATGTCCGCTGAGAAAAAACGGCGACAGAAAAAGCACAGAAAATACGCCGCAAACAGAGGCAATAATTCTTAAAAACATGCCATAACATACCATCAGTAAGGTAGTATAGAGTATCTATAGAAAAGTACCGGGTGATCAAAAAGTCAGTATAAATTTGAAAACGTAATAAACCACGGAATAAGGTAGATAGAGGTAAAAATTGACACACATGCTTAGAATGACATGGGGTTTTATTAGAAAAAAAACAACGTATTGCTAGACCCGTGAAAGATCTCTTGCGCGCGTCGTTTGGTCATGATCGTGTGCTCAACAGCCACTTTCGTCATGCTTGGCCTCCCATGACCTCAGACCTCAGTCCGTGCGATTATTGACATTGGCGTTACCTCAAGTCGCAAGTGTATCGCGATCGACCTACATCTCTAGGCATGCTGAAAGGCAACATACGACGCTAATGCATCACCATAACTCCCTACATGCTTTACAGTGCTGTTCACAACATTATTCCTCGACTACAGCTATTGCTGAGGAATGATGGTGGGCACATTGAGCATTTCCTGTAAAGAACATCATCTTTGCTTTGTTTTACTTTGTTATGCTAATTATTGCTATTCTGATCAGATGAAGCGCCATCTGTCTGACATTTTCAGAACTTTTGTATTTTGTTGGTTCTAATAAAACCCCATGTCATTCCAAGCATGTGTGTCAATTTGTACCTCTCTATCTACATTATTCCGTGATTTATTCAGTTTTCAAATTCATACTGAGTTTTTTATCACCCAGTATATTTCAAAAAACGAACAGTAAAAATGTAATGAAGTATTGCTGTGTTTTTTCTAACTATCCTCTATGATATTTTCTGCATGCTTTAGATTTTAAAAACCCACTGATGGTCGTGATATATGTCGCCGATACAAGTTTGCGGTATGAAAAAGTAAACAAATAACAAGGTGTTTTGCATTGAAGCGGACTCACAATTCCGATATTGTTGTTTCTCTATGCAAATACGGATCAAATGGAAGACATCGAAGATAAAGTTATTCTCTGTATTTTTTATTAATCCATTCACGAAGATATTGAACAGTATTTTGGCTGGATGGGTAAACTTTGGCAGCCTCAGAAACAGAAGCGACCAGTATTACTATTTATAGAACTAATTAAATTGAAGCAATGAATCACTTGAAATGTATAAATACTCTAGAGATCGGTGAACATAAAATTTTAAAAACTACTCTTGGAATTCTTGTTTACTGCTGGAATTAAAATAATCGATTAATTTGTATGTGTATGTGTGTGTGTGTGTGTGTGTGTGTGTGTGTGTGTGTGTGTGTGTGTGTGTGCCCCTGTATGTGCGTGGGTGTTTATTTTGCTTGTTTTGGAACCAATCTGAAAACATATGGTGGAGGGACTTCTTTTACACACTGCTTTTTTGTTGTCGTTAGCGCTTATTAAGTTCTGAAAATGGCTCTGAGCACTATTGGACTCAACTGCTGAGGTCATCAGTCCCCTAGAACTTAGAACTACTTAAACCTAACTAACCTAAGGACATCACACACACCCATGCCCGAGGCAGGATTCGAACCTGCGACCGTAGCAGCAGCACGGCTCCGGACTTGAGCGCGTAGAACCGCACGGCCACCGCGGCCGGCTAATTTAGTTCTGAATTACTTAGGAAAGGGTTTATAGGCAGCTGCTCTATGTTTGAACTCCTGGCATCATTTTAAACACTGAGTAGTGCATTTGGTCCAGTGTAAGAGATAGCAAAACAGTCGTTTGACTATACAAAATGGATATCAAAAGAGAACATTAGAGAATGTTGTTCTTTAAGGTAATCAGTCAAGATATAAATCAGCACATACTAGTAAACGCGCCATTATAGACGAGACAGTTTTTAACACGCGAAACTCAATTTTACCACAGTAAGTGACATTTCAAAAGCCCCATCGCCACTCATTACGATTTGAGTTAACTCGGCAACGTAAGTCATTGCAGTAACTATTAGGCAAAATTAAATATTTTTATGACAAGAGATTTTGAAATATAATCTCTGAAGAGAAGTACTTCAGAAAAAGAAAAAAAAAGAATAAAAATAGGGGTAGTAATCAGCGCATCTGCCTAGTGTGCTGTTCGAATGCCAGTCGGGCACTAAAATTAAAAAAAGAAAAAGGAAAGGTAGAGTGCCTTAGTAGTTAAGGCGGCCAGTTAGTTCCCAATCTGCAGAAAGAGAGTTCACATTCCGTCAGTTCTATAAATTTTAAATAGTGGTAAGTGTTACTGATTTAGCAGGACAACGAGAATTATTAAGCATTTATAATTTTAAAGAATCCAGAAGTGCACAACTGAGGACTTAGTGGACTCAAAAGCCCGACTTTTAAGTCTACAGCGGCGGTCTTGCATTTCTTTTTCTCTGTGTGTTAATGTGGCAGCATTATGCTGTTCCCCCAACATTTCCTCATACCTTCCTTTCTCGTGGAGAGGACGACGAATGGTTGATTTGCTTACACTTATCCGAGAGATTTTTCTAATTCCTGTGCTTATCCTGAAAGGGTTTTCTCCTCTGCAGTGGAGTATGCTATCGTCTTGATCCGCTGTGGTAGTCAGTCAACGACCAGAGCGACGACGGTGGTGGACGAGATTTTTCTCGGTCATCGTCTTCACACAGAGATCTATAACACATTTTCTGTATTCCAGGGCACGAGAAAAGACGCTGATACAGTATCCGCATCCACAAGGCTCAAGAACGCGACCTTTATCAATTTCTTTGTGCTGTTATATTTAGTAGGTAAAAATATACTGACAAGGTAGGAGGAAGGCAAATTCATTCCCAATTACGCACAAAGTACAAAGATTTAATGAATTAGTTCCTTTTGAGAATTGTTTAGAGTATCGTGCAAATGTAGCAATAATAACGAAACTGTTTTTACAGATTGTACATAAAATCTAGAATCACGTTCTAATGCCGGTCATGTTGTTCCGCCAGTCGTGTTTTAGTCATCTGTACTACACTACATGCCACACCGAAACCTGTAACAGTGCTTCACAGAAGTGGTAGGCTGGTAAACCAGGTATTTAGGTGATTTTGTACTCTCTTGTTATAGGGTTCGAATCCTAGCGCTTCTACAAAATGGTTCAAATGGCTCTGAGCACTATTAGACTTAACTTCTAAGGTCATCAGTCCCCTAAACCTAACTAACCTAAGGACATCACACACATCCAGGCCCGAAGCAGGATTCGAACCTGCGACTGTAGCGGTCACGCGGTTCCAGACTGAAGCGCCTAGAACCGGTCGGCCACCCCGGCCGGCTGCGCTTCGACAAATTTTAATTCGTTTCTAATATGGCATCGCTAGTTTCGGAGGACAACGTCAGTTGTAACTCTAGAAGAACTCTTAGTATTGTAAACATTTGCGTATACAGCTTCTAATTCTCGTTGGAGAAAGGCAAGGACAACAGTCTCCCCTAGTTTCCCTTTTATAAAACCACCTCAGTTTGAGGTTCAGCTCAGCCTCCGGTTATTAAACGTTTTGTATTTTTAGCAGTACCATGCTCTCAGATGTTAAACTCGGTGTCAACTAATAACATCCACAGCTACAGGAGTACAGCGTGCGATACCTTTTAGGCAAACCATATAGCATTGCTGTGAGACGAAATGATCCAACTCGTCCAGAGTGTGCAGACTTTGATTCTAAACCTTTTCCTACCTGTACAAGAACCTATTCTTATTTAGTAATTTTGTGAAAATTGCTGCTTAAAATGTTTTGAAAAAGAACTAAATTCCTTCGCCTGCAAGAAAGTCAAAGAAATCTTTTTAACAGCACCACATAGCTCTTTGTGAACCGATTACAGGCCGCATTTTGCCGCCTTTCGCTGGTTAGAAGGGAAAGAAAGCATATGGACCAGAAAACGCATCTCCCAGAAGGAAAGGAGGATCGAAATGAAACCTCTTATTTTGGGAAGTCAAGCGACTTTTATTTCAGTGAATACAAAATAAGTGAATCGCACAACGAATTTGGCAGTTCGAGCACACTGTTGACATCAGTATGACTTTGAAGTTGCTGGGGCCTGAAATGATGTAGCGCCAGTTTGGATCAGCAACAAAAAACATGGAATCCACGGTACTATGAAATTCTGTAATTCGTATTCATTGCTTCCTCACGAAATTACTGTTGCAGTGTATCCATAGAGCATAATAAGTCAACTGCGTATTTTCCAGGGAGAAAGAGCAATAGTAAACTGTGATCCACACAGTTATTGTTTCTGGCTGGTGACTAGGTTTAAGGCCTCTGAGTCTGATGTGAGTTTTGTAACGCTGAAATATTTTTCTATGTTGTTGAAAGGAATATTACAGTTAGAGCAATTCCTCGAAAATGCGATATTGGACACCACAGAATGAGTTTATTGCGACGGAATACTATAGATCTTCTGCAGTTTCTCTTCCTTTTCCTAATTGAAACAGGTGACAGCGACAGAGGCATATGGAGAAAATGATCGTGACATTTAACAGAAGACACTAATATCCTCTGGTACTGAAAGTGGCGTACAGCGCCTGTATTAGCATTATAGAAGCGTCATTGATAAGTGCAAGTAAATGAAGTAGTGCAACGCAACTTCTGCTATAAAGTAATGTCGTCATCGTTTAATTTAGTTTAATGTAATCTACGTATAATTAGAGATGTCCGATGGAGAGAACAAAATAACTATTTGTTACGGTCCAGTTGTCACAACACGCCACAGCCATTAGCTACGAGTTAAAACTTCTACATCTACATCTACGTCCATACTCCGCAAGCCACCTGACGGTGTGTGGCGGAGGGTACCTTCAGTACCTCTATCGGTTCTCCCTTCTATTCCAGTCTCGTATTGTTCGTGGAAAGAAGGACTGTCGGTATGCCTCTGTGTGGGCTCTAATCTCTCTGGTTTTATCCTCATGGTCTCTTCGCGAGATATACGTAGGAGGGAGCAATATACTGCTTGACTCTTCGGTGAAGGTATGTTCTCGAAACTTCAATAAAAGCCCGTACCGAGCTACTGAGCGTCTCTCCTGCAGAGTCTTCCACTGGAGTTTATCTATCATCTCCGTAACGCTTTCGCGATTACTAAATGATCCTGTAACGAAGCGCGCTGCTCTCCGTTGGATCTTCTCTATCTCCTCTATCAACCCTGTCTGGTACGGATCCCACACTGCTGAGCAGTATTCAAGCAGTGGGCGAACAAGCGTACTGTAACCTACTTCCTTTGTTTTCGGATTGCATTTCCTTAGGATTCTTCCAATGAATCTCAGTCTGGCATCTGCTTTACCGACGATCAACATTATATGATCATTCCATTTTAAATCACTCCTAACGCGTACTCCCAGATAATTTATGGTATTAACTGCTTCCAGTTGCTGACCTGCGATTTTGTAGCTAAATGATAAAGGATTTATCTTTCTGTATATTCGCAGCACATTACACTTGTCTACATTGAGATTCAATTGCCATTCCCTGCACCATGCGTCAATTCGCTGCAGATCCTCCTGCATTTCAATACAATTTTCCATTGTTACAACCTCTCGGTACACCACAGCATCATCTGCAAAAAGCCTCAGTGAACTTCCGATGTCATCCACCAGGTCATTTATGTATATTGTGAATAGCAACGGTCCTATGACACTCCCCTGCGGCACACCTGAAATCACTCTTACTTCGGAAGACTTCTCTCCATTGAGAATAACATGCTGCGTCCTGTTATCTAGGAACTCCTCAATCCAATCACACAATTGGTCTGATAGTCCATATGCTCTTACTTTTTTCATTAAACGACTGTGAGGAACTGTATCGAACGCCTTGCGGAAGTCAAGAAACACGGCATCTACCTGTGAACCCGTGTCTATGGCCCTCTGAGTCTCGTGGACGAATAGCGCGAGCTGGGTTTCACATGACCGTCTTTTTCGAAACCCATGCTGATTCCTACAGAGTAGATTTCTAGTCTCCAGAAAAGTCATTATACTCGAACACAATACGTGTTCCAAAATTCTGCAACTGATCGACGTTAGAGATATAGGTCTATAGTTCTGCACATCTGTTCGACGTCCCTTCTTGAAAACGGGGATGACCTGTGCCCTTTTCCAATCCTTTGGAACGCTACGCTCTTCTAGAGACCTACGGTACACCGCTGCAAGAAGGGGGGCAAGTTCCTTCGCGTACTCTGTGTAAAATTGAACTGGTATCCCATCAGGTCCAGAGGCCTTTCCTCTTTTGAGCGATTTTAATTGTTTCTCTATCCCTCTGTCGTCTATTTCGATATCTACCATTTTGTCATCTGTGCGACAATCTAGAGAAGGAACTACAGTGCAATCTTCCTCTGTGAAACAACTTTGGAAAAAGACATTTAGTATTTCGGCCTTTAGTCTGTCATCCTCTGTTTCAGTACCATTTTGGTCACAGAGTGTCTGGACATTTTGTTTTGATCCACCTACCGCTTTGACATAAGACCAAAATTTCTTAGGATTTTCTGCCAAGTCAGTACATAGAACTTGATCTGTTTCTGGGCAACTATTTCTAAAAATGACGATTTGCTGTGAACTAAATATTTACCTGATTGTGGGCAACTGTTTCTAAAATGGCCAAGAAGAATTAAATGCTTCCATCATACATGCCTATATCATCAGCAGTCTGACAATGCATATGCAGTTTATTGATTACATGCTTGTAGAAAACTTGTTCTGAGTTAAAGCTGTCAAACACGGTTTGAAGAAGAATAAAATGCCACTACCAGACGACAGCTAACGTAGAAAATACTTTTCTGACTATTTTGGCACGATGCACTCTCCCCATACATAATACAAAAGCTTCGAGCGCATCTGCTGCCTAGCCGTCTATTAAATCTGAAAAGAACAAAATGACGCAGAAGTTAGCCTTTTTTCCACATGCGACTATTTTGGGTTTGGAAATGAAGAGAATTATGTTCAAAGTTCCATTAAATTGTTAACTTCAGCAGAGAGCAGAATTGCGTTTAAAAAAAAAAAGTAGTAGCGAATGTAATAGAACACGCGACGTCTTGTCAACAGTGCGCAACGCTTACCGTTTCGCTACTAGCTGTGACGTAGCTACAGCACCTCTGGAAGAGAACAACAGTTCCTCGAGAACTTCGGAATTCCACAATGCTGTGACATGATGCGTATGGTCAGATCTAGACTTCTGAGAGACAGACAGTTCTAGCACTTCTTTTGCACTGCACGATGGTTTCAACAAACAGATAGCGCAATAGAGTAGCTCAAATGGAAAGTAACACTTGCTATTTATATTTCTGCATCCTACACTGTTGGCAGTTCTGTGTAGGTGGCAGTTACGTTCTTTTATTTCGGTGATTACAAAATTATGTCGAATGTATGCACTGGGTAGCCAAAGCAGCTAGTTTATGGCGATTCGGTCAACCAAGTAAATGAATGTACTGAACGTCCTGCAAACCACTACAGGGAGCCTGTGTGTCAGAACTTTCATCTTGTGTGCCGCAACGGTGTTATAATAGAGAAATGAGGCGTAGAGAAGAGGGTTTGGTGGTCTTTTGTAATGATGATAGTTTCATATGATGTTGGTCTCGGTTCTATTCCAACTTCTGCCGATGTTTTTTGATAAGGAGAGGCAGATTCTATTCTCTTCTGACTACGCCAAGTGAAGAAGGTATAATGGCATTGTGGTCTGAAAATCACATTAAACATGATATTCCTTCTCTACCAAGTAGACGTTAGGTTGAACCACAATAAAGTAAGGAGTGGCGACATGTAGAAACTCTTATCACCAGTAACCTTTCTTATACTAGTTATTTATTTCTAGTGACGAAACAAACCCTGAGTATGGTCACAGGACACTTATACCGTCTTTTATTTGGGCTTCTGTATGTCGATAAAATTGGTTCTGAACTGGGAATGCAACTCAGACCGCCCTTAACGCGGAATTTGATCCCTTCGTGACAACACAGTTCGACTACAAGTTGTTGTTTGTTCAAAACTGCAGATTCCTCAACATCTCCACATATTGCGCATGAATGAGTTGGAATCCTGGCCCAGCACTAAACTTTTCACTATGTATTATCAAGCTCTAGCATGAGATCACCTATCTGCTAGTGGATAATAATTTTTATTTTTAATACATTTTCATTCGTTGTCAACACTAACGATATCTGACGTTTTTGACTCCCACTGAGACACAGAACTATTTGCGAGATCACTGTAAGTTCAAGGATGTTATTCCGAACTGCTGGTGGAGAAAAATTCGGTAGCTGACGTCTCTTTGTGTGTAGTCAACAACGATATGTGTGGGGTTCGATTCCTAGTCAGCACTGAACTCTTTGTCATATTATTTCTAGTTCAAACATGCTCACATGTCGCTGCTGGTGGAACAAACCCGCACTTAACGTTCCTTTTCGCCAGTATATAACAGCGATATGTGCCGGGTTGGAATTCTGGGAAGGAAAAAATTAACGTTTCGTCGCGTCATTTCAGTTAACACATCTAGCTACTGCCGAGAAAATCCGATATGTCAAAGTTGATCGTGCTTTGATAACAATCCGATTACATTCTGAGTTCGAATCTCTGTCCAACACAAAGCCCCATCTCACTGAATTTCAAGTAAGTTACCTGTGAAGAAGCAGAATTTAACATCTCTCGTAGTTCGTGAACACGGACATTAGATGCTGGGTAGGAATTCGCGATCGTTAAAAATGTTTACGTTATGTAATTTAAAGTTGATATTTGTTAACTGATACTGTCTAAAATCGAGTCAGGGATGACTCTTAATTTCCGTCAGTCACGAAATCTTAGTTTGCATGAACTGGGTTTGAATCCATATGCAGAACGATTCGGTTCGTCGTGTCATTTGAAGTTCATACATATTCTCAACTAGCTGCTCGTGAATAACGTAAATTTTTAATGACATTTTGTGTTAAATAACAAGTATGTTATGTTACTTTGAAGAGGAAATCATGAATACGACGAACTTACTACGTGCTTTACCTATCTGACGTTATAATGAGGGTGCTAACATTTCAGGTATGACATTAATTGCAATAAATATGAGCTTACAAGCCTTAAGGACAGTCTTATCTGTGATGAGGTGTTCCCTGATATTTTTAGTATCGTGGTATTACTTTACATCCTGAGTTATTGCGGTACAGAGCAGTGTTTTCTAGTGGTGACTTGTTGGAGCCATTTTCAATAGTCATATGACTGTATCAAGGTACGATTAGAGAATCTGCTAGACAGCTGCGTAATGTGGGTTGCATGGGAATCAGGCGAAATGCAATCCAGGTCGGTCGGATACTTTTGAGCATGACTGTACTTCGTTAACAATCCGATTAGGTGCTGGGTTCGCACCCTGTCACAAGCTTTATATGATGGCATTTCAATTTTAAACATGAGCATACCTTGTTCCTTGTGAATGACACCACATTAATCGTCATTGGGGGTAGTTCCCAGGACGGTGACTGTTATGATAGGATTCCCAGTTCATTAGAAAGATTTTCGTCTAATTTTTTTTCAGGATCCGAATTGATAACTGATACTGGTGCAAACGTCTATACTTCACGTCTCTTTATGCCTAGTGATCCGGTCTCAATAAGGCACAAACAAAGCTTAGCTTAGCTAGCAATGGCTATAGCTGCTGGGTTTGAATCCAGGTCCAGAACGACGACGTTGGTCATGTCATTTAAAGTTCAAATTTGTGTACACGTAGCTGTTGATGTGTTACGAGAACAATGATATTACTGGTGATTCGCTGTTAATGTTGAGATTTCCTTAGAGTGCTTGTTGCCGTTAATCGCATTTTTCTACTGGTTCGTCCAATATCCAGTTTCCAGAGCCACTCGCCGTTGAGCGACCTTCAGCACGTGGATGGAAAACCTTTCAGAGAGCGAAAAACTTTTTTCCAATTGCCGTACAGCTTTGTAACTCCGTATATTGTCTCAAGTATTTAATTTTGACTAAGGATTACTGTACGATGTATGTAAAATAATCCGTTTTCTCAGAACTTTTGGAATGTCACTTATTGTAATTAACGTTAGTTTATTAGTGTTATGGGGTGTCTCATCGCTAAGAACGTGTTTTCTAATATGTTTTGTATGACGATATTAGTTGACGCTTAGACTGACTGCCATAAAGACCTTTGGTCTCTTAGTAGTCTCTTCCGGTATCCATTGTGTGTAGTCAATGACTGTACCCCACAGGGCTATGGTGTTTAGAGGACCTGCAACACAGCTACGTTATGTTGGTTGTATTCGGCAGTGACCCACTTTTTTTGCTGTCAAGTGTACATCTGGACTGATACCTTAGAGAAGAGTATGCTCTAGTGATCTGCCGGCCGGAATGGCCGAACGATTCTAGGCGCTACAGTCTGGAACCACGCGACCGCTAAGCTCGCAGGTTAGAATCCTGCCTCAGGTATGGATATATGTGATGTCCTCAGGTCAGTGAGGTTTAATTAGTTCTAATGTTATAGGGGACTGATGACCGTAGAAGTTAAGTCCCATAGTGCTCAAAGCGATTTGAACCATTTTTTTTCTAGTGATCTCTTGTGCTACCCATTTTGTATAGTCAAATAACTGTACTGCGTAGAGACTAGAGGGCGTGGAACACAGCTACATTGTATGGGCTGAATGCAAATCATGCCGAGCCTCCGGACCATCACAAAATTCCCTCGGTCAAGCTCAGACAGACCGCGCGCCTTGACATTCTACACAATGACACCACGCTCACAGACATTTCATGCCCCGTGTGTGTCTCTGACTAACAGTCATTATTCGCCAGGTGACGCTGCTATAGCATGGACGGATTTATATCGGAAGTAGTTTGGTGTTTTGGCTGACCAGTGAACTTAAATGTGTTCTTTAGTTAGTATTTCTTTGCAACAAAATTTGGTTTGCGTGTGTGTACAGACGTGCGCGTTTGAGTATCTGACTGTGTGTAGGTGATTTCGGAGATGGAGATGTGGGTGGAGGGAGTGAGGGAGACAGAGAGAGAGAGAGAGAGAGAGACAGAGAGAGAGAGAGAGAGGAGGTGCAAATAGCACAGAGGAAGTGGATCATGGACGGACTCGGGTCTGTTTACAGAGTAAACACAATCCCATCTCTCTCTGTTCTCTAGAGATCTTGGTACTGACGTTACGCTAAAACTCATAGTAATCTACTAATGTAATACAGCGCCTATACAAGAGCACGGAATAGTACAGCTTCTGGTTCAGTACTTCGCAATGATATGCACGAACATTTCAGCAGGTTTATGGTGACTAGTAAGATGGCTCCAATAAATGAAAATGCTACGTTGACTGGCCGCAGGTACATGTTCTTCATTTTACTATTACTCGTACCGCTGATTTCTTATATATCTTGCCTCCGAATTTTTTATGTGAAAACTCTTCAAGCTACTTAAATACGAAGAGCGTTATTAACTTACTACATCTACTTTCTTAAAGTCTCCATATTTATTTGGCAGCGTAGTCATCCTGGCTGTTAACACATTCCTCGCAATGAGAGATCAGTTTATTGATACACTCCGTGTAGATTTCGTTTGGTTTTGTTGACGGAGGGACAATCTGGTCTCTGCTTGCATGCTTCATCACTATCGAAGTGAAGTCCTCGAAGGTGTTTCCAAGTTTTGGAGACAGATGCAATTCGCATGGGGCAAAAGAGACACTGTATGAAGGCTGATCGATGGTAGTGAACCCAAGGCGTCGGAATGTCGTTAGTATCGCACCCCTCGTCTGTGCTGTAACATTGTCATGCTGAAGGAGAAAAGGCTCCATTCGCAGATGAACTCTTCGAATTATAAACTCAATTACATCACGCTGTTTTTTATACACCGACGTAGTTAAGTTCCGCACCATCATGTTACAAGCTAAAATTTGAGCCCTCTAGCGGTAGAAATCTGCAAACGTGTAGACAAGAAGACTAAAGACATAGAACTTTAACAACGTTTGTTTTATTTAAAAAGTTAACACAAAAAATAATTCCTTTGCAGGAAACCCTCGTATTCATTGGGGCCACAGGACAAGACGAAGGACTGTCGGGATAGTAAAGAAATACAACGTTCGAGCAATCAGCAGTGGATCCATTAGCCGAAAACCTCTTACAGTGAGACCTGTACATTTCAATGAAAAGATAAACAGCACCATCGACCTCTGAACAACGAACACTCAACTTCAGTAATGCCAGCCAGTATTGAGAAAAGACTGTAGATTAACGACTGCTGCCGTATTTTTGAAGGAATCACTGAAAGTAGATGAAACAAACAATACACAAATGCAAAGCGATTTAGGTTTACAACAAGAATTCTACTTCTGACATCTATTTCTGCTTGTATAATTCACAGCAGTTAATACTTCTGCGACTGATTTATAGGTGTTGCTTTCGTATTTTAAATCGTACTAGCACACCATAATGTCTGCAACAACCCGGAATTAACGAAGTGATACAGTACGAGAATACTAGGAGCATAACTGCCTTTCCTATACAAGCTGTATTTCACTGACAGGCCAACCGTTCTCTCACAATACAAGCATTAGTTATCCTCTGACGACTTCTTTACAGATTAATACAGGGTAAACTGATCTTAGAATATTCATTCTGCGTATGTGTTGTACGCCTTATCACGGTGAGTATTCCATATGCCTATGAATCTCGACTGTTCATAAGAAAGAGCAAATTGATTCACTCGTACAAGAATTAAGAGCCCTCAGTTTCGATTATCTGATAAATCTATAATCCTGAAAGGCGTGAAAAGTACTTTTGCTTTGTAAGACAAAGGCTTTGGCGAAATATCTGTACCAGACATCTAAAAGAATTTCGAAAGTGTGTGTCATCGTCTTTCAACACACCACGTAAATGGGTAGCTAGGTACGAAAGACGCACACGTAGGCACTAGTACCCCAAGTTATTCAGTAATATTGAAACTGTTCTTGATTTTTCAGTTGAAATTTCATTCTCTCTGGTTGTGAAAGATTGCATGGAAACCTTTTGTGAATATCATCCGTCGACCTCAGTGCGTACACAATTTCCTTGGCTATGTTGAGACGAGACTAAATATTTTAATACTCTCTCTTTGATCGGTTTTCTGCTGTTCCGCAGCAAACGGCGGGACTGGAAACTGGCTGAGAGTTGTGTTGGTGAAAATCCCCAACAAGTTTGGCATACAACCGTTAATAAAACTCCACAAATCCGGACTCATCCGAAAGAAGATTATAAGGAATTATCCAGCGCTAAATTTACAGATACCAGTTCACTACCGACCACATTGAAACATATAATAATATTCTGCCCTTTAAAGTATCTTCAGCATCATAATTAAAGTTGATAAAACGATAAAACATCAACAAGAGAGAAAATGCAAAAGGATAACATGAAAAACCACAAGAATATAAACTTAGTTCCAAAAACAATAATCAATCATGTTGCCCACCAAACGCCGAATCCATTATACTACACAACCTTAACAAGAGAAGAGAGCATAATAAATAAATCGCACCAAAAGAAATAGCCGCTGCTGACCGAAGCCCACAAACAGTGAGCGAGAAATTCATTCTATTCAAGCAGTTAAAGAAATCAAACTATCACAAAAAACAATAAATAACAAAATACAAATTCTGGAAATTTAACATATTAGGACCTACAATGGTCTCACCGTTCTTACAATGTGTGCTCTTACCCAATTTAAAATGGCCCAAGTAACATACAGTCATCGGCACAACAAAGGTTTTCACTGAAAGCAACTCCCACAACCTTCCGTAACTCTTGCAGCCGAAGAATTGTGATCTAGGGGCGCCGACACGGTAGCTCAGCTTGTTCGGTCAGAGAGGGGCTGGCCCTCTGTAATAAAAAAACGGAGTTCAGGAATCTACCATCAATTTGAACGGATGTCCTATGACGTTCGCCCAGTCCAAACGAAACGAACATTAACGAACAAAATAAAAAATTTAAAAAAGGGGTAGCGACTTTCATTAATAATCAAGACGTTCTCGGACCTGTGTTCGAATCCCGACACAGCTTAAATTTTGGCTAAACACCGGCTGCAATGGTGACAGTAGACTTCCGGCGGAAGAAGTTACCTTCATTCTGCCAACGGCTTTGTCAAAGAGGATGGAGTTGCGGACAGGTGGAAAACTGCCCCGTCAGGAGTAAGAATCAACAATGAACAACGGCAAGATGATGCAAAAGGTAACATAAACAACTGCACTAAAGATACATTGTGCGTATGTACATGGCATGTGGCCTGTAGCTGAAAAAGTGCCCTGATCATCTCTCCATTGGCAAAAGATGCAGACTACGCCCCATTCAGATCTGTGGGAGGAGATTTCCAAGAGGGAGGTGACCATGAAAACAGGATTGAATATCTAACGAAAGATTATCTTTCTGCTACTCGAGGGGTGGTATGTCAGAAGTTTAAACGTGATTGGGAAGCAAGGAATTCCGCAAAGGGAAATGTTGAGGCTCAGACTAGATATAGTGTGTGTCAGTGAAGTGAAATGGGGAGCGGTGGGGATTTCTGGTCAGATGAGTATAAGTTAATACCAATAGCAGCAGAATATGTTACAACGGGTGTAGGAGTGGTTATGAATAAGAAGGCAGGACAGAGAATGGATTGCTGTGAACAGTTCAGTGATGGGGTTGTTGTCATCAGAATCGACAGCAAACCAACACCGACAACGGTAGTTTATGTACATATCCCGATGTAGCAAGCTGAAGGTAAAGAAAGAGAGAAAGTAGATTAGAATATTGAACGAGTAATGTAGTACGAAAAGGGAAATTAAAATCTAATAGTCATGGAGGACTGGATTGTGGTTGTAATGGAAAGAGTAGAGGAAAGGAATATAGGAGAATATGGTCTTGGTACTAGGAATGGAAGAGGAGAGAAACTACTTGAGTTCTGCATTAAATATCAGCTAGAAATAGAGAACACCCTGTTCAAGAATGAGAAGAGGCAGAGGTACGCTTTGAAGAGGCCGCTTTGGGAATACCGAAATCTGTTGCTGGGTTGCAAGGTGTGCTCAGGAGGAGATACAGAATCAGATCACAATTTAGTTGAGATGAACAGGCTGTAGTTTAAATGACTAGTGAGAAAGAATCAATCCGCAAAGAAGTGGGATATGGTAGCACTAAGGAATGAAGAGTTATGCTTGAAGTTCTCTATGGCGATTGATCCTGTGATTAGAAAAAGCTCAGTGTGCATTTCAGTTAAAGGGGAATGTACATCTCTAAAAAGGGCAATCACAGAAGTTGAGAAGAAAGCCATAGGTAGAAAGAAGATAACTGCAAAAAAAAAAAAAAAAAAAAAGACATGGATAACAGAGGAAGTACTTAAGTTGATCGATGAAAGAAGGAAGTAATATTGAATCTGCAAAGAGAATTCCACTGTAAAATTCACAGCACAGAGAAGATACGTAGAAAGATTAGAATGAAGACGTCTATGATACACGAAGAAACAGGGCACGATATAGAAAAAAATGAGGATCCAATTCTAAAATTTAAAAAAATTGCAAAGAAATTTGTGAGACTTAAGGTCAAATATGGCAGAGGGGACGCATAACATTTCATCAGTATTTCTAAAATCGTTGAGGGAAGTGCAACAAAACCAATATTCACGTTGATGTATAGGATATGAGAGCCTGGCGATGTGCCATCGTACTTTCAGAAAAGTGTCATCTACATAATTCCTGAGACTGTAAGGGCTGACAAGTGTGCGAATTGTAACACAATCAGCATAATAGCTCATACATCCAAATTACTGACAAAAGAAATGTGCAGATGAATGGGAACGAGAACTGGGAATGTGTTCGATGGGCATGTTTGGTTTATAGGAAAGGTAAAGTCACCAGACATTTAGTTTTGGATATGCGGTTTATGGTGGAATCAAGAATAAAGGAAGATGAAGACACTGTCATAGGATTTGTCGACCTGGAAAAAGTGTTCCACAATGTAAAATAGTGAAAGATGATCGAAGTTTGCTGAAAGGTAGTGGTAAGCTGTAGGGAAAGATGGGTAATATACAAAACGGACAATAGCCAAGGAGGAACAGTAAGAGTAGGAGACTTAAGAAGGAAGTGCTCAGATTAAAATGGGTGTAAGACAGAGTAGTAATCTTCCACCATGCTGTTCAATCTTAACATCGAAGTAGTGATGACGCAAATGAGAGTAAAAGAAAGATTCCGGAATGGAATTTGAATTCAAGAATGAAGGAATAAGATTCGCCCCAAACATTGCTATCCTGAGTGAAAGTGCAGAAGAATTGCGTGATCTGCTGAATGGAGTGAACAGTCTAATGAGTACAGAATATGGATTGAGAGTGAATCGAAAAAAGATCAAAGTGATGAGATGTAGTAGAAAAGAGAACAGCGAGAGACGTAACATCAGGGTTGGTGATCGTGAAGTAGATGAGGTTAAGGAATTCTGCTACCCAGGCATCAAAATAACGCACGACGGTCGAAGCTAGGAGGATATCTAACGCAGACTAACACTTTAAATGCGGACATTTGAACCAAAAAAGGTCAACTAGTATCAAACAAAGGACTTAATATTAGCAATAAAAATCTGAGAGTGTACGTTTTGAGCACAGCACAACATTGCATGGTAGTGAAACATGGACTGTGCGACAACCAGAAATGATGAGAATCGACGCAGTTCAAATGTAGTGTTACAGAGGAGTGTTGAAAATATGGTGGACTGATACGGTGAGGAAAGGAATGTATGGAAAACACCGACATGAAGAAGTCGCAGGACGGTAGGTCATCTGTTAAGACGACTGAATAACTTCCATGGAGCTAGAGGGAGCTGTAGGGCGTAAAAGCTGTAGAGGAAAACAGTGATTGAAATATATCGAGCAAACAATTGAAATACAGTTTTCAATTCCTTCTCTGTGATGAAGAGGTTGGCACAGGAGAGGAATCTGTCGTGAGCTGCATCGAACCAGTCAGGAGCCTGATGCCTCAAAAATAAATGAAAATAAGGAGCCAAAGCCACTCTTACCCTGATACTTACTTGTATCCTGGCAGTTGCATGCTGCTTGTATCCGCAGAGCCAACTACCATCCACTCGTCCAGACTAGAACCAACGCCCTGTGTTGACCACAAGTCACCACAATTCGAGATCCTAGTCTCCACGAGGTTGACTCCCCTGGGTTCCTCCATGATTTCCTACTCTGTCCCATACAGCTGGCCAGCCTCTTTGATGGCTGTCAGTTGTTGCATCTTTTTGCTGTCGTCTTCATACTCGCACCTCTTTTCTGAGGCTCCACTCTGCTTATGAATGCAGCCATCACGTCCGCCTACAACAATACAACAGGCTGCTATCGTCACGAGCCAGCACACACACGGGTCGGTGCCACACGTGAAGTTTTGTGCAATGCGCCCCCCACCCCTCAGCATCAGCTGCCAGTTCATGTTGCTGGTCCACTGCCGTACACAACACAGCTCCTCAATGTGTCCCCTCTCGGCCACATACCTCGTTGTGGCGATATAAGTGGCTGTTTTGCTGCTGCTGGCTATCTCTGCTGTGGTGGACGAGAGCATCAGCGCTGACGAAAACTGTCACTTAGGGTGGGAATAAGACGGTGCCTTGAATTACTTGAACTCTTAGCAATTTACTTTTAGTTTTTTCGTGTGCCTCGCGGTAGAGGTTTTCTTTTAAGCGACATAGGAAAGATATCAACAACACGAATTTATGTTTGAACATAACAGTGCTTTACTATCAATGGTCCTGTATTATTTTGTACGTTGTTGCCGTCTCAGACCTTTTTACAGACTTACCCAGCAAGATATAATGTGTACGTACAGTTAATGTATCCCGAGGAAACCAAGGAATTTCGGCATTATTCACATCGGAAAACTTTGCGAAAGGTGGTAAGCGAGACGTAAAAATCCCTGGACGAAAGGGGATCAAACGCGAGATAGTTTGATCCGAAGTCTGGTACGCTACCAGGATACCAACGAAATGATTTTTCCCATCAAAAGGCTTAATGAAAATAGTGTTATTTTAGCGGAGCATTCCGTAGCTCAATGACCTTTATGCGGGAAACCCTGTTTCCAATCCCGGGAGTGCCACGGATTTTTCCTTGATGGGAAGCCTGGGACTGCGTCCAGCTATTCCCGTGGTGCTAGTTACTTGATCGAGCAGTAGCGGCCCCAGGTCACAAAAACTGACAACGGCCGGAGAGTGCTGTGCTAACTGCACGCACCTTCACGCTGCAACCAACGACGCCGTTGACGAAGGATGACACGGTGGTCTGTAAGTAGGGATGGCCCCTCCAGGGGATGTGGGTGAAGTTCACGTTTTTAACTAACGTTGATGAAGTCGATTTATGGCGAGGGTAAGGTGAGGTACAGGAGGAGAAAGGAGAACCATTAAAGGTACACAGTAAAAATGAAGATAGTTCAGCGAAAATCAATGTTCTAGATTCTGGCTCCGGCATGACAACAGTGTTAATCTGCTAGGAAGTTTCAAAATGAAGTACACTCCAGCTCAGTGTGAAATTACGTTTAGATGAATTATTTCTGGTTGATCTTTTCTTTTAGCTGGCCTCAAAATCATACCGCTTTGTCACAATAAAATGATGATGAAAGTAACTAAACGGAGCTGACATCTCTTTAAACAGGTTTTGATGTTCATGAGCAAGAGTGATACAAAACATTTTAAGTGAACACACCGTCATTTCTCAATATTGTTGTTTATTTAACTACAACATAGTTTTCGGGATTTTGTGCCATTTTCAAGTGACTAACTTTGTGACACAATCTCAATAACTTGGAAACGGCATAAAAGGCCGAATCCTAGGTCGCAATTAAGTAAACAATACTGTAAAGTTCGGTGTGTTCATTTAAAAATTATATCTCTAGGATTAATAACTCGAAGTGAATTTGCACCAAGGTCGAGAGCTGTCTAAATGATCGTTTCTACCATTACTAGCTTCAGAGCCTAGAGTGCACTCCCATCGAGGCCGTACACTTGTTCATAACTGTGCGATACAAGCCGCACTGCACATGCAACATTTTCTGAGAATAATCGCAGCTGTCTGGACAATGCTTGTGTACACTGTTTCTTTGAGGGTATTCGAGATACTTCACGGGTTTTGGTTTTCGTTAACACTACAAGTATTATCAGGGACAGCCCGTCATAAATAGACTTTTGCTGACGGGTAATGCTAGAGATCAACGCTGTTAACGGCAAGACTAGCCGTAGAAAATACTATTTGAATGGAGGAAAGCCTCATATGGATCGCAGACCATAGATAGGATCCTGGGTGAATAGATTCTGCGTGAAGCCTTCGTTAGGCCTGAAGAAGTTTTTGCTGGATTTAACTTAAACTGTCGTCGGTCACAGGATAGTAATGTTTTCATGGCGTGTGACATTTATGTAAGTGATGATATCCCACCCTTGTCCTTTTTTCTGTAATCACTATGAAGATTCTTTGTGGATATCTATTAGAACGATAGTCCAAACGAACAGAAACTTCTAGGTGAACGGTGGCAGTTTCTCAGCTTTTCCATTAGCTCAGAAAATATTACAATTTTGTCGTGAACTCCCATTGCTCTCGTTCTAAGCAGTTTGAATACAATGATTCAAACTCTTTGGCAACATCTTTGTGAAGTCACTGTTGTCAGTATGAAGTGTTGCGTGAGTCGGTTTGCAGCAACGGTTTGCGGGTTGCAGGCCTTGGGTCTTCCGTGTTTCAAGAGAGTTAGCCAATACTACTAAGAATCTTTTCTCTCACCAGTTCTGAACTGGTGAGTTGGAGAGACAAAGAAGTCATATTTGTTTGTCGGAGCTCCACGCTGTTGAAGAGACGCTACAGTGTCCAAGGAATCCTGTAGCATGAATCCAGTTAATATTCAGAGACGAAATTTAGCTTTCCCTGTGAGGTTAGCTGGTAATGTTTGTTGGTCTCATTCCACATGTAGGTATTCGAAAGAGTATGTCCGAGCAGTATTAATTGATGCTAATAGGTCGCTAATTGGGAATTGCTGAATATAGCATTACATATTACTTTTTTCTCTTCTTGATATATCAAAATTGAAAGGTGTACACCTGCCCCGAAGTGTAAGGATTAATTTTCTCAATGATTTGTAATAACATATTATGTGAATGATGTCACATCTGATTGTCGGCCCAGTACTTTGAAATGTAGGCTGAGAAATCATTACTGGATTGTTAAGTAATTTTTGTATGTTTGTGATGCAATTCAGTACGCAATATTTTATATTAACGAGAAACTCATTAGTCTTTGCCAAACGTTCATTTGAATATCTCATTCTGGTTGGCTACTATCTTGTTTTATCTCATAATACATTAATTACCAGAATCATAGTTACATAGCCACTCCGATAATTAAATCTGCAACTACTGATCCATGGTTGAGGCACAGTGTTGATGAACGGACACGCTATTACAGTTACGGGAACTGAGAAACGTTATAAAGCGTGTGCTGTGCTGCTGTATGCTGTTGTGAGACACGTGGCAGCACAGCCTTACTGCACTGTTAGGGTAATACGTTCCATGGGAAGCCAGGATTTTCGCAAATGAGTCTTCCGTTAGTTCAGTATTTTCTACATTTCGTACATACGTGCACAGTGGTGAGCAAAATGCCCCACTGCACTGCTGCGTGCTTAATCGGAACGCTGATTTATATTCAAAGTATGCTATTCAAATTTCGAAGCAAGTCATACATGTAGGCCTACCACATGCAGTATTAATGTATGCAAGTCTTCAAATCTCTCTATCGTAAGAAATTTATGACAGCGTGGGCTTTTGATTGTTTTAAATACGTTTTTCGAGTCTGATAGCGTTGCTGACTTTATCCTCTTGGACATTATTTACTTTAATATGCTTATCTTCAGAGTTTCATGGGTCGTATGTCACTATCCCGTAGCTTTGTCTGCGCTGCTTTTTAAACGCGCGCGCGCGCGCACACACACACACACACACACACACATACACACACACACACACACACTTGTCAGAGTGATTGTTTCCAGTTTTGAATATATTCCCCTGGCGTCTTGGCCTTTGTAGGGAACATCAGGAGACGGCTGAACAACTTGTTAATAGCCCTATTGCTTGTGTACATACGGCAGACCGCTGTGCATTACTTGTGCAGCTACACTTTAGCATGGTGTACCTGAGGGTCTATTTTGTTAATCCATTCACGAATCCAGAGCGCGATATCGGCGATACCGGTACAAGTCGCCCACGATTATTCTCATTGTAGACCCTGAATGACAACTCAAGAATTTTCTAAGCGTGTTAGCGTGAGATGTACAACACCTTTCTTCAAGTATCCAGCACGTAGAAAACTCGGAACTCGACCCAGGTTGTGATGGTTCTGGAGGGGACGCTGACTGCTGGGCTGGAAAGATCTACTGATTTGTTACGATGCCGACGGAGGACCTGTGTGGCGCTGTTAGATTCAATAAAATTTTATTCAAGAGATGACTAACTGACAACCTCAGCTGCCGACAGGTGCTGTTGTTATACCTCGATGTGGACAGTTGAAAATGCCTGTGTCTTCGGTGGCTCAGATGGATAGAGCGTCTGCCATGTAAGCAGGAAATCCCGGGTTCGGGTCCCGGTCGGGGCACACATTTTCAGCTGTCCACATCGAGGTATGTCAACAACACCTGTCGGCAGCTGAGGTTGTCAGTTAGTCATCATTTATTCCGAGGAGAAGCTGCACGGTAATCAACAGTAACTGTTCTTTCGAGAACAAGTTACTGTCTTCGTATATGTTATTCAAGATTACTGAATTTATCGCTAAGAATATAAGTCGCTGCCGTGTCTTCTCCTAGATCTACGAAGCTGAATCCAACTGCGCACCCAGAGCTGCCAAGGGAGTTGCGTCAGCTCGGAGTGCCATCCTGGTGCGGTGGTCAGCCACCCGCTGGCGAGGTAGGAGCGCCCCGTCGGTGGCCCCGCTTGGAGATGTCGGTGACTACGATGTGCATGTTTGGCTCACACGATCTCCCAGGGAGTACTCAGTCGCTCTTAGATCAGAGTCCGTGATATCCCATCAGGAGGATGCAGACTTAGGGTGCCCTATTGTACTGAATGCTGAACCTGACCCCCTGTATAACAAGCCATCCGGGGATAGCATAGATATTTCACGATTTAACACATATACTGATTCACTGTCGAACAGATGAATAAAACTACGTTATGACGACAGAGAAGTTACACCGATGTTAACAAACTAAGCTTTCATCTGTTCTTCACCACAGTGTGGGCTCGGATATACAAACGTTTCTTGGTGGTTCACTCTAGAGTCGTACAGCTGTGTAGGAGAAGGAAATGTAGAAAGATTTGGTGTTACGCAAGAAGTATGGCCAAGATGCTAATCGTTTTGGTCTAACGTACCTTGTGTAAACAGGAATCTTGCGAATCCTATTATTTATGGAGACAAAGAAACAACTGGGACCCATGATATTAATCCTTCTTAGAGGCCAGCGACCTTCTGGTAGGATCTTCGGCTTTCAGCCGGAAGCAAATCCTACTGCTGCCGGTATTTCTGCTTTCCACCGTAGACGGCCAGGTACTCACTGGATATTTAAGTCAAATGCCTTTGGCTTTTCCGTTTGGAACAAAGGAAGCAGGAGTATGACCATCGCAAAGAGCCGCTGTATACGCTCCGAGAGCAGATGCACCAGCTTCGTGTGTGGTCAATAACTTCACCAGTCTCACCTCTGAAATTCGTCCATCCTATTGAAAAAATGTTGGTGATGCCCCGTACTTCGCTATCGACACAAGGCAACAGCAAAACTCTGAAGATGCTGTCACTTCAAACACAAGCTCACACGTAGGACGTCCATGGACTAACAGATTACCTAGTACCATGTTCAGTAGACATACACGCAGTCCTGAATAATTAGTTCAACAAATTTAGATAGTGTACATCTTGGAGCGGATCAATGAATTCCTCCGTAGTAATATCACTTAATGTCTCATTACACCATTCCAGCCTCCTTGTCTGTACTGTTCACTGGTACAGTCTCACTTCCCTATAAGACTGGACTCCAGACATATACATTCTGGAAACACAAACACTTCGAAGCCACTTCAAGCGTTCCACAGCGATGAACCAAAACATTAAGTTACCAGAAAGACTTTCTAACACCTAAATCTATATATATTAACAAATTTGTCTTCGTCAGGAAAGCTTTTCTTTCCATTGCCATCCTGCAATTTATACCCTCTCTACTTAGGCCATCATCATTTCTTTCGCTGCCCATATAGCAAAACACATGTACCACTTTAATGGTCTCGTTCCTTATTCAGATTCCTTCAGCATCACTTCATTTAATTCACCTCTATTCCATTATCCTTATTTTCTTTTGCTGATGTTCGTCTTTTATTTTTCAAGACGCTACACATTCCATTCAACTGGTCTTTCATGTCCTTCCCTGTCTCTGAAAGAATTACAATTGAAAAACTAAAGGTTTTTTTCTTCTCCTTGAACTATAATTCTTACTCCAAATTTTCCGTTGGTTTCTTTTATATCTTGCTCAATGTATAAAGTGAATAACATCAGGTATAAGCTACAATCCTGCATCACTACCTTCTCAATCACTGCTTCCCTTTATACACTTCAGTTATTACTGCTGGCGTCTGATTACTTTTCAAGTTGTAAATAGCCATTCGCTCCATTTAATTTAATCCTATTACGTTCTGAATTTCCAAGAGAGTATTCCAATCAATATTGTCCAAAGCTTTCTATAAGTCTTCAGATGCTATAAACGTAGGTTTCCCTTTCCTTTACCTCTCATCTAATAGAAGAGATAGGCTCAGTATGGCGTCGTTTGTTCCCACATTTCTCCGCAATCCAAAGTTATCATTTCGAAGGTAGGCTTTTATCCGTTATTTTCATTCTTCTGTGAGATATTTATGTCATTATTTAAAACCATTACGTATTAAACTGATAGTTCTCTAACTTTCACATTTGTAAGCACCAGTTTCCTTTGGAATCTGAGTTACTACACTCTTCTTGATGTCTGGCGGTATTTCTGCTGTCTCATGTATCTTGCACATAAGACGTTATAGTTTTGGCATGACTGGCTCTCCCAAGGCCATCAGCAATTCTGATGAGAAGCCTTCTGCTTCATGCGCTTTGTTTCGACTTAGGTTTTTCTCTGTCTTGTCAGATTTTTCTCGCACTATCATATCTCGCATCTCATCCTCATCTACGTGCTATTCCTTTTCTATTATGTAGCCTTTGTCTCCTTTGTATGGATCCTCTATTTGATCCTTCTGCCTTTCAGCTTTCCCTTTTGTGTTTGTAACATTTGATATTCATATAGCTACTTCTATTTCCTCAACAGGCATCCATACCTTTCCTGTAAGCAGTATCTCTCCTTCCCCTAGTTATATATGCGTCTAAATCCTTATTTTTGAGCTCTAGACGTTCCTGCTTTCCATTTCTCACCTTCTGTCAATGTGATTTCCTAGACCTTTATATTTCTTTTCCTGCTTCAATGGTTGCAATTTAATATTATCCCATTGGTCTTTTACTGTACTCCTTTCTCCCATTCTACTCTCTCGTTGCCTAATGCTCTCTCTGAAATTCTGGGCAACCTCTATGTCATGTCCCATCTTCTGAATTTCCTACATTTTTGAAATTTCTTCAGTTTTAATCTACAGTTCATAATCACTAAATTCTGCTCAGAGTCCATATCTGATCCTGTTATACAATATAAAAACTGTTACCGAAATCTGTGTCGTATACAATCCATGTGAAACCTTCTGGTGCCCCCAGGTCTTTTCCAAGGATACCATCAACATTCATGATTCTTAAACTAAGTTTTAACAATGATTAACTTACAGTGTGTGCCAAATTCAATGAGGTACTTTCGCTTTTCATTCATTTCCCCGAGTACATATTCACCCACCATTTTTTCTTCTCGTCATATTACTCCTATCGGAGTCGATTTCCTTATAACAATTAAATTTTCATCTCCCTCAGCCATCTGAATAATTTCTTTTGTCTCATCATGTATTTTTTCATTATTTTCATCGTCTACAGAGCAAGATGAGATATAAGTTTGAATAGTTGTGGTAGGTGTCCACGACGCGATGTTCACAATGCCGTTCATAGTAGCTAGTCGGCATTCATACGCTCTTATTCATTATTAAACCTACTTCGGCATTATCTCTATTTGATTTTATATTTGTAACCCTGCGTTCATCTGATCAGAAGTCCTGTTCCATCCTGCCTCCGAACTTCACTAATTCCCACTATAACTTCAACCTATCCTTTTCCCTTTTTAAATATTCTAACCTATCTACAGAGGTTGGAATACATCCAGCAAACAATTACGTACGTAGGTTGCAACTGCTACTTTGAGACGAAGAGTTTGGCGTAGGTGAGGGATTCATGGCGGACTGTATCAAACCAACCAGAAGACAGATGACTTAAAAAGAAAAAAAATCTGGCGATTAATGGATGTAACGTCCACGATTCGACCGGCACAACGCCTGGTTTGTTTACCCTCATATCCTTCTGAGTGGTCCCTTCCCAGAGATCAGAAGAAGGGAATAATTTAACCCTACAATAGAGCTACATCCCATCGGCAACAATTTCACTTGTTTTTTCCCCTTACTTTCAGCCGTTCACAGTACAATCACAGCAATTCCATTTTGATTGATGTTACAAGGGCGGCTTAGTCAATCATCCAGTGTGTCCCCCCCGCAACTACTGAAAAGCCTGCTGAGAAACGTGCATGTCTAGCCTGTCAACAGATACCGCTCCGTAGTGGTTGCACCTATGATACTGCTGTCTGTGTCACTGAGGCGCATAAGCCACCCAACAATGGCAAGGTCCGTGGTTCATGTGGAATAATACGTGTTATTGGAACGGATTTGATAATCGACCGCTGTAAGAGATGGGCGAGCAGATAATTCATAACATTCACAAACTTCTTAGTATTCATAACGATTTGAATGTAGTAACTGAATGCCACTATCAATTTAGCCAAAACATACAAGGTATCAGAAAACCGTCTCTCAGGTATTGTTTCATAGTTGTGTCTCTTTTGCACGGTTGTAGGTAAACAGAAGTTTGACAGGCCGGCGCTATTTTACAAAGACCTAGCAACACAATAAGAAATAAAAATAAAAGAAAATCATTAATCGAGTGTTACAAGATGGTACCAAACTTCAGTACAATTTGAGGCTCTAAAACATTCAAAATACTATTTCGTACACCTCGTAACACAGCCCTGAGATACGGACATGATGGGTTCTCTAAACATACTGATCTGAAATCGACATGGTAGTAGAATTCGGGGACTGATGACGAAGTTCTCAATACTATTACTGATATCCAGGTATATTTAATTTTATTCAACTTCCTTAATACCTTCGAATTCGACGAACTGCTACAACAAGTGTGTATTGCGCTGAGTACTGGGCATTTTGTAGAGCGCCGAAACAGTCGTCTATTTTGGGCTAGTGAATAAAGATTACTGCTGCCTTCCTTCTTCCACCCAGTGCCGTAACTATATTACGAACTTCTATATGTAGAGTGTCTTTTCTGTTTCACCCTAATAAAAGCCTGGGCTAAGTCTGCAACCTGGTTGTCTTAAATGGTAATTTATAAAACATACCTGTTTCTGATCCCGAAAATCAATTGGGAAAGCTTCATGTAAAACACCAAAATAGCAGTATTGATGTTTCTGGCTGTGAGATATTTCTAAGGCAACGAGTTTGTGTTTTGGTAAAACCCAAGCAACATCCTAAAGCAAGAGTGGGCTTACGGGGAACTGTACGTCCAGAAAGCAGGATAGTTGTACTGAAGGAGAATAGTGAGACACCACAAAACAAATCTCAGTTAATGTAGGCTCATCGTAAGTTCTCTCCGGAAGAGCTATGTGTTATCTCACGGAATACGGTCCACTGCAATAACATTTCTTAACTCTCCAGATCACCACCACTATCAGCTCTGAACACGGTCACAAGCTTCTTTTTCTAGCATCCGTTGCTAAAACCAGTTCCGTATAAAATTATAATGTTAACGCAGATAATATAACTTTAATTAACATCAAGTAAAAGTTACATAGATGCGCTGAAGCCCTGGGGTATTAGAAACCCTACACTTTTATTGTTAACCTGTTCTTACACAAGGGTGCTAATGAAATAGAGATAACCGATTTCTGTGAATGATTCCGAGCATTTAAGGTATTAAAAACTCATTATCTGATTACCCTGTTTAAGCAGGAAATAAGAACCATACGTGCTCAATGAGGGCTGCTGATTATTAATCATTACACTCTAATGAAATACTATTCAACAACTGTGTAAGAGAAAGGTTTCTGATGCCTATCGGCGCGAGTCTCGCCCCCATAACACTAAACTTTCAGAGTAGATACTTTCGGAAACCCTTCACATATGAATTTGAGAATATCTGGAGTAACACTAGAACCATCGAATTTCGAACCCCCTAGAAACCCCGTCCGGCCAAAAATTATAAATCTCTAGTCAACGCGTTTACATCTCATTCTTAGTCATTCACCCATTTTGGGGAGCTAGTTTCGCTGCAAGAGGTAGCCGCTGTGATGGTCAGTTATTTAGCTTCCAACTATTAAGCACCGTTGTGCTAGATACTTACGTTCACCAGCAGGACGTGTTTCTTCTCCACCAAGACATGTGAAATCATTCAACATATGCTGAAAATCGTTATTGACAGTCATTCAGCATTTCTGCGCATACTCACTACGTATTGCAGTCATGAAATGAGTGAACCGGCATCAGACTTGTGCGGGAGCTAATGCTTATTCACACAGATATATGGACCATGAGTAACTTGACAGTTTGTTGTCACTCTGTCTCATTCGTGTGACGTCAGAGCAAAGTTTCATTTTTTAATCACTCCATCTGTATCGATCATGAATCAAACGTGAGGAATGTCGGGGTATGTAACGAAATAGTAAGGAAAAAGGTGCATAAGAGAAATGTAATTACTTTACCGGTTTCGGGCACTTAATGCCCTTCTTCAGAATGTAACACCTACCTTATTATTTGCAAGCGTCAGTAATAAGATGCAAACAGCAAAATGCCGTGGTTATGGTTTCATAGTGTTATTAGCTGATTATATCTTGTTCGGGCTTGATGTTTGCACTTGTTGTTTCGTTTCTTCATACTATTTTTGAATAGACATTAAGAACCATATGACCGCTGCAATTTGCTGTATGCATCTTATTAATGATATTGGCAAATAATGAGATATGAATAACCATCTGAAGGAGGCCACCAAGTGCCAGAAACTGGTAAAGAAATTACATTTCTTTTATACAGCTGGTTGCTTATTATTTCGTTACGTACAAAACAGTTGTTGATTTTGGATAAAAATCTCTGTCGGAGATTTACGAAAGATGTAGCGGCAAACCCCTCGTGTATTTTCCTGTGAAGCTCCTAGCGCTGTTACTACAGATGAGAAACAATCAGGCGACTTCTAGTTAGCAGGACTGTCAAGCCTCTCCAACAGTACTTAGTGAGAAGCTGTGTTGTGTGCCTTTCGTTTTCATCATCGAAGCAGACCTAGTTTTGTTGTTAATAAACTTGTTGAGACTTGATCACTGATTTCCTGCGTGATCATCATGATACTCCTGAAGCCATTACGTGACGTCACAGTGTAGTAAAACTTTTTTTCATCTTTCCTCTGACCAAAGTAGGTCCACTTCCACTCCTATGGAACCTGTGGCGTCCATAACATACAGAATAACAAGAAATGCATCCAGCTCTTCTAATGGTGATGACCATTTTGCAACTTTTAACGCTTTGTGGTCCTCTGTTTCAGTGCTTTCCTGGAGATCATTTAGTTTTCCGCTCCTGCTAAGAGTTACATTATTAGTACTATACACTCACTACATTGGTCCATCGTGAGCTTCAGTCTCTGTGCCGACAGTCAAATTACTGAGAGATGATTTTTTTTCGTACATTGCGACACCTTTTAGACTTTGCATAGCTCAGTTTTGTATCATTTAGTTGTACTCGTAACTATACTCTATTCTTCACTGTTATAATGCATATACTCTATTTGTCTTTTCGGTAATTTATTAAACACGACACACAAAAATGAGGGAGATATTAATCAACAGCTATGTAACTCCCGTATGATTCACAACAGTCTGATCAAGTCATCTGTAAAGCATACACATGACATTTAATGGCAGACATTAACTTCCCTGCATTTTGAATAGTGTTTTACCTCCAGATTCCACATTTTACAAGCATCGTTGCTAAGCGCAAATACATAAAGAAAAGCTACATGAGTTCTGCTCACAAATAATGGTTTCAACAAAAAATTTAATTTTAATGTAATTAATCAAGAATTGCAGATTTCCGACATTAAATCGAAAAATATTCCCTGTGCATAGAAGGAACTACATAATTACCATATATGGGCAAATGGTTCCAAAAATGAACAAAGAACATATACCTTTCCTTCAATCACAATGAAGATAATAATAGCAATCATGACAGTAATCATCGAATGATCTGGTAACCTCACATGCTGCAGTTGAATTTCTAGAAATAAAACATTAGTTTTCATAGAAAAAATGTCATATTGGCATCAGATCGGAGCTATGAAGACTAGTATGGTCCTTACATGACGCAGTCATGAGATTACAATAATATCCGCATTAGAAAGTGGGAAACAGAGAGAGTACACACCGGGTTCGATTCCCGGGCAAGAAAAATAAAGTTGTACCCTGATCTCATATTGATACAGCTCGCTGCTGGTAAATAAATTCAATTTCAAACATCTGATTTTACTTAGTTAACAATCCGATAACGTGCTGGGCAAAAAATCCCGTCACAACATTTTAAATCACAGCATTCCAATTTTCAGCACATGCATACTTGGTTACTTGTGAAGGAGAGTATGTTAAACGTCTTTCGTGGTTAAACAGGGCGATAATGGTTTTGATGTAGTAGAAATAATTCCGTCACTTCGTTTCAAGTTCAGATGTGTTAACTAATTCTGGTGAAAACGTTTATATTTCACGTCTCTTTACGGCTAGTCAGCATTGATGATCGTTGCCTTGATCAAGTAACGGGCAAGTGCAAAAGTGTATTGTAGTTAGCAGTGAATACGTCTGCTAGGTTCTGTCTAGATCCAAAACAAAAAATTTCGTTCTGTAAGTTTTAGTTCAAAAATGTGGGCAAATAATTCTTCATGAATAATTTGTACAGCCAAGTTACTGATTATACTCCATTAATATTGTGGTTTCTATACAGCTTTTATCGCTGTTTATCGCGTTTTCTTTAACTAGTTCCTTTAACGACCAGTTTATGCTAAAACCAATCGTTACTGGGACATTTAGCAGGTGCGGGAAAACCCTATACAGAGGAAAAATACTTCGAACTGTCATAGACCATTATTACTCCAGACATTGTCTCAGAATATCTTGTTCATGCAAACATTTACTTTGTTTAAGGATTGCTACATAGTTTATGTGCCATAGTTAGTTGTTTCAGATTGTAATGAGATGGTAACGCTTTTGAAAATCATTGTAACCAGTGCAAGCGTTAGGGACTAACTCATCTCTACTTACGTGCTTTTCTAGTTATTGCAGTATCATGGCGTGATGTTACATCGCACTGATTGCCTTAAAGAACAGTGTTGTCTAGTGGTCTCTCGTGGTATCCATTTTGTATTGTCGAACGACTGTATCGCAATGCAATAAAGTGGACCCGCTAGGCAGCTAAGTTATGTTGGTTGCATGCAAATCCGGTGGATCACAACTCAGGTCGTTCGGATACTTTTGCGCATGATAGTACATCTGATGAGGAAAAGGTTTCAAGATTTTATTGCTTCTCTAGTTTTAATGAAAAGGAGCAACAGTGAGGCAAATCGAACGAAAAAAGATCAAATCTGGTTGATCTTTGATATGTGTGATATCAGAGATGGAGTGCAGCACATCGTTTGTTGATGATTTGGTGGATTTCATCTTATGGGGTGCAAGGGAAAGGAGAATTTTGTAGTGACCAAATGAGATACTCAGGAAATTAAATACCTGCTCATAAAGTTTAAAATTTATCGCTCAACTCCCGCACTTAACACGCAGCACTTAGTGTTGGCAATCGACACACATGCAATGTACGTGAATAAAGAGTGTTTCTTATTTCGCAGTTTTGTTCTAATTCTTGGTCTATCCAAACGACACTCTCTCTTCATAGGTATTGTTGCAAAGCGGAAGAGTGAAACAAATGAATAGCATCCAACCGTGTCTGGCCGTCTCGTAGCAACAGACTGCTATTAGACGCTGAGCGATAAGCTTGATCAAGCATGGCGACGTGTAAAGTATGGCAGTTTGTGGCGATAGGGTTAGTTGCAGCAGCTGCTGTGAGCGTAGTCAGTGTTAATAACTGTGTAAGAGATACGGCGCGCCCTTCCAGGACATCCAAGGTAGGCACAGAATCGGAAATGTCTGTGAGCGCGCCTGGAAACAGGGGGATACTTGAGAACGAGCCGTCTGCTCTGGATACATTCGAGGAGCTTCTGAAAGAGTGGTTGAAGGTATTATGTGAATGTCTAACGGACAATAGTTACAGTTATTTCCCGTTTCGATAATATTTAATGTAGTAACTGTTATTTATTGAGCATTACATTACATTCCAAGCAATGATTTCATTTCGTGTCTTGTTGGAGTGATAAAAGTTTGGTAGAGGTGGTATCGGAAGTAGATATCTAATGTGTTGTTCAGTATTCTGTAGATGAATTAGTTGCGGAGCCGCAGTTTATGCTGTTAATTAGCGTCACATACAATTGTTTTGTGCTGGCCATTTTACAGGAAATATCGGCAAGAGGCAGCGGCATACTTCAGGATGTGTTAGATACTTTCCAGAAGAATGGACTCGTATATCTCGATACGCTCAATGAGCTCGTGAAGCAGAAGATGAAGGTAATACAATAAACTGTATCCTACATAAGTTTTGTGACTGTTAGCAGTTGGAGTAGTATATCATGTATTATTGTTATTTAATAATTTTTAAGTTTCATTCCAAGCAATGATTTTCTTTAGTGCTGCGTAGTAGTATCAAGGTTCTGTAGTAGTGAGACCGCTATGTATTATCGATTGTCCAGCTCACTGTACATAAATTAGTGCAATCCCATCTTATATCCTGTTGAATCACATCTTAAACAACGGTATTAAATTTTACAGGAAGTGTGGGCGAAGGAGTCTGGAAAAGTCAGAATTATTCAGGACGACATGGAGACGACCCACGAGGAGGACCTCATCTTTCTGGATGTCTTCAAGGAGTTTATGAAAGAGAAGATAAAGGTATGTTGAGAAATTCTATCTTGCACCAGTTATAGTAAAACTTTAGGTTATGGTAATATTTAATGCAATAATTATTGTTTGTTAAGCTTCGTATTGTGTATGAAACAATTATTTTAGCTGGTCTCTCGTAATAGCTATAATCGTCTGCTTTAGACGGGTTTCAGTATAACTCTGGACATTTTACAGGCCTTGTACATGGTCTAACCACTCTTCTTCTTTGAAAACTTCGTCTCTGACCAGTGGATCGTGATTATGAAACAAACCTTTAATTATTCTTCTCATGTCTGCATCATTTATCAACTACATCCACATCATGCCACGCAAGCGACTTAATGGTGAGTGGCGGAGGGTACTTCTGCTACGACTGACTGATCCTCGGTTCCTGCTGCACTCGTGGATGGCTCCTGTTAAGAATGACTGTCGCTAAGCTTCTATATTAGCTCTAGCTTCCGGAATTTTCTTGTAGTGGTCGCTTAATGAGATGTACGTGGGAGGAATTAATATGTAGTCCTACTCTTCCTGGAAAGTGATCTCTCGAAATTTCAATAGGAAACCTCTGTGAGATGCACAGCGCCTCTCCTGTAGCGCCTGCCACGGGTGTCTGCTTATCTTCTCAGCAACGCTCTCGCGCCAACTAGGCGATCCTGTGACGGTATGCGCCACTATTCTTTGGATCTTCTCTGTCATTTCTGTCAATCCTACCAGCGTCTCGTTATAGGATAATAAAGTAGTTCTAACTTATGTCGTTTGTTATCGTGATCATACTCGTTTCTTTGAAAATACCTACACAACATGATGAAGGCTGTAATGTTCAGACGCAAAAATGTACCACACAACACAGAGTAATGCAAGAAACGTAGTACGTAGGAATGACCTTTTTCTATGTGGTTCCCACTGAAGTTATTTTTTCTGTTGGTGTCCACAGGGTCTTGTGAAAATGCGGGACGTGGGTCCCGATGAGTACTTGTACCTCAGGAATACCATCATCCCAGCGATGCGAGAAGCTGTGCTGTCAGTCCGTCGAACAATGAAGGCCTATGATCGTGAAGTCGCTGCAAGATACATGCGGGAGAGCATTGAAGAGACTATTAAGTGGGTCAAGGAAAATCGTGACTTAATGGTTCAGCACTTGATCTGGTACTTAGTGCTGGTGTGGGCCGTTGCACATCATTTCCTACTGGTGATGTGCGTGCATCGATGGTTCTTAAACGAGTGAGAATGAATACCATCCGCAACAAAAAATGTTACTTCAGTTTCTTTATGTTCTTTCAAGTTTAAAGTTGAGTTCTGTTTCAGTTTGTGTTACGTTCTGTGTTCAAGTTCAATGTTTTTTCACGTTTCGTTTCATTCGTTGTTTTTCATGTTCATTAATAATGATACTTTATCAAATTAACGGTCTGTGCATTATTTATAGATATTTTTGAGGCTGAAGCCTTGACTGAATCAGAGTTCCAACTATGAAAAATCAGAGACATTTCGGGGATAATTCCAGATGATGCTTGTGTAATAGGCGCACGATCGCCGGCGGTTCGTTACAGAGTAGTGATGTAATTTTTTTAATATGATTTTTAATCGCGGTGTCTCTGGCTTCTGTGGAAATGCGGTCAGAGCAGTAAAGGAGCCTGCAGTTTGCAATAACAAAAATGGACACCACCCAACGCACAACACAGAGTAATGTAACAACCCAGAGACGAAATATTAATCTGCTGTTGTTATCATCACAGCGGGAACAGCTGTGCATAACGCAGTTATACTTTTTCTCCGCTGCGTTTATGAACCCATACACGAGGTGCATATCGGCCAGTTCTTCATTACCAGTAAACCTGTCAGTATACAACGGTGTATCACTGTTAACGTACAACTAACAGTGCTGAGAAAAAAAACAGCAGACAAAAGCGAACAATACTGAACACAAGCTTGAAGCGGAAGAGTAAAATGGGTACTACTGCCGTCGACGACGGGACCCGTGAGCGAATAGAAACAAGACACACACAGATACAAAGGCAACTGGGGCAAAAATAAAACAATAAAATTGAATACCTCTGTCACTAGCCGCCGGATTCTTTGTTATCCTACTACCAAAATATTCCGGATGTATCACTGAACAACTTCTGAAAGTGTAGCCTTAGAATTCTGGTCCACCCCATATGTTGAATGTCCGTTGACAAATTTAATATCTTTTATATTTTTGCATTTACGTTATCATGTTAATGTTATTTTACGTTTTCGTTAATATTAAGAAATGACAAATCCTTCAAGTTGGAATACTGAACACTTTGCGACCAACAAAACTCCATTAAATATACAATGTTTCCTGTTTTACTACACAAAAATAGTAACATCTTGGAAGACTTGAAAATGACTGACAGACCCTTTAGTAACAGTATCAGAAAGTCAAATCAGGAACTTAAACACATCTTAAATAATAAATGTTTTTTTGATGAAAAAATTACAACTGGGAGATACTCGTTGTTTCTATTTATTGTCATAGGTTTCGTTTTCCTTTTTTCCCAGTTGGTAGACGTGTTTGTACATCTACATTAAAGAAATTAGATACTGGAGTGGTCTCCAACGCTGGACCTCACCCTCGCTAACATTGTATTTTCCCAGTCTGGCTTCATTAAATTTAATGTTCCTCTTCGGAACCGCGAAATTGGAAAGAAATACACCGTGGCAAGAGTTACTAGTTTAGGGTCACAACGGGAATTATTAAGTATTTATAATTTTAAAGTATCCAGAAATATTTAACTGAGGATGTAATGGATTCAAAAGCACGACTTTAAAGCTACGACACCAGTCTTGCACCGGCTTTTCTCTTCATGTATAATCTGGCTTCGTTATGTTCTTCCCTCGACATTTCTTTAACCGTCCATATTCGTCCATACCTTCATTTCTCGTGAAGACAACGACGAATGATCGACCTGCCCACACTTAGATGGAGGACGTTCCTAATCTCTGTACTGGACCTGAAAGGATCTTAACACTATAGTGGAGTATACTATAGCCCTGGTCCACCGGGGTAGTCTGTGGAGACTCAGGGCGACGAAGGCGATGGACGAGGCTTTTCCTCTTCACTCAGAAATTCATTGTAAATTTTCTGTATTCTAGGAGAAGGGAACAGACAGTGATGCAGTGTTCATCTTCATAAGGCGCAAGAACGCGATCTTCCTCGAATTCCTTGAATTGTCATACTTCATAAGTACGAATCTACTGACGAGGCAGGAGGACACGAAGCATGATGCAAGGTGGAGAGCGTTTCTTTCGCCTCAGATGTCAAAATCATTCAATTTACATGCTTTGAAAATATATTTAAGAAATTATTTACTTGAGAGTATTGTTTAGAGTATCGTATAAAAAACATATGTAGTACTAATAATGGCACCGTTTTCATACATTAAACGTAAATTTAGATTCAAGTTGTGATACAGGTCATTTTTCTGCCTGTCATAGTTTATTCATCTATTTATCTAAAGTATCTTCAGCATCACAATAATACGGGATAAAACTATAAACCATCAACAAGAGAGAAAATGTAAAATGATAAGAAGAAAAACCACAAGAATATAAACTTAGTTCCAGAAACAATAACTTAATATGTTGCCCACGAAACGCCGAATCTATTATACTACACAACCTTAACAAGAGAACAGAGCATAATAAATGAAACGCAGCAAAAAGGATACCCATTGCTGACCAGGGGCCACAAATTGTGAGAGAGAAATTCATTCTATTCAAGCTGTTAAAAGAGATCAAACAGTCACAAAACACAATAAGCAACAAAAGAAAAATTCTGAAAATTTAACAATTTATGACCCACAGCTGTCTCACCGTTCTGACGATGTGTGCTCTTACCAAATTTAAAATTGCCCAAGTAACACAGTCATCTACACAACACAGGTTTACACTGAAAGGAACTGCCACAACCTTCTGTAACTCTTGCAGCCGAAGAATTGTGATCTAGGGGCGCCGGCAGTGTAGCTCAGCGTGTTCGGTTAGAGAGGGGCTGGCCCTCTGTAATAAGAGAACTGAGTAAAAGAATCAACCATCAACTTGAACGTATGTCGTATGACGTCCGCCCAGACAAAACGCAACGACCATTAAGGAACAAAAAAAAAAAAAAAATGAAAGAAGGGTAGCGCCTTTCATTAATAATCAAGACGTCCTCGGACCCGTGTTTGAACCCCGCCACAGCTTAAATTTTGACTAAAATTCATCTGCAATGGCGACAGAAGACTTCCGACAAAAGAAGTTACCTTCGTTCTGCCAACGGCTTTGTCAAAGAGGGTGGAGTTGTCGACAGATGGGAAACTGCCCCGTCAGGCGAAAGAATCAGCAGTGAACAACGGCAAGAGGATGCACTAAAGACACGACATGTGGCCTGTAGCTGAAAAAGTGCCATGATGATCTCTCCATTGGCAAAAGATGCAGACTACGCCCCATTCAGATCTGCTGGAGGGGATTGCCAATTAGGAGGTGCCCATGAAAACAGGACTGAATATCCAACGAATGATTAACTTTCTACGACTCGAGGGGTGGTATATCAGAAGTTTAAACGTGATAGGGATGCGAGGAATTTCGCAAAGGGAAATCTTGAGGCTCAGTCTAGATATAGTGGGTGTCAGTGAAGCGAAATGGAGAACGGTGGAGATTTCTGGTCAGATGAGTATAAGTTAATGCCAACAGTAGCAGAATATGTTACAGAGGGTGTAGGTGTGGTTTTGAATAAGAAGGTAGGACAGAGAATGAGTTTCTGTGAACAGTTCAGTGATGGGGTTGTTGTCATCAGAATCGACAGCAAACCAACACTGACAACGGTAGTTTATGTACATATCCCGAAGTAGCAAGCTGAAGGTAAAGGAAGAGAGAACGTAAATGAGAATATTGAATGAGTAATGTAACACGATGAAGGGAAATTAAAATCTAATGGCCATGGGGCACTGGAACGTGGTTGTAATGGAAAGAGTAGAGGAAAGGGATATAGGAGAATAGGGGCTTGGTACTAGGAACGGGAGAGGAGAAAAACTCATTGAATTCTGCATTAAATATCAGCTAGAAATAGAGAACACCCTGTTCAAGAATGAGAAGAGGCATAGGTACGCCTTGAAAAGGCCTCTTTGAAAAGGCCGAAATCAAATACTGGGTTGCAAGGTGCACCCATGAGTAGATGTAGAATCAGATCACAATTTAGTTAAGATGAACAGGCTGTAGTTTAAAAGACTAGTCAGAAAGAATCAATCCGCAAAGAAGTGGGATATGGAAGCACTAAGGAATTAAGAGTTATGCTTGAAGCTCTTTACGGTGATAGATCCTGTGATTAGAAAAAGCTCAGTGTGCAGTTTAGTTAAAGGGGAATGGAAATCTCTACAAATGGCAATCACAGAAGTTGAGAAGAAAGCGATAGCAGAAAGAAGATAACTGCAGAAAAAAACATGGGTAACAGAGGAAGTACTTAAGTTGATCTATGAAAGAAGGAAGTTAAAAGTTTTCAGAGATACTCATAAATAAAGAAATTAAAGTCACTGAAGAATAAATTTGAATAGTAAGAGCGGGGAAGCTCTTGAAACACAGTTTGCAATCCCTACTCTGGGATGAAGAGGTTGGCACAGGAGAGGAATCTGTCGTGAGCTGCATCGAACCAGTCTGGAGCCTGATGCCTCCTAAATAAATGAAAAAAAGGAGCCAAAGCCACTCTTCACCTGAGACTAACTTGTATCCTGGCGGTTGCATGCTGCAAAAAAAGTCAACTAAAATCATTGGGGGAAGTGCAACAAAACGAATATTCATGCTGGTGTACAGAATGTGTGAGCCTGGCGATATGTCATCGTACTTACAGGAAAATGTCATCCACGTAATTCCTGAGACTGTAAAGGCTGACAAGTGTGAGAACTGTAACACAATCAGCTTAATAGCTCATACACCCAAATTGCTGACAAAAGAAATGTACAGAAGAATGGAAAAGTGAGTTGAGGATGTGTTCGATGCGCATCAGTTTGACTTAAAGGAAAGGTAAAGTCACCCGACATTCAGTTTTGAATATGTGGTTGATGGTGGAGTCAAGGCTAAAGAAAAATCAAGAGACGTTCATAGGATTTGTCGACCTGGAAAAAGTTTGTTGAAAGGTAGGCGTAAGCTGCAGGGAAAGATGGGTAATATACAATACGTACAATAATCAAAGAGGAACAGTAAGAGTAGGAGACTTAAGAACGAAATGCTCAGATTAACAAGGGTGTAAGACAGAGTAGTAGTCTTTCACCACGCTGGTGAATGTGTAGATCGAAGTAGTAATGACGCAAATACGAGTAAAAGAATGATTCAGAAATGGAATTTGAATTCAGGGATGAAAGGATAAGATTCGCTGAAGACATTTAGCAATGTGAAGAAGAATTACGTGATACCCTGAATGGAATGAACAGTCTAATGACTACAGAATATGGATTGAGAGTGAATAGAAAAAAAGTGAAAGTGATGAGATGTCACAGAAAAGAGAACAGTGAGGGACGTAACATCAAAGTTGGTGATCATGAAGTAGATCAGGTTAAGGAACTCTGCTACCCAGGCAGCAAAATAACGCATGACGGTCGGAGCTAGGAGGATGTCTAACGCAGACTCAGACTTGCAAAGCGGACATTTGGACCAAAAAAAGTCAACTAGTATCAGACATAGGCCTTAATATTAGCAGTAAATGTCTGAGAAAGTACGTTTTGGGCACAGCACAGCATTGCATGGTAGTGAAACATGGACTGTGCGACAACCAGAAATGATGAGAATCGAAGCAGTTGAGATGTAGTGTTACAGAGGAGTGTTGAAGATTAGGTGGACTGATCGGTGTGGAAAGGAATGTATGGAAAACACCGTCAGGAAGAAGTGGCGAGACGGTAGGACATCTCTTAAGACGACTAAATAACTTCCATAGTGCTAGAGAAAGCTGTAGGGCGTAAAAGCTGTAGAGGAAGACAGTGATTGGAATATATCGAGCAAACAATTGAAACACAGTTTGCAATTTCTACTCTGGGATGAAGAGGTTGACACAGGAGAGGAATCTGTCGTGAGCTGCATCGAACCAGTCGGGCGCCTGATGCCTCCTAAATAAATGAAAAAAAGGAGCCAAAGCCACTCTTCACCTGATACTAACTTGTTCCTCGCAGTTGCATGCTGCATGTATCCACAGAGCCAAGAACCATCCACTCGTCCAGACTAGAACCAACGCCCTGTGTTGACCACAAGTCACCACAGTTGGAGATCCCAGTCTCCACGAGGCTGACTCCCCTGCTTTCCTCCATGAACTCCTACTCTGTCCCATACAGCTGGCCTCTCTCTTTGATAACTGTCAGTTGTTGGATCTTTTTGCTGTCGTCTCCAAATCGCGCGACCGCTACGGTCGCAGGTTCGAATCCTGCCTCGGGCATGGATGTGTGTGAAGTCCTTAGGTTAGTTAGGTTTAAGTAGTTCTAAGTTCTATGGGACTCATGACCTCAGAGTTAAGTCCCATAGTGCTCAGAGCCAGTTGAACCTTCTTTTTTTGTCGTCTCCATACTGACACATCTTTCCTGAGGCTCCACTCTGCTTATGAAAGCAGCCATCCCGTCCGCCTGTAACAATACAACAGGCTGCTATCGCCACGAGCCATCCCACGCACCGGCCGGTGCCACAAGTGAAGTTCTGTGCAGTGCGCTCCCCCCCAACCCCCCCCCCCCCTCTTAGAACAAGCTGCCATCTCATGTTGCTGGTCGACTGGCGTACACCACGCAGCTGCTGGTGGCGATCTCTGTCATGGTGGACGGGAGCATCAGTACTGGCGGCAACTGTCAGCCAGGGTGGGAATCCGATGGTGTGTTGAATCTCTTGAACTCTTCACTTTTTAGATTTAACTTGTCCCTCGAGGGCCAAGTTTTATTTTAAGCGACGTAACAAATAAAGCAATAACCCGAATGTAGGTTTGAACACAACATTGCTTCGCTATCGATGATCTTGTGTTATTTTGTATTCTGTTGCCTTCTCAGACCTTTGTACAGGTTAACTAGCAAGTAATAATGGGTACATACAGTTATTGTCGACCCAGAAACCAAGGTACCACGGCATTATTCACATCGGAAAACATTCCCAAAGATGGTAAGTGATACGTTAAAATCCCTGGACGAAAGGGGATCGAACGCGAGATATTTGGATCCGTAATCTGGTTCGCTACCAGCACACTAAAGAAATAATTTTTGCCATCAAAAGGCTTGATGAAAATAGCTTTAATTTAGCGGAGCATTCCGTAGCTCATTGGCCAGCGCACCTGACTTTTATGCGGGAAACCCTGTTTCGAATCCCGGGAGTGCCACGGATTTTTCCTTGATCGGAAGTCTGGGACTGCGACCAGCTATTCCCGTGGTGCTAGTTACTTGATCGAGCACTAGCGGCCCCACGTCACAAAAACTGACAACGGCCGGAGAGTGCTGTGCTAACTGCACGCACCTCCACGCTGCAACCAACGACGCCGTTGACGAAGGATGACACAGTGGTCTGTAAGTGGGGATGGGCCCGCCTGGGTATGTGGGCGAAGTTCACGGATTTAACTAGCGTTGATGAAGTCCATTTATGGTGAGGGTAACGTGAGGTACAGGAGCAGAAAGGAGAACCATTAAAGGGACGCAGTAAAAATGAAGATAGTTAAGCGAAAATCAATGTTCTATATTCTGGCTCCGGCATGACAACAGTGTTAATCTGCTAGGAAGATTCAAAATAAAGTACAGTCCTGATCAGTGTGAAATTACGTTTAGATGATATTTTTCAGGTTGATCTTTCCTTTTCGCTGGTCTCAAAAGCATACCATTTAGTCACAATGAAATGATGATGAGAGCAACTAAACAGAGCTAACATTGCTTTAAACAGGTTTTGATGTTGATGAGCAAGAGTGAACACACCGTCATTTCTCAGTATTGTTGTTTATTTAATTACAACATTTATCCCATTTTCAAGTGACTGACTTTATGACACAAACTCAATAACTTGAAAACGGCACAAAAGGCGGAAACCTAGGTCGCAATTAAGTAAACAATACAGTAAATTTCGGTGTGTTCATTTAAAAATTATGTCTCAAGGATTAGTAACTGGAAGTAAATTCGTACCAAGTTCGGGAGCAGTCTAAATGATCGTTTCTACCATTACTAGCTTCGCAGCCTAGAGTTCACTCCCATCGAGGTCGTTGATAACTGTGCGACACAAGCAGCACTACATATGTAACATTTCTGTACTGTCTACTGAGAATAATCGCAGCTGTGTGTACACTTTGAGAGTATTCGAGAATTTAATTCACGGGTTTTAGTTTTCGTTAACACTACAAGCATTATCAAGGAGAGCCCGTCATAAATAGACATTTGCTGACGGGTAATGCTAGAGATAAACGCTGTTAACGCCAAGACTAGTCGTAGAAAATACTATTTGAGTGGAGGAGAGCCTCATATGGATCGGAGACCATAAGTAGAATACTGGGTGAAAAGATTCTGCGTGAAGCCTTCTTTAGGCCTGAAGAAGTTTTTTCTGGATTTAACCTAAACTGTCGTCGGTCACGAGACACTAACCTTTTCATGGCGTGTGACATTTACGTCAGTGATGATATTCCCACCCTTGTCCTTTTCTGTAATCACTATGAAATCCCTTTGTAGATATCTCTTTGTACGATAGTCAAAACGAACAGAAACTGCTAGCTGAATGGTGGCAGTTTCTCAGCTTTTCCATTAGCTCAGAGAATATTCCAACTTTTTTGTGAACTCACATTGTTTTGTCATGTTTTATGAGCCCTCGTTCTGGCCAGTTTGAATATGATGGTACAAACTCTTTCGTAACGTCTTTTTTAAGTCACTGTTGTCAGTATGGAGTTTTGGGCGAGTTGGTTTGCAAGAACGGTTGGTGGGTGCAAAGCCTTGTGGCTTCCTCGTTTCGAAAGAGTGAGCCATTACTACTATGAATGTTTTCTCTTTCCGGTTCTGAACTGGATAGTTGGAGAGACAAGGACGTCATATTTGTCTGGCAGAGCTCCACGCTGTTGACGAGACGTTACAATGTCCAAGGAATAATGTAGCATCAATCCAATTTTCATTCAGTAACGAAATATAGCTTTGCCTGTGAGGTTAGCTGGTAATGTGTGTTGGTGTCATTCCGCATGTAGGTAATCGAAAGCGTATGTCCGATAGGTATAATTGATGCTGATAGGTCGCTAATTGGGAATTCTCAGCTTTTCCATTAGCTCAGAGAATATTTCAACTTTTTTGTGAACTCACATTGTTTTGTCATGTTTTATGAGCCCTCGTTCTGGCCAGTTTGAATATAATGGAACAAACCCTTTCGTAACGTTGGATTACCGAGAAACATGTTATTATTTTCTCTTATTGATATTTCAAAATTGAAAGGTGTCACCAGTCCTGAAGTGTTGAGATTAATTTTCTCAATGATCTGTAATAACATATTACATGAATGATGTCACATCTGGTATCAGCCCAGTACTTTGGATTGTAGGTTGAAAAATCGTTACGGGAATGTTAAGTAACTTTTGAACGCTTGTGGTGAAATTCAGAACCCAATATTTTATATTACCGAGAAACTCGTCAGTCTTTGCCTAAAGTTAATATGGATATCTCATTCTGGTTGGCAGCTATCTTGTTCTATCTCATATATAGTAATTTCCAGAGTTCTAGTTGCATAGCCAAAGCGTGGGCTTTTCACTGTTTTAAATACAGTTTTCGAGTCTGATCGCGTTGCTGACTTTATCCTCTTGTACATTATGTACTTTAATACCCATATCTTCAGAGTTTCATGCCTCATTTGTCACTATCCCGTAGCTTTGTCTATGTTGCTTTTCAAACACACACACACACACACACACACACTTGTCAGAGTGATTGTTTCCACTTTCGAATGTATTCCCCTGGCGTCTTGGCCTGTGTATGGAACATCAGGAGATGGCTGAACAATTTCTAAATAGCGCTATTGCTTGTGCATATACGGCCGACCGCTGTGCATTAGTTGTGCATCTATACTTTGGCATGGCGTACCTGACGGTCTATTTTGTTAATCCGTTCGCGAATCCAGAGTGAAAAAAATTACTGTCTGTCCGCCTCTGCACTTTCTTTGGCGCGATTTCGGCGACACCGGTAGAAATCCATCAAGTTTGTTCTCATTGTAGACCCTGAATGAGAACTGACGAATTTTGATAGCATGTAAGCGCGAGATGTACAAAACCTTTCTTCGACTGTCTAGTACGTAAAAAGCTCGGAACTCGACCAAGAGTGTGACAGTTCTGGAGGGGACGCTGACAGCCCGGCTGGAAGGATCTACTGATTTGTTACGATGCAGACCGATGGCCAGTGTGGCGCAGTTAGACTCAATAAAATATTATTCAAGATTACTCCATTTATTGCTAAGCAAATAAGTCATTGCCGCGTCTTCTCCTAGGTCTGCGACGCTGAATCCAACAGCGGACCCACGGGTGCCAAGGGCGCTGCGTCAGCTCGGGGTGGCATCTTGGTACGATGGTTAGCCACTCGCCGGTGAGGTGGGAGCGCCTCGTCGGTAGCCATGCTTGGAGATGTCGGTGACTACGATGTGCATGTTTGATTCACACGATCTTTCAGGGAGTACTCAATCGCTCCTAGATCAGAGCCCTTGTCATCCCACCAGCCAATTAAATTCTCCATAGGAATATCACTTAATGTCCCACTACATCATTACAGCCTCCTTGTCTGTACTGTTCACTGTGCAGTCTCACTTCCCTACAAAACTGGACTCCAGACATATACATTCTGGAAATACAAACACTTCCAAGTCACTTGGCGTTCTACAGCGACGAGCTAAAATATTATACAACCGTAAAAGACTTTCTAACACTTAAATCTATATATGTTAACAAGTTTGTCTTCGTAAGGTAAGCTTTCCTTTGCATTGCCAACCTGCAATTTATACCCTCTCTAATTAGGCCATTATCGTAGATAGGAAAACTCATGTACTCCTTCAAAGGTCTCGTTCCTTAAGCTGAATCCTTCAGCATCACTTCATTTAATTCATCTCTATTCCATCATCGTTATCTTCTTTTGCTGATGTTCACCCTCTCTCTTCTTTTCTAGACACTGCCAATTCCATTCAACTGCTCTTTCAAATCCTTCCCTGTCTCTGAAAGAATTACAAACCTCAAGGCTTTTTTCTTCTCCTTGAACTACAATTCTTACCTCAGATTTTCCCTTGATTTCCTTTATATCTTGCTCAATGTATAAATTGAATAACATCAGGCATAAGCTACAAGCTTGAGTCACTACCTTCTCAATCACTGCTTCCCTTTACGCCCCTCTATTATTATAGCTGGCGCCTGATTTCTTTTCAAGTTGTAAATAGCCATTCGCTCCGTTTAATTTACCAATGTTACTTTCTGAATTTCCAAGAGAGTATTCCACTAAGTATTGTAAAAAGCATTCTGAAAGTCTGCAGATGCTATAAACGTAAGTTCCTCTTTCCTTAACCTATCTTCTAAGAGGAGAGGTAGGGTCAGTGTAGCGTCGTGTGTTCCCACATATCTCCGGAATCCAAATTTATCTTCCCAAAGGTAGGCTTTTATCAGTTTTTTTCCATTCTTCTGTGAGATATTCATGTTATTATTTTCAACCATTACTTATTAAACTGGTAGTTCTCTAATTTTCATATTTGGAAGCACCAGTTTCATTTGGAATTTCAGTTACTACATTCTTCTCGATGTCTTGCTCATCAGATGCGATAGTTTTGGCATGACTCTCTCTCCCAAGTCTATCAGCAGTTCTGATGAAAATATTTCTACTCCATGCGCTTTGTTTCAACTTAGATCATTCACAGTCATGTCAGATTCTTCTTGCACTGACATATGTCGCACCTCATCCTCATCTCCGTGCTCTTCCTTTTCTATTGTAACCTTCGTCTTCTTTGTATGGACCCTCTATTTAATCCTTCTACCTTTCAGCTTTCCCTTGTGTGTTTGTAACACTTGATATTCATATAGCTACTTCTCTTTTCTCAACAGGCATCCTTACCTTTCGTGTAACCAGTATCTCTCCTTCTCCTAGTTATATGTGCGTCTAAATCCTTACTTTTGAGCTTTAGACGTTCCTGCATCCCATCTCTCACCTTCTGTCAATGTGATTTCCTATACGTTTATATTTCTTTTCCTGCTTCAATGGCCGCAATTTATTATTATCTCCTTTCATTAGTTAATTTCAACTAGGCCTTGTCTTTATACCTGTTTGATTCTGTGCTGCCTCCACTATTTCACTTCTCGAGATTACCCATTGGTCTTTTTCTGTATTCCTTGCTCTAATTGTACTCACTCGTTGCCTAATGCTCCCTCTGAAATTCTGGACAACCTCAGGTGCTTTTATCTTTGCCATGTCCCATCTTCTGAATTTCCTACATTTTTGCAATTTCTTCAGCTTTAATCTACGGTTCATAACAACTCAATTCTCCTCAGAATCCACATCAGATTGTGTTATACAATATAAAATCTGGTGCCAAATCTGTGTCGTGTATAATCAATGTGAAACCTTCTGGTGCTTCCAGGGATTAACCTAGTGTACCATCGACTATCATGATTCTTAAACTAGATATTAGCGATGATTAAATTAAGGTGTGTGAGAAATTCACGCAGGCGGTTTCGCTTTTCATTCATTTCCCAAGTACATATTCACCCACCATTTATTTCTTCTCGTCATATTCCTACTATCGAATTCCATTTCCCTATCACAATTAAATTTTCATCTCCGTTAACAATCCGAATAATTTATTTTATCTCATCATATATTTTTTCATACTTTTCATGATCTGCAGAGCTAGATGATATATAAATTTGATTTTATATTTGCAACCCTGCGTTCACATGATCATAATTCCAGTTCCGCCTGCCACCGAACTTCATTAACTCCCACTATAACGTCAACCTATCCTTTTGCCTTTTTAAATATTCTAATCCATATGCAGTGGTCGGAATACATCCAGCAATTAAGTACATAGGTTGCAAGTGCTACTTTGAAGTAAAGAGTTTGGTATAGGAGAGGAATTCATGGAGAACCATATCAAACCAACCATAAGATAAATTACTTAAAAAAGAAAAAAAAATATCTGGCAATTAAGGGATCTAACGCTCCACGCTGTACGACGCCTGGTTTTTTTGTCCTGATATCCTTCTGAGTGGTCCCTTCCCAGAGATCGGAAGAAGGGACTAACTTAACCGTAGAGTAGAGTTACATCCCATCGGCAACAATATCGGTTGTAGTTTCCCCTTACTTTCAGCCGCTCACAGTACAAGCACAGCAACTCCATTTTAATTGATGTTACAAGGACGGATCAGTTGTTATATCCTAGCCAGTAATGCCACCCGAGCCCGCTGCCAAAAGGTTGGCAGCATCAAATTCCGGACGCCGTCCGCATAAGCAGCGCCAGCGAGACAGGAAATCGCCGCAAGTCTGCGCGCGCCACCGCTGGCTTCTGGGTTCTTAAGCGCTGGAGTCGCGAGCGCTAGGACAGTTCTGTATTCGCTGCTCAGTTGTATACTCGCCACCGAATTGTGTACTTCCTAGTCAGTTGTGTGTTCATCGCAGCAGAGTTGTTGTTTGTCGTCAGCGGACGCTGACCTAGCCGCTCCGACTCGAACTAGACAGATTCTGTAGACACCGAGTTCACTACTGTGTTTCTGTATCTTCGTTAATAAAGATAAGTACCGACTTTTATTTAATCAGAGTGTTTGGGTTTTCATCTTTCTGTTCACTGTTCCAGCGGACCGGTCGGCCCGCTATTAAAAGTGTGGCGGTGACTTCGTAGGCCGTTTCTACAGCGAATTGCTTGTCGCTACGAACGCCGCCACAAAATCAGTCACTCATCCAGAGTGTCGCCCTTTCAACTACTGGAAGGCCTGCTGTTTCTCTTCGTGAGAAAGGTGCATGTGCAGCCTGCCAATAGATATCCCTTTGTAGTGGTTGCACCTATGATACTGCTGTCTGTATCACTGAGGCACACAACAACGGCTAGGTCCGTCGTTCATGGAGCATAATGAGTGTTAATGGAATGAATTTTTAATCGACCGCTGTAAGGGATGGGCGACCAGAAGCCATGTCCTTCATAATATTCACGAACTTCTTAGTATTCACCATATGAATGTAGTAACTGAATGCCACTATCAATTTAGCACAAACATCAGCGGTAACAGAAAACTGTCTCTCGGGTATGGTTTCGTAATGGTGTCTCATTTGCACGACTGTATGTAAACAGTAGTTTAATCGGCCGGCGCTATTTTACAAAGACCTAGCATCACAATAAGAAATAAAAAATAATATTCATTAAGGGTGTGTTACAAGATGGTACTTAACTTCAGTACAGTTTTGAGGCTCTACAGCATCCAAAACACTATTTCGAACATAACATAAAGTCCAACATCTCGTAATACATTCCTGAGATACGGACATGATGGGTTCTCTAAACATACTGATCTGAAATCGGCATGATAGTAGAATTCTGGGAATGATGACGAAGTTCTCAATACGATTACTGACATCCAAGTATATTTAATTTCTTCTACTTCCTTTATACCTTCAAATTCGACGAACTGCTACAACAAGTGTATAGCGTGCTGAATACTGAGCATTATGTCGAGTGCCCAAACAGTCTTGTATTTTGGGCTAGTGAATGTAGATTACTGCTGCCTTACTTCTACCAGACGATGACGTGATTATATTACGAACATCTATATGTAGCCTGTTTTTTCTGTTTCGTCCTAATAAAAGCAAGGGCGAAATCTGTAACCTGCTTGTCTTAAATGGAAATTTATAAAACAGACTCGTTTCCATCTGTAACCTGCTTGTCTTAAATGGAAATTTATAAAACAGATTCGTTTCCGATCCCGAAAATCAGTTCGGAAATCTTCATTTAAAGCACCAAAATAACAGCATTGTTCCTCGGCACTCTGCAATAAGGATATCTCTATGATGTTTCTGGTTATGAGATCTTTCCATAATGCACGACGACGATGCAACAGCTGGATATGAAATTTAAGGTAGTGAGATTTTGTCACAGTAAAACCCAAGGAACATCCTCCAGCAAAAGTGGGCTGACGGGAAACTGCACGTCCAGAAAGCAGGATAGTTGTACTGAAGGAGAATAGTGGGACACCACAAAACAAATCTCCGTTAATGTAGGCTCATCGTAAGTTCTCTCCGGAAGAGCTATGTGTTATCTCACGGAATACGGTCCGCTGCAATAACATTTCTTAACTCTCCAGATCACCACCACTATCAGCTCTGAACACGGTCACAAGCTTCTTTTTCTAGCATCCGTTGCTAAAACCAGTTCCGTACAAAATTATAAAGTTAACACAGATAAAATCATTTTAATCAACATGAAGTAAAAGTTACACACATGCGCAGAAGCCCTGGGGTATTAGAAACCCTACACGTTTATTGTTATGCTGTTCCTACACAAGGGTGCTAATGAAATAGAGATAACCGATTGCTGTGAATGATTCCGCACATTTAAGGTATTAAAAATTCATTATCTGATTGTCATGTTTAAGCAGGAAATAAGCATCATACGTGTTCAATGAGGGCTGCTGACCGCTAATCCATCACACTCAAATGAAATACTGTTCACCAGCTGTGTAAGAGGAAAGTTTCAGATGCCTATCGGCGCATGTCTCGCCGCCATAACACTAAATTTACAGAGTAGACTCTTTCGGAAGCGCTACACATATCAATTTGAGAATATCTGGAGTAACACTAGTACCATCGAATTTCGAGCCCCCTATAAAAACCGTCCCGACAAAAATTACACATCTCTAGTCGATGAGTTCACATCTCGTTCTTAGTCTTTCCCCCATTTTGGGGAGTTAATTTTGTTTTAACAGGTAGGCACTGTGATGGTCAGTTATTTGGTTTCCAAACACTTAGCATAGTCGTGCTAGATACTTACGTTCGCCACCAGGACGAGTTGCATCTCCACCAAGACATGGAAAACATACCACATATACTGAAAATTGTTATTGACAGTCGTCCCGTATTTCTGCCTATACTTACTATGTTTTGCAGTCATGAAATGAGTGAACCGGCATGAGACTTTGACGAGAGCTAATGCTTATTGACACAGATATAGAGACCATGAATAATTTGACAGTTTGTTGTCACTCTCTCTCATTCGTGAGACATCAGTGCCAACTTTCATTTGTTGATCACTCCATCTGTATCGAGCATAAATCAAACGCGAGGAATATCGTGATATGTTACGAAATAGCAAGCAAAAAAGTGCATAAAAGAAATGTAATTACGTTACCGGTTTCGGCCACTTAATGCCCTTCTGTAGAATGTAATACCTATCGTATTATTTGCAAGTGTCGGTAATAAGATGCCGTGGTCATGGGTTTATAGTGTTATTAGTTGATTAGCTCTTGTTCTGGCTTTGGATCTGCACTTGTTGTTTCGCTTCGTTATACTATTTTTGTACAGACGTTAAGAACCACATGATCGCTGGAATTTGCTGTATGCATCTTATTTATTTCAGTGGCAAATAATGCTATGGGAATAACCTTCTTAAGGAGGGCACCAAGTTCCAGAAACCGGTAAAGAAATTAAATTCATTTTATGCAGCAGGTTGCTTATTATTTCGTTACATACAACACAATTGTTGATTTTTGATAAATTACTAAATACTATGGTCTGTCGGAGATCTACAAAAGATGGAGCGACAACCCCTCGTGTATTTTACTGCGAAGCTCCTAGCAGTGTTACTATATATGAGAAACAATCAGGCGACTTCTAGTTATCAGGACTGTCAAACCTCTCCACCAGTACTTAGTGAGAAGCTGTGTTGTGTGCTTTCGTTTTCATCATCAGAGCAGACTTATTTTTGTTGCTAATAAACTTGTTGAGACTTGATCACTGTTTCCCTGTGTCCCCGTGAAAGACACGTCATGATACTTATGAAGCCATTACGTGACGTCACAGTGTAGTAAAGTTTTTTCATCTTTCCTCTGACCAAAGTAGGTCCTCTTCCACTCCATTGGATTCTGTGGAGTCCATAACTTTCAGAATAGCAAGAAATGCATCCATATCTTCTAATGTCGATGACCATTTTGCAACTTTCAACGCTTTGTCGTCCTGTTTCAGTGCTTTTTGAATATGTTTGAGAACATATTTGTTAATCAGCAAGTGCCAAGCATCATGTACCAAATCGTTCATGAAACGTAATTACACATGTGGATAAAGATCAGAATTTCCTGGAGATAATTTAGATTTCCGCTCGGGCTAAGAGTCACAGTATTAGTACCGTATACTTCCTACTTTGCTCCATCGTGAGCTTCAATCTCTGTATCGACATTCAAATTGCTCAGAGATGATTTCTTTTTTTAAATTACGACACCTTTTAGAACGTGCGTGGCTCAGTTTTGTATCATTTAGCTGTTCTCGTAACTATACTCTATTCTTCACTGTTACCTTGAAACATATCAACCGCAGCAGCTCATGTTGTAAAAATACAAACCATTATGGCAGACTCATCTCTAAAACTTATTATACTCACGTGACGACATGCTTGCCATTTCGGTGAAGTGCTACATACTGACAAGTGAAATGACGTTATTCATGAAAGTAATGCAGCTGCTATGTAAATTGGGAAAACAAAGGTATACAGTTCCGAAAACATTTTATTTCTTACTCCTTCCACTAACATGTATAAATGAAGATTCAACAGTATCTTTATTGCTGCCCTACGAGTCATCCGATCTCCCTCCTGTACATAGTATTTCAACACAATCACAATCGGTTGTAACACGTCTTCATACTATTCTTAAAATTCAACTTCCTTGTTGTCATTTATCAACGCAAACGTGTGCTCATCGCTGAGATCCTGACAACGAGTGTGGACGCACTACTTCACAGCTCCTGTACGTCGTATTTATATGACGTTTCATCACAACAAACACGCTGCACTTATAGCTTTGGATCCGCTTTGCAGCAGTAGACCCGACACAGGCTGCCAACAATGTGTAGTAGTCGGCACTGCTTAGTTTATAGTATAGGACATAAATGTCACGTTGTTGGTTCTAGTTATGTCTCCTTTTATTTTCGAAAACTAGGCTTTGACATTTAATTCAAAATGAACTAAGTTAATAAATATTAAAAACCATGAATCCTTGCCCGCCTCCTAAAACAGTTTGGGGAAAATTGCAATATACAGACAAGTATACAGCAGTTACTGAACAAATGACAGGTTACAGTATTGCACTAAATATTTGCCAGTAACTTTCCTCCAGTTCAGTTCGCTGACTGTTCTTGGGGACAAGGGACCAGGTCATCAGATAAGATTATTGAACCATTTCAGTGCTTTTTATAATCACTAATGTGGTTGTCTAATGAACACATGGGGTAGGAGTATCACACCTAGGTCTGGAAAAATTTAGCTTCATTTCGGTCACGTCTTATACTGCGAATGTTATCAGTCGTGCCCTGCATAGTCATGCATGTGAAGTGTCTTTTTCTGAACCAAGAGCACAAGAATCTTATTTTTCTCAGTGCTTTTCCGTCCATAATGGGGGTCTCTGAGTACTATGGGACTTAACTTCTAAGGTCATCAGTCTCCTAGATCTTAGACCTACATAAACCTAACTAACCTAAGGACATCACACACATCCATGCCCGAGACAGGATTCGAATCTGCGACCGTAGCACCTAGAACCGCTCGGTCACACCGGCCGGCTTCGTCCATAATCGACTTAATCGTCACTAACATACCCAGCGTCATATAAACCGTACGTTGGTCCACTTCCACAAAATTCATACTAAATGTTGTTAATCGGTTTCGTAAGGAAGGATGCTAACGACTTTATACCTGTTTTGTAGAGCACGAAATATCTCCTTCTCAAGTATCTCCTTTTCCCTCTAAGTGTCGCAGTTTGAATGACATCGTAAATCATGATCAGTAATTCCTTCAGGAAAGTTTCGATATTTTCAGGACTGTAGCCACAAGGTCCTATCCACATTTCGGGTACATAGGAGCAACGAACGATAATTGCTGTGCAAAATGTAACGACAAAATTAACTTTGGCGTGAAGTGTCATTGTCAAGTAACATAGTCAGATAAAACTTGGACCATAGAAAGAAAGCACTACTACAGTATGCAGATACGAAGATAACGTAGAGAAATAGGCAATAAGATGAGCAGAAACGACATTTTTGTTGAAATACCATAATTACACGGAAATCGCCGCGATTTATGATGGTCCCCTGGACATCAGAAAAGGTGGGATATAGTTCTTCATAGGGTAAGTGATTACCAGGAACGGTAAAGCATGATCTGCAACGTGATCACTGGCTGGTCACGCGCGTGCTAAGGAGTTCTTATGTTAGAGGGTGCTATTGCTCTCCCAGAGCAGTTGACAACTGCTGGACGTTCATTGGAGGACGTAGACGTGCTGCAATGCGTCTCCCGAAAGCGTCCCACACGTGCCAAACTGGATTTAGGACGGGCTAATGGTCAGAATACTTGATTCGCCGAATATTCTCTCGTTTCCAGAGCTGCTCCACCTGAGATGTTCGATGTAGTCATAGATTTTCATTCACAAAGATGGAGTTAGCACTCCTGGAAAGTGGCACATGAGAAACGATCACAACATCTCAATCATGATACTCACTCAGTGTTCAAAAATTTGGAAGTCAATACAACCACACAGTATTATGCCTGAACACGCCGTAACGACTGGACCAGTAAAACGATGACGTTCGACAATGTTCCTATGCCTTTTACGCCTCATGACATGACGGTACGTCCTGAATCACTATTCAGACAGAGTCTGCCCACGTGTGAGAGGTGCAGCTGACCCAGCTCCTCGCTGGTCCAGTTCTCATCTCCAGTCACCATTGCAAATAGTCCTGCCTATGTGCGGTTGTCAACGGTACACGATGATCTGCTCTTTGGGCATAGAGACCAACACCTTGCAGTCGCCGTGCCGTTGCGGAGCATGAGGTTCAATATCTTGACTTTGCACCTTCTGTTTTACGTGGATCCTTCTCACCTGTTCCACAAATGTAGCGGTAGTCTGCTGCTGTCCAAGGTCGACCATCTCCGCTCCTCTGGACAGCTGTGCCTGCCATTAGGAACGCTCCCCTTGCTCGAGAAGCAGTGCTGAGAGCAATACCAACCACCTGGGCTCCACTCCTTCTTCCACTACCGCGATGATTCTTCATCCATATGTCCGTGAACCATATTGAAATGAACACCACCGTAGAGCAACGCAACTGCTCGCTGATTAACATACACTGTCATTTCCTGTACTGAACGGGCTTTACCAGGAGAAGGCATAGGACAGCACATCGGCTGTGGTGTGGAGAGGGAAAATAAGAGTAGCACGAAAGCAACACCATTCACAGTTAAAAATTTTAACAGCAAATTTATTTAACAATTTTCTAGCTTACTTTCACGTAGCAACCTCTAGTATTTGCATGTACGAGGATTTATGATAATGAAATATTAAGTGAAAAAAAAGAAACTTTTTCAGATGTCATTCAGCTTGAAAAATCTCAGATATATTTAAAATAATTATCTCGACAAAAAAGGGTAAAATAATTATCTTAAAGAAGGTAAGGATTTTCTTAAATAATCTGTATCATACATAGTTTTAAGAAATCCCAATAAAACATTCAGAGTAACGGTATTTAAAGCAAGATGAGGATGTTTCCTTTACGTATCTAGCAACTATTATTGCAATCAACATGTTGAACATCTAGCAACTCACTGAATTCGTGCCAAAACTTAAGGCTAACAAATACTGACCTTAAGAAAATAACTGTTTATATTTATGACATCAAGAATTCCAACACAAATAAGACCGTAATTTTAGAAACAATCATTTCTAAGGATACAATTCTGGCTCAAGTCGTAAAACCAACATTCACTAACTGCCTAGTAAAATTTTCAGAGATTACTATGGTATTAACTGAATTTCGTGCACTCGCATTGAACGTAGGAAAATACTTCTAGCACCAAATCTAAATAAAATTCAATTGCAAATTGGCAAGCAAATCAAGCGAGGCACTTTAAAAGAACCCTTTAAATATAATAACTTTAAGAGAACTGTTATGTTCATACCTTAATCCAGAATGATCCAAGACCAAGACGCCAACCCATTCTCAATTGTCACAGCAGTATTACAAATAGGGTTATTGAATTGGCCAGTTCCCTTCCTCTATCAACTGATCGGCCGAGAGCATTTGGACTGTCATAAACAACTTGTATTTCTTGGTCAACAAAATGGAGGAAAAGGTGACCAATCACAGAATCCCAGGATTAATGTTGTGAAACAGACATTACTAAGAAGCAGTAGTTACCCGCACCGAAGGTATATATTGTTTAAAAGGGTGCTTGGCATATCAGCATTGACAAAAGGATAAACTCCGTTTTCAGAAATGTAACAAGTTACTGCCAGTTTGCACTAATACGGTTCAGTGTACGTAATTACATTCACACCCAGCTTGTCACCCAACTCATCACAACAAACATTCGTTACACTCAGATGTGTCCGAAGAGCAGCAAAGGTTGCCATTTCCAATAGCCGGAAGTAGTCTCACCAGGCTGGATACACACAAGCACACTTCTTCACAGCTTCATGGACCACCTCAGCGAGTCACAATCCTAGCCGAACAAGGCAGCAGCAACCGTCTACGGGCCAGTCTCCACACCCCATGTGGGCCCAAGGCACTCCACCAAACACCTAACTGCTACTGCTGTCAATACGTGTTTTTTCGTTTGCCCTCAACCCTTACCTCTCGCGGTTGATTTCTCTAGTGGCAACACTCGCAAAGATCTGCTTGCGGAAGGAAAGCGGCCTCCCGTATTGAGCGCCACTGCTCACATACTTTCAAATGCGTTGTGCTCCTGGACAGCGCCATTTGGCGCTATAGTCACGCTGACATGACGCCATGCGAGACCCCCTTTGTGAGCCCGACTGGGTGATTCCTGGCAACACGCTCTTGCAGTTTCATTCATTTCCTTCTAATTGTTAATATCTTATGTTACTTCGTATCATCCTTAACTTTTGCAGATCAGAGTAGTTGCTCTACTTAGTTATCGGGGACAGCGTTCAAATCCACTTCCCATGGATAGTAATTCTCTCAGCCTTTACTCGTGCGGTGTTTCGGTATGAAGAGTGCGTGTAATCTCTCCATCGCTGCCGATTTAATGGCGATCATGAACTTGCTCTCTGTCTTTTACCACCGATAACTGGTGGATAGCCTTCAAAGGACAAGTGCTGTCAGTCATGTGACATGAAGTTGCTACGAGCAGTTGCCGCTGCTGAATGTGACTTAGAGCGGATGTGGGATTCTCTGTTCTACTAACTGATATACCCGGAAAACATGTTGCTCAGGTTTGCAGAAACACGGCCTTGGAACTTTGTCTGGTACTTTTTTCTGAAGTATTCAAGGACAAGATCGGCCTTAGTGAGCTGCAGCCATTGGCACTTGTTGGGATACGTTCCACATTAGTGTGTAGACTGAACATACTGTTTCTGGGTGCAAACCGCTGTGCCATTGGGTTTATTAAACTAGGTGTATTATATATTTTTTAGCTTTGAGTCAACAATATTTCATTTAAAGAATTCTTTTATGACATAGTCGTTCGTGTTGGATTTTCCAGTTTATGAAAGAGAAGATAAAGGTATTTTGAGAATTTCTGTCCTGCATCAAATTTTGTACCATTTTCGGTTATGGTATTATTCAGTGCAATAATTATTATTTGTTGTGCTTTGTATTGTGTTCCAAAAATTATTTTAGCTGGTCACTCATAATAGCTATAAATGTTCCAAAGGAAAGGAATCAGCCTGCTCTAGACGAACTTCCTTGTAACGCTGTAAATTTTACAGGCCTTGTAGTGGTGTAACCACTCTTCTTCTTTAAAAATTTTGTCTTTGCCCAGTGAATCTTGGTTATAAAACAAACCTTTTTTTATTCGTGTAATGTCTGCATCTTTTCTCATCTACATCCATACCACGCCTCGCAAGCCACTTAATGGTGTGTGGCGGAGGGTACTTCTGTCGCCACTGACTTATCCTCCATCCCTGTTGCACTTGTGGATGGTTCGTGGAAAGATTGACTGTCACTAAGCCTCCATATTGGTTTTAATTTCTCGAATTTTCTTGTAGTGGTTGCTTAGTGAGATATATATGGGAGGAATAAATATGTAGTCCGACTCTTCCTGGAAAGAGGTCTGTCGAAATTTTAATAGTTAACCCTTGCACAAAGCCCCTGCGCCTGCCACGAGTGTTTGCTTATCTTCTCAGCAATCGCTCTCGTACCCACTACACCATCTCATGATGCTATGCGCCGCTCCTCTTTGGATCTTCCCCGTCTCTTCTATCAGTCCTACCTGCGTCTCGTTATACAATAATTATCTAATTATGATTTATGTGGTTTGTTATCGCAATCACACTTGTTTATATGAAAATACCTTCACAACAGTGATGAAGGCTGTAATGTTCAACTGCAAAAATGTGCACCACACAACACACAGTAATGCAAGAAACCTAATATCTAGAAATGACCTATTTTTATGTAGCGCGCACTGAAGATCTCTTTATTTCTGTTTGCGTCCACAGGGTCTTCTGAAAATGAGAGACGTGGGTCCCGATGAGTACGTATACCTCAGGAATACCATCATCCCAGCGATGCGAGAAGCTGTCCTGGCAGTCCGCCGAACAATGAAGGCTTATGATCGCGAAGTCGCTGCAAGATACATGCGCGAGAGCATTGAAGAGAGGATAAAGTTCGTCAAGGAAAATCGTGACTTAATGGTTCAACACTTGATCTGGTACTTAGTGCTGGTGTGGGCTGTCGCACACCAATTCCTATTGGTGATGTGGGTGCATCGATGGTTCTTAAACGAGTGAGAAAGAAAACCACTCGCAACAAAAACTGTTATTTCAGTTCTTTCAAGTTCGTTCAAGTTTATTTTGAGTTCTGTTCCAGTTTGTGTTTTGTTAGTTTATTCGATTTCACTGTTTCGTTCATTTTTTGTTTCATTTAATGTTCTTTGAGTTGTTGAATAATAGCTTATCAACCCAACGGTCTCTGCATTCATCATTCATATTTTTAACATGTTAAATCCATAACCTGAAGTATACGCTGAATCAGAATTCCAAAGAAAGAAATTCAGATATTTTTCAGAGATAACTCCTGATTATGTTAGTGTAATGGACCCACGATCTGAGGTGGATCGTTACAGCCTAATCATGTAACTGTGTTTTATACGGCTTTTACTCGCGATGCCACTTCTTTATTAAAATGGCTTCAAATTACTAAGTAAGCCTGCACTTTACAATAACGAAACGTACGCCACATAACCCACAACACAGAGCAATGCAACGACTCTGAGATAAGACACTACTGTTCTGTGGTTACTTCTCTGCGGGGCAGCTGTGCATAAGGCAGTTATGCTTTTTCTCCGCCGCGTTTATGAACGCATGCTCGAGGCCAACTCTTCATTGCCAGTAGCCCTGTCAATATGGAGCGGAGGAGTAACAGTGCCGGAAAAACAAATACAAGACTAAAAAGGTCGTACTGCTATTCCTCTCATTGTAACGAAGGTGCAAGAAGGCTGTCGTGCTGGTAATGTCCTCCTGATGTGTAAACAATATTCGCTTTTGGACAAGGAGTTGAATGAGGTTATTAAGACTAGTGGTATACCATATATATATATATATATATATATATATATATATATATATATATATATATATACAGGGTGAGTCACCTAACGTTACCGCTGGATATATTTCGTAAGCCACATCAAATACTGACGAACCGATTCCACAGACCGAACGTGAGGAGAGGGGCTAGTGTAATTGTTTTAATACAAACTATACAAAAATGCACGGAAGTATGTTTTTTAACACAAACCTACGTTTTTTAAATGGAACCACGTTAGTTTTGTTGGCACATCTGAACATATAAACAAATACGTAATCGGTGCCGTTTGTTACATTCTAAAATGTTAATTACATCCGGAGATATTGTAACCTAAAGTTGACGCTTGAAACCTCCGACGTTCAGTTGCGTGTTGTAACAAGCACGGGCCACGGTCGGCGAGCAGCATCTGCAGGGACATGTTTACGATGACGACCGTGTTTACGAGTGTGGCTGTAGTGCACTGTTGTGGTTTGGTCTAGCTGTCGCAGTGTCCGCATATAGTGCTTGCTGCTATTGTTATTCTGCATTCGTCTCCGCACGCAGACCAACTGTAGTACACCGTGTTACCAGACGTCTGTGATAATGTAGTGTTTGTAGGAACTGTGACCATGATGTATTCGAACTCTGATAAGGCGGAGATGATACTCATCTATGGCGAGTGTCGACGAAATGCAGCTGAAGCCTGCAGGATGTATGCAGAACGGTACCCGGACAGAGAGCATCCAACGTGCCGCACATTGCAAAACATCTACCGCCAACTGTATGGTCGTAGCACGCAAACGGGTCCGTAACAGGCCCGTCACAGGAGAAGCGGGTGCAGTTGGTGTGTTAGATGCTGTTGCCATGAACCCACACATGAGTACACGGGACATTGCGAGAGCCGGTGGACTGAGTCAAAGTAGTGTCATGCGCATACTGCATCGTCACCTCTTTCACCCGTTTCATGTGTCGCTACATCAGCAATTGCATGGTGATGACTTTAATCATCGAGTGCAATTCTGTCAATGGGCATTAACAGAGAATGCGTTGCAGTTCTACCTGTTTACCGGTGAAGCGGGTTTCACAAACCACGGGGCAGTGAATCTACGGAACATGCATTACTGGTCCGTGGACAATCCTCGCTGGCTCAGACAGGTAGAGCGCCAGCGACCGAGGACTGTAAATGTGTGGTGTCACCGCCAGACACCACACTTGCTAGGTGGTAGCTTAAATCGGCCGCGGTCCATTTAGTACATGTCGGTCCCGCGTGTCGCCACTGTGTGATCGCAGACCTAGCGCCACCACAACGCAGGTCTCGATATACGATAGAGCACTCGCCCCAGTTGTACGGACGACATTGCTAGCGACAATACGGACGAAGCCTTCCTCTCATTTGCCGAGAGACAGTTAGAATAGCCTTCTGCTAAGTCCATGGCTACGACCTAGCAAGGCGCCATTAGCCTTACCTAGTTTGAGAGTTATCGTATAAATGTCTCACGAAGAACTTTGTAAACCAACAAAGATTAAAAGTTAAGTATATTCCAAAGCTACGTATTTTCTTTATAGCAGTCATAACGTATCCTGTTCCAGACTTGACGCCAGTAGGCGTGTGTGTACGCGTGCCTTTCTTTCGGCTACTTCAGTGTGGTGTAACAGTCTTGTTACGTCACAACAGATTGGCGACGAGTAAAGAGTTCTTTCTAATTGCTTACATTTACTTGTGTCATGGCTTCGCCAGATGTACTGTCCGAATTTTATCGCTTGCAGAATCAGCAGACGCAGGCGTTATTGGATGCCCTTGGACAGCTCGTCCAGGGTCAACGCGCCATTCAAACCGATGCGGCAGCCGCCGCTTCACTGCTACTGCAGCCACACCATGCCGTTGCACCGCCGTTTCGCAGTTTTAACGCGGCGCACGAATCGTGCCCAGAATGGTCCCGACAGTTCGGCTTTCACCTAGCTGCCTACAGAATTCAAGGTAATGAGCGGCAGCCGTTTTTGCTTTCTTGTGTTGGTGTGTCCACCTACCATGTGATAGTGAAACTGTTTCCCCGACGCGACGTAGCAACTCTGTCCTACGAGGAAATTTTGTCTGCTTTAGATGCCTATTTCAAAGAAACAGTTAATGTGGTTGCAAAACGGTATACGTTTTTTCGTACAAAACGTACGGCCGGTCAAACTAATAGGGAGTGGGTAGCAACATTGCAAGGCCTTACTAGGGACTGTGCCTTTGAATGTGACTGTGGCCTTTCTTATTCAGATACTATGGTGAGTGATGCAATTGCACAGAACGTTTCTGATGTTCGCATACGGGAGCAAATTTTGAAACTAGTTAATCCCTCCCTTCAACAAGTGATAGACATATTAGATAGACAAGACACACTTGACTGTGCTCAGGAATCTTTTGAAACTTCGCCAGCCGTGTGTAACATTAACCGGAATGCTGGACGCGCTGCGCGGCCCGGTAACCGGGCCTCGCGCACTTCGACGCAGCTGCCGCCGCGCTCTAAGCCAGGTGTGCCGCGCCAGCACACAAATGTAGTGAAATCATGCCCGCGGTGTGCTACTAGACATTCGCGTGAACATTGCCCGTCACGCCAAGCTATTTGCTTTTTCTGCAATAGGAAAGGACATGTTCAAAGTGTTTGCCAGAAAAAGCTCAGATCAGACAATCACAACCAAAACAGGCCCTTTGCTTCGCGCCGGAATCGAACCAAGGACACTCAGGCTCGTGTACCTTCGCCCGTGGACATTCATGTCGTTACTTCCACCCCGTCCAGTGCCACTTTCTCTAACAGTGACTGTGTTCGTCCCACAAACACTGTGCGTCGACGTCGTCGGAAATCACGTCAATTAGCAAGTGCTTCTGTACCAGTGTCTGTTCAAATTCCACGAGACAGTCGCTCTGTCGTCAGCAGGACAATAAACTTTTTGTAGATTAGGACTTTAATGGCAAGTTCATACCATTCCAGCTCGATACCGGAGCTGCTGTTTCATTGCTCAATCACGACACGTACAAACAACTGGGCGAACCTCCGTTGCGTGCCGCAAATGTTCAGTTAAAAAGTTATTCAGGACAGAAAATTCCTGTGTTAGGACAGTGCAGCCTTCTTGCAACATACAAGGGACAAACAAAACTTGTGTCATTTTACGTTCTTCGTTCTTCTACTGCAGTGAACTTGTTTGGTTTAGATTTATTTCAGTTGTTTAACATGTCTATTGTAAATCAGGTCCTATCAGCGAATCAAACTGTGCCTTCAGACAGTGTTTCTCGTCTGTGTGACGAATTTGCAGACATTTTTGCACCTGGCTTAGGTTGCGCTAAAAACTATGAAGCACATTTGGAACTGAAAGTAAACGCGCAACCGAAATTTTTCAGAGTGCGCAATGTTCCTCACGCATTGCGTGATGAGATCGCACGAACATTAAACGATCTCGAATCACAAGGTGTGAGTGAATGTGCGCAATGCCTCTTCCATTTCAGCTCCGCTTCCTCGCTTACGCCGTACAGGTGTTCCGTTCGTCTGGACGACGGAATGCGAACGCGCCTTTCGCCAGTTGAAATCGGCGTTGCTTTCTAATACTTGCCTCACGCCTTTCGATCCTCGGAAACCCCTTTTGTTGATGGTAGATGCATCGGATTTCGGGATCGGTGCTGTGCTTGCGCACAAAGTTGGCTCGCATGATCGCCCTATTGCCTTTGCGTCCAAATTGCTCTCGTCTGCGCAACGAAATTATTCACAGATAGAGAAAGAAGCTTTGGCTCTCGTGTTTGGTGTTACTAAGTTCCATGATTTCTTGTATGGTCGTCACTTCACCATCATCACAGACCACAAACCTTTGACGTCGCTTTTTCATCCGCACAAGCCTGTACCTCCGCGTACAGCGCAGTAATTCATTCGCTGGTCTATTTTCCTCTCGCAGTACCGCTACGATATCTTGTATCGGTCCACTGCTAAGCACGGAAACGCCGATGCGTTGTCCCGTTTGCCTGTTGCTACGGATAAAGCATTCGATTCTTCCGAACTTGCTTGCATGTTCATTGATTCGGAAACAGATGAAGTGGTCGAATCGTTTCCGATTGATTTTCGTCGTGTACCTACGGCCACAGCTGCTGACCCTGTCCTTGCTACCGTTTTGCGTTTTGTTGCTACGCAATGGCCTTTGTCAAAGTCTCGGATCGAGGATCCGTTGGTTCGCAGATTTTTTGCTCACAGGGAGAGACTTTTTGTTCGACGTGGTGTTTTGTTGTTGCGTTCTGATAATGATCAGTCCAGAGTCGTGGTCCCACGTTCGTTACAGTCCTCTGTTTTACGGCTTCTTCACCAAGGACATTGGGGTATAGTGCGAACGAAACAACTTGCTCGTCAGCACTGTACTTGGTTCGGAATAGATGCTGCGATTACGAATATGTGTTCTTCTTGCATGGCGTGTGCCGAACAACAATCCGCACCGCCGCGGAAAGTCTTTGCATGGCCAAAAGCCACTTCCCCTTGGCAACGCTTGCACATTGATTTTGCTGGTCCATTCTGGAATGCTCGATGGTTGATTCTGGCCGATGCCTTCAGTAATTTTCCTTTTGTTGTCCGGATGTCTTCCACGACGTCCTCCGCCACCATCCAAGCGTTGTCTGCTATCTTTTGCATTGAAGGTCTTCCGCAGACTATTGTTTCCGACAATGGCCCACTATTCATGTCCGCAGAATTTCAGTCATTCTGCCGGGCCAATGGTATTCAACATCTGACATCCGCGCCGTTTTCGCCTCAGTCAAATGGTGCCGCTGAACGATTGGTCCGGACTTTTAAGTCACAGATGTTGAAGTTGAAAGAGACGCATTCTCGGGAGGACGCGTTGTTGCTCTTTTTGTCCTCATATCGCTCTCAGCCCCGAGATGGTCGCTCGCCGGCTGAGTTGCTCCACGGTCGTCCTCATCGAACCCTGATGTCTTTGCTGCGTCCGTCGCATCAGGTTACTGTGCAGCGGCAGACTCCTGCTTTTGCTCCAGGCGACGTTGTATTCTATCGCAACTATCGAGGTTCACGGCGTTGGCTCGCAGGCCGCATTCTTCGCTGCCTCGGCCGCGCGATGTATTTGGTTTTGGGGGCCTCTGGTGAGGTGCGTCGGCATCTCAATCAGCTGCGCCTCTGTCGTCGCACGGGTTCTGCCGCTCCCCGTCTGCTTTCAGCGACGGTGCCGTCCGGTCAGCGCCCTGGGGACCCATCTACTGGCTCGCCTCATCCCCAGGTGTTACCGACGATGCCTTCCATTTTGCCCCATGGCGACGCGCCGCCGCAGCAGCCGCCGCCGCCGCCACCGCCGCCGCCGCCGCCGCCTGTTCTCCCGCCGGCGCCGCCCGCATTCGACGCTTCGCTGCAGCCGCCTCGCGCCTCCCTGGGTCACGCGCCGCCGATCGCTTCCCGTGACCGGCCGTCCTCCGCCATGGACCTCTTGCCCGCTCCGGACCTTATGACGTCATCGCGCGGCGGATACCCCGACGCAATGGAGGTCGACCCTTCGGCCCCTCCTGTCTCTTTACGGGCACATACACCGCATGTTGACGTGCACCCTGGACTAGGTTTTCAGGCGTTTCCTAGCTCCCCTCGGACCGAATGGCCGGGTGCGGGTGGCACAGCCTCGCCTGTTGTTAGGCTCCCCACCTCATCGCAACATGGGGTCCTCCCCACGGCGGGCGGAAGCCTTATCACACGACCGTTCGCCGATTTGCGGGGGAGGAATGTGGTGTCACCGCCAGACACCACACTTGCTAGGTGGTAGCTTAAATCGGCCGCGGTCCATTTAGTACATGTCGGACCCGCGTGTCGCCACTGTGTGATCGCAGACCTAGCGCCACCACAAGGCAGGTCTCGATATACGACAGAGCACTCGCCCCAGTTGTACGGACGACATTGCTAGCGACAATACGGACGTAGCCTTCCTCTCATTTCCCGAGAGACAGTTAGAATAGACTTATGCTAAGTCCATGGCTACGACCTAGCAAGGCGCCAATTGTAACAGTGCATGTATCTTACGAGTCTCATTTGTATAGTCCAGAGAGATGTATCACAAGGAGTAAATAAAGTTAAGTATATTCCAAAGCTACGTATTTTCTTGATAGCAGTCATAACGTATCTTGTTCCAGACTTGACGCCAGTCGGGTGTGTGTACGCGTGCCTTTCTTTCGGCTACTTCAGTGTGGCGTAACAGTCTTGTTACGTCACAACAAAATGTATGGTGCGGAATCAATAGCGACCACCTCATCGGTCCTCACTTCATTGCAGGGGCCCAAACAGTTGCAACATACATCGCGTTTCTACAGAATGCTCTGCCAACGTTGCTCGAAAATGTCCCACTGGAAACGCGTCGACGTATGTGGTATCAGCATGATGATGCACCTGCACATTCCACAATTAACACTAGGCTGACCCTTGACAGGATGTTCGACGGGCGTTTCATAGGACGTGGAGGACGCATAAATTGGCCAGCCCGTTCTCCTGATCTTACACCTATCGACTTCTTTCTGTGGGGTACGTTAAAGAAGAATGAGTACTGTGATGTGCCTGCAACCCCAGAGGACATGAAACAACGTATTGTGGCAGCCTGCGGCGACATTACACCAGATGTACTGCGGGGTGTACGACGTTCATTACGCCAGAGATTGGAATTGTGTACAGCAAATGATGGCCACCACATTGAACATCTATTGGCCTGACATGTCAGGACACACTCAATTCAACTCCGTAATTCAAAAACGGAAACCACGTGTGTCCGTGCACTTCACCCCTCATGGTAAAGTACATGTGCGTCAGTGAAAAAGACCGCCGGCCCGTGTGGCCGTGCGAATAAAAGCACTTCAGTCTGGAACTGCGTGACCGCTACGGTCGCAGGTTCGATCCTGCCTCGGGCATGGATATGTGTGATGTCCTTAGGTTAGTTAGGTTTAATTAGTTCTAAGTTCTAGGCGACTGATGACCTCCGAAGTTGAGTCGTATAGTGCTCAGAGCCATTTGAACCGTTTTTTTGAAAAAGACCAATAAAAGGTGTTAGCATGTGGACGTAATGTGCTGTTCCAGTCTCTTCTTTACCGAAGGTCCATCACCGTTCCCTTTGGATTCCTATGTAATTCGATCCTCTCCAATACACACGATCGAACAGCGGAGGAGTGGTACTCAAGCGTCGACTTTAGGTTACAATATCTCCGGATGTAATTAACATTTTACATTGCAACAAACGGCACAGATTACGTATTTGTTTATATGTTCAGATGTGCTAACAAAACTAACGGGGTTCCGTTTAAAAAAACGTAGGTTTGTGTTAAAAAATATACTTCCGTGAATTTTTTTATGGTTTGTGTTAAAACAATTGCACTAGCCCCTCTCCTCACGTTCGGTCTGTGGAATCGATTCGTCAGTATTTGATGTGGTTTACGAAATATATGTAGTGGTAATGTTAGGTGACTCACCTTGTATATATAGTTGACAGTTGATGGTTGGTGTGATGACACATTATCTGAGAATCCAGTACTGCAGGGCAAATGATGCGCTATGCATGGGGATCGTATCAACGTGTACCGCATCAAAACAGCCTGAAGATGACGCAATGAAGCGTCGAAACTGGTAGCGACAAAATAAAATAAAATCATAAGAACGGCTGTAGGTGCTTTATTTTTTGTCACCATAGTAAACGGCCGTCGTTCCAGAGATGTCCTGCTAAAAGGATGGACATACAAAAACTACACAACCGGCAGGCCTGAAAGGACACAAGGACTTCTTCCAGCCAACCAACATCTGTCTTCCTCTGCCAACTGGAAAGGCTCGAAGAAGTCAAACATGGGCAAATGGTCTTCTCCTTAACCAACTCGATGAGCCTCTTCGACGTTGTCGCGTGATACCCTTTCGCGGCCCCGCTCCGTGTCACATGTGGACACCACTAACCGTGTTTCTACCCTGGAGTCTGCAGGCCGACAGAAGGAGAATACTGACGCCTCTGTAGACCTCACGGAGCAGCATCCCCCGGCCTCCGTGCCCTGTAGCAGCCAATGTTCGACGGCTGGCACTCAGCAGCCACCGACGAGGCACCCGTCATCTTTTCCTCGTCATCACTCTCCTACAAAGGAACTTTCGCGGTCTTCGATCCAAACAAAGAGGATTTACGGCTTCTCTTAGTTCGCAGCATCCGCTTGTTCTCTGCCTCCGGGAAAGAAAATTGCTGCCTCATGACTGCTTTGACCTCCCGCATTTCTTCACAGTGCGTTTCACTTTCCCCCCGAGGACTGTATTGCAGCTCATGGGGTAGTCATGCTGCTGCTTATAAGGGATGACCTTCATAGTGTAATGCAATAAAATAAAAATTATTTGTGATTCCTTTTCTTTGCTATGAGTGTAATGTAAAAAATGAATATGAGCCATGACTTACATGAAAAAGAAACACACATTAATGCAATGGCTCAGCATAAAAGAGAAATAACTGATGTAAGAATATTATTAACAGTGTAATATGTTGTTCAATTTAGCCCGACGTGTATGAGCACTCAGTAAACTAGCCCAATTCTCAGGGCAGTTACGCAATCGTCGATAGTTAATTGCCCTTTTCTTATTTACCCAACACTAGAGATATTATTCCACGGTCGTGAGAAGTCGTGTACTTATTGTACCAGAGAATATTTGCCAAGTCTGTTCGATGTACACCACTGCAATACGTAACTTAACATCGTGGTTTCGTCTCGATTCCCCAATGTAAGATAACAAGAGTAGCATCTACAAATGAAATCCTACAATGGAACTAGAATCCTGTAAGCAGACCTGTTCTGCCTGGGGTGTTATCTCGTTATATAAAGAAAAAATAAAATTCTAAATTATTAGTAGCTGCCTCCGGTGTCGTGGGATCTGAAACAAGGTTAATTTTCGTAACCGACGGCATGTCTCGTGGATGAGGTAAAACAAAAATGTTAGAGATGTTTCTAAGATGGCTCCTAAAAGTGAAAATTCTTTGTTAAGGCCCATATCTACTTAGGACAATCCAGGTATCTGACTAGCAATTGCTTGACCACATACACAAATTCTTTTGACGAAATAACCATTATATTTTTCGGGTTTTAAGTACAACTTACATTATCAGCGAGTACAGCAAGATGAGCTTTGCACAAGAACGTCCTCTTAGGTCCGAAGGGAAGCAGATAAGATAAGTGAAAGACAAAGGAAAGATAGTTCATGCATATAAGTGCAAGAGTCCATGGAATAACCTGTCCATTGTAGTTCTATCTCTTCTTCTTTGGCGTACTTGTCGTTTATTTATAAAATTTGTCGTAATATTTTTTAAAAACCAAGTCCACCCAGGAGAAACAGTACAATAGTCAACACATCTCCGGGTCGACTCGCCTTCAAATTATTGCAGTTCGCCTTTTCCTTCCACACCTGACATATTCCCTTCGTACTGCATCCTTCCATCATTCGATGTCACCGGGGAAGACTTTCTCCAGCTTATTGGACAGTTACCTCACCCCTTTCTACTGCATCGTGACATTAATATTCACCATCCCCTTTGGGGTTCTCTCAGTACCTGGCAGAGAGGTGCCCTCTTGGCTGACTTTCTCTATCAACATATTCTCGTCTGCCTTAACACAGGAACACCAACGTTCCTCTCAGACTCTACGCACACCTATTCCCATTTGGACTCCACCAATATGCACACCTAAACCGCGGCTTACTGAGGTAGACTGGGGGCTTTACTCCTCCCTCCCGAACTTCGACGAACAACATTCCCCCAGTTGTGATAACCAGACAGAATATCTTACAAACGTTATTCTTACCGCCTCAGAACATTCCATTCCTCGTACTTCCTCTTTACAGCGCCACGCCCCCCCGTCCCCTGGTGTACTGAGGCGTGTGACGACGCATTTGGCGCCCGATGATATGCTCTCCTCGTTTTTAACCATCATCCTTGTGCCGCGCGCCCGCATTTAGTCTCGCGTAATTCCCGCGGATTTGGGATCCCTCTGGCCCCAAGAGTGCATGGAGCGTTACTGTCGCCGGTAGGGGGCGGGTCGGAGGAGAAGGTAGTTAAAGGCTGCGGCGACCTGGAGAAGAGGAGAGTGCGTCACGGGCGGCGAGGAACGCAAGTGAGGCGGCGTGTTGTGGCCACGTGTCTGCCGTGGCCCGTTGGCAAGAGCCTTTGCTCACTGTGAGTGTGGCGGTGCCGAGTGTTGGTCGCTACTGTGAACATCGCTCGTCGAAAGATACTTCGGCAGGAAACACAATATTCGGAGTACTCTTCTACTCTGGCTGCAAGCAGTTTGTGTCAATTGTGGTGCCGGGTTGGAGTCCGGTGTGACCTTTGCAAGTACTGGAAGCGTTGGCGTCTGCTGGATAATACCCGAGGGTTTCTGACTACGAGTAATCCTCGTTACATCCTTCTGCCGGCGCTCTCTAAGCAAGAGTTTGTCAATGGGCGCTGCATTTTACGAGAAATTACGGTGAGCATCCGATAGGTGTGCACGTCACTTGGTGTCGCGTGGTGGCTATTTTGAGTCCTTATCCTGGTCGCCCGTTGTTATATATATATATATATATATATATATATATATATATATATATATATATATATGTATGTATGTATTATTTATGAAGACTTTCCCTGATACTACTTGACTTCAGTTCTGAAAAGGTGTGGGCTTGTAGCTGTCACCATTCCAAACTGATTTTACAATTAAAGGGTATAAAATGCAGATGTAATTTTTCTGATTAGCGAATTGTACTTTGTAGTCAGAATTGTTTAATCTGTCTACCTTATTTCTGAGTCATGTCTATAGTTACCTGTCGGCTAGTATCATGAGCTCGAGCTGTTCACTAAACTGTTTGCATCTACTAAAAAAAAAAAAAAAAAACAGTCAGTAGTCAAGTCAAAGCTCCCTGCATAACGTTCGTACTTCCCTGCGATTGCAGATTGTTTAAATTTTGCTAAATAATTAACGAGTTGTCTTTGTGTTACAGTCTGGGTGATTGTATCTCTTGTTAACTGTGGTCTAGTTAAAGATGCCTGTGTAACGTGACTGAAATATTTAATGAAGGTTCCCAGTACTGTGGTAGCGACAACCGCCGTCCTATGTTAGTAGACAAGGAGAAATTATCGTTCCTGGGGTTGCTTCTGCCAAAGCCTCTATCATCATAAATTTTAACCACATTTGGCAATCATTTTGGTTACTTCGAAGGCAATGGCGTTTTGATAATTACTGGCATTAGCCGATGGTTGATATTTGTGAAATATTCATTTGATCACATGTTTAGCTATTTGTAATAAATGTATTTCTACTTCATTTAATGTTCTTTACTAAAAAGAAGTAATTTTATACTGTTGCCGTTTTGAGGTGTTTGCTATCAGGTGTGTTATGGAAATTTAGGCTTTTCAATTCTGGAGGCAGTTTGTTAATGTTATTCCTGGATTTTTGCTTCTTAAAAATAGATTCATTAGTGTTGTCAGGAACGTGTTAATAAATTCATTATGGCTCAGTACCTTAGACTCAACACCAGCTGCCTACCGCATTTCAATCCTTCCATGCAAACTGTGTTCATTATAAATACTTGGGTGCGCAGCGTCGTCACGTTCTTCAGGACAGCAAAAACGCTATCTCGATTTTGCTCACTACTTCTCTTAATAGTTCCACCCCCTCTTCCGGCATGTGGGCCAACCTCTGACGGCTCTCTGGGACCAAGATGCATTCCCCAATCTCCGGCCTGACAGTAGCAGACGATGTCATAGTGAACCGTATTGCTATCTCCAACACGTTGGGTGGCTTTTTTGAGGAGATTTAGAGCTCCTATTACTATCAACCTGACTTTCTCCATCGGAAAAGAGCAGAGGAGTCTCAGGAGAAAGCCTTCTCTTCTCAGAATCGTGAGTGTTGTACAATGCCATCTTTACTATGAGGGGGTTAGATCATGATTTCATTTTATCCTGATCCTTCGCCCCAGGGCCAGACGATGTTCACATGCAGATGTTGGAGCACCCTTCTCTTAGGGGAAAGCACTTTCTGCATCGTCAGTACAACTGCATCTGGCCAGAGGTCACGTTTTCAGTCGCTGGGATGAAGCCACCTTCATACCCATACCTTCCTTCTAGCTACCGCCCCATTCCTCTCACCAGCTGTGTCTGCAAGACGATGCAACGTATGATTCATGACCAGCTGGTATGGTCGCTCAAGCCTTGCAATTTGCTAACCACAGCATAGTGTGCACTCCGGCACCAGCCAGTTTGAATTACAGGGTAGTACGTCGATTTTATTTAAGTGCTAGTACTTAAGTAACAAAAGTAAAAATAATTTCAATTTCAGAATAACAACATTGAGCAACACGACAGCTGTCAGTTCCCTAAAAATTTAATACTTAAATTAGTGCTTTGAGTTTTGTAATTAAACAGAGTGATCTTCCAGTCTGAACAAAACAACCCAGTTAAGCAATACAACAAACGCTTATTCATTTCAAACTTTACCACTTAACTTTGAGCTTTACGTACTTGTCATCAAAGAGAAAAACCAACAAATTTACTCTTTCAAATGGCGAAACAAGAATAAGTGATCATTTGCAGTACGTCGAGCCGACAGCCACCTATTCAGCACTTGGGAATCAACATTAATGGTACCTGCTTCGTTGCAGATGGTTTACCAGCACGTTTTGCTGTCAGTATAGGAACAGGTTGTTGGTGAACAAAAGCCATCAGCTGATAACATTAAGCAAGCACCACATACAGGACCCTTCCATGTTTACATATAAACCTTCCTGCTTCCGCAACAGATATCAGAAAGAACCGTTAATCCACACTAGAGTATGGACACGCCACATTTCTCAAAGCACTAGCAAACGAAAGTTGCAATACGCACTTGCAGTGGTGCATCGAAGTAGAACTCAGACACTCGTGGTGGATTCCCAATCGAACACAGGCACCCCACTGGCCCCCTCTCCCCGCTCTCTGGTACATCAAAACAACTGCCGAATACCGACAGCCAAGGCGCGTCCGCGTCCACGGCACGTGATTGCGTCAAACCTCCTTAGAGAGAGAACCTCTCCCGTTGACGGCCCACAGCTCACTGCTCAAGGGCAAGGGCAGAGAACTATTTCTGTGCTCGGACGAGTACGGCCTCTGACTTTAGCCACATAGATACAACTATAAGTAGGCTGTCTAGGTTTTTATGTTGCTAACGCCACGTAGCGTTCTATATGAGAACACTGACTGTTCTGTGTGAAGTCTGTGGCAGGTTTGCAGTGTTGGAATTTTCGCTATTGTAGCGTTGGCAGTCGGATGAGAACAGCGCGTAGCGTTGCGCAGTTGGAGGTGAGCCGCCAGCCCAACGTAAAGTTTCGAGTGACTGGAAAATAGCGCAGGTGACGCCTGTATATAAGAAGGGTAGAAGGACGGATTCTCAAAATTACTGACCAATATTCTTAACATCGGTTTGTTGCAGGATTCTTGAACATATTCTCAGTTCGAACATAATGAATTTTCTTGAGACAGAGAAGTTGCTGTCCATGCATCAGCACGGCTTTAGAAAGCATTGCTCCTGCGAAACGCATTTCGCCCTTTTTTTACATGATATCTTGCGAACCCTCGATGAAGGGTATCAAACGGATTCCATATTCCTTGACTTCCGGAAAGCGTTTGACTCGGTGCCCCACTGCAGACTCCTCACCAAGGTACGAGAATATGGGTTTGGTTCCCAAGTACTTCTTAAGTAATAGAACCCAGTGCTTTGTCCTCGATGGTGAGTGTTCATCGGAGGTGAGGGTATCATCTGAAGTGTCCCAGGGAAGTGTGGTAGGTCCGCTGTTGTTTTCTATCTACGTAAATGATCTTTTGGATAGGGTGGATAGCAATGTGCGGCTGTTTGCTGATGTGCTGTGGTGTACGGGAAGGTGTTGTCGTTGAGTGACTGTGGGAGGATACAAGATGATTTGGAGAGGATATGTGATTGGTGTAAAGAATGGCAGCTAATTCTAAATATTGATAAATGTAAATTAATGCAGATGAATAGGAAAAAGAATCCTGTAATGTTTGAATACTCCATTAGTAGCGTAGCGCTTGACACAGTCACGTCGATTAAATATTTGGGCGTAACATTGCAGAGCGATATGAAGTGGGACAAGAATGTAATGGCAGTTGTGGGGAAGGCGGATAGTCGTCTTCGATTCATTGGTAGAATTTTGGGAAGATGTGGTTCATCTGTAAAGGAGACAGCATATAAAACACTAATACGACCTATTCTTGAGTACTGCTCGAGCGTTTGGGATCCCTATCAAGTCGGATTGAGGGAGGACATAGAAGCAATTCAGAGGGGGGCAGCCAGATTTGTTACTGGTAGGTTTGATCATCACGCGAGTGTTACGGAAATGCTTCAGGAACTCGGGTGGGAGTCTCTAGAGGAAAGGAGGCGTTCTTTTCGTGAATCGCTACTGAGGAAATTTAGAGAACCAGCATTTGAAGCTGACTGCAGTACAATTTTACTGCAGCCAACTTACATTTCGCGGAAAGACCACAAAGATAATATAAGAGAGATTAGGGCTCATACAGAGGCATATAGGCAGTCATTTTTCCCTCTTTCTGTTTGGGCGTGGAACAGGGAGAGAAGAAGCTAGTTGTGGTACGAGGTATCCCCCGCCATGCACCGTATGGTGGATTGCGGAGTATGATTGTAGATGTAGATGTAGACGCGTGTCCATCAGAAAGAGTAAATTTGTAATATTGTATATCATGAACTGATACATATATATGACGACTTTTGAACATTATTAAAGTAAATACATTGTCTGTTCTCTATCAAAATCTTTCATTTGCTAACTATGCCTATCAATAGTTAGTGCCTTCAGTAGTTTGAATCTTATATTCAGCTGGCAGTATTGGCGCGCACTGTATTGCAGTAGTTTGAGTAACGAAGATTTTTGTGAGGTAAGTGATTCATGAAAGGTATAGGTTATTGTTAGTCAGGCTCATTCTTTTGTAGTGATTATTGAAAGTCAGATTGCGTTGGGCAAAAATATTGTGTGTCAGCTTAGTGTTGATCAGAATAAGTAAAGAGAGAAACTTTTGAGTACGTTCAGTTCTGCTCAGCTGTTAGAAAATCAAATAACGTAAGAGGTTTACCAGCACCGTAATTCATTAATTTTTCTAAGGGGATGTTTCACAACTACACGGTCGATTGACAGGTCCTATCGACAAGCACATATCAAGAAGAGTGTATATCAATATTTGTCCCGCGCACATTGGTTGCATCTCTATACACAACGAGGTAAGGACATCAACACGACTCGACTGAAAGCCAGAACGCGTGCAATTCCTAACTGACAAAAATCATTATGTGTGTGAAGACGTATCACTATGAACCTACCACCAAACTACAAAGAGCAGATATACAAGTGAAAGACAACCCTTTGAGAACATAATCGACAATCTAGCCAATGTGACACAGGGGTTGAATAACATCGCAAAGAAAGACTTGCTTCTATGAACATTCGGTGCGTGTACTCCATTTACAGGACACGTTGTAGAGTTCGTGAAGCTTTGAAAACAGCATATTAACTTCTATTCATTTCAGGCAACAGTCTCGGAATTGTGAGCCCGCCTTGATGCTAAAAATCTTATTTTCTGTTATCTTATTTATCCCCCAAACTTGATTCAGCGACAAATATTACCATCATCAGTGTGTTCTTTAAATCTAAAACATGCAGAAAATAGCATAGTTATACAAAAACAAAAAAGTGGTTGAAATGGATCTGAGCACTATGGGGCTTAACATCTGAGGTCATCAGTCCCCTAGAACTTAGAACTACTTAAACCTAACTAACCTAAGGGCATCACACACATCCATGCCCGAAGCAGGATTCGAACCTGCGACCTTTCTGTGCTTTTACTATCGCCGCTTTTTCTCAGCATACATCATGTCATCTGCAACTGTGTAAGTGACTGTTAGTGAACAAATAATAAAAGGTGACATACGTATGTCAATGCTATAATCTTGGGGTGGCGGTAGTGTTGTGGAATACGGTTTTGGTGTGTACCGGGCTGTTACTTAGTTATTCGTGTACTCACTTTAGTTGGACGCATGTAGCTGATTCGATACGAAGGAAACAAAACTTTCGCACATTGTTTATGATTCAGAACATTACATCACCTTGCTGTTGCCGTGTATCGCGAGAGATGTGCGAGTAGGCTATGTTGCGAGTAGGCTACGATAACTGCAGCGAGAGTTACGATGACTTCTGTTACTTACTTATGTTTCTGTATGTGATGGGAAGTGTTTCTTTTGCATGCATGTGCTTTCCGTTCTGCATTCTCGGTCAGTTCTCCCAGAGCGGTAGAGAGTCAGTTGTTGCAAAGTGTTGTGTTTTATGTTTAATACATTTTTCTATTCCGCTATGGTGTTTAGTATGTAGTAATTTTCCTGCGGGCAACGGCATTGCCGCAGTGGATACACCGGTTCCCGTGAGATCACCGTAGTTAAGCGCTGCCGGGTGTAGCCGGCACTTGGATGGGTGACCATCCGTGCCGCCATGCGCTGTTGCCATTTTTCGGGGTGCACTCAGCCTCGTGGTGCCAATTGAGGAGCTACTCGACCGAATAGTAGCGGCTCCGGTCAAAGAAAACCATCGTAACGACTGGGAGAGCGGGGTGCTGACCACACGACCCTCCTATTTGCATCCTCAATGAGGATGACACGGCCGTCGGATGGTCCCGATGGGCCACTTGCGGCCTGAAGACGGAGTGCTTTATTTTCCTCTATTTTTAGTTGTCGGTATAGACTGTTGTTGTGTTTCCGAATATGTAGATGGCTTTCTACAAGCACTGTTATCCATAGCTCAACCAACCACATGGCAGTGCATAAATATGCCAGTTTCACAAACATGCTCCACAGGATAAACAGAACATCTCTTAAACCAGAGAGCTACGCATAAGAACTACATATAATCAAACAAATTGCTGCTGAAAACGACTACAAAACAGACATCACTAACAAACTCTACAACAAGGTAAAAATGAAACATAAAAATAGCGGCCACTCACTCAAGACCACAACCTAAGGATCTGAAAACCAGAGGCAGTACACACAGACAACACAGCAGACCACACCACATCAGGAAAAGGAGACAGATGATACACTCTAACACACAATAACAAAATATCACATAGAACATGAAAAATCTTGAAAAAGCAAGGGATCCCAGCAACATTCAAAACAAGCAACACACTTCAGAAAAGGGTAAGACTAGGAATACTAACATCAGGAAAATTCAGCAACTCTGGAATATATCAGGTCACATGCAACCCCTGTCAGGCCCAGTACATAGGACAAACAAGCAGAAATTTCCGAACGAGGTACACAGATCACACGGGGGCGCTAAAGAGTGCCAACACACATTCTACTTTCGCAGAGCACCTAATCAACAAAAACCATAACCCCACTATTATCGAAAGCGATCTACATATTCTGAAACACAGCAACAGTCGGTACCGGCAACTAACAATAGAAGAAAATTACTACATACTAAACGCCTTAGTGGAAGGGAAAAAAGTAATAAACGATAACACAACACTTTGCAACAACTCACTCTTTACCGCTCTGAGAGAGCTAACCAAGGACACAGAAGGGAAAGCACACACATGCAAAAAAACCATTTACCCATGACACACAGAGACATAAATAAGGAACACAAGTCCTCGTAACTCCCGCTACTGTTTTCGTAGCCTTCTCGCGCATGCGATTCGTCTGTAGCTTTACACACGGAAAACAAGATAGTGTAATGTTCTGGATCATAAAATAAGTGCGAAAGTTTTCTTTTTCTGTGTATAGAGTCAGCTACATGCGTCCAGCGAACGTGAGCGCACGAATAACTAAATAGCAGCCCAGCACACACCAAAACTGTATTCCTTAACCCTACCGCAAACCCAGGTGTATAACGATGACATACGTATGTCACCTTTTAGTACTTGTTTACTAACAGTCGCTCATACAGTTCCAGATGACATGATGTCGGCTGAGAAAAAACGACGACAGAAAATGCACGGAAAATACGCCGCAAACAGAGACAATAATTCTTAAAAACATGCCATAACATACAATTAATAAGGTAGTATAAAGTATCTATAGAAAAGTGCCGGGTGATCAAAAAGTCAGTATAAATTCGAAAACTGAATAAATCACGCAATAATGTAGATAGTGAGCTAAAAATTGACACACATGCTTAGAATGACATGGGGTTTTATTAGAAAAAGAAAACAACGTATTGCTAGACCAGTGAAATATCTCTTGCGCGCGTCGTTTGGTGATGATCGTGTGCTCAGCAGACACTTTCGTCATGCTTGGCCTCCCAGGTCCTCAGACCTCAGTCCGTGCGACTATTGGCTTTGGGATTACCTCAAGTCCTAAGTGTATCGTGATCGACCTACATCTCTAGGGACGCTGAAAGGCAACATCCGACGCTAATGCATCACCATAACTTTACTGTGCTGTTCACAACATTATTCCTCGACTACAGCTATTGCTGAGGAATGATGGTGGACACATTGAGCATTTCCTGTAAAGAACATCATCTTTGCTTTGTTTTACTTTGTTATGCTATTTTTTGCTATTCTGATCAGATGAAGCGCCATCTGCTTGACATTTTCTGATCTTTTGTATTTTGTTGGTTCTAATAAAACCCCATGCCATTCCAAGCATGTGTGTCAATTTGTACCTCTCTATCTACATTATTGCGTGATTTATTCAGTTTTCAAATTTATACTGAGTTTTTGATCACCCAGTATATTTCAAAAAACGAACAGTAAAAATGTAATGATGTGTTGCTGTGTTTTTTATAACCATCCTCTATGCTATTTTCTGCATGTTTTAGATTTTAAAAACCCACTGATGGTCGTGATATATGTCGCCGATACAAGTTTGTGGTATAAAAAAATAAACAAATAACAAAGTGTTTTGCATTAAGACGGACTCACAATTCCGATATTGTTGTTTCTCTATGCAAATACGGGTCAAATGGAAGACATCGAAGATAAAGTTATTCCCTGTATTTCTTATTAATCCATTCACGAAAATATTGAACAGTATTTTGGCTGGATGGCTAAACTTTGGCTGCCTCAGAAACAGAAGAGACCAGTATTACTATTTACAGAACTAATTAAATTGAAGCAATGAATCCCTTGAAATGTGTAAATACTCTAGAGATCGGTGAACACAAAATTTTAAAAACTACTCTTGGAATTCTTGTTTACTGCTGGAATTAAAATAATCGATTAATTTGTGTGTGTGTGTGTGTGTGTGTGTGTGTGTGACTGTGTATGTGAGTGGGTGTTCATTTTGCTTGTTTCGGAACCAATCTGAAAACATATGGTGGAGGGACTTCTTTTACACACAGTTTTTTTGATGTCGTTAGCGCTAATGAAGTTCTGATTTACTTAGCAATGTGTTTATAGGCAGCTGCTCTGTGTTTGAACTCTTATTACTAACCTGTCATCTCCAAATTAAATACAGTTGGCGTTATCCAGTCTAGAACTACATACTGGTAAGTCTGAACAAGATTAAGTCCTACATGTAGAATACGGTAGGCATTTGCTGGCATAATTTTAAACACTGAGTAGTGTATTTGGTCCAGTGTAAGAGATAGCAAAACAGTCGTTTCACTATACAAAATGGATATCAAAAGAGAACACTTGAGATTATTGTTCTTTAAGGTAATCAGTCAAGATATTAATCAGCACATACTAGTAAACGCGGTATTATAGACGAGACAGTCTTTAACACGCGAAACTCAATTTTATCACAGTAAGTGACATTTCAAAAGCACCATCGCCACTCATTACGATTTGAGTTAATTCGGCAACGTAAGTCATTGCAGTAACTATCAGGCAAAGTTAAATATTTTTGTGACAAGAGATTTTGAAATATAATCTCTGAAGAGAAGTACTTCAGAAAAAAAAAGAATAAAAATTTGGGGTAGTAGTCAGCGCATCTGCCTAGTGTGCTGTTCGAATGACAGTCGGGCACTAAAGTTAAAAAAGGAAAAAGAAAAGAATAGGTAGAGTGCCTTAGTAGTTAAGGCGGCCAGTTAGTTCCCATCTGCAGAAAGAGAGTTTACATTCCGTCGGTTCTACAAATTTTAAGTAGTGGTAACTGTTACTGATTTAGGAGGACAACGAGAATCATTAAGCATTTATAATTTTAAAGGATCCAGAAGTGAACAACTGAGAACTTAGTGGACTCAAAAGCCCGACTTTTAAGTCTACAGCGGCGGTCTTGCATTTCTTTTTCTCTGTGTGTTAATCTGGCAGCATTATGTTGTTCCCCCAACATTTCCTCATACCTTCCTTTCTCGTGGAGAGGACGACGAATGGTTGATTTGCTCACACTTATCCGAGAGATGTTTCTAATTTCTGTGCTAATCCTGAAAGGGTTTTCTCCTCTGCAGTGGAGTATGCTATCGTCTTGATCCGCTGTGGTAGTCAGTCAACGACCAGAGCGACGACGGTAGTGGACGAGGTTTTTCTCGGTCATCGTCTTCACACAGAGATCTATAACACATTTTCTGTATTCCAGGGCACGAGAAAAGACGCTGATACAGTATCCGCATCCACAAGGCGCAAGAACGCGACCTTTCTCAATTTCTTTGTGCTGTTAAATTTCGTAGGTAAAAATATACTGACAAAGTAGGAGGAAGTCAAATTCATTCCCAATTACGCACAATGTACAAAGAACTAAGAATTAGTTCCTTTTGAGAATTGTTTAGAGTATCGTGTAAATGTATTTTGTGTCTAAACATCATATATAGCAATAATAACGACACTGTTTTTAGAGATTATACATAAAATCTAGAATCACGTTCCAATGCCGGTCATGTTGTTCCGCCAGTCGTATTTAGTCATCTGTGCCACACTACATGCCACACCGAAACCTGTAACAGCGCTTCACAGAAGTGGTAGGCTAGTAAACCAGGTATTTAGGTGATTTGGTATTCGCTTGTTATAGTGTTCGAATCCTAGCGCTTCTACAAAATGGTTCAAATGGCTCTGAGCATTATTAGACTTAACTTCTAAGGTCATCAGTCCCCTAAACCTAACTAACCTAAGGACATCACACACATCCATGCCCGAAGCAGGATTCGAACCAGCGACCGTAGCGGTCACGCGGTTGCAGACTGAAGCGCCTACAACCGCTCGGCCACCCAGGCCGGCTGCGCTTCTACAAATTTTATTTCGTATTTAATATGTGATCGCTAGTTTCGGAGGACAATGTCAGTTGTAACTGTAGAAAATCTCTTAGTATTGTAAACATTTGCGTATACAGCTTCTAATTCTCGTTGGAGAAAGGCAAGGACAACAGTCTCCCCTAGTTTCCCTTTTATAAAACCACCTCAGTTTGAGGTTCAGCTCAGCCTCCGGTTATTAAACGTTTTGCATTTTCAGCGGTACCATGCTCTTAGATGTTAAAATCGGTGTCAACTAACGATTTCCACAGCTACGGGAGTACAACGTGTGATACCTCCTAGGCAAACTATATAGCAATGCTGTGATACGAAATGATCCAACTCGTCCAGAGTGTGCAGACTTTGATTCTAAACCTTTTCCTACCTGCACAACAAGCTATTCTTATTTGATAGTTCTGTGAAAATTGCTGCTTAAAATGTTTTGAATAAGAACCAAATTCCTTCGCCTGCAACAAAGTCAAAGAAATCATTTTAACAGTACCACATAGCTCTTTGTGAACCGATTACAGACCGCATTTTGCCGCCTTTCGCTGGTTAGAAGGGAAAGAAAGCATATGGACCAGAAAACGCATCTCCCAGAAGGAAAGGAGGATCGAAATGAAACCTCTTATTTTGGGAAGTCAAACGACTTTTATTTCAGTGAATACAAAATAAGTGAATCGCATAACGAATTTGGCAGTTCGAGCACACTGTTGATGTCAGTATGACTTTGAAGTTCCCGGGGCCTGAAATGATGTAGCGCCAGTTTAGATCAGCAACAAAAAACATGGAATCCAAGGTACTATGAAATTCTGTAATTTGTATTCATTGCTTCCTCACGGAATTACTGTTGCAGTGTATCCATAGAGCATAATTAGCCAACTGCGTATTTTCCAGGGAGAAAGAGCAATAGTAAACTGTGATCCACACTGTTATTATTTCTGGCTGGTGACTAGGTTTAAGACCTCTGAGTCTGATGTGAGTTTTGTAACGCCGAAATATTTTTCTACGTTGTTGAAAGGAATATTACAGTTGGAGCAATTCCTCGAAAATGCGATATTGGACCCCACAGAATGAGTTTATTGCGACGGAATACTACTGATCTTCTGCAGTTTCTCTTCATTTTTCTAATTGAAACAGGTGACAGCGACAGAGGCATATGGAGAAAATGATCGTGACATTTAACAGAAGACACTAATATCCTCTGGTACTGAAAGTGGCGTACAGCGCCTGTATTAGCATTATAGAAGGGTCATTGATAAGTGCAAGTAAATGAAGTAGTGCAACGCAACTTCTGCTATAAAGTAATGTCGTCATCGTTCATTTTAGTTTAATGTAATCTACGTATAATTAGAGATGTCCGATGGAGAGAACAAAATAACTATTTGTTACGGTCCAGTTGTCACAACACGCCACAACTATTTGCTACGAGTTAAAACTTTATCTGTTTCTGGGCAACATTTCTAAAAATGACGATTTGCTGTGAACTAAATGTTTACCTGATTGTGGGCAACTGTTTCTAAAATGGGCAAGAAGAATTAAAACGCTTCCATCAAGCATGCCTATATCATCAGCAGTCTGACAATGCCCATGCAGTTTATTGATTACATGCTTGTAGAAAACTTGTTCTGAGTTAAAGCTGTCAAACAAGGTTGAAGAAGAATAAAATGCCACTACCAGACGACAGCTAACGTAGAAAATACTTTTCTGACTATTTTGGCACGATGCACTCTCCCCATACATACACTCCTGGAAATGGAAAAAAGAACACATTGACACCGGTGTGTCAGACCCACCATACTTGCTTCGGACACTGCGAGAGGGCTGTACAAGCAATGATCACACGCACGGCACAGCGGACACACCAGGAACCGCGGTGTTGGCCGTCGAATGGCGCTAGCTGCACAGCATTTGTGCACCGCCGCCGTCAGTGTCAGCCAGTTTGCCGTGGCATACGGAGCTCCATCGCAGTCTTTAACACTGGTAGCATGCCGCGACAGCGTGGACGTGAACCGTATGTGCAGTTGACGGACTTTGAGCGAGGGCGTATAGTGGGCATGCGGGAGGCCGGGTGGACGTACCGCCGAATTGCTCAACACGTGGGGCGTGAGGTCTCCACAGTACATCGATGTTGTCGCCAGTGGTCAGCGGAAGGTGCACGTGCCCGTCGACCTGGGACCGGACCGCAGCGACGCACGGATGCACGCCAAGACCGTAGGATCCTACGCAGTGCCGTAGGGGACCGCACCGCCACTTCCCAGCAAATTAGGGACACTGTTGCTCCTGGGGTATCGGCGAGGACCATTCGCAACCGTCTCCATGAAGCTGGGATACGGTCCCGCACACCGTTAGGCAGTCTTCCGCTCACGCCCCAACATCGTCCAGCCCGCCTCCAGTGGTGTCGCGACAGGCGTGAATGGAGGGACGAATGGAGACGTGTCGTCTTCAGCGATGAGAGTCGCTTCTGCCTTGGTGCCAATGATGGTCGTATGCGTGTTTGGCGCCGTGCAGGTGAGCGCCACAATCAGGACTGCATACGACCGAGGCACACAGGGCCAACACCCGGCATCATGGTGTGGGGAGCGATCTCCTACACTGGCCGTACACCACTGGTGATCGTCGAGGGGACACTGAATAGTGCACGGTACATCCAAACCGTCATCGAACCCATCGTTCTACCATTCCTAGACCGGCAAGGGAACTTGCTGTTGCAACAGGACAATGCACGTCCGCATGTATCCCGTGCCACCCAACGTGCTCTAGAAGGTGTAAGTCACCTACCCTGGCCAGCAAGATCTCCGGATCTGTCCCCCATTGAGCATGTTTGGGACTGGATGAAGCGTCGTCTCACGCGGTCTGCACGTCCAGCACGAACGCTGGTCCAACTGAGGCGCCAGGTGGAAATGGCATGGCAAGCCGTTCCACAGGACTACATCCAGCATCTCTACGATCGTCTCCATGGGAGAATAGCAGCCTGCATTGCTGCGAAAGGTGGATATACACTGTACTAGTGCCGACATTGTGCATGCTCTGTTGCCTGTGGCTATGTGCCTGTGGTTCTGTCAGTGTGATCATGTGATGTATCTGACCCCAGGAATGTGTCAATAAAGTTTCCCCTTCCTGGGACAATGAATTCACGGTGTTCTTATTTCAATTTCCAGGAGTGTAATACAAAAGCTTCGAGCGCATCTGCTGCCTAGCCGTCTATAAAATCTGAGAAGAACAAAATGATGCAGAAGTTAGCCTTTTTTCCACATGCGACTACTTTGGGTTGAGAAGTGAAGAGAATTATGTTCAAAGTTCCATTAAATTGTTAACTTCAGCAGAGAGCAGAATTGCGTTTAAAAAAAATGTAGTAGCGAATGTAATAGAACACGCGACGTCTTGTCAACAGTGCGCGACGCTTACCGTTGCGCTACTAGCTGTGACGTAGTTACAGCACCTCTGGAAAAGAACAACAGTTCCTCCAGAACTTCGGAATTCCACAGTGCTGTGAGATAATGCATATGTCCGGATCTAGACATCTGAGAGACAGACAGTTACAGCATTTCTTTTGCACTGCACGATGGTTTCAACAAACAGATAGCGCAATAGAGTAGCTCAAATGGAAAGGAACACTTGCTATTTATATTTATGCATCCTATACTGTTGGCAGTTCTGTGTAGGTGGCAGTTACGTTGTTTTATTTCGGTGATTACAAAATATAGTCAAATGTATGCACTGGGTAGCCAAGGCAGCTAGTTTATGGCGATTCGGTCAACCACGCAAATGAATGTACTGAACGTCCTGCAAATCACTACAGGGAGCCTGTGTGTCAGAATTTTCATCTTGTGTGCCGCAACGGTGTTATAATAGAGAAATGAGGCGTAGAGAAGAGGGTTTGGTGGTCTGTTGTACTGATGATAGTTTCATATGATGTTGGTCTCGGTTCTATTCCAACTTCTTCCGATGTTTTTTGATTAGGAGAGGCAGATTCTATTCTCTTCTGGCTACGCCAAGTGAAGAAGGTATAATGGCATTGTGGTCTGAAAATCACATTAAACATGATATTCCTTCTCTACCAAGTAGACGTTAGGTTGAATCACAATAAAGTAAGGAGTGGCGACATGTAGAAACTCTATCACCAGTAACCTTTCTTATACTAGTTATTTATTTCTAGTGACGGAACAAACCCTGTGTATGGTCACAGGACACTTATACCGTCTTTTATTTGAGCTTCTGTATGTCGATAAAATTGGTTCTGAACTTGGAATGCAACTCAGACCGCCCTTAACGCGGAATTTGATCCCTTCGTGACAACACAGTTCGACTACAAGTTGTTGTTTGTTCAAAACTGCAGATTCCTCAACATCTCCACATATTGCGCATGAATCGGTTGGCATCCTGGCCCAGCACTAAACTTTTCACTATGTATTATCAAACTCTAGCATGAGTACATCTATCTGCTAGTGGATAATAATTTTTATTTTTAATGCATTTTCATTCGTTGTCAACACTAACGATATCTGACGTTTTTGACTATCACTGAGACGCAGAACTATTTGCGAGATCACTGTAAGTTCAAGGATGTTATTACGAACTGCTGGTGGAGAAAAATTCGGTAGCTGACGTCTCTTTGTGTGTAGTCAACAACGATATGTGTGGGGTTCGATTCCTAGTCAGCACTGAACTCTTTGTCATATTATTTCTAGTTCAAACATGCTCACATGTCGCTGCTGGTGTAACAAACCCGTACTTAACGTTCCTTTTCGCTAGCATATAACAGCGATACGTACCGGGTTGGAATTCTGGGAAGGAAAAAATTAATGTTTCGTCTCGTCATTTCAGTTAACACGTCTAGCTACTGCCGAGAAAATCCGATATGTCAAAGTTGATCGTGCTTTGATAACAATCCGATTAGATTCTGGGTTCGAATCTCTGTCCAACACAAAGCTCCATCTCACTGCATTTCAAGTAAGTTACTTGTGAAGAAGCAGAATTTAACATCTCTCGTAGTTCGTGAACACGGGCATTAGATGCTGGGTAGGAATACGCGATCGTTAAAAATGTTTACGTTATGTAATTTAAAGTTGATATTTGTTAACTGATACTGTCTAAAATCGAGTCAGGGATGAGTGTAAATTTCCGTCAGTCACGAAATCTTAGTTTGCATGAACTGGGTTTGAATCCATATGCAGAACGAGTCGGTTCGTCGTGTCATTTGAAGTTCTTACATACTCTCAACTATCTGCTCGTGAATAACGTAAATTTTTAATGACATTTTGTGTTAAATAACAAGTATGTTATGTTACTTTGAAGAGGAAATCATGAATACGACGAACTTACTACGTGCTTTACCTATCTGACGTAATAATGAGGGTGCTAACATTTCAGGTATGTCATTTATTGCAACAAATGTGAGCTTACAAGCCTTAAGGACAGTATTATCTGTGATGAGGTGTTCCCTGATATTTTTAGTATCGTGGTATTACTTTACATCCTGAGTTATTGCGGTACAGAGCAGTGTTTTCTAGTGGTGACTTGTTGGAGCCATTTTCAATAGTCATACGACTGTATCTAGGTACGATTAGAGAACCTGCTAGACAGCTGCGTTATGTGGGTTGCAAGGGATTCAGGCGAAATGCAATCCAGGTCGGTCGCATACTTTTGAGCATGACTGTAATTCGTTAACAATCCGATTAGGTGCTGGGTCCGCACCCTGTCACAAGCTTTATATGATGGCATTTCAATTTTAAACATGAGCATACCTTGTTCCTTGTGAGTGACACCATATTAAACGTCATTGGGTGTAGTTCCCAGGACGGTAACTGTTATGATAGGATTCCCAATTCAGTAGAAACATTTTCGTCTATTTTTTTCAGGATCTGAATCAATAACTGATACTGGTGCAAACGTCTATACTTCACGTCTCTTTATGCCTAGTGATCCGGCCTCAATAAGGCACAAACAAAGCTTAGCTTAGTTATCAATGGCTATAGCTGCTGGGTTTGAATCCAGGTCCAGAACGACGACGTTGGTAATGTCATTTAAAGTTCAAAATTGTGTACACGTTGCTGTTGATGTGTTACGAGAACAATGATATAACTGGTGATTCGCTGTTAATGTTGAGATTTCCTTAGAGTGCTTGTTGCCGTTAATCGCGTTTTTCTACTGGTTCGTCCAATATCCAGTTTCCAGAGCCACTCGCCGTTGAGCGACCTTCAGCACGTGGATGGAAAACCTTTTAGAGAGCGAAAAACATTTATCCAATTGCCATACAGCTTTGTAACTCCATATATTGTCTCAAGTATTTAATTTTGACTAAGGATCACTGTACGATGTATGTAAAATAATCCGTTTTCTCAGAACTTTTGGAATGTCACTTGTTGTAATTAAGGTTAGTTTATGAGTGTTATGGGGTGTCTCATCGCTAAGAACGTGTTTTCTAATATGTTTTGTATGACGATATTAGTTGACGCTTAGGCTGACTGCCATAAAGACCTTTGGTCTCTTAGTAGTCTCTTGCGGTACCCATTGTGTGTAGTCAACGACTGTACCCCACAGGGTTTTGGTGTTTAGAGGACCTGCAACACAGCTACGTTATGTTGGTTGTATTCGGCAGTGACCCACTTTTTTTGCTGTCAAGTGTACATCTGGACTGATACCTTAGAGAAGAGTATGCTCTAGTGATCTGCCGCCCGGAATGGCCGAACGGTTCTAGGCGCTACAGTCTGGAACCACGCGACCGCTACGGTCGCAGGTTCGAATCCTGCCTCGGGTATGGATGTATGTGATGTCCTCAGGTTAGTGAGGTTTAATTAGTTCTAATGTTATAGGGGACTGATGACCTTAGAAGTTAAGTCCCACAGTGCTCAGAGCGATTTGAACCATTTTTTTCTAGTGATCTCTTGTGTTATCCATTTTGTATAGTCAAACGATTGTACTGCGTAGAGACTAGAGGGCGTGGAACACAGCTACATTGTGTGGGCTGAATGCAAATCATGCAGAGCTTCCGGGCTATCACAGAAGTCCCTCGGTCAAGCTCAGACAGACCGCGTGGCTTGACATTCTACACAATGACACCACGCTCACAGACATTTCATGCCGCGTGTGTGTCTCTGACTAACAGTCATTATTCGCCAGGTGACGCTGCTATCGCATGGACGGGTTTATATCGATAGTAGTTTGGTGTTTTGGCTGACCAGTGAACTTAAATGTGTTCTTTAGTTAGTCTTTCCTTGCAACAAAATTTGGTTTGCGTGTGTGTACGGACGTGCGCGTTTGAGTATCTGACTGTGCGTACGTGATTTCTGAGAGGGAGATGTGTGTGGAGGGAGGGAGGGAGACAGAGAGAGAGAGAGAGAGAGAGAGAGAGAGAGAGAGAGAGAGAGAGAGGACTAGTGGCTGAGGTGCAAATAGCACAGAGGAAGTGGATCACGGACGGACTCGGGTCTGTTTACAGAGTAAACACAATACCATCACTCTCCGTTCTCTAGAGATCTTGGTACTGACGTTACACTAAAACTCATAGTAATCTACTAATGTAATGCAGCGCCTATACAAGAACACAGAATAGTACAGCTTCTGGTTCAGTACTTCGCAATGATATGCACAAACTTTTCAGCAGGTTTACGGTGACAAGAAGGTGGCTCCAATAAATGAAAATGCTACGTTGACTGGCCGCAGGTACATGTTCTTCTTTTTACTATTACTCGTACCGCTGATTTCTTATATATCTTGCCTCAGAATTCTTTATGTGAAAGCTCTTCATGCTACTTAAATACGAAGAGCGTTATTAACTTACTACATCTACTTTCTTAAAGTCTCCATATTTATTTGGCAGCGTAGTCAACCTGGCTGTTAACACATTCCTCGCAATGAGAGACCAGTTTATTGATACACTCCGCGTAGTCTTCGTCTGGTTTTGTTGACGGAGGGACAATCTGGTCTCTGCTTGCACGCTTCATCACTATCGAAGTGAAGTCCTCGAAGGTGTCTTCAAGTTTTGGAGACAGATGAAAATCGCATGGGGCAAAAGAGTCACTGTATGAAGGCTGATCGATGGTAGTGAACCCAAGGCGTCGGAATGTTGTTAGTATCGCACCGCTCGTCTGTGCTGTAACATTGTCATGCTGAAGGAGAAAATCTCCATTCGTGGATGAACTCTTCGAATTATAAACTCAATTACATCACGCTGTTTTTTATGCACCGACGTAGTTAAGTTCCGCACCATCATGTTACAAGCTAAAATTTGAGCCCTCTAGCGGTAGAAATCTGCAAACGTGTAGACAAGAAGACTAAAGACATAGAACTTTAATAACTTTTGTTTTATTTAAAAAGTTAACACAAAAAATAATTCCTTTGCAGGACATCCTCGTATTCATTGGGGCCACAGGACAAGACGAGAGTTTGTCGGGATAGTAAAGAAATACAACGTTCGAGCGATCAGCAGTGAATCCATTAACCGAAAACCTCTTACAGTGAGACCCGTACATTAAATGAAATGATAAACAGCACCATCGACTTCTGAACAACGAACACTCAACTTCAGGAATGCTAGCCAGTACTCAGAAAAGACTGTAGAATAACGACTGCTGCCATATTTTTGAAGGAATCACTGAAAGTAGATGAAACAAACAATACACAATTGCAAAGCGATTTAGGTTTCCACCAAGAATTCTACTTCAGGCGTCTATTTCTGCTTGTATAATTCACAGCAGTTAATACTTCTGTGACAGATTTATAGGTGTTGCTTTCGTATTTTAAATCGTACTAGCACTGCATAATGTCTGCAACAACCCGGGATTAACGAAGTGATACAGTACGAGAATACTAGGAGCATAACTGCCTTTTCTATACAAGCTGTATTTCACTGACAACCCAACCGTTCTCTCACAATACAAGCGTTAGTTATCCTCTGACGACTTCTTTACAGATTAGTACAGGGTAAACTGATCTTAGAACATTCATCCTGCGTATGTGTTGCACGTCTTATCACGGTGAGTATTCCATATGCCTATGAATCTCGACTGTTCATAACAAAGAACAAATTGATTCACTCGTACAAGAATTAAGAGCCCTCAGTTTCGATTATCTGATAAATCTATAATCCTAAAAGGCGTGAAAAGTACTTTTGATTTGTAAGACAAAGGCTATGGCAAAATATCTGTACCAGTCACCAAAAAGAATTTCGAAAGTCTGTGTCATCGTCTTTCAACACACCACGTAAATGGGTAGCTAGGTAAGAATGACGCTCACGTAGGCACTAGTACCCCAAGTTATTCAGTAATATCGAAACTGTTCTTGATTTTTCAGTTGAAATTTCATTCTCTCTGGTTGTGAAAGATTGCATGGAAACGTTCTGTGAATATCATCCGTCGACCTCAGTGCGTACACAATTTCCTTGGCTATGTTGAGACGAGGCTAAATATTTTAATTCTCTTTGACCGGTTTTTTGCTGTGCCGAAGCAAACGGCGGGACTGGAAACTGGCTAAGAGTTGTGTTGGTGAATATCCTCAACAAGTTTGGCATACAACCGTTAATAAAACTCCACAAATCCGGACTCGTCCGAAAGAAGATTATAAGGAATTATCCAGCGCTAAATTTACAGATACCAGTTCACTACCTAGCACATTGAAACATATAATAGTATTCTGGCCTTTAAAGTATCTTCAGCATCATAATTATAGTTGATGAAACGATAAAACATCAATAAAAGAGAAAATGCAAAACGATAACAAGAAAAACCACAAGAATGTAAACTTAGTTCCAAAAACAATAATAAAAAATGTTGCCCACCAAACGCCGAATCCATTACACTACACAACCTTAACAAGAGAACAGAGCATAATAAATAAATCGCACCAAAAAAAATAGCCGCTGCTGACCGAAGCCCACAAACAGTGAGCGAGAAATTCATTCTATTCAAGCAGTTAAAGACATCAAACTATCACAAAAAACAATAAATAACAAAATACAAATTCTGGAAATTTAACAAATTAGGTCCTACAATGGTCTCACCGTTCTTACAATGTGTGCTCTTACCCAATTTAAAATGGCCCAAGTAACATACAGTCATCGGCACAATACAGGTTTTCACTGAAAGGAACTGCCACAACCTTCTGTAACTCTTGCAGCCGAAGAATTATGATCTAGGGGCGCCGACACGGTAGCTCAGCTTGTTCGGTCAGAGAGGTGCTGGCCCTCTGTAATAAAAAAACTGAGTACAGGAATCTACCATCAACTTGAACGGATGTCCTATGACGTCCGCCCAGTCCAAACACAACGAACATTAACGAACAAAATACAAAATTTAAAAAAGGGGTAGCGACTTTCATTAATAATCAAGACGTTCTCGGACCTGTGTTCGAATCCCTACACAGTTTAAATTTTGGCTAAACACCATCTGCAGTGGTGACAGTAGACTTCTGGCAGAAGAAGTTACCTTCATTCTGCCAACGGCTTTGTGAATGAGGGTGGAGTTGTGGACAGGTGGAAAACTGCCCCGTCAGGAGTAAGAATCAGCAATGAACAATGGCAAGAGGATGCAGAAGGTAACATAAACAACTGCACTAAAGACACATTGTGTGTATGTACATGACATGTGATCTGTAGCTGAAAAAGTGCCCTGATCATCTCTCCATTGGCGAAAGATGCAGACTACGCCCCATTGAGATCTGTGGGAGGAGATTGCCAAGGGGGAGGTGACCATGAAAACAGGATTGAATATCTAACGAAAGATTAACTTTCTACGAATCGAGGGGTGGTATGTCAGAAGTTTAAACGTGATAGGGAAGCAAGGAATTCCGCAAAGGGAAATGTTTAGGCTCAGACTAGATATAGTGTGTGTCAGTGAAGTGAAATGGGGAGTGGTGGAGATTTCTGGTCAGATGAGTATAAGTTAATACCAACAGCAGCAGAATATGTTACAACGGGTGAAGGATTGGTTATGAATAAGAAGGCAGGACAGAGAATGGATTGCTGTGAACAGTTCAGTGATGGGGTTGTTGTCATCAGAATCGATAGCAAACCAACACCGACAACGGTAGTTTATGTACATATCATGAAGTAGCAAGCTGAAGGTAAAGAAAGAGAGAAGGTATATTAGAATGTTGAACGAGTAATGTAGTACGAAAAGGGAAATTAAAATCTAATAGTCATGGAGGACTGGATTGTGGTTGTAATGGAAAGAGTAGAGGAAAGGAATATAGGAGAATATGGGCTTGGCACTAGGAATGGAAGAGGAGAGAAACTACTTGAGTTCTGCATCAAATATCAGCTAGAAATAGAGAACACCCTGTTCAAGAATGAGAAGAGGCAGAGGACCGCTTTGAAGAGGCCGCTTTGGAAATACCGAAATCAGTTGCTGGGTTGCAAGGTGTGCCCAGGAGTAGATATAGAATCAGATCACAGTTTAGTTGAGATGAACAGGCTGTAGTTTAAATGACTAGTCAGAAAGAATCAATCCGTAAAGAAGTGAGATATGCAAGCACTAAGGAATGAAGAGTTATGCTTGAAGTTCTCTACGGCAATTGATCCTGTGATTAAAAAAAGCTCAGTGTGCAGTTCAGTTAAAGGGGACTGGAAATCTCAAAAAAGGGCAATCACAGAAGTTGAGAAGACAGCCATAGGTAGAAAGAAGATAACTGCAAAAAAACCATGGGTAACAGAGGAAGTACTTAAGTTGATCGTTGAACGAAGGAAGTAATATAGAATCTGCAATGTGAATTCCACTGTAAAATTCACAGGAGAGGGCAGATACGTGGAAAGATTAGAATGAAGACGTCTATCATACATGAAGAAACAGGGCACGATATAGAAAAAAATGAGGATCCAACACTAAAATTTAAAAGAATTTCAAAGAAATTTGTGAGACTTAAGGTCAAATATGGCAGAGGGGACGCATAACATTTCATCAGTATTTCTCAAATCATTGAGGGAAGTGCAACAAAATGAATATTCACGTTGATGTATAGAATGTGTGAGCCTGGCGATGTACTTTCAGAAAAATGTCATCTACATAATTCCTGAGACTGTAAGGGCTGACAAGTGTGCGAATTGTAACACAATCAGCTTAATAGCTCATACATCCAAATTACTGACAAGAGAAATGTGCAGAAGAATGGAAACGAGAATTGAGAATGTGTTCGATGGGCATCAGTTTGGTTTAAAGGAAATGTAAAGTCACCAGACATTCAGTTTTGAATATGCGGTTTATGGTGGAATCAAGACTAAAGAAAAATGAAGACACAGTCATTGGATTTGTCGACCTGGAAAAAGTGTTCCACAATGTAAAATAGTGCAAGATGGTCGAAGTTTGCTGAAAGGTAGGGGTAAGCTGTAGGGAAAGATGGGTAATATACAAAACGGACAATAGCCAAGGAGGAACAATAAGAGTGGAAGACTTAAGAACGAAGTGCTCAGGCTAAAAAGGGTGTAAGACAGAGTAGTAATCTTTCACCATGCTGTTCAATCTAAACATCGAAGTAGTGATGACGCAAATGCGAGTAAAACGAAGATTCCGGAATGTAATTTTAATTCAAGAATGAAGGAATAAGATTCGCCCCAAACATTGCTATCCTGAGTGAAAGTGTAGAAGAATTGCGTGATCTGCTGAATGGAGTGAACAGTCTAATGACTACAGTATATGGATTGAGAGTGAATCGAAAAAAGATGAAAGTGATGAGATGTAGTAGAAAAGAGAACAGCGAGAGACGTAACATCAGGGTTGGTGATCGTGAAGTATATCAGGTTAAGGAATTCTGCTACCCAGGCAGCAAAATAACGCACGACGGTCGAAGCTAGGAGGATATCTAACGCAGACTAAACTTTCAATGCGGACATTTGAACCAAAAAAGGTCAACTAGTATCAAACAAAGGACTTAATGCTAGCAATAAATATCTGAGAATGTACGTTTTGAGCACAGCACAACATTGCATGGTAGTGAAACATGGACTGTGCAACAACCAGAAATGATGAGAATCGAAGCAGTTCAGATGTAGTGTTACAGAGGAGTGTTGAAATTAAGGTGGACTGATACGGTGATTAAAGGAATGTATGGAAAACGCCGACAAGAAGAAGTCGCAGGACGGTAGGTCATCTGTTAAGACGACTGAATAACTTCCATGGTGCAACTTCCTGGCAGATTAAAACTGTGTGCCCGACCGAGACTCGAACTCGGGACATTGGCCTTTCACGGGCAAGTGCTCTACCACTGAGCTACAGAAGCACGACTAACGCCCGGTACTCACAGCCTTACTTCTGCCAGTACCTCGTCTCCTACGTTCCAAACTTTACAGAAGCTCTCCTGCGAAGCTGTGAGTACCGGGAGTGAGTCGTGCTTCGGTAGCTCAGTTGGTAGAGCACTTGCCCGCGAAAGGCAAAGGTCCTGAGTTCGAGTCTCGGTCGGGCACACAGTTTTAATCTGCCAGGAAGTTTCATATCAGCGCACACTCCGCTGCAGAGTGAAAATCTCATTCTGGAAACTTCCATGGTGCTAGAGGGAGCTGTAGGGCGTAAAAGCTGTAGAGGAAGACAGTGATTGAAATATATCGAGCAAACAATTGAAATACAGTTTGCAATTCCTACTCTGTGATGAAGAGGTCGGCACAGGAGAGGAATCTGTCGTGAGCTGCATCGAACCAGTCAGGAGTCTGATGCCTCAAAAATAAATGAAAATAAGGAGCCGAAGCCACTCTTGCCCTGATACTGACTTGTATCCTGGCATTTGCATGCTGCTTGTATCCACAGAGCCAAGAGCCATCCACTCGTCCAGACTAGAACCAACGCCCTGTGTTGACCACAAGTCACCACAATTCGAGATCCTAGTCTCCACGAGGCTGACTGCCCTGGGTTCCTCCATGATTTCCTACTCTGTCCCATACAGCTGGCCACCCTCTTTGATAGCTGTCAGTTGCACCCTTTTGCTGTCGTCTCCATACTCGCACCTCTATTCTACGGCTCCAATCTTTTTATGAAAGCAGCCATCCCGTCCGCCTACAACAATACAACAGGTTGCTATCGTCACGAGCCAGCACACCCACCGGTCGGTGCCACACGTGAAGTTTTGTGTAATACGCCTCCCACCCCTCAGCATCAGCTGCCAGTTCATGGTGCTGGTCCACTGCCGTACACCACACAGCTCCTCAATGTGTCCCCTCTCGGCCACATACCTCGTTGTGGCGATATAAGTGGCTGTTTTGCTGCTGCTGGCGATCTCTGCTGTGGTGGACGAGAGCATCAGCGCTGACGAAAACTGTCACTCAGGGTGGGAATAAGACGGTGTCTTGAATTACTTGAACTCTTAGCATTTTACTTTTAGTTTTTTCGTGTTCCTCGCAGTAGAGGTTTTCTTTTAAGCAACATAAGAAAGATATCAACAACACGAATTTATGTTTGAACATAACAGTGCTTTACTATCAATGGTCCTGTATTATTTTGTACGTTCTTGCCGTCTCAGACCTTTGTACAAACTTACCCAGCAAGATATAATGTGTACGTACAGTTAATGTATCCCGAGGACACCAAGGAATTTCGGCACTATTCACATCGGAAAACTTTCCCAAAGGTGGTAAGCGAGACGTAAAAATCCCTGGACGAAAGGGGATCCCGCCAGGGGATGTGGGCGAAGTTCACGTTTTTAACTAACGTTGATGAAGTCGATTTATGGCGAGGGTAAGGTGAGGTACAGGAGGAGAAAAGAGAACCATTAAAGGTACACAGTAAAAATGAAGATAGTTCAGCGAAAATCAATGTTCTAGATTCTGGCTCCGGCATGACAACAGTGTTAATCTGCTAGGAAGTTTCAAAATGAAGTACACTCCAGCTCAGTGTGAAATTACGTTTAGACGAATTATTTCTGGTTGATCTTTTCTTTTAGCTGGCCTCAAAATCATACCGCTTTGTCATAATGAAATGATGATGAAAGTAACTAAACGGAGCTGACATCTCTTTAAACAGGTTTTGATGTTCATGAGAAAGAGTGATACAAAACATTTTAAGTGAACACACCGTCATTTCTCAATATTGTTGTTTATTTAACTACAACATAGGTTTCGGGATTTTGTGCCTTTTTCAAGTGACTAACTTTGTGACACAATCTCAATAACTTGGAAACGGCATAAAAGGCCGAATCCTAGGTCGCAATTAAGTAAACAATACTGTAAAGTTCGGTGTGTTCATTTAAAAATTATATCTCTAGGATTAATAACTCGAAGTGAATTTGCACCAAGGTCGGGAGCTGTCTAAATGATCGTTTCTACCATTACTAGCTTCGGAGCCTAGAGTGCACTCCCATCGAGGCCGTACAATTGTTCATAACTGTGCGATACAAGCCGCACTGCACATCCAACATTTTCTGAGAATAATCGCAGCTGTCTGGACAATGCTGGTGTACACTGCTTCTTTGAGGGTATTCGAGAATTTACTTCACGGGATTTGGTTTTCGTTAACACTACAAGTATTATCAGGGACAGCCCGTTATAAATAGACTTTTGCTGACGGGTAATGCTAGAGATCAACGCTGTTAACGCCAAGACTAGCCGTAGAAAATACTATTTGAATGGAGGAAAGCCTCATATGGATCGCAGACCATAGATAATCACTATGAAGATACTTTGTGGATATCTATTAGAACGAGAGTCCAAACGAACAGAAACTTCTAGGTGAACGGTGGCAGTTTCTCAGCTTTTCCATTAGCTCAGAAAATATTACAATTTTTTCGTGAACTCCCATTGGTCTCGTTCTAAGCAGTTTGAATACAATGATTCAAACTCTTCGGCAACATCTTTGTGAAGTCACTGTTGTCAGTATGAAGTGTTGCGTGAGTCGGTTTGCAGCAACGGTTATCGGGTTGCAGGCCTTGGGTCTTCCGTGTTTCAAGAGAGTTAGCCAATACCACTAAGAATCTTTTCTCTCACCAGTTCTGAACTGGTGAGTTGGAGAGACAAGGAAGTCATATTTGTTTGTCGGAGCTCCACGCTGTTGAAGAGACGCTACAGTGTCCAAGGAATCCTGTAGCATGAATCCAGTTAATATTCAGAGACGAAATTTAGCTTTGCCTGTGAGGTTAGCTGGTAATGTTTGTTGGTCTCATTCCGCATGTAGGTATTCGAAAGAGTATGTCCGAGCAGTATTAATTGATGCTGATAGGTCGCTGATTGGGAATTGCTGAATATAGCATTACATATTACTTTTTTCTCTTCTCGATATATCAAAATTGAAAGGTCTACACCTGCCCCGAAGTGTAAGGATTAATTTTCTCAATGATTTGTAATAACATATTACGTGAATGATGTCACATCTGATTGTCAGCCCAGTACTTTGAAATGTAGGCTGAGAAATCATTACTGGATTGTTAAGTAATTTTTGTATGTTTGTGATGCAATTTAGTACGCAATATTTTATATTAACTAGAAACTCATTAGTCTTTGCCAAAAGTTCATTTGAATATCTCATTCTGGTTGGCAACTATCTTGTTTTATCTCATAATACATTAATTACCAGAATCATGGTTACATAGCCACTCCGATAATTAAATCTGCAACTACTGATCCATGGTTGAGGCACAGTGTTGATGAAGGACACGCTATTACAGTTACAGGAACTGAGAAATGTTATAAAGCGTGTGCTGTGCTGCTGTATGCTGTTGTGAGACACGTGGCAGCACAGCCTTACTGCACTGTTAGGGTAATACGTTCCATGGGAAGCCAGGATTTTCGCAAATGAGTCTTCTGTTAGTTCAGTATTTTCTACATTTCGTACATACGTGCACAGTGGTGATCAAAATGCCCCACTGCACTGCTGCGTGCTTCATCCGAACGCTGATTTATATTCGAAGTATGCTACTGAAATTTCGAAGCAAGTCATACATGTAGGCCTACCACATGCAGTATTAATTTATGCAAGTCCTCAAATCTCTCTATCGTAAGAAATTTATGACAGCGTGGGCTTTTGATTGTTTTAAATACGTTTTTCGAGTCTGATAGCGTTGCTGACTTTATCCTCTTGGACATTATGTACTTTAATATGCTTATCTTCAGAGTTTCATGGGTCATATGTCACTATCCCGTAGCTTTGTCTGTGCTGCTTTTTAAACGCGCGCGCGCACACACACACACACACACACACACACATACACACACACACACACACACACACTTGTCAGAGTGATTGTTTCCAGTTTTGAATATATTCCCCTGGCGTCTTGGCCTTTGTAGGGAACGTCAGGAGACGGCTGAACAATTTGTTAATAGCCCTATTGCTTGTGTACATACGGCAGACCGCTGTGCATTACTTGTGCAGCTACACTTTAGCATGGTGTACCTGAGGGTCTATTTTGTTCATCCATTCACGAATCCAGAGCGCGATATCGGCGATACCGGTACAAATCGCCCACGTTTATTCTCATTGTAGACCCTGAATGACAACTCAAGAATTTTCTAAGCGTGTTAGCGTGAGATGTACAACACCTTTCTTCGAGTATCCAGCACGTAGAAAACTCGGAACTCGACCCAGGTTGTGATGGTTCTGGAGGGGACGCTGACTGCTGGGCTGGAAATATCTGCTGATTTGTTACGATGCCGACGGAGGACCTGTGTGGCGCTGTTAGATTCAATAAAATTTTATTCAAGTCATGACTAACTGACAACCTCAGCTGCCGACAGGTGCTGTTGTTATACCTCGATGTGGACAGCTGAAAATACCTGAGTCTTCGGTGGCTCAGATGGATAGAACGTCTGCCATGTAAGCAGGAAATCCCGGGTTCGGGTCCCGGTCGGGGCACACATTTTCAGCTGTCCACATCGAGGTATGTCAACAACACCTGTCGGCAGCTGAGGTTGTCAGTTAGTCACCATTTATTCCAGGGAAAAGCTGCACGGTAATCAACAGTAACTGTTCTTTCGAGAACAAGTTACTGTCTTCATATATGTTATTCAAGATTACTGAATTTATCGCTAAGAATATAAGTCGCTGCCGTGTCTTCTCCTAGATCTACGAAGCTGAATCCAACTGCGCACCCAGAGCTGCCAAGGGAGTTGCGTCAGCTCGGAGTGCCATCCTGGTGCGGTGGCTACGATGTGCATGTTTGGCTCACACGATCTTCCAGGGAGTACTCAGTCGCTCTTAGATCAGAGTCCGTGATATCCCATCGGGACGATGCAGACTTAGGGTGCCCTATTGTACTGAATGCTGAACCTGACCCCCTGTATAACAAGCCATCCGGGGATAGCATAGATATTTCACGATTTAACACATATACTGATTCACTGTCGAACAGATGAATAAAACTACGTTGTGACGACAGAGAAGTTACACCGATGTTAACAAACTAAGGTTTCATCTGTTCTTCACCACAGTGTGGGCTCGAATATACAAACGTTTCTTGGTGGTTCACTCTAGAGTCGTACAGCTGTGTAGGAGAAGGAAATGTAGAAAGATTTGGTGTTACGCAAGAAGTATGGCCAAGATGCTAATCGTTTTCGGTCTAACGTACCTTGTGTAAACAGGAATCTTGCGAATCCTATTATTTATGGAGACAAAGAAACAACTGGGTCCCATGATATTAATCCTTCTTAGAGGCCAGCGAGCTTCTGGTAGGATCTACGGCTTTCAGCCGGAAGCAAATCCTACTGCTGCCGGTATTTCTGCTTTCCACCGTAGACGGCCAGGTACTCACTGGATATTTAAGTCAAATGCCTTTGGCTTTTCCGTTTGGAACGAAGGAAGCAGGAGTATGACCATCGCAAAGAGCCGTTGTATACGCTCCGAGAGCAGATGCACCAGCTTCGTGTGTGGTCAATAACTTCACCAGTCTCACCTCTGAAATTCGTCCATCCTATTGAAAAAATGTTGGTGATGCTCCGTACTTCGCTATCGACACAAGGCAACAGCAAAACTCTGAAGATGCTGTCACTTCAAACATAAGCTCACACGTAGGGCGTCTAAGGACTAACAGATTACCTAGTACCATGTTCAGTAGACATACACGCAGTCCTGAATAATTAGTTCAACAAATTTAGATAGTGTACATCTTGGAGCGAAGCCAATGAATTCCTCCGTAGTAATATCACTTAATGTCCCATTACACCATTCCAGCCTCCTTGTCTGTACTGTTCACTGGTACAGTCTCACTTCCCTATTAGACTGGACTCCAGACATATACATTCTGGAAACACAAACACTTCGAAGCCACTTCAAGCGTTCCGCAGCGATGAACCAAAACATTAAGTTACCAGAAGGACTTTCTAACACCTAAATCTATATATGTTAACAAATTTGTCTTCGTCAGGAAAGCTTTTCTTTCCATTGCCATCCTGCAATTTATACCCTCTCTACTTAGGCCATCATCATTTCTTTCGCTGCCCATATAGCAAAACACATGTACTACTTTAATGGTCTCGTTCCTTATTCAGATTCCTTCAGCATCACTTCATTTAATTCACCTCTATTCCATTATCCTTATTTTCTTTTGCTGATGTTCGTGTTTTATTTTTCAAGACGCTACACATTCCATTCAACTGGTCTTTCATGTCCTTCCCTGTCTCTGAAAGAATTACAATTGAAAAACTAAAGGTTTTTTTCTTCTCCTTGAACTATAATTCTTACTCCAAATTTTCCGTTGGTTTCTTTTATATCTTGCTCAATGTATAAAGTGAATAACATCAGGTATAAGCTACAATCCTGCATCACTACCTTCTCAATCACTGCTTCCCTTTATACACTTCAGTTATTACTGCTGGCGTCTGATTACTTTTCAAGTTGTAAATATCCATTCGCTCCATTTAATTTAATCCTATTACGTTCTGAATTTCCAAGAGAGTATTCCAATCAATATTGTCCAAAGCTTTCTATAAGTCTTCAGATGCTATAAACGTAGGTTTCCCTTTCCTTTACCTCTCATCTAATAGAAGAGATAGGCTCAGTATGGCGTCGTTTGTTCCCACATTTCTCCGCAATCCAAAGTTTTCATTTCGAAGGTAGGCTTTTATCCGTTTTTTTCATTCTTCTGTGAGATATTTATGTCATTATTTAAAACCATTACGTATTAAACTGATAGTTCTCTAACTTTCACATTTGTAAGCACCACTTTCCTTTGGAATCTGAGTTACTACACTCCTCTTGATGTCTGGCGGTATTTCTGCTGTCTCATGTATCTTGCACATAAGACGTTATAGTTTTGGCATGACTGGCTCTCCCAAGGCCATCAGAAATTCTGATGAGAAGCCTTCTGCTTCATGCGCATTGTTTCGACTTAGGTTTTTCACTGTCTTGTCAGATTTTTCTCGCACTATCATATCTCGCATCTCATCCTCATCTACGTGCTATTCCTTTTCTATTATGTAGCCTTTGTCTCCTTTGTATGGATCCTCTATTTGATCCTTCTACCTTTCAGCTTTCCCTTTTGTGTTTGTAACATTTGATATTCTTATAGCTACTTCTATTTCCTCAACAGGCATCCATACCTTTCCTGTAAACAGTATCTCTCCTTCCCCTAGTTATATATGCGTCTAAATCCTTATTTTTGAGCTCTAGACGTTCCTGATTTCCATTTCTCACCTTCTGTCAATGTGATTTCCTAGACGTTTATATTTCTTTTCTTGCTTCAATGGTTGCAATTTAATATTATCTCCTTTCATTAGTTAAATTGAATATCACCAGTGATAGCCAAGGATTTCTACTAGGCCTTGTCCTTTTACCTATTTGATACTGTGCTGCCTCCACTGTTTTACCTCTCGAGATTACCCATTGGTCTCCTTTCTCCCATTCTACTCTCTCGTTGACTAATGCTTCCTCTGAAATTCTGGGCAACCTCTATGTCATGTCCCATCTTCTGAATTTCCTACATTTTTGCAATTTCTTCAGTTTTAATCTACAGTTCATAATCACTAATTCTGCTCAGAGTCCATATCTGATCCTGTTATACAATATAAAAACTGTTACCGAAATCTGTGTCGTATACAATCCATGTGAAACCTTCTGGTGCCCCCAGGTCTTTTCCAAGGATACCTTCAACTTTCATGATTCTTAAACTAAGTCTTAGCGATGATTAACTGACAGTGTGTGCCAAATTCAATGAGGTGCTTTCGCTTTTCATTCATTTCCCCGAGTACATATTCACCCACCATTTTTTCTTCTCGTCATATTACTCCTATCGGAGTCGATTTCCGTATAACAATTAAATTTTCAGCTCCCTCAGCCATCTGAATAATTTCTTTTGTCTCATCATGTATTTTTTCATTATTTTCATCGTCTACAGAGCAAGATGAGATATAAGTTTGAATAGTTGTGGTAGGTGTCCACGATGCGATGTTCACAATGCCGTTCATAGTAGCTAGTCGGCATTCATACGCTCTTATTCATTATTAAACCTACTTCGGCATTATCTCTATTTGATTTTATATTTGTAACCCTGCGTTCATCTGATCAGAAGTCCTGTTCCATCCTGCCTCCGAACATCACTAATTCCCACTATAACTTCAACCTATCCTTTTCCCTTTTTAAATATTCTAACCTATCTACAGAGGTTGGAATACATCCAGCAAACAATTACGTACGTAGGTTGCATCTGCTACTTTGAGGCGAAGAGTTTGGCGTAGGTGAGGGATTCATGGCGGACTGTATCAAACCAACCAGAAGACAGATGACTTAAAAAGAAAAAAAATCTGGCGATTAATGGATGTAACGTCCACCATTCGACCGGCACAACGCCTGGTTTGTTTACCCTCATATCCTTCTGAGTGGTCCCTTCCCAGAGATCAGAAGAAGGGAATAATTTAACCCCACAGTAGAGCTACATCCCATCGGCAACAATTTCACTTGTTTTTTCCCCTTACTTTCAGCCGTTCACAGTACAATCACAGCAATTCCATTTTGATTGATGTTACAAGGGCGGCTTAGTCAATCATCCAGTGTGTCCCCCCTGCAACTACTGAAAAGCCTGCTGATTCTCTTCGTGAGAAACGTGCATGCCTAGCCTGTCAACAGATACCGCTCCGTAGTGGTTGCACCTATGATACTGCTGTCTGTGTCACTGAGGCGCATAAGCCACCCAACGATGGCAAGGTCCGTGGTTCATGTGGAATAATACGTGTTATTGGAACGGATTTGATAATCGACCGCTGTAAGAGATGGGCGAGCAGATAATTCATAACATTCACAAACTTCTTAGTATTCATAACAATTTGAATGTAGTAACTGAATGCCACTATCAATTTAGCCAAAACATACAAGGTATCAGAAAACCGTCTCTCAGGTATTGTTTCATAATTGTGTCTCTTTTGCACGGTTGTAGGTAAACAGAAGTTTGACAGGCCGGTGCTATTTTACAAAGACCTAGCAACACAATAAGAAATAAAAAAAAAAAAGAAAATCATTAATCGAGTGTTGCAAGATGGTACCAAACTTCAGTACAATTTGAGGCTCTAAAACATTCAAAATACTATTTCGTACACGTCGTAACACAGCCCTGAGATACGGACATGATGGGTTCTCTAAACATACTGATCTGAAATCGACATGGTAGTAGAATTCGGGGACTGATGACGAAGTTCTCAATACAATTACTGATATCCAGGTATACTTAATTTTATTCAACTTCCATAATACCTTCGAATTCGACGAACTGCTACAACAAGTGTGTATTGCGCTGAGTACTGGGCATTTTGTAGAGCGCCGAAACAGTCGTCTATTTTGGGCTAGTGAATAAAGATTACTGCTGTCTTCCTTCTTCCACCCAGTGCCGTAACTATATTACGAACTTCTATATGTAGAGTGTCTTTTCTGTTTCACCCTAATAAAAGCCTGGGCTAAATCTGCAACCTGGTTGTCTTAAATGGTAATTTATAAAACATACCTGTTTCTGATCCCGAAAATCAATTGGGAAAGCTTCATGTAAAACACCAAAATAGCAGTATTGATGTTTCTGGCTGTGAGATATTTCTAAGGCAACGAGTTTGTGTTTTGGTAAAACCCAAGCAACATCCTAAAGCAAGAGTGGGCTTACAGGGAACTGTACGTCCAGAAAGCAGGATAGTTGTACTGAAGGAGAATAGTGAGACACCACAAAACAAATCTCAGTTAATGTAGGCTCATCGTAAGTTCTCTCCGGAAGAGCTATGTGTTATCTCACGGAATACGGTCCACTGCAATAACATTTCTTAACTCTCCAGATCACCACCACTATCAGCTCTGAACACGGTCACAAGCTTCTTTTTCTAGCATCCGTTGCTAAAACCAGTTCCGTATAAAATTATAATGTTAACGCAGATAATATAATTTTAATTAACATCAAGTTAAAGTTACATACATGCGCTGAAGCCCTGGGGTATTAGAAACCCTACACTTTTATTGTTAACCTGTTCTTACACAAGGGTGCTAATGAAATAGAGATAACCGATTTCTGTGAATGATTCCGAGCATTTAAGGTATTAAAAACTCATTATCTGATTACCCTGTTTAAGCAGGAAATAAGAACCATACATGCTCAATGAGGGCTGCTGATTATTAATCATCACACTCTAACGAGATACTATTCAACAACTGTGTAAGAGAAAGGTTTCTGATGCCTATCGGCGCGAGTCTCGCCCCCATAACACTAAACTTTCAGAGTAGATACTTTCGGAAACCCTTCCCATATGAATTTGAGAATATCTGGAGTAACACTAGAACCATCGAATTTCGAACCCCCTAGAAACCCCGTCCGGCCAAAAATTATAAATCTCTAGTCAACGCGTTTACATCTCATTCTTAGTCATTCACCCATTTTGGGGAGCTAGTTTCGCTGCAAGAGGTAGCCGCTGTGATGGTCAGTTATTTAGCTTCCAACTATTAAGCACCGTTGTGCTAGATACTTACGTTCACCAGCAGGACGTGTTTCTTCTCCACCAAGACATGTGAAATCATTCAACATATGCTGAAAATCGTTATTGACAGTCATTCCGCATTTCTGCGCATACTCACTACGTACTGCAGTCATGAAATGAGTGAACCGGCATCAGACTTGTGCGGGAGCTAATGCTTATTGACACAGATATATGGACCATGAGTAATTTGACAGTTTGTTGTCACTCTGTCTCATTCGTGTGACGCCAGAGCAAAGTTTCATTTGTTAATCACTCCATCTGTATCGATCATGAATCAAACGTGAGGAATGTCGGGGTATGTAACGAAATAGTAAGGAAAAAGGTGCATAAGAGAAATGTAATTACTTTACCGGTTTCGGGCACTTAATGCCCTTCTTCAGAATGTAACGCCTACCTTATTATTTGCAAGTGTCAGTAATAAGACGCAAACAGCAAAATACCGTGATTATGGGTTCATAGTGTTATTAGCTGATTATATCTTGTTCGGGCATGATGCTTGCACTTGTTGTTTCGTTTCTTTATACTAGTTTTGTATAGACATTAAGAACCATATGACCGCTGCAATTTGCTGTATGCATCTTATTAATGATATTGGCAAATAATGAGATATGAATAACCATCTGAAGGAGGCCACCAAGTGCCAGAAACCGGTAAAGAAATTAAATTCCTTTCATCCATCTGGTTGCTTATTATTTCGTTACACACAACTACAGTTGTTGATTTTGGATAAAATGTTAATACTATGGTCTGTCGGAAGTCTACAAAAGATTTAGCGGCAAACCCCTCGTGTATTTTCCTGTGAAGCTCCTAGCGCTGTTACTACAGATGGGAAACAATCAGGCGACTTCTAGTTAGCAGGACTGTCAAGCCTCTCCACCAGTACTTAGTGAGAAGCTGTGTTGTGTGCCTTTCGTTTTCATCATCGAAGCAGACGTATTTTTGTTGTTAATAAACTTGTTGAGACTTGATCACTGTTTTCCTGCGTGATCATCATGATACTCCTGAAGCCATTACGTGACGTCACAGTGTAGTAAAATTTTTTTCTTCTTTCATCTAACCAACGTAGGTCCACTTCCACTCCTATGGATCCTGTGGCGTCCATAACATACAGAATAACAAGAAATGCATCCAGCTCTTCTAATGGTGATGACCATTTTGCAACTTTTAACGCTTTGTGGTCCTCTGTTTCAGTGCTTTCCTGGAGATCATTTAGTTTTCCGCTCCTGCTAAGAGTTACATTATTAGTACTATACACTCACTACATTGGTCCATCGTGAGCTTCAGTCTCTGTACCGACAGTCAAATTACTGAGAGATGAATTTTTTCGTACATTGCGACACCTTTTAGAATATGCATAGCTCAGTTTTGTATCATTTAGTTGTACTCGTAACTATACTCTATTCTTCACTGTTATAATGCATATACTCTATTTGTCTTTTCGGTAATTTATTAAACACGACACACAAAAATGAGGGAGATATTAATCAACAGCTATGTAACTCCCATATGATACACAACAGTCTGATCAAGTCATCTGTAAAGCATACTCATGACATTTAATGGCAGACATTAACTTCCCTGCATTTTGAATAGTGTTTTACCTCCAGATTCCACATTTTACAAGCATCGTTGCTAAGCGCAAATACATAAAGAAAAGCAACATGAGTTCTGCTCACAAATAATGGTTTCAACAATAAATTTAATTTTAATGTAATTAATCAAGAATTGCAGGTTTCCGACATTAAATCGAAAAATATTCCCTGTACATAGAAGGAACTACATAATTACCATATATGGGCAGATGGTTCCAAAAACGAACAAAGCACATATACCTTTCCTTCAATCACAATGAAGATAATAATAGCAATCATGACAGTAATCATCGAATGACCTGGTAACCTCACATGCTGCAGTTGAATTTCTAGAAATAAAACATTAGTTTTCATAGAAAAAATGTCATATTGGCATCAGATCGGAGCTATGAAGACTAGTATGGTCCTTATATGACGCAGTCATGAGATTACAATAATATCCGCATTAGAAAGTGGCTTGTAATTAATCAGTTAATCGAGAGAGCAGGGTTTTCTCACAGCTTCTAGGTGCATCGTCGCATACAACAACACGATCAGGACGTTGCCAACTGGGAGTTTCCGTGGTCTATTGGGTTGATCGTAGTTCGATAATTGCGGGCTATAAGTTCGATTCTCACTTATGGCGTCCATTTTGAACATTCACGAAAAGACCTAATTCGCTTATGGTAACGCCAAGTCCAGAATGTTAGGTTGCACAGTGCTTCAGAATCCGCATTTAAAAAAATATCTCTTCGCTACCAACAGCGTCAGAGCCTTTTTAAATAGCGCCAAAACAAAGGCGGCAGCCGCCGAAGGCACAAACTCTGTAACCAGTAAACTAGCACTAAAAAGTTTATTTCATTTATTTTAGGAATGGTTATTTCGTTCACAGAGTTCATATTTAATTTGAATTTGAGACGTTGCAATATTTTGTTCTAGACTGGAATTCGAATTCGGATCTTTAGGAATGGAACGAATCTGGGTTGCAATCCTGGTCCTGCACAAGCATATTCATAACTTCATTTTACGCCCTAGCATGTGCACACTGGCCTACTACCGGAAAATAATTTGCATATTTAGTGTCTGTTCCTGGATAGTTAATAATAACGATAGGTACCGTTATTTCTAGTGAAACATGCGATCATCTCACTACTGGTGAGCAAGCAGTTGATACTTAACGTCTATTTATGGAAGGGAAACACAGAGAGTACGCACCGGGTTCGATTCCCGGGCAAGCAAAATAAAGTTGTACCCTGATCTCATATTGATACAGCTCGCTGCTGGTAAATAAATTCAATTTCAAACATCTGATTTTACTTAGTTAACAATCCGATAACGTGCTGGGCAAAAAATCCCGTCACAACATTTTAAATCACAGCATTCCAATTTTCAACACATGCATACTTGGTTACTTGCGAAGGAGAGTATGTTAAACGTCTTTCGTGGTTAGTTAACAGGGCGATAATGGTTTTGATGTAGTAGAAATAATTCCGTCACTTCGTTTCAAGTTCAGATGTGTTAACTAATTCTGGTGAAAACGTTTATATTTCACGTCTCTTTACGGCTAGTCAGCATTGATGATCGTTGCCTTGATCAAGTAACGGGCAAGTGCAAAAGTGTATTGTAGTTAGCAGTGAATACGTCTGCTGGTTCTGTCTAGATCCAAAACAAAAAATTTCGTCCTGTAAGTTTTAGTTCAAAAATGTGGGCAAATAATTCTTCATGAATAATTTGTACAGCCAAGTTACTGATTATACTCCATTAATATCGTGGTTTCTATAGAGCTTTTGTCGCTGTTTATCGCGTTTTCTTTAACTAGTTCCTTTAACGACCAGTTTATGCTAAAACCAATCGTTACTGGGACATTTAGCAGATGTGGGAAAACCTTATACAGAGGAAAAATACTTCGAACTGTCATAGACCATTATTACTCCAGACATTATCTCAGAATATCTTGTTCATGCAAACATTTACTTTGTTTAAGGATTGCTACGTAGTTTATGTGCCATAGTTAGTTGTTTCAGATTGTAATGAGATGGTAACGCTTTTGAAAATCATTCTAACCAGTGCAAGCGTTAGGGACTAACTCATCTCTACTTACGTGCTTTTCTAGTTATTGCAGTATCATGGCGTGATGTTACATCGCACTGATTGCCTTAAAGAACAGTGTTGTCTAGTGGTCTCTCGTGGTATCCATTTTGTATTGTCGAACGACTGTATCGCAATGCAATAAAGAGGACCCGCTGGGCAGCTACGTTATGTTGGTTGCATGCAAATCCGGTGGATCACAACTCAGGTCTTTCGGATACTTTTGCGCATGATAGTACATCTGATAAGGAAAAGGTTTCAAGATTTTATTGCTTCTCTAGTCTTAATGAAAAGGAGCAACAGTGAGACAAATCGAACGAAAAAAGATCAAATCTGGTTGATCTTTGATATGTGTGATATCAGAGATGGAGAGCAGCACATCGTTTGTTGATGATTTGGTGGATATCCTCTTATGGGATGCAAGGGAAAGCAGAATTTTGTAGTGACCAAATGAGATACTCAGGAAATTAAATACCTGCTCATAAAGTTTAAAATTTATCGCTCAACTCCCGCACTTAACACGCAGCACTTAGTGTTGGCAATCGACACACATGCAATGTACGTGAATAAAGAGTGTTTCTTATTTCGCAATTTTGTTCTAAATCTTGGTCTATCCAAACGACACTCTCTCTTCACTGGTATTGTTGCAAAGCGGAAGAGAGAAACAAATGAATAGCATCCAACCGTGTCTGGCCGTCTCGTAGCAACAGACTGCTATTAGACGCTGAGCGATAAGCTTGATCAAGCATGGCGATGTGTAAAGTATGGCAGTTTGTGGCGATAGGGTTAGTTGCAGCAGTTGCTGTGAGCGTAGTCAGTGTTAATAACTGTGTAAGAGATACGGCGCGCCCTTCCAGGACATCCAAGGTAGGCACAGAATCGGAAATGTCTGTGAGCGCGCCTGGAAACAGCGGGATACTTGAGAACGAGCCGTCTGCTCTGGATACATTCGAGGAGCTTAAGGAGTGGTTAGAGGTATTATGTGAATCTCTAACGGACAATAGTTACAGTTATTTCCCGTTTCGATAATATTTAATGTAGTAACTGTTATTTATTGAGCATTACATTACATTACAAGCAATGATTTAATTTCGTGTCTTGTTAGAGTGATAAACGTTTGGTAGAGGTGGTATCGGAAGTAGATATCTAATGTGTTGTTCAGTATTCTGTAGATGAATTAGTTACGAAGCCACAGTTTATGCTGTTAATTAGCGTCACATACAACTGTATTGTGCTGGCCATTTTACAGGAAATATCGGCAAGAGGCAGCGGCATACTTCAGGATGTGTTAGATCCTTTCCAGAAGAATGGACTCGTATTTCTCGATACGCTCAATGAGCTCGTGAAGCAGAAGATGAAGGTAATACAATAAACTGTATCCTACATAAGTTTTGTGACTGTTAGCGGTTGTAGTAGTATTTCATGTATCAATTGTTATTAAATAACTTTTAAGTTTTATTCCAACCAATGAATTTCTTTAGTGCTGCGTAGTAGTATCAAGGTTCTGTAGTAGTGAGACCGCTATGTATTATCAATTGTCCAGTTCACTGTAGATAAATTAGTGCAATCCCATCTTATACCCTGTTGAATCACATCTTAAACAACGGTATTAAATTTTACAGGAAGTGTCGGCGAAGGAGTCTGGAAAAGTCAGAATTATTCAGGACGACATGGAGACGACCCACGAGGAGGACCTCATCTTTCTGGATGTCTTCAAGGAGTTTATGAAATAGAAGATAAAGGTATGTTGAGAAATTCTATCTTTCATCAGTTATAGTAATACTTTGGGTTATGGTAATATTTAATGCAATAATTATTGTTTGTTAAGCTTCGTATTGTGTTTGAAACAATTATTTTACCTGGTCTCTTGTAATAGCTATAATCGTTCTTTAGAAAAGGAATCAGTCCGCTTTAGACGGTTTTCAGTACATGAGTGGCGGAGGGTACTTCTGCTACGACTGACTGATCCTCGGTTCCTGCTGCACTCGTGGATGGCTCTTGGAAAGAATGACTGTCGCTAACCTTCTATATTAGCTCTAGCTTCCCGAATTTTCTTGTAGTGGTCGCTTAATGAGATGTACGTGGGAGGAATCAATATGTAGTCCTACTCTTCCTGGAAAGTGATCTCTCGAAATTTCAATAGGAAACGTCTGTGTGATGCACCGCACCTCTCCTGTAGCGCCTGCCACAGGTGTCTGCTTATCTTCTCAGCAACGCTCTCGCGTCAACTAGGCGATCCTGTGACGGTATGCGCCACTATTCTTTGGATCTTCTCTGTCATTTCTGTCAATCCTACCTGCGTCTCGTTATAGGATAAGAAAGTAATTCTAACTTATGTCGTTTGTTATCGTGATCATACTCGTTTCTTTGAAAGTACCTACACAACATGATGAAGGCTGTAATGTTCAGACGCAAAAATGTACCACACAACACAGAGTAATGCAAGAAACGTAGTACGTAGGAATGACCTTTTTCTATGTGGTTCACACTGAAGATATTTTTTTCTGTTGGTGTCCACAGAGTCTTGTGAAAATGCGTGATGTGGGTCCCGATGAGTACTTGTACCTCAGGAATACCATCATCCCAGCGATGCGAGAAGCTGTGCTGTCAGTCCGTCGAACAATGAAGGCCTATGATCGTGAAGTCGCTGCAAGATACATGCGGGAGAGCATTGAAGAGACTATTAAGTGGGTCAAGGAAAATCGTGACTTAATGGTTCAGCACTTGATCTGGTACTTAGTGCTGGTGTGGGCCGTTGCACATCATTTCCTAATGGTGATGTGCGTGCATCGATGGTTCTTAAACGAGTGAGAATGAATACCATCCGCAACAAAAAATGTTACTTCAGTTTCTTTATGTTCTTTCAAGTGTAAAGTTGAGTTCTGTTTCAGTTTGTGTTATGTTCTGTGTTCAAGTTCAATGTTTTTTCACGTTTCGTTTCATTCGTTGTTTTTCATGTTCATTAATAATGATACTTTATCAAATTAACGGTCTGTGCATTATTTATTCATATTTTTGAGACTGAAGCCTTGACTGAATCAGAGTTCCAACTATGAAAATTCAGAGATATTTCGGGGATAACTCCAGATGATGCTTGTGTAATAGACGCACGATCGCCGGCGGTTCGTTACAGAGTAGTGATGTAATTTTGTTTTATATGAATTTTAATCGCGGTGTCTCTGGTTTCTGTGGAAATGCGGTCAGAGCAGTAAAGGAGCCTGCAGTTTGCAATAACAAAAATGGACACCACCCAACGCACAACACAGGGTAATGTAACAACCCAGAGACGAAATATTAATCTGCTGTTGTTATCGTCACAGCGGGAACAGCTGTGCATAACGCAGTTATACTTTTTCTCCGCTGCGTTTATGAACCCATACTCGAGGTGCATATCGGTCAGTTCTTCATTACCAGTAAACCTGTCAGTATACAACGGTGTATCACTGTTAACGTACAACTAACAGTGCTGAGAAAAAAAAACAGCAGACAAAAGCGAACAATACTGAAGACAAGCTTGAAGCGGAAGAGTAAAATGGGTACTACTGCCGTCGACGACGGGACCCGTGAGCGAATAGAAACAAGACACACACAGATACAAAGGCAACTGGGGCAAAAAGAAAACAATAAATTTGAATACCTCTGTCACTAGCCGCCGGAGTCTTTGTTATCCTAATACCAAAATATTCCGGATGTATCACTGAACAACTTCTGAAAGTGTAGCCTTAGAATTCTGGTCCACCCCGTATGTTGAATGTCCGTTGACAAATTTAATATCTTTTACATTTTTGCATTTACGTTATCATGTTAATGTTATTGTACATTTTCGTTAATATTAAGAAATGACAAATCCTTCAAGTTGGAATACTGAACACTTTGCGACCAACAAAACTCCATTAAATATACAATGTTTCCTGTTTTACTACATAAAAATAGTAACATCTTTGAAGACTTGAAAATGACTGACAGACCTTTTAGTAACAGTATCAGAAAGTCAAATCAGGAACTTAAACACATCCTAAATAATAAATGTTTTTTTGATGAAAAAATTACAACTGGGAGATACTCGTTGTTTCTATTTATTGTCATAGGTTTCGTTTTCCTTTTTTCCCAGTTGGTACACGTGTTTGTACATCTACATTAAAGAAATTAGATACTGGAGTGGTCTCGAACGCTGGACCTCACCCTCGCTAACATTGTATTTTCCCGGTCTGGCTTCATTAAATTTAATGTTCCTCTTCGGAACTGTGAAATTGGAAAGAAATATGCCGTGGCAAGAGTTACTAGTTTAGGGTCACAACTGGAATTATTAAGTATTAATAATTTTAAAGTATCAAGAAATATTTAACTGAGGATGTAATAGATTCAAAAGCACGACTTTAAAGCTACGACACCAGTCTTGCACCGGCTTTTCTCTTCATGTATAATCTGGCTTCGTTGTGTTCTTCCCTCGACATTTCTTTAACCGTCCATATTCGTCCATACCTTCATTTCTCGTGAAGACAACGACGAATGATCGACCTGCTCACACTTAGATGGAGGACGTTCCTAATCTCTGTACTGGACCTGAAAGGATCTTAACACTATAGTGGAGTATACTATAGCCCTGATCCACCGGGGTAGTCTGTGGAGACTCAGGGCGACGAAGGCGATGGACGAGGCTTTTCCTCTTCACTCAGAAATTCATTGTAAATTTTCTGTATTCTAGGAGAAGGGAACAGACAGTGATACAGTATTGATCTTCATAAGGCGCAAGAACGCGATCTTCCTCGAGTTCCTTGAATTGTCATACTTCATAAGTACGAATCTACTGACGAGGCAGGAGGACACGAAGCATGATGCAAGGTGGAGAGCGTTTCTTTCGCCTCAGATGTCAAATTCATTCAATTTACATGCTTTGAAAAAATATTTAAGAAATTATTTACTTGAGAGTATTGTTTAGAGTATCGTGTAAAAAACATATGTAGTACTAATAATGGCACCGTTTTCATACATTAAACGTAAATTTAGATTCAAGTTGTGATACAGGTCATTTTTCTGCCTGTCATAGTTTATTCATCTATTTATCTAAAGTATCTTCAGCATCACAATAATACGGGATAAAACTATAAAACATCAACAAGAGGGAAAATGTAAAATGATAAGAAGAAAAACCACAAGAATATAAACTTAGTGCCAGAAACAATAACTTAATATGTTGCCCACGAAACGCCGAATCTATTATACTACACAACCTTAACAAGAGAACAGAGCATAATAAATGAAACGCAGCAAAAAGGATACCCATTGCTGACCACGGGCCACAAATTGTGAGAGAGAAATTCATTCTATTCAAGCTGTTAAAAGAGATCAAACAGTCACAAAACACAATAAGCAACAAAAGAAAAATTCTGAAAATTTAACAATATATGACCCACAGCTGTCTCACCGTTCTGATGATGTGTGCTCTTACCAAATTTAAAAGGGCCCAAGTAACACAGTCATCTACACAACACAGGTTTACACTGAAAGGAACTTCCACAACCTTCTGTAACTCTTGCAGCCGAAGAATTGTGATCTAGGGGCGCTGGCAGTGTAGCTCAGCGTGTTCGGTTAGAGAGGGGCTGGCCCTCTGTAGTAAGAAAACTGAGTAAAAGAATCAACCATCAACTTGAACGGATGTCGTATGACGCCCGCCCAGACAAAACGCAACGACCATTAAGGAACAAAAAAAATAAATAAAAAAAGGGTAGCGCCTTTCATTAATAATCAAGACGTCCTCGGACCCGTGTTTGAACCCCGCCACAGCTTAAATTTTGACTAAAATTCTTCTGCAATGGCGACAGAAGACTTCCGACAGAAGAAGTTACCTTCGTTCTGCCAACGGCTTTGCCAAAGAGGGTGGAGTTGTCGACAGGTGGGAAACTGCCCCGTCAGGCGAAAGAATCAGCGGTGAACAACGGCAAGAGGATGCACTAAAGACACGACGTGTGGCCTGTAGCTGAAAAAGTGCCATGATGATCTCTCCATTGGCAAAAGAGGCAGACTACACCCCATTCAGAACTGCTGGAGGGGATTGCCAATTAGGAGGTGCCCATGAAAACAGGACTGAATATCCAACGAATGATTAACTTTCTACGACTCGAGGGGTGGTATATCATAAGTTTAAACGTGATAGGGAAGCGAGGGATTCCGCAAAGGGAAATCGTGAGACTCAGTCTAGATATAGTGGGTGTCAGTGAAGCGAAATGGAGAATGGTGGAGATTTCTGGTCAGATGGGTATAAGTTAATGCCAACAGTAGCAGAATATGTTACAAAGGGTGTAAGTGTGGTTTTGAATAAGAAGGTAGGATAGAGAATGAGTTACTGTGAACAGTTCAGTGGTGGGGTTGTTGTCATCAGAATCGACAGCAAACCAACACTGACAACGGTAGTTTATGTACATATCCCGAAGTAGCAAGCTGAAGGTAAAGGAAGAGAGAACGTAAATGAGAATATTGAATGAGTAATGTAGTACGATGAAGGGAAATTAAAATGTAATAGTCATGGGGCACTGGAACGTGGTTGTAATGGAAAGAGTAGAGGAAGGGGATATAGGAGAATAGGGGCTTGGTACTAGGAACGGGAGAGGAGAAAAACAGAGAATGCCTTGCAGTTCTACCTGTTTACCGGTGAAGCGGGTTTCACAAACCACGGGGCAGTGGATCTACGGAACATGCATTACTGGTCCGTGGACAATCCTCGCTGGCTCAGACAGGTAGAGCGCCAGCGACCGTGGACTGTAAATGTATGGTGCGGAATCAATAGCGACCACCTCATCGGTCCTCACTTCATTGCAGGGGCCCAAACAGTTGCAACATACACCGCGTTTCTACAGAATGCTCTGCCAACGTTGCTCGAAAATGTCCCACTGGAAACGCGTCGACGTATGTGGTATCAGCATGATGGTGCACCTGCAGATTCCGCAATTAACACTAGGCTGACCCTTGACAGGATGTTCGACGGGCGTTTCATAGGACGTGGAGGGCGCATAAATTGGCCAGCCCGTTCTCCTGATCTTACACCTCTGGACTTCTTTCTGTGGGGTACGTTAAAGGAGAATGAGTACCGTGATGTGCCTGCAACCCCAGAGGACATGAAAAAACGTATTGTGGCAGCCTGCGGCGACATTACACCAGATGTACTGCGGCGTGTACAACATTAATTATGCCAGAGATTGGAATTGTGTACAGCAAATGATGGCCACCACATTGAACGTCTATAGGCCTGACATGTCAGGACACACTCAATTCAACTCCGTAATTCAAAAACGGAAACCACGTGTGTACGTGTACTTCACCCCTCATGGTAAAGTACATGTGCGTCAGTGAAAAAGACCGCCGGCCCGTGTGGCCGTGCGGTTAAAGGCGCTTCAGTCTGGAACCGCGTGATCGCTACGGTCGCAGGTTCGATCCTGCCCCGGGCATGGATGTGTGTGGTGTCCTTAGGTTAGTTAGGTTTAATTAGTTCTAAGTTCTAGGCGACTGATGACCTCCGAAGTTGAGTCGCATAGTGCTCAGAGCCATTTGAACCATATTTTTGAAAAAGACCAATAAAAGGTGTTAGCATTTGGACGTAATGTGCTGTTCCAGTCTCTTCTGTACCGAAGGTCCATCACCGTTCCCTTTGGATCACTACGTAATTCGATGCTCTCCGATACACACGATCGAACAGCGGAGGAGGGGTACTCAAGCGTCGACTTTAGGTTACAATATCTCCGGATGTAATTAACATTTTACATTGCAAATAACGGCACTGATTACGTATTTGTTTATATGTTCAGATGTGCTAACAAAACTAACGGGGTCCCATTTAGAAAAACGTAGGTTTGTGTTAAAAAACATACTTCCGTGAATTTTTTTATGGTTTGTATTAACCAATTACACCAGCCCCTCTCCTCAAGTTCGGTCTGTGGAATCGATTCGTCAGTATTTGATGTGGTTTACGAAATATATCCAGTGGTAATGTTAGGTGACTCACCTTGTATATATAGTTGACAGTTGATGGTTGGTGTGATGACACATTATCTGAGAATCCAGTACTGCAGGGCAAATGATGGGCTATGCATGGGGATCGTATCAACGTGTACCGCATCAAAACAGCCTGAAGATGACGCAATGAAGCGTCGAAACAAAATAAAATAAAATCATAAGAACGGCTGTAGGTGCTTTATTTTTTGTCACCATAGTAAACGGCCGTCGTTCCAGAGATGTCCTGCTAAAAGGATGGACATACAAAAACTACACAACTGGCAGGCCTGAAAGGACACAAGGACTTCTTCCAGCCAACCAACATCTGTGTTCCTCTGCCAACTGGAAAGGCTCGAAGAAGTCAAACATGGGCAAATGGTCTTCTCCTTCACCAACTCGATGAGCCTCTTCGACGTTGTCGCGTGATACCCTTTCTCGGCCCAGCTCCGTGTCACATGTGGACACCACTAACCGTGTTTCTGCCCTGGAGTCTGCAGGCCGACAGAAGGAGAATACTGACGCCTCTGTAGACCTCACGGAGCAGGATCCCCCGGCCTCCGTGCCCTGTAGCAGCCAATGTTCGACGGCTGGCACTCAGCAGCCACCGACGAGGCACCCATCATCTTTTCCTCGTCGTCACTCTCCTACAAAGGAACTTTCGCGGTCTTCGATCCAAACAAAGAGGATTTACGGCTTCTCTTAGTTCGCAGCATCCGCTTGTTCTCTGCCTCCGGGAAAGAAAATTGCTGCCTCATGACTACTCTGACCTCCCGCATTTCTTCACAGTGCGTTTCACTTTCCTCCCGAGGACTGTATTGCAGCTCATGGGGTAGTCATGCTGCTGCTTATACGGAATGACCTTCATAGTGTAATGTAATAAAATAAAAATTATTTGTGATTCCTCTTCTTTGCTATGAGCGTAATGTAATAAAATGAATATGAGCCATGACTTACATGAAAAAGAAACACACATTAATGCAATGGCTCAGCATAAAAGAGAAATAACTGATGTAAGAATATTATTAACAGTGTAATATGTTGTTCAATTTAGCCCGACGTGTATGAGCACTCAGTAAACTAGCCCAATTCTCAGGGTAGTTACGCAATCGTCGATAGTTAATTGCCCTTTTCTTATTTACCCAACACTAGAGATATTATTCCACGGTCGTGAGAAGTCGTGTACTTATTGTACCAGAGAATATTTGCCAAGTCTGTTAGATGTACACTACTGCAATACGTAACTTAACATCGTGGTTTCGTCTCGATTCCCCAATATAAGATAACAAGAGTAGCATCTACAAATGAAATCCTACAATGGAACTGGAATCCTGTGAGCAGACCTGTTCTGCCTGGGGTGTTATCTCGTTATATAAAGAAAATCTGTAAGTAAAATTCTAAATTATTAGTAGCTGCCTCCGGTGTCGTGGGATCTGAAACAAGGTTAATTTTCGTAACCGACGGCATGTCTCGTGGATGAGGTAAAAGAAAAATGTTAAAGATGTTTCTAAGATGGCTCCTAAAAGTGAAAATTCTTTGTTAAGGCCCATATCTACTTAGGACAATGCAGGTGTCAGACTACCAATTGCATGACCACATACACAAATTCTTTTGACGAAATAACCATTATATTTTTCGAGTTTTAAGTACAACTTCCATTATCAGCTGGTACAGCAAAATGAGCTTTACACAAGAACGTCCTCTTAGGTCCGAAGGCAAGCAGATAAGATAAGTGAAAGACAAAGGAAAGTTAGTTCATGCATATAAGTGCAAGAGTCCATGGAATAACCTGTCCATTGTAGTTCTATCTCTTCTTCTTTGGCGTACTTGTCGTTTATTTATAAAATTTGTCGTAATATTTAGCTCAGCTTTTGTAAAACCCAAGTCCACCCAGGAGAAACAGTACAATAGTCAACACATCTCCGGGTCGACTCGCCTTCAAATTATTGCAGTTCGCCTTTTTCTTCCACACCTGACATTTTCCCTTCGTACTGCATCCTTCCATCATTCGATGTCACCGGGGAAGACTTTCTCCAGCTTATTGGACAGTTACCTCACCCCTTTCTACTGCATCGTGACATTAATAAGCACAATGCCTTCGGGGTTCCCTCAGTACCTGGCCGAGAGGTGCCCTCTTGGCTGACTTTCTCTATCAACATATTCTCGTCTGCCTTAACACAGGAGCACCAACGTTCCTCTCTGACTCTATGCACACCTATTCCCATTTGGACTCCACCAATATGCACACCTAAGCCGCGGCTTACTAAGGTAGACTGGGGGCTTTCCTCCTCCCTGCCGAACTGCGACGAACAACATTCCCCCAGTTGTGATAACCAGACAGAATATCTTACAAACGTTATTCTTACCGCCTCAGAACATTCCATTCCTCGTACTTCCTCTTTACAGCGCCACGCCCCAGCCCCTTGGTGTACTGAGGCGTGTGACGACGCATTTTGCGCCCGATGATATGCTCTCCTCGTTTTTAACCATCATCCTTGTGTCGTGCGCCCGCACTTAGTTTCGCGTAATTCCCGCGGATTTAGGATCCCTCTGGCCCCAAGAGTGCATGGAGCGTTACTGTCGCCGGTAGAGGGCAGGTCGGAACAGAAGGTAGTTAAAGGCTGCGGCGACTTGGAGAAGAGGAGAGTGTGACACGGGCGGCGAGGAACGCAAGTGAGGCGGCGTGTTGTGGCCAAGGGGTCTGCCGTGGCCCTTTGGCAAGAGTCTTTGCTCACTGTGAGTGTGGCGGTGCCGAGTGTTGGTCGCAACTGTGAACATCGCTCGTCGAAAGATACTTCGGCAGGAAACACAATATTCGGCGTGTACTCTTCTACTCTGGCTGCAAGCAGTTTGTGTCAATTGTGGTGCCGGGTTGGAGTCCGGTGTGACCTTTGCAAGTACTGGAAGCGTTGGCGTCTGCTGGATAATACCCGAGGGTTTCTGACTACGAGTAATCCTCGTTACATCCTTCTCCCGGCGCTCTCTAAGCAAGAGTTTGTCAATGGGCGCTGCATTTTACGAGAAATTACGGTGAGCTTCCGATAGGTGTGTACGTCACTTGGTGTCGCGTGGTGGCTATTTTGAGTCCTTATCCTGGTCGCCCGTTGTTATATATATGTATGTATTATTTATGAAGACCTTCCCTGATACTACTTGACTTCAGTTCTGAAAAGGTGTGGGCTTGTAGCTGTCACCATTCCAAACTGATTTTACAATCGAAGGGTATAAAATGCAGATGTAATTTTTCTGATTAGCGAATTTTACTTTGTTGTCAGAATTGTTTAATCTGTCTACCTTATTTCTGAGTCATGTCTATAGTTACCTGTCGGCTAGTATCATGAGCTCGAGCTGTTTACTAAACAGTTTGCATCTACTAAAAAAAAAGAAAAACACTCAGTAGTCAAGTCAAAGCTCCCTGCATAACGTTCGTACTTCCCTGCGATTGCAGATTGTTTAAATTTTGCTAAATAATTAACGAGTTGTCTTTGTGTTACAGTCTGGGTGATTGTATCTCTTGTTAACTGTGGTCTAGTTAAAGATGTCTGTGTAACGTGACTGAAATTTTTAATGAAGGTTCCCAGTACTGTGGTAGCGACAACCGCCGTCCTATGTTAGTAGACAAGGAGAAATTATCGTTCCTGGCGTTGATTCTGCCAAAGCCTCTATCATCATAAATTTTAACCACATTTGGCAATCATTTTGGTTACTTCGAAGGCAATGGCGTTTTCATAATTACTGGCAATAGCCGATGGTTGATATTTGTGATATATTCATTTGATCACATGTTTTGCTGTTTGTAATTTAAATGTATTTCTACTTCATTTAATATTCTTTACTAAAAAGAAGTAATTTTATACTGTTGCCGTTTTGAGGTGTTTGCTATCAGCTGTGTTATGGAAATGTAGCCATTTCAGTTCTGGAGGCAATTTGTTAATGTTACTCCTGGAGTTTTGCTTTTTAAAAATAGATTCATTAGTGTTGTTAGGAACGTTAATAAATTCGTTATGGCTCACTACCTTAGACTCAACACCAGCTGCCTACCGCGTTTCAATCCTACCATGCAAACTGCGTTCATTATAAATACTTGCGTGCGCAGCGTCGTCACGTTCTTCAGGACAGCTAAAACGCTAGCTCGATTTTGTTCACTAGTTCTCTTAATAGTTCCACCCCCTCTTCCGTCATGTGGGCGAACCTCCGACGGCTCTCTGGGACCAAGATGCATTCCCCAATCTCCGGCCTGACAGTAGCAGACGATGTCATAGTGAACCGTATCGCTATCTCCAACACGTTGGGCGGCATTTTTGAGGAGATTTCGATCTCCTGTCACTATCAACCTGACTTTCTCCATCGGAAAAGAGCAGAGGAGTCTCAGGAGAAAGCCTTCTAGTCTCAGAATCATGAGTGTTGTACAATGCCATCTTTACTGTGAGGGGGCTAGATCATGATTTCATTTCATCCTGATCCTTCGCCCCAGGGCCAGACGATGTCCACATGCAGATGTCGCAGCACCCTTCTCTTAGGGGAAAGCACTTTCTGCATCATAAGTACAACTGCAGCTGGGCAGAGGTCACGTTTTCAGTCGCTGGGATGAAGCCAGCTTCATACCCATACCTTCCTTCTAGCTACCGCCCCATTTCTCTCACCAGCTGTGTCTGCAGGACAATGCAACGTATGATTCATGACCAGCTGGTATGGTCGCTCAAGCCTTGCAATTTACTAACCACAGCATAGTGTGCACTCCGGCACCAGCTACTTTGAATTACAGGGTAGTATGTCGATTTTATTTAAGTGCTAGTACTTAAGTAACAAAAGTAAAAATAATTTCAATTTCAGAATAACAACATTGAGTAACAGGACAGCTGTCAGTTCCCTTAAAATTTACTACTTAAATTAGTGTTTTGAGTTTTGTCATTAAACAGAGTGATCTTCCAGTCTGAACAAAACAACCCAGTTAAGCTTATTCATTTAAAATTTTACCACTTAACTTTGAGCTTTACGTACTTGTCATCAAAGAGAAAAACCAACAAATTTACTCTTGCAAATGGCGAAACAACAATACGTGATGACTTGCAGTACCTCGAGCCGACAGCCACCTATTCAGCACCCGGGAATCTACATTGATGGTACCTGCTCCGTTGCAGACGGTTTACCAGCGTGTTTTGCTGTCAGTATAGGAACCGGTTGTTGGTGAACTCAAGCCATCAGCTGATAACATTAAGCAAGCACCACATACAGGACCCTTCCATGTTTACATATAAACCTTCCTGCTTCCGCAACAGATATAAGAAAGAACCGTTAATCCACACTAGAGTATGGGAGACAGGACACGCCACATTTCTCAAAGCAGTAGCAAACGAAAGTTGCAATACGCACTTGCAGTGGTGCATCGAAGTAGAACTCAGACACTCGTGGTGGATTCCCAGTCGAACACAGACATCCCACTGGCCCCCTTTCCCCGCTCTCTGGTACATCAAAACAACTGCCGAATACCGACAGCCAAGGCGCGGCCGCGTGCACGGCACGTGATTGCGTCAAACCTCCTTAGAGAGAGAACCTCTCCCGTTGACGGCCCACAGCTCACTTTTCAAGGGCAAGAGAAGAGAACTTTTTCTGTGCTCGAACGAGTACGGGCTCTGACTTTAGCCACATAGATACGACTGTAAGTAGGCTGTTTAGGTTTTTATGTTGCTAACGCCACGTAGCGCTCTATATGAGAACACTGACTGTTCTGTGTGAAGTCTGTGGCTGGTTTGTAGCGTTGGAATATTCGCTATTGTAGCGTTGGGCAGTCGGATGTGAACAGCGCGTAGTGTTGCGCAGTTGGAGGTGAGCTGCCAGCCCAACGTAAAGTCCCGAGTGACTGGAAAAAAGCGCAGGTGACGCCTGTATATATGAAGGGTAGAAGGACGGATTCTCAAAATTACAGACCAATGTTCTTAACATCGGTTTGTTGCAGGATTCTCGAACATATTCTCAGTTCGAATATAATGAATTTCCTTGAGACAGACAAGTTGCTGTCCATGCATCAGCACGGCTTTAGAAAGCATCGCTCCTGCGAAACGCATTTCGCTCTTTTTTCACATGATATCTTGTGAACCCTCGATGAAGGGTATCAGACGGATGCCATATTCCTTGACTTGCGGAAAGCGTTTGACTCGGTGCCCCACTGCAGACTCATAACTAAGCTACGAGGATATGGGTTTGGTTCCCAAGTACGTGAGTGGCTCGAAGACTTCTTAAGTAACAGAACACGGTACGTTGTCCTCGATGGTGAGTGTTCATCGGAGGTGAGGGAATCATCTGAAGTGCCCCAGGGAAGTGTGGTAGGTCCGCTGTTGTTTTCTATCTACATAAATGATCTTTTGGGTAGGGTGGATAGCAATGTGCGGCTGTTTGCTGATGTGCTGTGGTGTACGGGAAGGTGTCGTCGTTGAGTGAGTGTAGGACGATACAAGATGACTTGGACAGGATTTGTGATTGGTGTAAAGAATGGCAGCTAACTCTAAATATTGATAAATGTAAATTAATGCAAATGAATAGGAAGAAGAATCCTGTAATGTTTGAATACTCCATTAGTAGTGTAGCGCTTGACACAGCCACGTCGATTAAATATTTGGGCGTAACATTCCAGAGCGATGTGAAGTGGGACAAGCATGTAATGGCAGTTGTGCGGAAGGCGGATTGTCGTGTTCGATTCATTGGTAGAATTTTGGGAAGATGTGGTTCATCTGTAAAGGAGGCCGCTTATAAAACATTAATACGACCTATTCTTGAGTACTGCTCGAGCGTTTGGGATCCCTATCAGGTCGGATTGAGGGAGGACATAGAAGCAATTCAGAGGCGGGCAGCCAGATTTGTTACTGGTAGGTTTGATCATCACGCAAGTATTACGGAAATGCTTCAGGAACTCGGGTGGGAGTCTCTGGAGGGAAGGAGGCGTTTTTTCGTGAGCCGCTACTGAGGAAATGTAGAGAACCAGCATTTGCGGCTAACTGCAGTACAATTTTACTGCCGCCAACTTACATTTCGCGGAAAGACCACAAAGATAATATAAGAGAGATTAGGGCTCATACAGAGGCATATAGGCAGTCACTTTTCCCTCGTTCTGTTTGGGAGTGGAACAGGGAGAGAAGATGCAAGTTGTGGTACGAGGTAGAGAAGATGCAAGTTGTGGTACGAGGTACGCTCCGCCATGCACCGTATGGTGTATTGCGTAGTACGTATGTAGATGTAGATGTAGACATGTGTCCATCAGAAAGAGTAATAATATATATATATATATATATGATGACTTTTGAACATTATTAAGGTAAATACATTGTCTGTTCTTTATCAAAATCTTTCATTTGCTAACTATGCCTATCAGTAGATAGTGCATTCAGTAGTTAGAATCTTTTATTCAGCTGTCGGTATTGGCGCGCGCTGTATTGCAGTTGTTTGAGTAACGAAGAATTCTGTGAGGTAAGTGGTTCATGCAAGGTATAGGTTATTGTTAGTCAGGGCCATTCTTTTGTAAGGATTATTGAAAGTCAGATTGCATTGGGCTAAAAATACAGAGCGTTTCAAAAAGAAAGAGCAGATTTCAAACATTTATTTCTCAAAAACTACAAATGATAGAAACACAATTCAAACGTTTCTTGTCAGAGAAAGGTTCAAAGTTTTTCAATGGTCCGCGCAGAAGTTCCATGCAAATCCGCAGTGGCGCTGGCGTTTGTTTGTAGGAAAATGGCGACGACACCACAGGAACGATCATTTTGTGTGCTGCAATTTGCAAAGTTAGAGTCCATTGTTGGTGTGCAACGTGCATTCCGCCGTCAATTCAACAAACAGCCGCCTCGTCATAAGCAAATTTATGAGTGGCATCACAGATTCGTAGAAGATGGTTGCATCTGCAAGCGAAAAAGCACGGGTCGTCCACGCACATCGGATGAAAATGTCGAGCGTGTCCGTGCAGCTTACGAAAGGAGCCCTAGAAAATCCACGGCACGGGCAAGTCACGAACTAAACATGTCTAAAACAACGGTATGGCGCGTTCTGAGTAACCGTCTGCACATGAAGCCGTACAAACTGCAGTTATTGCAAGCATTGCGTCCTGACGACCACAACAAAAGGTTCGAATTTTCAACTGCAATTCTACAGGACATGGAAGAGGACAATTTTGCCGAACGATTAATTTTTTCAGATGAATCAACGTTTCACATTTCTGGTAAAGTTAATCGGCATAACGTACGAATTTGGGCGAGTGAAACTCCGAGGGACGTTATTCAACATGAAAGAGACTCACCAAAGGTTAACGTCTTTTGTGCAATTTCGGTAAACAAAGTTTATGGACCTTTCTTTTTCATGGAGAAAACTATCACAGGAACCATTTACCTGGACATGTTAGAAAACTGGCTATTTCCTCAACTTCAGGAAGATTCAAATCACTTCATCTTCATGCAAGATGGCGCCCCACCACACTTCTCTGAACCTGTACGACGGTACCTAAATAACACCATTCCAGGACGGTGGATTGGAAGAGCAGGAGCACAAGATCAATGTCATCGTCTGTGGCCTCCCAGGTCACCAGACCTTACTCCCTGCGATTTTTATTTGTGGGGGTACATAAAGGACTGTGTTTATGTCCCACCTATGCCCGCTACTCTTCAAGAGGTACGACATCGAATTGTTGCGGCCGTGAATTCGGTAACTAAAGACCAGTTGCGTCGTGTGTGGCAAGAAATGAGATACCGGTTTGATATTTGTCGTGTAACAAATGGTGCTCATATTGAGGTACAGTTTTGATATTTGTTGTGTAACATTTGGTACTCATATTGAGTGAAGGACCGTTGGAATTGTGTTTCTATCATTTGTAGTTTTTGAGAAATAAATGTTTGAAATCTGCTCTTTCTTTTTGAAACGCCCTGTATAGTGTGTCAGCTTAGTGTTGATCAGAATATGTAAAGAGAGAAATGTCTGAGTACGTTCAATTGTGTCCAGCTGTTTGAAAATCAAATAACGTAAGAGGTTTATCAGCACAGTAATTCATTAACTTTTCTAATGGAATGTTTTACAACTACACGGTCGATTGACAGGTCCTATCGACAAGCACATATCAAGAAGAGTGTGTATCAATATTTGCCCCGCACACATTGGTTGCATCTCTATACACAACGAAGTAAGGACTTCAACACTACTTGACTGAAAGGCAGAACGCGTACAATTCTTAAATGACAAAAATCTTGATGTGTCTGAAGACGTATCACTATGAACCTACCACCAAACTACAAAGAGCAGATATTCGGGTGAAAGTCAACGCTTTGAGGTCATAATCGACAATCTAGCCAATGTGACACAGGGGTTGAACAACACCGCAAAGAAAGACTTGCCTCTATGAATATCCGGTGTGTGTACTCCATTTACGGGACACTTTGTAGAGCTCGTGAAGCTTTAAAAGCAGCATATTAAATTCTCTTCATTTCAAGCAACAGTATCGGAATTGTGAGTCCGCCTTGATGCTAAAAATCTTATTTTCTGTTATCTTATTTATGCCCGAAACTTGATTCACTGACAAGTATCACCATCATCAGTGGGTTCTTTAAATCTAAAACATGCAGAAAATACCATAGTTATACAAAAACAAAAAAGTGGTTCAAATGGCTCTGAGCACTTTGGGACTTAACATCTGAGGTCATCAGTCCCCTAGAACTTAGAACTACTTAAGCCTAACTAACCTAAGGACATCACACACATCCATGCCGGAAGCAGGATTCGAACCTGCGACCGTAGCGGTCGCGTGGTTCTGACTGAAGCGCCTAGAACCGCTCGCCACACCGGCCGGCCTACAAAAACACCGCATCATTTTTACTGTTCGTTTTTTTAAATATACTTATCTAAGAGTACTTTATACTATCTTGTTATTGCGTTGGCGTGTTTTTAAGAACTATTGTCATTGATTGCGGCATATTTTCTGTGCTTTTACCATCGCCGTTTTTTCTCAGCATACATCATGTCATCTGCAACTGTGTAGGTGACTGTTAGTGAAGAAATAATAAAAGGTGACAGACGAATGTCAATGCAATACTCTTGGGGGGGCGGTAGTGTTGTGGAATACGGTTTTGGTGTATACCGGGCTGTTACTTAGTTATTCGTGTACTCACTTTAGTTGGACGTATGTAGCTGATTCGATACGAAGGAAACTAAACTTTCGCACTTTGTTTATGATTCAGAACATTACATCACCTTGCTCTTGCCGTGTATCGCGAGAGATGTGCGAGTAGGCTATGTTGCGAGTAGGCTATGGTAACTGCAGCGAGAGTTACAATGACTTCTGTTACTTACTTATGTTTCCGTACGTGATGGGAAGTGTGTCTTTTGCATGCATGTGCTTTCCGTTCTGCATCCTCGGTCAGTTCTCCCAGAGCGGTAAAGAGTCAGTTGCTGCAAAGTGTTGTGTTTTTATTACATTTTTCCATTCCACTATGGCGTTTAGTATGTAGTAATTTTCCTATGGGTAACGGCCTTGCCGCAGTGGATACACCGGTTCTCGTGAGATCACCGAAGTTAAGCGCTTTCGGGTGTGGCCGGCACTTGGATGGGTGACCATGCAGGCCGCCATGCGCTGTTGCCATTTTTCGGAGTGCACTCAGCCTCGTGATACCAATTGAGGAGCTACTCGACCAAATAGTAGCGGCTCCGGTCAAAGAAAACCATCATAACGACCGGGAGAGCTGTGTGCAGATCACACGCCTCTCCTATCTGCATCCTCAATGAGGATGACACGGCCGTCGGGTGGTCCCAATGGGCCACTTGCGGCCTGAAGACGGAGTGCTTAACTTTCCTCTATTTTTAGTTGTCGGTATAGACTGTTGTTGTGTTTCCGAATATGTAGATGGCTTTCTACAAGCACTGTTATCCATAGCTCAACCAGCCACCTGACTGCATAAATATGCCAGTTTCACAAACATGCTCCACAGGACAAACAGAACACCTCTTAAACTAGAGAGCTACGCATAAGAACTACATATAATCAAACAAATTGCTGCTGACAACGACTACAAAACAGACATCACAAACAAACTCTACAACAAGGTAAAAATGAAACCTAAAAACAGCGGCCACTCACTCAAGAGCACAACCAAAGGACCTGAAAACCAGAGACAGTAGACACAAACAACACAGCAGACCACACCACATCAGAAAAAAGAGACAGATGGTACACTCTAACAAACAATAACAAAATATCACATAGAACAGGAAACATCTTGAAAAAGCAAGGGATCCCAGAAACATTCAGAACAAGCAACACACTTCAGAAAAGGCTAAGACCAGAAATAATATCAGGAAAATTCAGCCACTCTGGAATATATTAGGTCACGTGCAACTCCTGTCAGGACCAGTACATAGGACAAACAAGCAGAAATATCCGAACGAGGTACACAGATCACACGGGGGTGCTAAAGAGTGCCAACACACATTCTACTTTCGCAGAGCACCTAATCAGCAAAAACCATAACCCTACTAATATCGAAAGCGATCTAAATATTCTGAAACACAGCAACAGTCTGTACCGGCAAGTAACAATAGAAGAAAATTACTACATACTAAACGCCTTAGTGGAAGGGAAAAAGGTAATAAACGATATCACAACACTTTGCAACAACTCACTTTTCTACCGCTCTGAGAGAACTAACCAAGGACACAGAAGAGAAAGCACACACATGCAAAAAAAACATTTACCCATCACACACAGAGACATAAATAAGGAACAGAAGTCGTCGTAACTCCCGCTACTGCTTTCGTAGCCTTCTCGCGACATGCGATTCATCTGTCGCTATACACACGAAAAGCAAGATGGCGTAATGTTCTGGATCATAAACAAAGTGCGAAAGTTTTCTTTTTCTGCGTATAGAGTCAGCCATATGCGTCCAGCGAACGTGAGCGCACGAATAACTAAATAGCAGCCCAGAGCACACCAAAACTGTATTCCTTAACCCTACCGCAAACCCAAGTGTATAACGATGACATACGTATGTCACCTTTTAGTACTTGTTTACTAACAGTCGCTCACACAGTTGGAGATGACATGATGTCCCCTGAGAAAAAACGGCGACAGAAAGAGCACAGAAAATATGCCGCAAACAGACGCAATAATTCTTAAAAACATGTCATAACATACAATAAATAAGGTAGTATAAAGTATGCATAGAAAAATCAGTATAAATTTGAAAACGTAATAAACCACGGAATAAGGTAGATAGAGGGGTAAAAATTGACAAACATGCTTAGAATGACATGGGGTTTTATCAGAAAAAAAAAACACCATATTGCTAGACCCGTGAAAGATCTCTTGCGCGCGTCGTTTGGAGATGATCGTGTGCTCAGTAGCCACTTTCGTCATGCTTGGCCTCCCAGATCCTCAGACCTCAGTCCGTGCGTTTATTGGCTTTGAGGTTACCTCAAGTTGCAAGTGTATCGTGATCGACCTACATCTCTAGGGATGCTGAAAGGCAACATCCGACGCTAATGCCTCACCATGATTCCGGATATGCTTTACAGTGCTGTTCACAACATTATTCCTCGACTACAGCTATTGCTTAGGAACGATGGTGGACATATTGAGCATTTCCTGTAAAGAACATCATCTTTGCTTTGTTTTACTTTTTTATGCTAATTATTGCTATTCTGATCAGATGAAGCGCTATCTGTCTGACATTTTCTGAACTTTTGTATTTTGTTGGTTCTAATAAAACCCCATGGCATTCCAAGCATGTCTGTCAATTTGTACCTCTCTATCTACATTATTCCGTGATTTATTCAGTTTTCAAATTTATACTGTCTTTTTTGATCACCCGGTATATTTCAAAAAACGAACAGTAAAAATGTAATGATGTTTTGCTGTGTTTTTATAACTATGCTCTATGTTATTTTCTGCATGTTTTAGATTTTAAAAACCCACTGATGGTCGTGATATTTGCGCCGATACAAATTTGGGGTATAAAAAAATAAACAAATAACAAGGTGTTTTGCATTAAGGCGCACTCACAATTCCGATATTGTTGTTTCTCTATGCAAATGCGGATCAAATGGAAGACATGGAAGATAAAGTTACTCTCTGTATTTCTTATTAATCCATTCACGAAGTTCTTGAACAGTATTTTGGCTGGATGGGTTAGCTTTGGCTGCCTTAGAAACAGAAGGGACGAGTATTACTATTTACAGAGCTAATTAAATTGAAGCAATGAATCCCTTGAAATCTGTAAATACTCTAGAGATCGGTGAACATACAATTTTAAAAACTACTCTTGGAATTCTTGTTTACTGCTGGAATTAAAATAATCGATTAACTTGTGTGTGAATGTCTGTGTGTGTGTGTGTGTGTGTGTGTGGGTGGGTGGGTGGGTGGGTGGGTGTGTGTGCCTGTGTATGTGCGTGGGTGTTTATTTTGCTTGTTTCGAAAGCAATCTGAAAACACATGGTGGAGGGACTTCTCTTACACACTGCTTTTTTGTTGTCGTTAGCGCTAATGAAGTTTTGAATTACTTAGCAATGTGTTTATAGGCAGCTGCTCTATGTTTGAACTCCTATTACTAACCTCTCATCTCCAAATGAAATGCAGTTGGCGTTATCCAGTCTAGAACTATATACTGATATGTCTGAATAAGTTTAAGCCCTACATGTAGAATACGGTAGGCACTTGTTGGCATAATTTTAAACACTGAGTAGTGTATTTGGTCCAGTGTAAGAGATAGAAAAACAGTCGTTTGACTATACAAAATGGATATCAAATGAGAACACTGGAGAATATTGTTCTTTAAGGTAACCAGTCCAGATATAAATCAGCACATACTAGTAAACGCGTCATTATAGACGAGACAGTCTGTAACACGGGAAACTCAATTTCATCACAGTAAGTGACATTTCAAAAGCACCATTGCCACTCATTATGATTTGAGTTAACTCGGCAACGTAAGCCATTGTAGTAACTATTAGACAAAATTAAATATTTTTATGACAAGAGATTTTGAAATATAATCGCTGAATAGAAATACTTCAGATAAAGAAAAAAAAAAGAATAAAAATTTGGGGTAGTAGTCAGGGCATCTGCCTAGTGTGCTGTTCGAATGACAGTCGGGCACTAAAGTTAAAAAAGGAAAATGAAAAGAATAGCTAGAGTGCCTTAGTAGTTAAGGCGGCCAGTTAGTTCCCAATCTGCAGAAAGAGAGTTCACATTCCGTCAGTTCTATAAATTTTAAGTAGTGGTAAGTGTTACTGATTTAAGAGGACAACGAGAATTATTAAGCATTTATAATTTTAAAGGATCCAGTAGTGTACAACTGAGAACTTAGTGGACTCAAAAGCCCGACTTTTAAGTCTACAGCGGCGGTCTTGCATTTCTTTTTCTCTGTGTGTTAATCTGGCAGCATTATGTTGTTCCCCCAACATTTCCTCATACCTTCCTTTCTCGTGGAGAGAACGACGAATGGTTGATTTGCTCACACTTACCCGAGAGATGTTTCTAATTTCTGTGCTTATCGTAAAAGCGTTTTCTCCTCTGCAGTGGAGTATGCTATTGTCTTGATCCTCTGTGGTAGTCGGTCAACGACCAGAGCGACGACGGTGGTGGACGAGGTTTTTCTCGGTCATTGTCTTCACACAGAGATCTATAACACATTTTCTGTTGTCCAGGGCACGAGAAAAGACGCTGATACATTATCCGCATCCACAAGACGCAGGAACGCGACCTTTATCAATTTCTTTGTGCTGTTATATTTCCATTTGAGAATTGTTTAGAGTATCATGTAAATGTATTTTGTCTCTAAACATCATATGCAGCAATAATAACGAAACTGTTTTCATAGATTATAGATGAAATCTAGAATCACGTTGTAATGCAGGTCATGTTGCTCCGCCAGTCGTATTTTAGTCGTCTGTACTACACTACATGCCACACCGAAACCTGTAACAGTGCTTCACAGAAGTGGTAGGCTTGTAAACCAGTTATTTAGGTGATTTTGTACTCTCTTTTTATAGGGTTCGAATCCTAGCGCTTCTACAAAATGGTTCAAATGGCTCTGAGCACTATGAGACTTAACTTCTAAGGTCATCAGTCCCCAAGAACTTAGAACTACTTAAACCTAACTAACCTAAGGACGTCACACACATCCATGCCCGAAGCAGGATTCGAACCTGCGACCGTAGCGGTCGCGCGGTTCCAGACTGTAAAGCCTAGAACCGCTCGGCCACCCCGGCCGGCTGCGCTTCTATAAATTTTAATTCGTTTCTAATATGGCATCGCTAGTTTCGGAGGACAACGTCAGTTGTAACTCTAGAAGAACTCTTAGTATTGTAAACATTTGCGTATACAGCTTCTAATTCTCGTTGGAAAAAGGCAAGGACAACAGTCTCCCCTAGTTTCCCTTTTATAAAACCACCTCAGTTTGAGGTTCAGCTCAGCCTTCGGTTGTTAAACGTTTTGTGTTTTTACCTCTTAGGCAAACTATATAGCAATGCTATGAGACGAAATGATCCAACTCGTCCAGAGTGTGCAGACTTTGATTGTAAACCTTTTCCTACCTGCACAACAAGCTATTCTTATTTGGTAATTTTGTGAAACTTGCTGCTTAAAATGTTTTGAAAAAGAACTAAATGCTTTCAGCTGCAATAAAGTTAAGAGAAATCTTTTTAACAGCACCACATAGCTCTTTGTGAACCCATTACAGGCTGCATTTTGCCGCCTTTCGCTTTTTAGAATGGAAAAAAGCATACCGACCAGAAAACTCATCTGCTAGAAGGAAAGGAAGAACGAAATGAAACCTCTTATTTCGGGAGGACATGTGGCTTTTATTTCAATGAATACAAAATAAATGGAACGCACAACGAATTTGGCAGTTCGAGCACACTGTTGATGTCAGTATGACTTTGAAGTTCCTGGGGCCTGAAATGTTGCGTCGCCAGTTTAAACCAGGAACAAAAAACTGGAATCCACGATACTATGAAATTCTGCAGTTTGTATTCATTGCTTCCTCACGAAATTACTGTTGCAGTGTATCCATAGAGCATAATGAGTCAACTGCGTATTTTAAAGGGAGAAAGAGTAATAGTAAACTGTGATCCACACAGTTATTATTTCTGGCTGGTGACTAGGTTTAAGGCCTCTGAGTCGGATGTGAGTTTTGTAACGTTGAAATACTTTTCTACGTTGTTGAAAGGAATATTACAGTTAGAACAATTCCTCGAAATTGCGACCTTGGACCGCACAGAATGAGTTTATTGCAACGGAAAACAATTGATCTTCTGCGGTTCTTCTTCCCTGTTCTTATTTAAACAGGTGACAAGGACCAAGGCATATGGAGAAAATGATCGTGAAATTAAATAGAAGACACTCATATCCTCAGGTACTGAAAGTGGCGTATAGCGCTTGTATTAGCATTTTACAAGCGTCATTGGTAAGTGCAAGTAAATGGAGCAATGCAAACCAACTTCTGCTATGAAGTAATGTCGTAATCATTTAATTTAGTTTAATCTACGAATAATTAGAGATGTCCGATGCTAACTTGTAAGGTATACCCTAGTCATGGAGAGAACAAAATAACTATTTATTACCGTCCAGTTGTCAAAAAAATCATTTGCTACGAGCTATAACTTTATCGTGGCCGAGCGGTTCTAAGCGCTACAGTCTGGAACCGCGCGACCGCTACGTACGCAGGTTTGAATCCTGCCTCTGGCATGGGTTTGTGTGATGTCCTTAGGTTAGATAGGTTTAAGTAGTTCTTTGTTCTAGGGCACTGATGGCCTCAGAATCCTGCCTCGAGCATGGATGTGTGTGACGTCCTTAGGTTAGTTAGGTTTAATTAGTTCTAAGTTCTAGGGGACTCATGACCAAAGAAGTTAAGTCCCATAGTGCTCAGAGCCATTTTTTTGAAGTTTTGTTTTGTTGTCTGTGCGAGCAAATGAATAATTTATTAATAATAGTCAGTGTACTTATAATTAAATGCATTACAGCCAATTGAGGTAACTTTGAATCATCCTGGGTTTATTTTTCGAAATAGAGGACAGAAAGCAGGGATTACACGTCGAAACTGACACTGTAAAGTCGTACACCTTTAGTTAGTGAGTGATAGGGATAGCGAATATGTACGCTAATTATGCCGTATTAGAATAAAGTATCAGTTTTAATACCGGCACAAAATTACACAACCATTCAGATTTACTACAGACCCATGGGGTTAGGCCGCCCCTGCTCACCCCTCGGGCATGCGCAGGTAGTGTAGGCTGTACTGGCAGCACACGTTCTGCGTGTGGGCGCTGCGGCCCGCCTGCGACCGAGACTTTGTCCGTCTGCCCACCTACCAGCTCCCGGGCGGGCATTCGAGCCTGAACAGCCTACTCTGCACTATATCCTTCCAGGTGCCCATATCCTATATCTAATGTCTTGGCCAAATTTAGACTTGTCAAAAGGAAAGCAGGCATTAATAAGCAGTAAATTCTAACTCTTAATTCACTATTGTTGGTTTACTTTGCAAAAACCATATAATTGTAATGACCAAGCATTGTTCTATTTCTTGAAATATTTTCCCAGTTGGGAGCATGAACAACTTGAAGCGGTCTAATGGAATGACAACAATGAAAATTTCTACCGGATCATAACTCGAACCCGGATTTCCTGCTTTACGGGAACGATCGGCTCAACTGCTTTGGCTACTCGTCCACGACCTATAGCAACACCCAAGCAGTCAGATGTCGCCATTCATGTGTCATACCCGTACATGTGCACCCCATTAAAGACAATCCCATACCGGTGAAACATATTCGTAAGTCGCTGGCACTGTATCGGCCGATAACTACGAAACTGCAGTGCCTGTGTGATATTCCTGGCTTGTTTTACTAGGAGCTTGCCTTGAGGCAGCTTGATACAAGTCAGGTAGCATATGGTAAAAAGGTGGCGTGAGGTACAAGTGACAGATGGTACATTATATACCAGTCCCATGGGAGAGTCTGCCAATTGTACTGAACTTGCTTCTGATTGGTCGGGTGTTAGGATCCAAAACGCCTAACTTCTCATATTAGTTATTTATATATTTTCATTGTATTTAACCCAGTTTTCGATATGACAACCTCTCGTGGTTACCCTACGAGTTTATCGGTTTTGTTTATTAAATACACTGGTTATGAGAAATATAAGAGTAACGATATTGCAACCGTAGTGCTTGGGACATCTACGAGTGACTTTGGTGCACCTGGGAGACGAAGTACTTCGGCTGAGCTAGTCACTCCATTTCGGTCGTTCCGGAGGGCCGGGCGCGTAACTCTGTTTCGGGAATTCTGTAGGTCCAGTCACGCAACTCCGTTTCGGTATTCTTCAGAGACGGACATGTGCTCTGTGTCGGAAGTAGTCAGGAAAGTTACCGAAAATTAAGAAAGCTACGTCGAGTGATGTAAAGGACAGTATAAAATTTGTGATTATTTAAAATATAACAAAACAGGATATAGTATTGAGAAGTGTCGTCTACCGTCATTGTCAGTACTACAGATCTTGGCCTCTGTATATACGGAAACTAACCTGGGCATGCCATAAAAAGCACAATGACAGGTTGAAGTTAACAGCTTAGCAGCCTCCGCCGAAGAAAATCCCGTGACCGACAAGCTGTCTGCTGCGCTAGAGACACAACTTTAGAAGACTACAGGTTGGTGGAAGGAACGGTTAGGGCCTCTTATTAAATCTCTCCAGATCTCTGCAGCTTCCATATCTGACTTTCAAAGGACACGAATAACTTATACAGACTTGTGAAGAAGTACTATTCAGTGTTCTATCAGACACGTATGCACGTCCGAAGGAACATCACATTGTAATTCCTCACAGCACAAGCACTGCAATTTCTTATTGTTCAATTTCAGGCACTATTGTCAAAAGCACTCCTTACAGTCAACACAATTGAAGAATAATCACAAGCCTAAGACATTGTATCAAGGTGAAAAGACAATTAATGTACGAACTAGAATTCACAGAGGTAACACAACAAAAATGATTCAAATGGCCCTGAGCACTGTGGGACTTAACTTCTGAGGTAATCAGTCTCCTATAACTTAGAACTACTTAAACCTAACTAACCTAAGGACATCGCACACATCCATGCCCGAGGCAGGATTCGAACCTGCGACCATAGCGGTCGCGCGATTCCAGACTATAGCGCCTAGAACCGCTCGGCCACCCTGGCCGGCGTAACACAACAGTTACTTTTGTAAGTAGGCTGTTTAGGTTTTTATATTGGTAACACCACGTAGCGCTCTGTATGAAAATCACTGGCTGTGCTGTGTGCAGTCTGTGGCTGGTTGGCATTGTTATTGGAATATTCGCCATTGTAGTGTTGGGCAGTTGGCTGTTAACAACGCGTAGCGTTGCGCAGTTGGAAGTGAGCCGCCAGCAGTGGTGGATGTGGGGAGAGAAATGGCGGAGTTTTGAGAGCGGATGATCAAAAAAATGATTCAAATGGCTCTGAGCACTATGGGACTTAACATCTTAGGTCATCAGTCCGCTAGAACTTAGAACTAGTTAAACCCAACTAACCTAAGGACATCACACACACATCCATGCCCGAGGCAGGATTCGAACCTGCGACCGTAGCAGTCGCGCGGTTCCGGACTGCTCGCCTAGAACCGCGAGACCACCGCGGCCGGCTGTGTCCATCAGAGACAGTGCATTTGTAAGAGTGGATGTCATGAACTACTATATATATTATGACTTTTGAACACTTTTAAGGTTAATACATTGTTTGTTCTCTATCAAAATCTTTCATTTTCTAACTATGCCTACCAGTAGTAAAGTGCCTTCAGTGGTTAGAATCTTTTATTTAGCTGGCAGTATTGGCGCTCGCTGTATTGCAGTAGTTCGAGTAACGAAGATTTTTGTGAGGTAAGTGATACATGAAAGGTGTAGGTTAATGTTAGTTAGGGCCATTCTTTTGTAGGGATTATTGAAAGTCAGAATGCGTTGCGCTAAAAAATATTGTGTGTCAGTTTAGTGTTGATTAGAATAGGTAAAGAGCGAAGTGTCTGAGTACGTTCAGTTCTGCTCAGCTGTTTGAAAATCAAATAGTGTAAGAGGTTTATCAGCACAGTAATTCATTAATTTTTCTAAGGGGACGTTGCACTTTTAGTAGAAATAATGCAAGCACATATAACACCAACCATTTCAAAAACAATTAGGAAACGGTACAAAGGTAACATTACTGGTAAATAGTTATATCCATTAACTGCATCCAGTATTAGACACGATCAAAATTTTTTACTCAGTGTTTTGGCTCTCATCTCCCTCTTGCTCACAGCATTGTATTACAATTTAATTTAATGCTCCTTGCCACAAACAAGTACCACATTTGAAGATGACCATCTCTGCAATGCGCTTTCACCAATAGACGTTACTCCCGTGTCAAAATTTATGTCGTAGGCACCGTGCTGAGCTGCAGACCCTGCCTGCTCCATGAAGCAGTGTCGCTTGCTATGTGCAGTGAAATAGGCCGGTGGCACGAGGCAAGGCAGGAGGCACGGTAAGCCTTTTGATCTGCCTGACGCACCTTTACATCTCCAACGTCGTGTTATTAGCAGCCAGGACACGGTGAGATGCTACTTCGTGAAAATAGGAAGTAGAGAAAAGACATACGAAACAACTGATTTTTAGGGGAAATTACATGCATTTATCGTGCATCTGAAATTAGACTTTTTTTTCCATAACAGGAGCGGAAATATTGAACGTCAAAGTGATCGCAAAGTTAATGTGGAGGATGTCCTTCATCGTCGCGTCCTGAAGAAAAGATCGTTCCTACGTTTCTGTTCTTTTTAGTATCTTCATTGATGAGAAAACGTCTCGCAAGAATACGCCCATGATCTATGCAGATTTGTGGAGATCTGAAATGCATTTTGCTGTAATGAACTGTACTACCGTAACAAATTCAGCGTGTTGTAGTATCTGACTTTCAGGAAAAGTGAGGTCAGCAAATCAATAACTTACAACTCCAGTGACGATGACAAATAGTTAGGTGATAGCCGAAACAGGTATCTTCACGTAGTTTTAAAGAAGAATGTTAAAATTCCATAATCTATCAGCCTCTCTAAAGACTTAAGTTTTCCATGAACGATCTGATTTGGTAGCGCAAGTCAACAATTGTCGCTCTTTGCCCTGCAATGACAAATTTAGTTCCACTGTTTCAGCACACAGAGCCTCTTCCTCGGTGGAACAATGAACAGTAAAAATTTCTTTCCCGAATTCATTCTTGAGTTTATGTTTTAAACGAGAAGTGAAACATTGCTGATGCCCAATTATTTGTGCCACGCCGTCTGTGGCTACACGAGCATATACCAAGGAAAATTCATACGGTCCATTGATTCACAAACAGCTTCAAGAGTTTCAAGTACCGTTTCCGAACAATCGAGTGCAACCACATCGAAGAGTTCCGCAGCTCCTCCCAGCTCCATATCTAAACCGTCAACTGAGCACAGTCATTTATAGTTGTGCTTTCGTCAAGAGCTAGAGAAAATGCTACATAGATCTCGGTTTTTCTTCCTGAGCTGTGTTTCTAAATTTTCTGCGACGTCCAGGATTCGACGAGACACTGTTTGCTTCGATAGGCAATCCGTTCAGTAGCGTACAGCGCCCCTGGAAACAAACATTCTGCAACTGCCACCATGCACGATTTTACGGCAGGTCCTACAGAGAACGGCTTGCTTCTCATCGTTATAGTGTGAACGACATGGTAACTTCGTCAGACTGCTGCTTCAGTTTCTTTTCTTCGTTCTTTCTCCCTTGAGAAGTATAAACGCGTTACATAACATGAACGATGCGCCTATTTCTATAACTTCTGTTTTAAGAATTCTTTTTAAAGTTAACTCTCCTGGAATGTCGTTCTTAAGCCCGGCTGCTAGCTGTCTGCGTGTTTGGCATTCTATCTGGAATCTAATTGTAATGTGCTATGTGAAGATGTGTGTAACGACTCTGTATGCTACCTTTCTTAGCAGAATTAAAAACTTTATGACATACAAAGCGCAGCGGACGTCCATCCCTCTCAATAAATAGACATATATCCTTAAGCTGAGGCACAGGACGTCTGCGACTGACAATAGATGCCCCTGAACACGGAATGTAGCATCAGTTGCGGCTTAATGCTGCCAGGGCGCAGTGAGTTTGCTCTCCCCCACCACATCGGCTCCTTGCCGCTGCAGAGGGAGTTCCGGTACGCTCCTCCTTCCTGGAGCATAACAGCTGATCGGTACGATTCCCTCGCGCCAGTGGGTTGACAGTACTGGAAGACTAACAATTACCATTTTCCTCTAATCCTGCAATTGTTGCTGCCGGCCGCGGTGGCCAGGCGGTTCTTGGCGCTGTAGTCCGGAACCGCGCGACTGCTACGGTTGCAGGTTCGAATCCTGCCTCGGGCATGGATGTGTGTGATGTCCTTAGGTTAGTTAGGTTTAAGTAGCTCTAAGTCGAAGGGGACTGATGACCTTAGATGTTAAGTCCCATAGTGCTCAGAGCCATTTGAACCATTTATTTTTTTTTGCAATTGTTGCGTTACTTACAGCTCACTGTCGGATTCATCAAACTCAATTGAAATTGAGCAGTCATGAAATAATACTGTCTTTGTAAGTATTTTACTTTGTTATTGAGAAGAAAAAGTACGCTGTTTGATAAGTTAACGTTTACCTCACTGGGGCTGGGCTTGGTGCATATTTACATAAAATACGGCAGGGAACCGCGGGCCGCAGTTTGACGATCACTGCTCTAGGGTGTCAATACACGACTCTCATTGCGATTGCCATGCTCCAAAGGTTCCCTGCAGTTATGGTGCCGTAACCTGACAGCACGTTGGATGGCTGGAACATCTTCGACACAGTGTCCTTTCATGTCTCTATTGATCTTTGGGAGCAAAAAAAATCTGGTACTCCCATATTGGCGTTGGACAGTGGCTGCAGCAAGGTTTCACTTCCTGTCTGGGATAGGTGGGCAGTCACAAAAAGGGGCAGTGTGGGTTGTAGCAGTGTCATGCTGGAGCATCCAGCGATCGGCAGTCTCGGTCTCTTCCATTTGATGGCTCTGTGCAGGCGTGCAAGGACTTATTTGTAAACAGCAGCGCTGACAGTTCGTCTCTGAGGTACAAAATCTTCGTCAGATTTGATTCTATGTGGAAACAGGTGTGCCAGCGAATTTACTTATTTCAAATAGTCGAGGGTACAACACTCAGTCACAAGTAAAGTTTACTGCAAATGCGGGTTTCAGTCACTATTTGGTCATCGTCAGTGGAGTGCATGTTGTTGGTTGAGTTCACACTCACATGAGTAGTCCAATAGGGACTATGTGTATATAGAGCGACCATTAATAAAACTAACAAGCTGCTGGGACTGGAAATGGAGGAAAAATGGTCCTATGAACAGGTGTACATAAGTGCATAGTCGTCGGGGTAGGTGACGCTGACGAATGAAAGATCCCTGAGCACGTGCCGTGTGTTCATGACGCAGTGTACTGTAAGCAGCAGAAAGGCCCGGAATTCATTTCAGAAACAAACTGAGATGGTGGTTGTGTACTCGCAAGCAGACGGGAACGGTGGAGAAACACAACCTCGTCCTCCTAGTCTGGTGTATGCATAGTCCCCGGCCTCCCTGTTCATTTGTCTGTCTGGAAGGACCATGATAACACAAACGCCCAAAAAGGGCTTGAAATGTTATGTGATGTGTCTGGTGTCTGTGAGGGTACCTGTTTCGGTATAGTCACGCTGCCTCTCGACCGCTTCCATCTCCTTGGCCGTACACAAATACTATCTCGGCTTCTTCCCGACACGAATACCTGACCATTCTGCTGTTTACAGTTCGCTGTGTCAATCACACTGGTTATAACTCTTAAGTAACACATGTCATGTGGTCAAATGTAGTTTCATTCGTCAGCGGCTTCTATCTTGCAACGACGCATTTCGAGACACAAGTTCATTCGACCATTTTTCCTCCATTTTCAGCCAGGAATCTGTCCCTGAAGTTTGTCGGTTTTATTAATGTTTACCACGTATATAAGTGGTTTTAATGTTTTAACTTTCATTTATTCTACTGAAGATGACGGCACAGTAGTCTAAATCGAGAATTGCGGTAAACTTTATTTCCGACTGACCGTTGCACCCTTTAGTACTCGAGGCGAATTATTTGTATTTTTTCACCTTGGCCACATTTTCATTAAAACCACTTGTTCAACGACGCCCAGATCTGTTACATCTTGAACGGTGCCTCGTCTGTTCTTTAACCACGAAGTATGGGCCATTGCCTTCTGAGAACCGACTCGTGGCGATAACATATTAGACCTTCTGGTGACAAACAGACCCGAACTATTTGAAACAGTTAACGCAGAACAGAGAATCAGCGATCATAAAGCGGTTACGGCATCGATGATTTCAGCCGTAAATAGAAATGTTAAAAAAGGTAGGAAGATTTTTTTGTTTAGCAAAAGTGACAAATAGCAGATTACGGAGTACCTGACGGCTCAACACAAAAGTATTGTCTCAAGTACAGATAGTGTTGAGGATCAGTGGACAAAGTTCAATACTATCGTACAACATGCGTTAGATGAGTATGTGCCAAGCAAGATCGTAAGAGATGGAAAAGAGCCACCGTGGTACAACAACCGAGTTAGAAAACTGCTGCTGAAGCAAAGGGAACTTCACAGCAGGCATAAACATAGCCAAAGCCTTGCAGACAAACAAAAATTACGCGAAGCGAAATGTAGTGTGAGGAGGGCTATGCGAGAGGCGTTCAATGAATTCGAAAGTAAAGTTCTATGTACTGACTTGGCAGAAAATCCTAAGAAATTTTGGTCTTATGTCAAAGCAGTAGGTGGATAAAAACAAAATGTCCAGACACTATGTGACCAAAATGGTACTGAAACAGAGGATGACTGACTAAAGGCCGAAATACTAAATGTCTTTTTCCAAAGCTGTTTCACAGAAGAAGACGGCATTGTAGTTCCTTCTCTAGATTGTCGTACAGATGACAAAATGGTAGATACAGAAATAGACGACAGAGGGACAGAGAAACAATTAAAATCGCTCAAAAGAGGAAAGGCCGTTGAACCTGATGGGAAACCAGTTCGATCTTACACAGAGTACGCGAAGGAACTTGCCCCCCTTCTTGCAGCGGTGTACCGTAGGTCTCTAGAAGAGCGTAGCGTTCCAAAGGATTGGAAAAGGGCACGGCTCATCCCCGTTTTCAAGAAGGGACGTCGAACAGATGTGCAGAACTATAGACCTATATCTCTAACGTCGATCAGTTGTAGAATTTTGGAACACGTATTATGTTCGAGTATAATGACTTTTCTGGAGACTACAAATCTACTCTGTAGGAATCAGCATGGGTTTCGAAAAACACGGTCGTGTGAAACCCAGCTCGCGCTATTCGTCCACGAGACTCAGAGGGCCATAGACACGGGTTCACAGGTAGATGCCGTGTTTCTTGACTTACGCAAGGCGTTCGATACAGTTCCCCACAGTCGTTTAATGAACAAAGTAAGAGCATATGGACTATCAGACCAATTGTGTGATTGGACTGAAGAGTTTCTAGATAACAGAACGCAGCCTATCATTCTCAATGGGGAGCCGTCTTCCGAAGTGAGAATGATTTCAGGTGTGCCGCAGGGGAGTGTCATAGGACCGTTGCTATTCACAATATACATAAATGACCTTGTGGATGACATCGGAAGTTCACTGAGGCTTTTTGCAGATGATGCTGTTGTGTATCGAGAGGTTATGACAATGGAAAATTGTACTGAAATACAGGAGGATCTGCAGTGAATTGACGCATTGTGCAGGGAATGGCAATTGAATCTCGATGTAGACAAGTGTAATGTGCTGCGAATACATAGAAAGATAGATCCCTTATCATTTAGCTACAAAATAGCAGGTCAGCAACTGGAAGCAGTTAATTCCATAAATTATCTGGGAGTATGCATTAGGAGTGATTTAAAATGGAATGATCATATAAAGTTGATCGTCGGTAAAGCAGATGCCAGACTGAGATTCATTGGAAGAATCCTAAAGAAATGCAATCCGAAAACAAAGGAAGTAAGTTACAGTACGCTTGTTCGCCCACTGCTTGAATACTGCTGAGCAGTGTGGGATCCGTACCAGATATGGTTGGCAGAAGAGATACAGAAGATCCAACGGAGAGCAGCGCGCTTCGTTACTGGATCATTTAGTAATCGCGAAAGCGTTACGGAGATGATAGATAAACTCCAGTGGAAGACTCTGCAGGAGAGACGCTCAGTAGCTCGGTACGGGCTTTTGTTAAAGTTTCGAGAACATAACAATACGTGACTGGAATAGAAGGACGAACCGATAGAGGTACTCCGGATACCCTAGGCCACACACCGTCAGGTGGCTTGCGGAGTATGGATGTAGATGTAGAATCTCTGAAGCACTTTAGCCCAGGCGAAAGCTGCATTCAATACCGTAGCGGTGCTCCTGCAAACAGTCAATTTTTCACAATTTCTGACATGACAACCACTCAAAAACAGATTTTCCGTTAGCCACAGCCCTCAGAGCATGAACACGACTGCGCCCAGGGCACTGCTTAGTTTTAATCCCCCTCACCCCTCCAGCACATACACACACCCTCCGTGACACACACACACACACACAAATCTCCCTCCCGAGACTGCGCATCTGGAGACTGTGGCGCTGCTTGGCGGCCAGTCTCGTTGCTTTTCGGACAAAACCCTTGTAATCTAACACTATATTTAATTTGACCTTACTACCTTGCAAAAACAGACAATGTCTTATGGGATAACAGCAATCAGTGATTTTATAATGTTACTTAAAGTCCGTCTTGATTGAAATTTTTTTGTTATTCATATGATCGGTTTCGGTTCATTCAGAACCTTCTTCAGATCTGATATTTTAGTTACAGGAGTAACCCGTCCAAATTCAGCAACTTTCAGCAGCTTCTGTAACTGAAATATCAGATCTGAAGATGGTTCTGAGTGAACCGAAACCGGTCATATGAATAAAAAAAAACTTACTACCTTGCTCCGAAATAACTGAGCAGTCATTGCTCCAGTCCATCTAGTCTCACTGATTATTCTGTTCTTAGTTAACAATTTCAAGACATTCAGCCATACCACACACTCAGCTACCCAGGCCTGGAAACATTTTAATTGTGACCTGGACGGCATTACACCGTTCGAGAATTTGATAAGTAGCTAAATATCATTTAAAGCTGACTGTCAGTCCATCTAATAATTATATTCTGCAACCACCTGACGCTAACTGTATTGGCCCCCTGAATCCCCCCCCCCTTTCTCTCTCTCTCTCTTTCTATCTCACACACACACGCACACACACACACACACACACACACACACACACTTGCCAAATAGTGAAGCTGTTGTATAAACTGAGGCACCATCCCTGCAGGGACCTGACTGCAAATGGCAGCTTCCTAGGCCACTTCTTCCACTTCCAGCCAGTTGAAACCTTCGACGTTCCTAGCCACCATTCCGGAAACAAGGCAGCAAGAGGGCATAGGGCTACAGATGTATGCAAGTTCCTAAAGTTCTACACACCAACACAAGACATGGCCATGTTCCGTCCGGTCGGTGTGGCCGAGCGGTTCTAGGCGTTTCAGTTTGGAACCCGGCGACCGCTACGCTCGCAGGTTCGAATCCTGCCTCGGGCATGGTTGTGTGTTATGTCCTTAGTTTAGTTAGGTTTAAGTAGTTCTAAGTTCTAGGGGACTGATGACCTCAGTGTTAAGTCCCATGGTGCTCAGAGCCATTTGAACCATTTGACCATGTTCCGCTACTGACTGCAGTGAAGTAAGTGGTGAGAGTGGAAAGTGGCTGGAGGATGCGCTGGCATAAGTCCTTAATACTTTTTGTGTAGATTTATTAATAAAACTCAACAGACCAGAGAGAGTGCTAAAATGAAGAAATGATGATTACGGAGAATCCAACACTTAGTTCACAAGTACCAACTAATTCACAAGCAGCAACTAACTATCACACTATAACATGCAAATCTTTTGCCTCCCAGAATATCTTGAGCTTTACTATTACAGGGAAAAAACTGATTTAACATAAATAGCAGTCACCAGTCACTGTCTGTTTAAGTCCACAACGCGTTGCAAAGGTTTAAGCCTCCATGGTCGGGTAGATTTACATGTATTTACAGTATAACGTTTGTGTGCGTTGTGTTACTATTTTTCGAGGAACTTACGGCACTGTCTAGTGAAGAAACAAAACATTATTTCAAAGTTTTTTTTTTTGACAAAAACGAAACGTATATCTAACAGTAAAAATAAAACAAGGTTCCTTTCAATGTCATAATATATCAAGTATATACTGTCATATTTTGTACACAAATATGGTGTCTGGGAACTATCAAAAGCAAGGATCATATAGTAAATGAGAAACATTACCACAAAGTACAAAGAATATACACCATAACAATTATACATAAATAACAATTTTGGTTGGGATTCACAGGTAGAAACGAAAAGCAGGAGGTGGAAGGAGAGGAAAGGAAAGAGAAATAGGGAGGGGGAGAGACAGTGGAAAGAGAGATTGGATGAGAGCAAGCTTTCCAAAGCATGGGTTCTTAACATGTAATAACTGGCTAAAGCTTGGGGTAATACATTGGTCAGTGCTCTGATTTGATTCATTTTAATGGTTCTGAACCTATTGGTCAATGCTTTAAAATATGCATATAGACGTACAGTTTGTGCCATTAGTTGGTATGAATATATCTTCAAGCTGACAGGGGATACAAGCAGCTGATGTGATGAAATGTTTATACGTGCATTTGGGGTATGCCATAGTAACATAACTAAATATTTATGGTAAATATTAAGATGTGTGCATGTAAGCATGAATGTGTGTGTGTGTGTGTGTGTGTGTGTGTGTGTGCGTGTATTTGGGAAGAGGAGATGGACAGTGGGGGTGGGGAAGCAGATCGACAGAAAGATGGAGAAGAGAGACAGAGAGGAGGGTAGGAGGAGATGAACCGAAAAGATTTGGACGCAAAGGCGGGAGGGGGGAGTGGACAGTGAGAGGGAGTATAGGAGGTGGACAGAGAGAGGAAGAATTACGAGTTGGGGTAACAAAACATCAGAATAATACATACGTGAGCAGCGTTGGATTCTTAACTACTAATAAATGAAACGCAGCAACTACGTTCCCATTGCTGACGACAAGCCACAATAAAAGAAAGATGCAATTCAGTCAACATCAGTGGCAAAACAGATCAAAATTTCATGGCACACAATAAACAATAAAATTAACATTCTCTGAATTTAGCAAACTACGCTCTACAGAGGCCTCGTCATTCTGGCTTCGTGCAGAATTTAAACCGGACCAGCCAAAGACAGTCAATTGCACGTCAAACACCTGTGCTAAATACAGCTGTCACATCCTCCTTTATCTTACGTAGCTGAACACACGCCATAGCTGGCAGAATCACTCCCCTTGCATCCAAAACTCTGAGCACCGTTCACTTGTCGAGACCGGACTCGATGTCTCATGTTGAGACCAAGCCACCCCAAACCCAGTGTACCACGCTGCTTTCGCTGCTTTGCTGCGCGAACTTTTGCTGCTCCTCGTCTACCTAGTTGACCTTTTAGAAAGTCGCTAGCTGTCGTGTCTTCTTGCTGCCCGTCTTCATACTCGGACCTCTCCACTGTGGGTCCATTTTGGCCATTCCGTTCTCCTAATACTACAAGATCTTATCACTGACTAACTCCATGCGCCAGCCAAACCGTGACATAGACAATTGTGGCTGGCACGCCTCCCATGGCCCAGCGCTACACACGAAGACGTTTCTTCTCTCTCCCCACCCGCAGCAACGACTCCATGTCAATGTGGCCGGGTCTACAGCCTTACATCACATTACCCCTCACTGTATTCACATGCCATCCCGAAACTTGCCGTAGCTCTGTCAGCTACCATCTTACTGTTGCCAACGCGCTCAGCCGTGGCGGAGGGGCACCCTTGTATTAGTGCCAAATGCAAGCTGCGGTCCGAGTACGCAAATTCACAGCAGACTGCTTTGTACAGGTTTTCTGCCTCTATCCCAACAACAAATCTCCATTTGTATGTAGAAAGTCCTAAATCACTCTTTTTGCTCAACATACCATATCAATTTCTTCAAACTTTATAATACAAACGCAATGTCATATGGCTATGGCTCAAGGACTGGTGCATGTCTCTCAACTGAACGACACTTTTGCGAGTTGCATGTGGCCAAACCAACGGCACTTAGCATTCCCAGGTCATCGCTCATTTAATACGTCGCGCGTCTGACGCCAGTATTCCTATCTTGTAGTCTTATCTTTGCCATCGATTTCGCCTTGGCTGACCGCGATTCGGTTGTTCATAGCGGATTCGGCTATATAAGTCTTCAGCAGTCGACCAGCAGTTCTCACTGTGTGGTCTGTCAGTTGCCGTTGCAACACTGTCGGGAGATTGGTGCAAATGCTCATTGTGTGTGGTATTACTGGAGTGCTGCGACCGGAGACGGCGGGAAGGTTTTGGGTTCCGGCACGGGGCCTAGTGTTTGGCTCTTCTCGCAACGCAGTGCATGTTGAGAAGAAGAGTTTGCCGGAGCGTCGCCTGGTATTAACCTTTCGCCTGGGCATATGGTGTGTGTTTGATTTAAACAGGTGTAGTTGTGTGCTTAGCTTTGTTTCTTAATGGTGTCTTCAGTGACATGTCTGATGCGTCGAAGTTGTATCAAACGTGACATGATAATGGGGCTTCGGCTTTCCATCTTAGTTTCCTGCTACGTGATTACAGATCTGCAGCTATACACACGGAAACTAGGTACCTGCCAGGTTAGCTGAGAGTGCTAATGCACTGCTTCCTGGCCTTGGGTAGGCGCGCCGGCCACGGATCGAATTCACCCGGCGGATTGACGACGAGGGCGGGTGTGCCAGCATGCCTGGATGTGGTTTTTAGGCGGTTTCCCACATCCCACTAGGTAAATACTGGACTGATGCCCATGTCCTGCCTCAGTTACACGACTTGAAAACATTTGAAAACATTCGCACTATTTCATGGCTTCCACTAGATGCAGAAAGCTGAGTACACTACTTCCGTTCCGGGGGGGGGGGGGGGGGGGGGGTGTACAGGGTGGCGACAGGAAGGCCATCTGACCACCCTCTGTCACTAACGTTGCCAGATCCATAGTAACAGGGCCGACCCCAAGGTGTAGTGGGACAAAGGCCCAAGGAAACGTTAATGACATAAGGAAACCCGGTGATCTCCTCTTTACTGAGTGATGGTATATCTAAAATTGTTGTAACCTCGGTGATTATGTACCAAAATTTGCACCTTAATTAGCGAGTAACGAAATAGTATGTTGTGTCGTAAAACTACATCAGATTCAACGAAAGTGTAGTTCTGGTGGGATCTTGCCCGTTTAAGGTAATACCCAGCTGTTGCTATTACGTTTCAAGGAACAATCCTATTTACGCGTGTATTTCAGTGTTTAAATAAATTCTTAAGGGTTGAGTTAACAAAAAAAGTTTTTTTGAGTGTCTTCCTGTTTTAACAATATGTTTTATTCGTTTATGTGATATGAATATGCAATTGCAAGTGTGCTGTTGTAGTTGATTCATGTTTCAGTTGGGCGGAGTGCAGCGTATTTCCTCTGGTGCGGTGGGACGTGTCGCCGGTGCTTGAGGACTTGGCCGTTGTCAGTGGAACCGTGTTTCGTTAGACTGGGCTCCATGTTCCTGGCCTTCTACATCGATCTCGTCCGTAGTTGAGTGTTGCTGTTTTCTTCGTTCCTGGCTCTGTCAGGTCGTTAAGCTTTGTACCTCGTGCCTCCGCCGCCTTGGTAGATAATGAGGGCGTTTTTTTATTAATTCTTTGTTTTTTAATTGGTGCCTACTTCTATTGGCATCAACTGGATTATTCCTTAGGAGTTCGTGTGCACAGTGTCTTCATTGCCGAGCGATCAAGTTTTGGAAGTTGCCTTATCGTTATTTGTGTGCATTATGTTATGCTTTAATGTTATACCTTGGTATGGACTTATATACGTAAAGAGAAGTCATTGCCAAGGATAGTGTTGCTAGTGTTGCAGGTTCAGTGTTTGACAAGTTTTGATTGTATTAAGTTTGTACAACATCAAAAATTATTACTATTAAAAACAGTCTTGATCACAGTTGTGATTCTCCAACAGAAAGGGGTTCCTACTCAATGGTCTGAAGATGACCACAGTAGTGGTCGAAACCGGTCACCTTGTTAAATAAATCGTGATCAAGACTGTTTTTAATAGTAATTATTTACAAGACATTGATCACTGCTGTTCCCGTAATGCATTCAAAAGTAATCAAAAATTATCTTAATGCTTTATGCATTTGTTAAGCAGATTTCAACAGGGGCGTCAGAAAAGTTTTTGTTGTTCTTTTTCAATTTATCGACTTTATTGTACTTAAATTGTGCAGGTTAATAAACATTGTTTACCACAAGTTGTGTATGTTTGGTAATTAAGGCCCTGCTGGTTCATATCGTATTATTGGATGCAAATAGCATGTTTCAAGTACTACAGCCACACGTAGATCTACATCGATATCCCGCATGCCACCGTACGGGGAGTGGTAGAGGGTACCCTATACCACCACAAGTCATTTTCTTTCGCGCTCTACTCGCAAGCCGGCCGGAATGGCCTAGCGGTTCTAGGCGCTACAGTCAGGAACCGCGCTACCGCTACGGGCGCAGGTTCGAATCCTGCCTCGGGCATGGATGTTTGCGATGTCCTTACGTTGGTTAGGTTTAACTAGTTCTAAGTTATAGGGGACTGACGACCTCAGAAGTTAAGTCCCATAGTGCTCAGAGCCATTTGAACCATTTTTTTCCACTCGCAAACAGAGCGAGGGAAAACGAGTATCTATATACCTCCGTATTAGCCCTAACTTCTTGTATATTACCTTCGTGGTCCTTACGCGCATTGTATGATGACGACAGTAGAATCGTTCGGCAGTGTGCTTCAGATGCAGGCTCTGTAAATTCTCTCAGTAGCGTTCCTCAAAAAGAATGCCTCCTCCCTCTAGCGGTTCCCATCTGAATTGACGAAGCATCTCCGTAAAACTCGTGTATTTTTCGTACGGGTAACAAATCTAGCAACCCGCCTCTGAATTGGTTACACGTGTCCCTTTAATCTGACCCGGTATGGACGCCAAACATTCAAGCAGTACTCAAGAATAGGTCGCACTAGCGTTCTATATGCCGCCTTTTTACAGATGAACCATACTCTCCAAAATTCTCTCAATAAATCGAAGTCGACCATTCGCTTTCACCAGCACAGTTCTCACATGCTCGTTCCATTTCATATCGCTTTGCAACGTCGCTCACAGACATTTAAACGACGTGACTATATCAAGCAGGACAGTAGCAACACTGTATCCGAACATTACAGGCTTGATTCTCCTATTCTTCCGCATTAACTTACGTTTCTCTACGTTTCTATCTAATTGCCATTCATCAAAACAATTAGAAATTTTGTCTAAGTCGTCTTGTATCTCGACACCTGACCACACACGACAGCCTCATCAGCATACTACCACAGACTGCTGACCCCCTGTCCACCAAATTAAACATATAGAACAACAGCGGCCCTATCACACTTTCCCGGGGCATTACTGACGATACCCTTGTCTGTTAAAAACACACCCTCTTGTGGGCACCGTACTGGGTTCAGTAACTTTGAGCCACTCTGTGAAACTATTCCATATTCTCGTAGCTTTGTAATCTAGAAATATGAATTCTGCATGCTACCCTCAGTCCACATTTCGCAGTATATCATGTGAGAAAAGAGCAAGCTGAGTTCCACACGAACGACGCTTTCCGAAACCATGCTGATTCGTGAATGTAAGCTTCTAGGACTCAAGCAAATTTATTGTATTTGAACTGGGAATATGTTCAAGGATTCTTCAGCAAACCGATATTACTTAACTTCGGTGTTTAGATCAGAACTCGTATAGGCAATTTTCTGTTCACGGAACCTGACACTGAAACGACATTTGCGTAAACCAAAAGGAAGTTAACTCAATGTTCCAGCTAAAACCTACCTGCATTCGCAATGGCTTTCACTTTGATATATTTACTCTGGTGAGCCAAAACATTGCGTATACTCCCGACAGCTAGACTGAATACTGTTGGGGTTGCGGGGACATTACGTTTTAATGGCACTATACAGGGTGAGTCACCTAACATTACCGCTGGATATATTTCGTAAACCACCTCAAATACTGACGAATCGATTTCACAGACCGAACGTGAGGAGAGGGCTCTGAGCACTATGGGACTCAACATCTTAGGTCATAAGTCCCCTAGAACTTAGAACTACTTAAACCTAACTAACCTAAGGACATCACACACACCCATGCCCGAGGCAGGATTCGAACCTGCGACCGTAGCAGTCCCGCGGTTCCAGACTGCAGCGCCAGAACCGCACGGCCACCGCGGCCGGCGTGAGGAGAGGGGCTAGTGTAATTGGTTAATACAAACCATAACAAAATGCACGGAAGTATGTTTTTTAACACAAACCTACGTTTTTTTTAAATGGAACCCCGTTAGTTTTGTTAGCACATCCGAACATATAAACAAATACGTAATCAGTGCCGTTTGTTGCAATGTAAAATGTTAATTACATCCGGAGATGTTGTAACCTAAAGTTGACGCTGCAGTACCACTCCTCCGCTGTTCGATCGTGTGTATCGGAGAGCACCGAATTACGTAGGGATCCAGAGGGAACGGTGATGGACCTTAGGTACAGAAGAGACTGGAACAGCACATTACGTCCACATGCTAACACCTTTTTATTGGTCTTTTTCACTGACACACATGTACATTACCACGAGGGGTGAGGTACACGTACACACGTGGTTTCCGTTTTCAATTACGGAGTGGAATAGAGTGTGTCCCGACATGTCAGGCCAATAGATGTTCAATGTGGTGGCCATCATTTGCTGCACACAATTGCAATCTCTGGCGTAATGAATGTCGAACTCGCCATAGTACATCTGGTGTAATGTCGCCGCAGGCTGCCACAATACGTTGTTTCATATCCTCTGGGGTTCCAGGCACATCACGCTACACATTCTCCTTTAATGTACCCCACAGAAAGAACTCCAGAGGTGTAAGATCAGGAGGACGGGCTGGCCAATTTATGCGTCCTCCACGTCCTATGAAACGCGCGTCGAACTTCCTGTCAAAGGTCAGCCTAGCGTTAATTGCGGAATGTACAGGTGCACCATCATGCTGATACCACATACGTCGACACGTTTCCATTGGGACATTTTCGAGCAACGTTGGCAGATCATTCTGTAGAAACGCGATGTATGTTGCAGCTGTTTGGGCCCCTGCAATGAAGTGAGGACCAATGAGGTGGTCGCCAATGATTCCGCACCATACATTTACAGTCCACGGTCGCTGTCGCTCTACCTGTCTGAGCCAGCGAGGATTGTCTACGGACCAGTAATGCATGTTTCGTAGATTCACTGCCCCGTGGTTTGTGAAACCCGCTTCATCGGTAAACAGGTAGAACTGCAAAGCAATCTCTGTTAATGCCCATTGACCGAATTGCACTCGATGATTAAAGTCCTCACCATGTAATTGCTGATGTAGCGACACATGAAACGGGTGAAAGCGGTGACGATGCAGTATGCGCATGACACTACTTTGACTCAGTCCACCAGCTCTCGCAATGTCCCGTGTACTCATGTGTGGGTTCATGGCAACAGCAGCTAACACACCAACTGCACCCGCTTCTCCTGTGACGGGCCTGTTACGGACCCGTTTGCGTGCTACGACCATACAGTTGGCGGTAGATGTTTTGCAATGTGCGGCACGTTGGATGCTCTCTGTCCGGGTACCGTTCTGTATACACCCTGCAGGCTTCAGCTGCATTTCGTCGACACTCGCCATAGATGAGTATCATCTCCGCCTTTTCAGAGTTCGAACACACCATGGTCACAGTTCCTACAACACTACACTATCACAGACGTCTGGTAACACGGTGTACTACAGTTGGTCTGAGTGCGGAGACGAATGCAGAATAACAACAGCAGCAAGCGCTACATGCGGACACTGCGACAACTAGACCAAACCACAACAGTGCACTGCAGCCACACTCGTAAAATCGATCGTCATCGTAAACATGTCCCTGCAGATGCTGCTCGCCGACCGTGGCCCGTGTTTGTTACAACACGCAACTGAACGTCGGAGGTTTCAAGCGTCAACTTTAGGTTACAATATGTCCGGATGTAATTAATATTTTACAATGCAACAAACGGCACTGATTACGTATTTGTTTATATGTTCAGATGTGCTAACAAAACTAACGTGGTTCCATTTAAAAAAACGTAGGTTTGTGTTAAAAAACATACTTCCGTGCATTTTTGTATGGTTTGTATTAAACAATTACACTAGCCCCTCTCCTCACGTTCGTTCTCTGGAATCGGTTCGTTAGTATTTGATGTGGTTTACGAAATATATGCAGCGGTAACGTTAGGTGACTCACCCTGTATAAGCAGAGAGGAGACTGAAATGCCTGAGCTAGCCGGACAGAGCGGATTAGGTTGTGGAAAGGGGCCAAAATAAGTTGGTGTCAGTTTCACTCAACATACAAACTTTATTTGTCAACAAACAATGTTACAGCAAGGGTGCAAAACACCGAAAACCTTAATCGACCCCCTTTGATTAACCGTAGATCGGCTGAAGGCCATACTCGAAATCCAAGATACAAGGTTCTTCTGGAGGTTTCACGCAAGAATATTTTCTAAATCATCAATCTAAACAGACTGAAGGCCTTAGAAATTTAATTTTAATTGAACTTGGCTGGAGGTCACATATTAAGCAATAAGAAGAGTTTCAATCAAAAGGCAGAAGGACTTATCTTAAAACAAAAGCATAACAATCTTATACCTTAAGGGCAAGACGAGAACATTAATAATCAAAAAATAATTTAACGGCTTAAGACCTAGATAGAAGAGTTTCAATTTTAAAAGGCAGAAGGCCGTATCTTAAAACATTTCATATAAAATTCGGTTGAAGGCCCCTATAAAGAATAACTTTTAATAGGAGATATTAATACTCGACTGAAGGCCACATACCGACAAAATATGTTTAACAGATTAAGCCCTAGAAAAAGAGTTTCAATATAAATGGCAGAAAGCCGTCTCTTAAAACATCTCATGTAAAACTGTGCTAAAGGCCCCATATAAAAGTATATCAATCTCATTCCTTAAGGGCAAGACAAGGACATTAATTTAAGAGATATTGATACTCGACTGAAGGCCACACATGAACCAAATAACTAAAACCCAAACAGGGAAATTATTATGACACACACAAGGAACGGCGCTCAGAAATTTCAAAATGGTTCAAATGGCTCTGAGCACTGTGGGACTTAACATTTGAGGTCATCAGTCCCCTAGAACTTAGAACTATTTAAACCTAACTAACCTAAGGACATCACACGCATCCATGCCGGAGGCAGGATTCGAACCTGCGACCGTAGCGGTCCCGCGGTTCCAGACTGTAGCGCCTAGAACCGCTCGGCCATTTCGGCCGGCTCACAAATTTCCAAGAGTTGGCCTGGGATTGTAACACTAACGCCCTTTTAGGTAAGACGCCTGTACAACGACTTCTTAGTCTGAAGGCAACCCAACCGACAGACAGCCAACCGAACGATGAACAAGATCAGTTCTGCTACATGTAACTAGCAAAACGACCACAAGATTTCAATTCAACGACACACAGAATATTGGCGCCCACAACGACCAACAGCACCTCAGCTGCCGAACTACACGCCGCACTGGATAGCAACAACGCGACGAGTAAATTACACTGCCTAGCCGGCCGTTATGGCCGAGCGGCTCTAGGCGCTTCAGTCCGGGACCGCGCTGCTGATACGGTCTAGGGCTCGAATCCTGCATCGGGCATGGATGAGTGTGATGTCCTTAGGTTAGTTAGGTATAAGTAGTTCTAAGTCTAGGGGACTGATAACCTCAGATGTTAAGTACCATAGTGCTTGGAACCATTTGATTTGAATACTGCCAAAAATTACGTCAGCGACCAGGGCAGGTAAACAGAACGTCGACGGCCACAAGGCAGAAAATACCGCTGGTCAACTTCAATAACAGAGAATAATTAAGCTAAACTCCACAGGAAGACAGCTAAAATTTTAGCCGACTTGAAAACACACACGTTGTTGCTCGCGGGAATCTCCACAAGTGACAACCAAGATCAAACGAAGGAATGTAAACAGCTGAGACTCGATAGTGGGTTAAGTGAGGACTCAACTCTCATGTCCAAGATCGGTGGGTGACGAACTTCGTAGCACTCGCAAGCAGCACCTCACACTCCAACCGCGCATGCGCGCCACCAACGGCTCCGGCCATACTTCGCGCGACAAGGACATCCTTGCTGCTCCACGCCAATCGACCAACTGGTCACACAACGCCCAGCCGGAAACTATATCCTCCACACCAAAGATAGTACAGCAGTAGTAGTATCGATACACGCTGCTGCTGCTACTCACAGAGAGGTGCCGGCCACGTGGTCTCGAGGTTCTAGGCGCGCAGTCCAGAACCGTGCGACTGCTACGGTCGCAGGTTCGAATCCTGCCTCGGGCGTGGATGTGTGTGGTGTCCTTAGGTTAGTTAGGTTTAAGTAGTTCTAAGTCCTAGGGGACTTATGACCACAGCAGTTGAGTCCCATAGTGCTCAGAGCCATTTGAACCACAGAGAGGTCAACAACATTATCGCTATAACCGCAGGAGATATAAAACCACAGGACTGCAACCAAGGTTTAACTCAAGACAAGCATAACTCGAGCCATCCACGGCTCAGAGAAAAATAAGGAGTCGGTGTAATGATGATACAAGACGAAAATGAGAAAACCCACCAGCATAAGCGATTTAGAAAAAGGGCAGATGGTTATGTTTCGGCGACAGGGACAATCATCTCGATAATGGAGAAGTTGGTTGGTTGTTCGCGTACAACTATCCTAAGAATACATGTGAAGTATTTGAAAGACAGTAGACAAGAAGATTTTGGACATCCACACCCACTTCACCGAACGTGGAGGTCGGAAATGTGCCCGCTTTCCAATGCAGGACAGTGTTAGATCTGTTGCAGGTCTAATGACGAATACAAAACAGGTGCAGATACAAGTGTTCTGGAACACGTAGCTGAATGCTAGGCTCTTCATCCCGATGTCCCCTATGTGTTCCCATTCAGACATAATGACATGGTCATTGGAGTGATTACGGAATCATCGGCATTAGACCGTGGATCAACGGAAATGAGTCATCCTCTCTGATGAAGCACATTTCTTACTACGCAAGGTCGACGATAGACCGTCAGTTAGCGATTCAGAGCAAAGCCATATCCTTACCTTGCAGGATTCATGGCGCCAGCAGCCACAGAACAACCGTTCGAAGAGCCATGGCGACGCCCCCATTATCGGTGTGTTATCGCACCGAGGAGGCGTCTGGTGTACAAGGGTGAACCGGCAACATCGACTTGGATACAGCCCCAGAGAGCTGTGATGAATGGTGGCTGGTCTGCCGACACTGTGACTATGGGTATTGCTGCGCGCCGTAAGTTGAGAATTTGTATCCAACGGAGAGCACATACGTATTGCCAAGGAGATTAGGGCAACAGCTCTAGAGAAGCAGAATATCCGGCAGATATTTTCAACTTTCGCCATTGCTTTACTACAATTCCCTGTGCTGCTGGAAGTCTCCTTTCCCCCTTTTCTTCCCCATCATATATTTTATATAAATAGATATACGAAGGTAAGAAAGAAACACAACTAGCGACTTCCGAGGACAGCAGCAGCCTGCACACAGCGACGCTGGGAGCCGTGCGCTGAGTAACGGGGCATTCTGCTGGGGTTGCAGTCGGGGTTGTCGGCGGCTTGCTGTCTACACGTGGCATCGTTCTGGTCTGGAGCAGCGGACAGAGCCTGCCCCTGTGAAGTCAGTAAACGCAGAACGGCCTGGAATCTGTTATAGCTGTGGTGTGTTTTCCGCTACTACAGTTGTAGGAAACTGTGGATATTGTGATTAGTGCAGAGTTCTTGTGCTGAAGAATATGTCTGGAATGGTCAAATTAAGTTCCCTACAGATCACAATTTTTCCCTACGGTGAGGAGGCTGTGGTGCATAATGTATTAAAGGTGAAAAACCTCTTTTGTTTTTGCTGCGTTCAGTATTTCCCAGCATTCACTGTTTTGTTGTTCTCATTTAGCCTGCAGAGGGTAACATGGGCAGAGGTACTGTACTGCTGCTTTTTGCTCCCTTGATAACTGTTTGTATATTGTTAGTTTCGGTGATGGTTTTGACTGGTTGTATTTTACGCTTGGGTATTATGGCCTAAGATTGATTATCGTGTGTTTTCTTGTTATCCTTTTACTGTTGTGTAATTACGTTTTGCGTAATATTTCTTGTCCCTCTTATTGTAAGGGTGGTGACATTTAAAGAGCTGTTTCTTTTATTGTCTGTTTCACCATGTTAGATATTAAGTTACCGTCATCCAGGAAAATACCTGCTCAGTATGTCCATCGTTCCATGGACGCAGGCTGGTGAGGGATACTATGCTGTTCACGTCATTCACATAGACTGGATGAACATTGATCTTCATCCTTTCACGCTGTATTACTTAAAGATGCCCATGGTATGTTACACCAGGATAACTCTGCGCAGGTGGAGGACACATCTGCGGTACTGTGGTTATAACAGCATGGCAGTGAACTCACAATGTTGTCATAGCCATCAAATTCACCTGGTCTTTAAAACCTATGAAAAAATCTAAGAAGGTATCTCGCATCAGCTCCGCAACCGTCATCCTCCAGCCAGTAATTTATGGTTAATTTCATACTTACCCCAAGTATTGTTACCGTTCACGGTGTGTATAAATGATCTAGTCCACAACGTTGGAAGTTTCATATGGATTTTCGCTGATGATGAAATTTTCTATAGCAAGACAACAACGTTGAGTACTGTAGTGAATTGCGGAAATAACCGCACGGGATAGATGACTGGCACAGTAACAGGTACTTGACTGAGAACGCAACTAAATGTAATGTGTTGTGCATAAGTAGGATGTTCTACTGTTGTGCTGTTGCAGTACTGGCGTCAAATCGTGGAGATCATAAATCCGTAAAATACCTAAGAATAAACATCTGAAGCGACTTAATGCCGAACAACCATATGGAAGATACTGTGGGAGGAAAGAGGGGTGATGTTGGATGAGTTTCATAGCAAGAATTGTTAAATAAATGTGATTGCATCCTCGAAACAAGAGACTTACACAACACTTGTTCGACCCATTCTTCGGTACCGCTGATCAATTTGGGACCCTAACTACTGTAGCTGTGCCATCCTGTAATGTTTTGTGGTTCCAGGCTGGATGAGGAGAGGGTGATATGATAGGTAGGTGGCCACTTTCCCCTCACTACAACATAAAATGCTCACGTGGTGAAAATACACTTTATTACAGGAACCAACGGAGTACATAACTTCAACTAATTCTTGAATCTTGACCGTGTCCATATCACAACTGTATGCAATGACTAACGTTCCCTCATAGCTAGCTAAGGTGCGAGGCGACGACTATCACTTGTGGAAGACTAGAGCACAGTGCAACATATTGAAGTGTAATGCTAACTGAGTCCCGATGTGACATACTGAGGATAGACCGATTGAGGCGGCTCGGTCGGCAGCGGCGGCCTGTATGCATGTTGCCCATGGGGCATTATCAGCTTGTAGCCTGGGGGCGTGTCTTGGGCTTCTCTTGCAATAGGAGCGCTTAGTTCAGCGCCTGCTATACAATGTTTCCCAGTGCCGGCCGGAATGCTGGCGAAGACATACGCCAGCGCACTTACCATGTAGAACTAAAGGAGAGATAAAAACTGGCATATTAAAACTGTGTGCCGGGCTGAGACTCGAATTCGGGACCTTTACCTTTCGCGGGCATGTGCTCTATCATCTGAACTGCCCAAGCACGACACACGCCCCGTCCTCACAGCTCTTCTTCTACCAGTACCTCGTCTCCTACCTTCCAAACTTTACAGAAGCTCCGCTGCAGAGTGAAAATCTCATTCTGGAAACATCCCCCAGGCTGTGGCTAAGCCATGTCTCCGGAATATCCTTCCTTTCAGGAGTGCTAGTTCTGCTAGGTTCGCAGGAGAGCTTCTGTAAAGTTTGGAAGGTAGGAGACGAGGTACTGGTAGAAGTAGAGCTGTGAGGACGGGGCATGAGTCGTGCTCGGGTGGCTCAGATGGTAGAGCACTTGCCTCCGAATGGCAAAGGTCCCGAGTTCGAGTCTCGGTCTGGCACATAGTTTGCCGGCACGGTAGCTCAGCGTGTTCGGTCAGAGAGCCGGTTGGCATCTGTAATAAAAAAACAGTGGAAGGATCAACCACCGAACTTGAACAGGATGTCTTGTGACGTCCGCAACGACCAAACACACCGATCAACAACGAAAAATTTGAAAAGAATAAAAATTTTAAAAAAATGGTAGAGCACTTGCCCGTGAAAGGCAAAGGTCCCGAGTTCGAGTCTCGGCCCGGCACACAGTTTTAATCTGCCAGGAAGTTTCATATCAGCGGACACTCCGCTGCAGAGTGAAAATCTCATTCTAAAGGAGAGATAGACAACATCTATAGAAGAGCAGCTCGTCTCGTTACGGGTTCGTTGCGTCACTCCAAGAGTGTTACTAATATGCTCAAGAGCTTCCAGCGGTAGACGCTACACGAGAGTCGTTTTGCGTCAGCAAGAGTTTAGGTATAGTATTGAAATTTCTTGCAGTGTACTTTCCGGTAATAGTTCAGAACATGTTACTCACTTTAATTTACGTCTCGCAAAATGAGAGCAACTGAAACATACGAGCAACTAAACCTAACACTTATGTTTACCGCCGGTCATTCTTCTTCGCGCCATTGGCGGTTGGAACAGTGACGGGGAGAACATTTAGTGGTACCGTAAGTACCCTCCACCACACTCCGTTAGATGACGTTGTGCATATGGACGTAGATGTAGGATTCCGTGAACTGTGCTGATCGGTTTGTCCTTGTCGAATAAGATTTCTGGAAGACCTTAACGTAAATAACTTGCGATCTGGATTAAAAGCGCACTAGCGAAGAGGGGGAGAGAATACCAAGCCCTTTAGAAAATTTAAAAATACTTCATAAAAATGAAAAACGGCATATTTTGAATATATTAGAGAAACTAAAATTTTCAGAAAAACAGAAAAAGGAAAACTAACACAGTTCACGTTGACTAGTCAATTTAAATTAAAACATCATGGCACTCTGGATAAATTTGATTCTTTGTATTCTTTGTACGTAATAGAATTATGTGTTGTTCTCGGTTGTAAAGGTGATACTAGTCATGATAGTATGATGTCACACTATCCGCATGAATAGCTTCCGTTCCGCCAGCGAGCTAGTCTCTCTTTGTCGTTCATGCGGGCCGCTTTTTTATCGCCAGTCTGGCCTCTTTTTTAAAAAAAATGTTCGCTTCCGCTCACTTTAAAATATTCTTTTTTAGATACAAGCAAATTTTTAAAAAATGGGCCACGTCTTCTTTACCTTTCGCACGCAATAGTATTGACGATATTCTCTGAATAGTAAATTTAGACTAGGAGCGATTGGTATGCCTACGAGCCGGCCGCGGTGGTCTCGCGGTTCTAGGCGCGCAGTCCGGAACCGTGCGACTGCTACGGTCGCAGGTTCGAATCCTGCCTCGGGCATGGATGTGTGTGATGTCCTTAGGTTAGTTAGGTTTAAGTAGTTCTAAGTTCTAGGGGACTGATGACCACAGCAGTTGCGTCCCATAGTGCTGAGAGCCATTTGAACCATTATGCCTACGATCCTTTAACATTCTGAGTATACAGGTTGAGTCACTAACTATTGCCACCAAGAATAACTCCGAAAGTATGATAGTAGCTGAAAAGATTGTGGGAGAAATGTTGCATGGGAGAACGGGGGATATAATACGACGTTGGTTTTTCGTTGCTAGGTGGAGTCGCGTCAGAGATATGAAGGTCAACTTTGTTTCTTTAAATGGTATGCTATAGTTATGTACTTATTTTCTGATAACGGTTATTGAGAGGAATCCGATGATGTGTAACAGTAAGGTCTTTAAAGGTCAACGAAGATCAAAACGATGTCACGAACGTCCACTTACAGAATGTGTTCAAAGTGATGACCATTAGGATCAATGCAGTGCTGCTATCTTCTTATCACCGACTGAGTGGTATTCCTGATCACTTCGGCACTTATCGTGCCAATAGTAAATATTTGCCGAATACAGCGTGTTCATCTAACGTGCCATCGACTTGTAAACACCATTCGACGGTTTCGCAATACAACACTAATAGGAATGGTAAGACTAGTGCCGTCGAATAAAGTGAAAGTGAATAATGTATTCCTTCGAAGAAAAAGTCGATATGCTTCTCATTTACGGAGAATGCCAACGAAATTCAGTGAGAGCCAGAGACTTATACGCTGAATGATATCCTCAACTTACAAACCCTACACGTCGTACATATATATATATATATATATAATGTATATGTGTGTGTGTGTGTGTATGTATGTGTGTGTGTGTGTGTGTGTGTGTGTGTGTGTGTGTGTGTACGATAAATTGAGAACAACTGGATCTTTAACGCATCGTAAACATATCAGGCTAACGAGGAATCGGAAACTGGTATTCTTGCCACTGTGGTTCGAGATCCTTGTGTTAGTTCGCGTCAAATCACAAGGGAATCTGGCATGAGCCAGAGTAGTTATGTTCGCGTTCTGCATCGCCATAAATATCATCCTTACCATCTCAGCCTCCACCGAGAATTAAGTGGTATGAATAGCATGCGTCGCATTGAATTCTGACAATGGCCTCAACTTCAGCTTCAGAGGGACGACACATTTATTAACTTGATTTTTTACTGACGTGGATACATTCACGAACAATGGAAATGTTAATTTAGATAACATGCATGATTGGGCAACTAAAAGTCCATGTTGACTGCAGAAAGTTGCACACCAAAAACCGTGTACGGTGAGTGTACGGTGTAAGATTCTGGAGGACAGAATTATCAGCCCCTATTTCGTCGAAGGATATCTTAATGAGAGGAAGTGTACCACATTCCTGCAAGAAACATTAGGTCTGTTATTGGAAGAAATACCTTTAGGAAAAAGAACAGAATGTGGTATCAACACTATATGGGTGTCCGGCACATTTTTCGCTCATGGCTAGAAATGAGTTGCAGGAACAGTCCCCAAATCGTTGGATTGGACGCGGAGGAGATGTTTCGTGCCCGGCTCGTTCGGCAGACTTGACGCTTCCGGATTTTTTCTAATGGGGATTCGTAAAAAAAATTGTTTATAAAGACGTTCAAACTACACCTGGAGATATGCGAGAGAGAGTTGTCAGAGCATATACTTCGGTAAGTGCCGATGTGATAAGGAATACCACTCATTCCATGATAAGAAAATTGCAGCACTTCATTGATACCAACGATCATCACTTCGAACACATTGTATAGCCGGCCTGTGTGGCCGAGCGGTTCTAGGCGCTTCAGTTTGGAACCGCGCGACCGCTACGATCGCAGGTTCGAATCCTGCCTCGAGCATGGACGTGTGTGACGTCCTTAGGTTAGTTAGGTTTAAGTAGTTCTAAGTTCTAGGGGACTGATGACCTCAGATGTTAAGTCCCATAGTGCTCAGAGCCATTTGACCCATTTTGAACACCTTCTGTAATTAGACGTTCATGCCACCTATTTGACCTTCGTTGTCCTTCAAAGGCCATACTGTTACAAATCATTGGATTATCTCGATAGCCGCTATCAGAAAAAAAAGTACTAAACTGTTGCATCCCATGTAAAAAAAACAAAGTTGATCTTCATATCTCTGGTGCTACACCACCTAGCAACAAAGAAACAACGTCATATTATATCCCCCGTTGTCCCACGCAACTTCTGTCGTACAAATGTTTCAGCTACTATCATACTTTCGGAGTTATTCTTGGTGGCAATATTTAATGACTCACGCTGTATTTTAGACATTCCTACAAATTTTAATAACCACAAATTGTGGTGACACCGAATAGGCTGTAGCTGCTCATGTTGCCTTGACCCGCGAAACCGGTTGTGCTTTAATAAAGATCAGTTTTACCAGTTGTAAGCAGAGTTCTTCCCAAGATCAGTCTTTTTAACAGCTGCGATTGGTCGGGATGTATAATAGTTTATAAAGGTTTACAAAATCGTATAGGAAATGCATATTTGACACGCTATTCATGAAATACATGGATAAATATTTGGAACGAACAAACATCAGGTATAACGAAGCCACATACGCCGTATTTTAAAACGACAGGCAGTTGCACTGCCTAATAGCATTTGTAATTACTAATTAATAAGATTATTAAAATTCTTAATATTCATTCTTGTAAAATTGTTACAGTTATAGGACTGAACCTCATAAAATATAAATAAAATGTAAGTACATGTAGTATCAGTGATACCATATAGGGCTCCTTCGAAAATCATGTTGTACTACCTTTACGCCAAAAGCTTTTATGTCAAGTAATTCACAAATCTTTGGTAGGGTGCCATTATGAGAAATAATTAACAGTTGAAATAATACCTTACGAAATGTATATAGATCTACTTGTAACAAATACAATGATGTCACATCCGGCGTATTCTGAGACCGTCAAAAAAGAACCCAAAGTTTCATCACCAATTTCTTGTGTTTCACTGTATCGTAAGTTCCAAGTTTCACATGTAATCTGAACACCTTATATGGGGTACAATACCAGATAGATGAGCTTTATTTGTGTGTGTCTGTATGTGTGATGTGTGTGTCCAAAGAAATGTTGTCAGAGTAATGATCTCTTACGAACTTTTGTTCCACAGACAATCATTACAAGCGTCGCGGTTTCTGTAGACCAGTACTTGCGGACAGGCATGCCGATCTACATCACAGCGAGACGTGCAACGAAGATCGGGGGCAATGATGTGTGGCTGCGGAAGGAAGCATGAATGACGGCCAAGGCAGGCAGCCAACATGAGACAGTAACTATTGCAATCTCGTAGTAGCTTAGAAGGTCTTGTACATTCTGAAAATGGGAACATTCTGTTAGCATCCCCATGTGCTGCGATTGTAGGTGATGGAAGTTAGATTCAAATTCGATGAAGTGGGTGGGGGAGACACGGTTATACTTGAAAGGGTTTCAAAGTGCTTTGCATTGGACGAACACAGTCTATGTATTTTTAATTCCCGTGGCTGAAACACGACATTCGGAATTCAGCCAGAGGACAGCTGTATGCACAGTGAATCCTTAAAGTTTCCCCCGGCCCTCCTGTTTGGAGTGGCTGTTAGCCGTTCGCTGCAACGGACGACTCGCCGCAAACTTGATTTCACGGTCTGTGTGGTCCGCCTGCCACCCATACCTCAGACAGTTTTCTGCCGCATCTCTACTGGAAACGCACTCAAGCGCGAGTCACCTACTTTAACTTTTCCGCTATCCTTATGTTCCACTAAGCTTTGAGCCCAAACACTGAAGTTCGGATCCGGAGTTTGGCATTAAAAACACATGGCACTCTTGTTGTCCCTGATTTGTATTCGTCGTTTTCATGATTTTTTGTAAATATGGCCTTACAAAAAATAAATGTGGGCATACATGTCTCTTTTGGATCATGAACTATGGTTATTAAAATCTTAAGTGAGAGTTTCCCAATTTCTGTGCAACCTTGTCTCACTTTTATATACATCAGTAACAGATACGTGTTTCACGTCGAGGAGACAACATGGTTAATCAACAAACCATGATCGGGAAAGGAGGTGGATGATTTGTTTCTAGCCCCTTCTGAAACTCTCCACAAAACCTAAACTCAGACGCCCGTAAGGAGATTTCATCCGCTGTCCTTTTCTTGATCTTCAGTGGCTTAGAATTTGCATCACCTCTAAAAAAAGAGCGAGGTAATTTAGTCATTGAGCGAGATAGGTGTAGCTGGATGATGAGTTTCAGCTACAGATGAGTAGCGGTGAAATATCGGAGATAACAACGTAGTGACTTTTTCCTCAGTTTCCACGAATTACATCTGCTGAAAAACGGAACGACTATCTCAGTATATCTAGACTCACTCGCTCTGCTATTATTGAAGGCAATTACATTAACGTTTCAGATATAATACACTTCTGGAAAAAAAAGTATACGCTTTAGAAAGGTTCCCATTCTGCCAACATTTATTATTGCAACTGTTCATGTGGATTACAAGAAATGATGACATTTAGACGTCAGTAGCACAAGCGTTTCTGAGGTACCAGATATCGACCCATGGTGAAACACATAATAGTACTTGATGCAGCCTCCCTGAGTGGCAATGCGTGTGCTGACTCTGGCGTCCAGTCTATCGTACAGATGGCGAATAATGTCCTGAGATACATTATGCCACGCGTGCTTGACCTGTTCACGAAGTTATGTAAGAGTTGTCGGTTGACGAGTCGCACAAACCACTTCTCGTCCTATCATATCCGACATGTATTCGATTGCCGCGCGGGATTAGCCGAGCGGTCTTGGCCGCTGCAGTCATGGACTGTGCGGCTGATCCCGGCGGAGGTTCGAGTCCTCCCTCGAGCATGGGTGTGTATGTGTTTTTCCTTAGGATAATTTAAGTTAAGTAGTGTGTAAGCTTAGGGACTGATTACCTTAGCATTTAAGTCCCATAAGATTTCACACACATTTGAACATGAATTCGACTGCAGACAAGTCTGGAGATTGTGCTGGCCAGGGATGTTGCTGCACATCTTGCAGAGCGTTTGAGTTTCATGGGCAGTGTGTGGGTGAGCGTTATCCTGTTGGAACAACACTTCACCTTCCTGTTGCAAGGACGACGAAACAACGCGTCTAACAGCTTTCTACGAGTAGCGAGTGCAGGTCAGCGTCCCCTCCAGAAACACCAAAGGAGAACGAGAGCAGTAGCTTATTGTGCCTCAGACCAGGAGGTCTGGCGTGTGACAAGGGACGACTGCACCGTACGAGACAGCGCTCACTACCTTTACGTCTTGCGCTTAATCGACCATCTACTTTCATCGCTAAACACCCTGCAGCGCCACTGCATCTTACAAATGACGCTCTGACAGCACCAGTCGAGTAGTACACGTCGATTGTGTGGCGTGATAGGAAGTCGGGTAGATGCGCGCATACCGTAGCCCCACTGCTGATAATCATTTCACGACAGTTACTGGTGACACGTCTGGCCTCATATGCCCTCTTATGTGTGGTGTGTCAGCTGTAAGATCTGCCAGTGCTGCCCTTACGATACGACGGTACTGATAGGCATCCGAGTTGCGTTGCCGTCCAGAAAAAGTTGCACGGGTCCCACCAATATTCAAGAAAAGTAGTATGAGTAATCCACAAAATTACAGGCCCATATCGTTAACGTCGATATGTATCAGGATTTTGGACCATATATTGTGTTCGAACATTTTGAATTACCTTGAAGAAAACTGTCTATGGACACATAGTCAACATTGGTTTAGAAAACATCGTTCCTGTGAAACACAACTAGCGCTCTATTCACATGAAGTGTTGAGTGCTATTTGTGGTGTCTCCGCCAGACACCACACTTGCTAGGTGGTAGATTTAAATCGGCCGCGGTCCATTAGTACATGTCGGACCCGCGTGTCGCCACTTTCAGTGACAGCAGACCGAGCGCCACCACACGGCAGGTCTAGAGAGACTGACTAGCACTCGCCCCAGTTGTACGGACGACGTAGCTAGCGATGCACGCTGACGAAGCCTCGCTCATTTGCAGAGCAGATAGTTAGAATAGCCTTCAGCTAAGTAAATGGCTACGACCTAGCAAGGCGCCATTAGCCTTACATAGCTTGTATCTAAAGAGTCTCATCAAGAGCGATGTACCATAAGGATGGATTAAAGTTAAGTATTCCAGGAGCTACGTACTTTTCTTTATAGCATTCATTACGTATCCTGTTTCAGACCTCACGCCCATCTGCGTGAGCTTAGCGCATGCCTTTCGGCTTCCTCGCATTGTGTCTAGGCTCTCTTGCCTAGACACAACACTACTGACAAGGGATTTCAGATCTATTCCATATTTCTGCATTTCCGGAAGGCTTTTGACACTGTACCACACAAGCGGCTCGTATTGAAATTGCGTGCTTATGGAATATCGTCTCAGTTATGTGACTGGAATTGTGATTTCCTGTCAGAGAGGTCACAGTTCATAGTCATTGACGGAAAGCCATCGTGTAAAACATCGTGTTTTCTGGCGTTCCCCAAGGTACTGTTATAGGTCCTTTGCTGTTCCTTATCTATATAAACGATTTGGGAGACAATCTGAGCAGCCGTCTTCAGTTGATTTGCAGATGACGCTGTCGTTTATCGACTGATAAAGTCATCAGAAGATCAAAATAAACTGCAAAACGATGTAGAAAAATTATCTGAATGGTGCGAAAAGTGGCAGTTGACCATGAATAACGAAAAGTGTGAGGTCATCCACATGAGTGCTAAAAAAAACTCATTAAGCTTCGGTTACACGATTAATCAATCTAATATAAAAGCAATAAATTCAGCTAAATACCTAGGTATTACAATTATGAACAACTTAAACTGGAAGGAACACATTTAAAATGTTGTGTTGAAGACTAACCAAAGACTGCGTTTTATTGGCAGGACACTTAGAAAATGCAACAGACCTACGATGGAGACTCCCTACACTAAGCTTGTCCGTCCTCTTTTAGAATACTGCTGCGTGGTGTGGGATCCTTACCAGATAGGACTGATGGAGTATATCTGAAAAGTTCAAAGAAAGGCAGCACGTTTTGTATTATCGCTTTTGCTGGCGTGGGTGCTTGCTCAGATAATTGTCCTAAAAGGACAAATTAGCTCGGCGGGACAGTGACGCCGCCATCGCGACCTTGGGACCCTGGGGGCCCCTGACCCTCATGAATCGAAACATGACTGCGTCGCGTCGTTTCATGATTCGAGGGTCAGGGGCCCCCGGGGTCCCAAGGTCGCGATAGCGGCGTCACTGTCCCGCCGAGATAATTTGTCCTTTTAGGACAATTATCTGAGCAAGCACCCACGCCAGCAAAAGGTTGCCCGACACGTGTTGATAACAGGATTTGTTTTAACCGGCTGTACCCGAATTTTAGTATATAAGGAGGATGATTTGGAGCACAGCACATCATGTCCTCTGAACCGACTCCGAGAACTTCTATTGTTGCTGACGAGCTGCCGGAAATAGTAAGTACACTTCTATTACACTGGAAACTTTGTACAAACTTGCACGAATTGCTGTTTGTGGAAGACTCCAAAATGTCTTAGATGTTTGTCAATTGGAGTTGCCACAAACTATACGGGAAGATATTCTATCGGAATTTCGTGTTTCAAAATTTAATTTCATGTTAAATTCGTATAGGTTGCCAGAATGTTATATATTTAATATAAGTGAGAATGTTCCCATGATTTGTGAAATCGTAAATGATGCAGTAGAAGCTTGTGCAAAAATAAGAGCGGGAATTTCAGTTCCATGGGAAACACTGGGTTTGATTACAATGTCTTCTTTTGACATTAGTACATTCTGGCAATGTAGAATCAAAATTAAAATATTTTTTTACGAAGTTACTTACAAGCATTTCGTATATACTGTTTGTGAGAACTGTTAATACAAATTATCCGATTCACGGCAAAACGCGCTACTGCAACCACATCTTATTGGAATGAAAATTAATATGGTAACCAAGACACCATCATTTTCATATGGTGTAACTTGTCCGCCACATATTAAACAATATAGTCATTGGTGCATGTTTTGTGCAAATAGTCCATTGTTCAGAAGTGTACGTTGTGGTGGCTCGTTAAGCAGTGTATCGGATTCAGAGGAAGACGATGCTGATTTGGCTGATATGTTGCTTGCAGACCTCTGATGGAGACCCTGGCCGACATCTTCCAAACCATCTTCACCCTGGTTCGAGCACACGTGACGAATCCATCGCTGAAAATCTTCATCTGGGTAGCTACGAGATTATACTGCCAGTTGGGAGCCACCGATGGACCCTTAGGGACATACATATTCACCATTTTGAATTGTTTGACGAACTTCGAAGATTCCTGTTCACAATTATCCTTTGGTTGCCAGAACTTTTGCGAATATCTGAAATCTCAGAAAGATGATATTACACTGATGTCATTGTCATCAGAGGACCGGACGACGTTGATGAATTTAGTAGACGAATTGCTTCTATCGCATCAGTCTACCCTGGAGAAATTATCCTCTGGAAACATGATGACGGCCACATCCACCTCGTCCACGATTGCATCTATTCCTCTAGACGATGTAGATGCCGATTTAGGGTTGACCCCTTTATTGCCAGCAGAATTAAGAAATATCCCCGACGAAGGCGAGCAATCACAGCCATGTCGGACCTCGACTGGTTCAATATACTCATATATTTCTTCCTGCGAAAAAGGCCAAGTCGGGGACAAGTTTGGATTAGAGGAACCCACAAGAGAGTGCCTGGTGAGTCTGATATTGTACAATGGGTCAGCTTCATCGGGGGATCCCTCTCAGTATTGGAAAGGGAAAACCCTCGATTTAATGATCAGTTGCAACAAGAACTCACCACAGATAGCTCACGTAAATGGCCTCATACAAAGCGCAAGCCAGTCTCTGACTACCAGAGGTGCAACCCTGAAACGACGGCAAAAAAGGTACTTTCCATATTAATGTCATACAATTGCATACCGCCAGAAAATATAGTCAGTGTAATACCATCTGGACACCATTATTACATTAATTTCATTGATCCTAAATTCAGACGTTTTTTTGACACGGGCCTTGAGTTATACAAAAAAACTATAAATGAATTAGATCTCAAAGGTTTCGAGAATTTTTTATGTTCTGGCTCAGAAGACAGTATATTTTACAGCCACTCTACAAATGTTTGGGAATATTATTATACTTTAGCAGATTCTCTTGCATGTCTAGATAAACTTCTGTTATTTCAATGTAATGATGACACAGATGAAGTATCTAAATTTTTGTTAAATTTGGTATCATGGTTTAATAGACAGGGCCTTTACCAATGGCAGGATAATAATTATGTACAAAATAAAAATTTAAACACTCTTTGTATTATTGGCCCACCAAACTCTGGAAAAAATTTGTATTTTGATTGTTTCATTTCACTTGGACTTAATGTAGGCCACATTGGCCGATGCAATAATAAGACGAATCAATTTGCTCTTCAAGACGCCGTAAATAGGCGTATAATCATTGGAAATGAAATTTCATTAGAAGAAGGTGCTATAGAGTATTTCAAAAAAGTTTGTGAAGGAATTGCTTGCAACATTCGTGTAAAATATAAAGGAGATGCTGTTTGAAGACGTACTCCATTACTGATAATTTCTAATTCTCAGCCAATTGTATGTAGTCATCCAGATTTCAACAATGTCCGTGTGAGAACTATTAGGTGGAAAAAGTTTGATGAATTGAAAAATGCAATAAAAAAGCCTTATCCTTTAGCTTTCTTTTCATTGTTGCAAATGTATAATATTCCTTATTAAATAAAAGACAAGAATTTGTACAATGTATAATTTTTATTGTCAATTATTACAACAAATAAAAATAAATTACAATTGTTACATTTCAATTACAATTGTTTAATTTCATATTGCCCCTTATAAACAGATGATTCTTCATTCCTTTTTACGTTAGACATATAAATCATATCTGATACTTGAACATTTGATACAGTTGCTCTAGGGTAATGTGTCTGTAGACCATCTGCATACACTGAACATTCTGCAATAACTTCAAACAACATTTGAGTATCAGTATATTTTGTAACATCACTATCTAAACTGCTTGTAGTTAAAGCATATGTAGGATTAATGCCTACATGAAGACTCGGTTGAACATTTGTATCATGAAGTCTAATATTATACCCGGCAGAGGCAATATCAGCTTTTTCTATTAAATTATTATATCCAGATGCTTCTGCATTTGTGACTGGAGTAACAGCTGCTACTAATTGTTCTTCCATTCTTGCTGGTTCAAAAGGGGTTAAAGAAAAACTATCACATGACATAAAAGGATTACAGTGTTTATCAGCATTAATATTATACCTTTGAATTACATTTTGAGCAGTACTTGTAATAGGAAAAATATCAACATTGGCTACGTTTGGAATTTTGAGGAATCCTAATGTTGGCGTATAAGTATAGTCAACAATAACACTTCCTGTTCGTGCATCTGCATCTACTTCAGAAACACAAGACTGTACACATTTCCAACACCAATTATGTAAACCCTTATCTTTTCAGCTAGAAACACACGCATAATAATATTTCAAATTAATGGGTTGTCCAAATTGATGTGCAGGCACTTTAGTAAGAAACTCTGCTTCATCATTTCTATAACCATACCATGACTTCCAAATGGCATCAAACTTTCGTTTATGATCTATGGCAGTTGTTTCCATAGGTGCATTTGCTGTAAATGCTGTAGGTTTTACATTAATACCCGGTATTTTCAAATTAATCCCTACACTTCTAATCAAATTCTTATTTTGATTTAATGTTGCAAGTTCTGTATCACTTGAATTAGTGGGAAAAGCAATTCTAGGATTTCGTGCAATTACTTTTACAGAACAATGAACAATACTACTACCATCGGGTAATAAATCGAATTCAGAAGGTGTCATATACAAAAATGGCCTATCAACGGGAATTTCTACCTAAGGAGTAACCATGCATACTACCTTTTCCTGTTCAATCACTTTATATGCTAAACCATATGTGAAAAATCTATGTACTTTGCGATATCTTGTAATATTACCAGTATCTAATATAGAAATATGAGAGAGAGTGTCACAGAAATGATACAGGATTTGGGCTGGAAATCGTTAAAAGAAAGGCGTTTTTCGTTGCGACTGACCTTTCTCACGAAATTCCAATCACCAACTTTCTCCTCCGAATGCGAAAATATTTTGTTGACACCGACCTACGTAGGGAGGAACGATCACCACGGTAAAATAGGGGAAATAAGAGCTCGTACGGAAAGATATAGGTGTTCATTCTTTCCGCGTGCTACACGAGATTGGAATAATAGAGAATTGTGAAGGTGGTTCGATGAACCCTCTGCCAGGCACTTAAATGTGATCTGCAGAATATCCAAGTAGATGTAGATGATGTAGTACCTCATCTATGAGTGTCAGAAAGTTTACATGACCACTGATACCCAGCATCGTCGCACTACTGTCGCAACTCGTCCAGCTAATTAGGCAGTTCTCCGAAAGCACCATCCTGCCACTCGGAAGGCCACAATTTGACCACGTTCAAACTCGCTCAGTTGGCCATATGACACCCGAGTTCGTCAGTATGTCATGGTTGCCTGCTTGCTTCACACGTTGGCACCACACTGTGGGTTCTGGCTGTGAGCGTTCCCTATTTTAGGGCAGACACAGACGGCGCTCAGGCAGCTATGCCAATACGGTATCTATTGGGAGACGATGTTGCAAGCATTATCAGTACATCTACTGACATCGCCGGTGGCATATGGCATCATCGGATTTTTTCCGGCAGTATAGATTAGGCAGGTTACGATCATGGTGTTTACGTGGCCTGTTTGTCCAATTCCAAGTCGTAATATCTTGTGTCCATGATGTCTGGCCATAAAGGATGATTCAGCTGCTACTGCCGCTGTTATTTTGTGCAACCTCCAATGTTATATCTGGCCTTCAAAAATTATGCAGGAGATTTTCATATTCTCTCGCAAACTACATGCAAACCGTGATGATGCTGCCGGCCACGAATTTCTCACCTGTGCCAACATTTTCATCTCAGGAAAACAATTACAACCAATGTCCCCAATTGTTTGCTGGATTTATTACAATCTCTCTCTTCCTCTACAATTTTACCCCTACAGCTCCCTCTAATACCATGGCAGTCATTCCCTGATGTCTTCACAGATGTCCTATCACCGTGTCCCTTCCCCTTGTCATTGCTTTCCTCTCTGATTCTGCGCAGAACCTCCTGATTCCTTACCTTATTAGCCAACCTAATATTCAGCATTCGTCTGTAGCACCACATCTGAAATGCTTCGATTCTTTTCTGTTCCGGTTTTCCCACAGTCCATGTTTCACTGCCATACAACTCTGTGCTCCAGTCAAAATCTCAGAAGTTTCTTCCACAAATTAGGCCTATTTAGTATACTAGAAGACTTCTCATACCCAGGAATTCCCATTTTGTCAGTGATGTTGTGCTTTTGATATCCTCTTTGCTTCGTCCGTCACTGGTTATTATGTTGCCTTGGTAGCAGAGTTCTTTAACTTCACAAATATTGTGACCATCAGACCTGAAGTTAAGTTTCTCTAAGTTCTCATTTCTGCTAATTCGCAATACATTTGTCTTTCTTCGGTTTACTCTCAATCCATAATATGTACTCATAAAATTGTTTATTCCATTCAGCAGACCCATAATTCTTCTTCACTTTCACTTAGAATAGCAATGTCATCAGCGAATCGTATCATTGGTATCTTTTCACCTTGAATTTTAATTCCACTCCTGGACATTTCTCTTATTTCCATCATTGCTTCTTTGATGTACAGACTGAACAGTAGAAGCGAAAGGCTAAATCCCTATCTTATACCCTTTTTATATCGAGCGCTTCGTTCTTGGTCACCCACTATTGTTATTCCCCCTTGGATCTTGTAAATATTGTGTATTACTCGTCTATCCCTATAGCTTCACCCCTATTTTTTCAGAATTTTGAACACCTTGCACAAATTTACATTGTCGATTGCTTTTTCCAGGTCGACAAATCCTATGATCGTGTCTTGATCTTTCTTTAGTCTTGCTTCCATGATGAACCGCAACGTCAGACAGAATTGCCTCTCTGGTCCCTTTGCCTAGCACATCCTCTGTTTTCTTTTCCATTCTTCTGTATATTATTCTTGTCAGTTACCTGGATTCATGAGCCGTTAAGCTGATAGTGCAATTATTCTCTCTTGTAGTCTCTGGAACTGTGTTGATGTTATTTTTCTAAAAGTCAGATGGTATGTCGCCAGACTTATACGCTCTACACACCAACGAGGATAGTCGTTTTGTTGCAATTTCCACCAATGAGTTTGTAAATTCTGATGGGATATTGTCTGTCCTTCCTGCTTTCTTTGATCTTAAGTCCTCCAAAACTATTAAATTCTGATTCATTTCTGGATCCAGTCTCTCTTCTAAATCGACTTCTGTTACTTCTTCTATCACATCAGACAACTCTATACCCTCATAAAGGCTTTCAATGTCCTCTCTCTACCTACCCGCTCTCTCCACTGCATTTAGCAGTGGAATTCCATTACATTCTTAATGTTACCACAATTGCTTTTGATTTCACTGAAATTTATTTTGACTTTCCTATACGCTGAGTCAGTCCTGCCAGTGATTATATCTTTTTTAACATCTTCACATTTTTCACGAATCCTTAGCTTCATTGAACTTCATACTTTTTTCGTCCGTCAGCGACTTGAATGCCTGTACTCATGAATTTCCCTGAAAACTTTTGTATTGAGCTCTTTTATCGGTCAGCTGAAGTACTTCTTCTGTTACCTGTGGTTTATTCGCAGCTGCCTTCATTTTACCCATGTTTTTCTTTCACACTTCCGTGATTGCCCTTTTTTAGGGAATTCCGTTATTTCTAAGCTGTACTGCCTACTGAGTTAATCCTTGTTGCTGTATGTATAGCCTTAGAGAACTTCAAACAAGTCTCGTTATACCTTAGTACTTCTGTATCCAACTTCCTTGAGTATTGTTTTTTCCTGGCTGATCTCTTGAACTTCAACTTACTTTTCATCACTAGTACATTGTTATCTGAGTCTGCATCTGCTCCTGGGTACGCCTTACAATCCAGTATCTGATTACGGAATCTTTGTCTGACTATGATGTAATCTAACTGAAATCTTCCCGTATCACCCGGTGTTTTCCAAGTATACCTCCCACTCTTGTGAGTCTTAAAGAGAGTGTTCGCTATTACTAACAGAAATTTGTTACGAAATTCAATTAGTCTATCAGGTTTTTATCCACCTTTATGTACTGTATTACTGTTTCAAATCCTTATATGTTTTCTCTGTCTCTTCATCTTCATGTTGCGTTGTCGGCATGTATACCTGACCTATCGTTGTCGGTGTTAGTTTGCTGTCGATTCTAACGAGAACAAACCTATCGCCGGCCGTTGTGGCCGAGGGGCTCTAGGCGCTTCAGTCCGAAACCGCGCTGCTGCTACGGTCGCAGGTTCGAATCCTACCTCGGACATGGATATGTGTGTTGTCCTTAGGTTAGTTAGGTTTAAGTGGTTCTAAGTCTGTCGGACTGATGACCTCAGATGTTAAGTCCCATAGAGCTCAGAGCCATTTGAACAAACCTATCACTGAACTGTTCACTGTAACACACTCTTTGTCCTGCCTTTCTATTCATAACGAATCGTAGTTGTACCATTTTCTGATGCTGTTGTTACTACCCTATACTCATCTGATTAGCAGTTATTGTGTTCTTTCCATTTCGCGTTACTGAGCCCTACTATATCTAAATTGAGCCTTTGAATTTCCCTTTTCATGTTATATAGCTTCCCTACCACACACAATCTTCTGACATTCCACGCTCGGACTCGGGGAACGTTATCCATTCGTTGATTATTCAATCTTTTTCTCATGGTAGCCTCCCCCTTCGCAATCCATTCCCGGGGATCCGAATGGGGGACTATTCCGAAATCTTTTGCCAATGGAGAGATAATCATTACACTTTTTCAATCACAGACCACATGTCTTGTGGATACACACTGTGCGTCCTTTTTCTTTGTCATCAGTATACTGACTGGTTTGATGCGGCCAGCCACGAATTCCTTTCCTGTGCTAACCTCTTCATCTCAGAGTAGCACTTGCAACCTACGTCCTCAATTATTTGCTTGACGTATTCCAATCTCTGTCTTCCTCTACAGTTTTTGCCCTCTACAGCTCCCTCTAGTACGATGGAAGTCATTCCCTCATGTCTTAGCAGATGTCCTATCATCCTGTCCCTTCTCCTTATCAGTGTTTTCCACATATTCCTTACCTCTACGATTCTGCGTAGAAGCTCCTCATTCCTTACCTTATCAGTCCACCTAATTTTCAACATTCGTCTATAGCACCACATCTCAAATGCTTCGATTCTCTTCTGCTCCGGTTTGACCACAGTCCATGTTTCACTACCATACAATGCTGTACTCCAGACGTACATCCTCAGAAATTTCTTCCTCAAATTAAGGCCGGTATTTGATATTAGTAGACTTCTCTTGGCCAGAAATGCCTTTTTTGCCATAGCGAGTCTGCTTTTGATGTCCTCCTTGCTCCGTCCGTCATTGGTTATTTTACTGCCTAGGTAGCAGCATTCCTTAACTTCATTGACTTCGTGACCTTCAATCCTGATGTTAAGTTTCTCGCTGTTCTCATTTCTACTACTTCTCATTACCTTCGTCTTTCTCCGATTTACTCTCAAACCATACTGTGTACTCATTAGACTGTTCATTCCATTCAGCAGATCATTTAATTCTTCTTCACTTTAACTCAGGATAGCAATGTCATCAGCGAATCGTATCATTGATATCCTTTCACCTTGTATTTTAAATCCACTCCTGAACCTTTCTTTTATTTCCATCATTGCTTCCTCGATGTACAGATTGAATAGTAGGGGCGAATGGCTACAGCCTTGTCTTACACCCTTCTTAATACGAGCACTTCGTTCTTGATCGTCCACTCTTATTATTCCCTCTTGGTTGTTGTACATATTGTATATGACCCGTCTCTCCCTATAGCTTACCCCTACTTTTTTCAGAATCTCGAACAGCTTGCACCATTTTATATTGTCGAATGCTTTTTCCAGGTCGACAAATCCTATGAAAGTGTCTTGATTTTTCTTTAGCCTTGTTTCCATTATTAGCCGTAACGTCAGAATTGCCTCTCTCGTCCCATTACGTTTCCTAAAGCCAAACTGATCGTCACCTAGCGCATTCTCAATTTTTTTTTCCATTCATCTGTATGTTATTCTTGTAAGCAGCTTCGATGCATGAGCTGTTAAACTGATTGTGCGATAATTCTCGCACTTGTCAGCTCTTACAGTCTTCGGAATTGTGTGGATGATGCTTTTCCGAAAGTCAGATGGTATGTCGCCAGACTCATATATTCTACACACCAACGTGGATAGTCGTTTTGTGGCCACTTCCCCCAATGATTTTAGGAATTCAGATGGAATGTTATCTATCCCTTCTGCCTTATTTGACCGTAAGTCCTCCAAAGCTCTTTTAAATTCCGATTATAATACCGGATCCCCTATCTCTTCTAAATAGACTCCTGTTACTTCTTCCATCACATCAGATAAATCTTCACCCTCATAGAGGCTTTCAATGTATTCTTTCCACCTATCTGCTCTCTCTTCTGCATTTAACAATGGAATTCCCGTTGCACTCTTAATGTTACCACCGTTGCTTTTAATGTCACCAAAGCTTGTTTTGACTTTCCTGTATGCTGAGTCTGTCCTTCCGACAATCATATCTTTTTCGATGTCTTCACATTTTTCCTGCAGCTAATTCGTCTTAGCTTCCCTGCACTTCCTATTTATTTCATTCCTCAGCGTCTTGTATTTCTGTATTCCTGATTTTCCCGGAACAAGTTTGTACTTCCTCCTTTCATCAATCAACTGAAGTATTTCTTCTGTTACCCATGGTTTCTTCGCAGCTACCTTCTTTGTACCTATGTTTTCCTTCCCAACTTCTGTGATGGCCCTTTTTAGAGATGTCCATTCCTCTTCAACTGTACTGCCTACTGGGCTATTCCTTGTTGCTGTATCTATAGCGTTAGAGAAGATCAAACGTATCTCGTCATTCCTTAGTACATCCGTATCCCACTTCTTTGCGTATTGATTCTTCCTGACTAATGTCTTGAACTTCAGCCTACTCTTCATCACTACTATATTGTAATCTGAGTCTATATCTGCTCCTGCGTACGCCTTACAATCCAGTATCAGATTACGGAATCTCTGTCTGACCATGATGTAATCTAATTGAAATCTTCCCGTATCTCCCGGCCTTTTCCAAGTATACCTCCTCATCTTGTGATTCTTGAACAGGGTATTCGCTATTATTAGCTGAAACTTGTTACAGAACTCAATTAGTCTTTCTCCTCTTTCATTCCTTGTCCTAAGCCCACATTCTCCTGTAACCTTTTCGTCTACTCCTTCCCCTACAACTGCATTCCAATCGCCCATGACTATTAGATTTTCGTCCCCCTTTACATACTTCATTACCCTTTCAATATCCTCATACACTTGCTCTATCTGTTCATCCTCAGCTTGCGACGTCGGCATGTATACCTGAACTATCGTTGTCGATGTTGGTCTGCTGTCGATTCTGTTTAGAACAACACGGTCACTGAACTGTTCACAGTAACACACCCTTCTGCCCTACCTTCCTATTCATAACGAATCCTACACCTGTTATGCCATTTTCTGCTGCTGTTGATATTACCCGATACTCATCTGACCAGAAATCCTTGTCTTCTTTCCACTTCACTTCACTGACCCCCACTATATCTAGATTGAGCCTATGCATTCCCTTTTCAGATTTTCTAGTTTCCCTACCACGTTCAAGCTTCTGACATTCCACGCCCCGACTCGTAGAACGTTATCCTTTCGTTGATCATTCAATCTTTATCTCATGGTAACCTACCCCTTGGCAGTCCCCTCCCGGAGATCCGAATGGGGGACCATTCCGGAATCTGTTGCCAATGGAGAGATCATCACTTCTTCAATTACAGGCCACATGTCCTGTGGATACACGCTACGTGTCTTTAATGCAGTGGTTTCCAATGCCTTCTGCATCCTCATGTCGTTGATCATTGCTGATTCTTCCGCCTTTAGGAGCAATTTCCCACCCCTAGGACAAGAGAGTGCCCTGAACCTCTATCCGTTCCTCCGCCCTCTTTGACAAGGCCGTTGGCAGAATGAGGCTGACTTCTTATGCCGGAAGTCTTCGGCCACCAATGCGATTATTTATCAAAATTTAGGCAGTGGCGGGGATCGAATCCGGGACCGAAGACGTTTTTGATTATGAATCAAAGACACTACCCCTAGACCATGAGTCCTTAATGCAGTGAATTCCATTTGATTTCTGCACCCTCATGCCGTTGATCATCGATAATTCTTCCGCCTTTAGCGGCAGTTTCCCAACCCACGTAGATGAGAGTGCACTCTAACTCAGTCCGCTCCTCCGCCCTCTTCGACAAGGCCTTTGCAGAATGAGGGTGACTTCTTATGCCAGAAGTGTTCGGGCGCCAATGCTGAATGTTAAACATAACTTAAGCGGTGTTGAGTTTCGAACCCAGGACCGAGGTTCGAATCCTGCCTCGGGCATGGATGTGTGTGATGTCCTTAGGTTAGTTAGGTTTAAGTAGTTCTAAGTGCTAGAGTACTGATGACCTCAAATGTTAAGTCCCATAGTGCTCAGAGCCAGGACCGAGGACGTTTTGGTTAATAATCTATTTTGGTTAATAATCAAAGACGCTACACTTGGACCTAACGAAACTGTTACTGGGACAGAAAAAATGAGCAAGACCTTTTTTGTACGAAATGTAATCCAGTTAAATATTTTGCAGGGATACATTTACACTAGAAACTGTAGTTTTCAAGTTATTCAAGAAAAACGTACAAAAGTGACCTACAAACGCACCACCTCTCCCGCACTTGGTCCCCACCTGTCAGGATATCTGTCACACTGTTCATGGCACTCTCCTCGACAACTCCACAGAAATTTGCGACTCGACGAATTATTTCCCACATTCGGTCCTTTTGGGTCTTCATTGATTGGTCTTATTACATGCCACTGGCTTAGTCGAGCACTAAAAAATTGTAAAACTGACGTTCGTATAAATTTTATCTAATAAAAAAATGGTTCAAATGGCTCTGAGCACTATGGGACTTAACTTCTGAGGTCATCAGTCCCCTAGAACTTAGAATTACTTAAACCTAACTAACCTAAGGACATCACACACATCCATGCCCGAGGCAGGATTCGAACCTGCGACCGTAGCGGTCGCGCGGTTCCAGACTGTAGCGCCTAGAACCACTCGGCCAGCCCGGCCGGCTTTATCTGATAGATTTGTGAATTTCAACAGTATAAAATAGACAATTTATCGTTGTATTCGTCAGGCATTATGACGATGAAACCACTGTGATTTTAAGGGTTATGTATGGATCGGATTGTCAAAGTAATTTCTTTTAGCGTGACGCTAACAGGAATCGATTGTTCTTTCATTATCTTCACAGGCACTTTTAAATTAATAATGTTAACGTGATAGCAGAATATGCTGGAGGCATAATAGCCTAATCAATAGAGACCTAAAAAGTTTGAAAATCGGGAAGAGTTAGTGTAGTAGGAAATTGTTGTACAGTGGTAGGAGGGACTGCCACAAACAACGTACGAGAAATCTGCTAGAAATCCTGACTACTAAACGATGAGTATGGGGCTGGTGGTGCGTTTGTAGGTCACTTCTGTACGTTTTTCTTGAATAACTGGACAACCTTGGTCTCCATCGAAAACGTATCCCTGTACTAAATTCCCGTTAATTTTCCTACAAAATGTCGTTACATTAAATGTTCTACAAATAAGGTCGTGTTCCCCGCTCCCCTCCCTCTCCTCCAATGACCATGGACCTTGCTGTTCATGGGGTGGCCTCAGCGATACAGAGAGCCGTGCCGTGGGTGCAACCACCACATAGGAGTGTGTGAAAGAAGCCAAATTTCTGGACAGTGGCAGCAGCCTCCACAATAGCTCAACAGAAAGCAGTCTGGATAACTGACTGATCTGGTTTTCTAACATCAACTAAAACGGCCTTGAGGCGCAGGTAATGGCTGAAAGCGAGGGAAAATTACAGCCGTAATCTTCCCCGAGGGCATGCAGCTCTAATGTATGATTAAATGATTATGGCATCCAACCGGGGAAAGTACTCAGGAGATAAAATAATCCCAGATTCGGATCTCCAGGCACCCCGCTTGTACGGTTAGCGCGGCTCTCTCCGTAGGAAGTTCGAGTCCTCCTTCGGGCATGGGTGTACGTGCTGCCGTTATCTTAAGTTAGTTTATTTTAGGTTAAGTAGTGTGTAAGCCTAGGGACCGACGACCTCAGCAGTTTGATTCCATAGGAACTTAACACAAATTCCCAAAAATTCGGATCTCCAAGGGCGGCTACTCAGCAGGATGTTGTCTTCAGGGGAAACAAAAATGGCATTCTACAGACCGGAGCATGTAATGTTAGATCCCTTAAGGGGGAAGATTGGTTAGGAATCTTGAAAAGGGAAATGCGTAGGTTAAAGTTAGATATAGAGGGAAATAATGACGTTTGATGGCAGGAGGAACTTGACGTCAGGCCAGGTGATTACAGGGTTATAAATACGAAATCAAATTGCGACAACGCTTGAGTAGGACTAATAATGAATAACAAAATAGGTATGCAGGTAAACTGCTGTGAACAGCATAGAGAACTCATTACCGTAGTCTAGCTACACATGAAACCCATACCCACCACAGTAGTACAGGTTTATGTGGCAACCAGCTCCGCGGATAATAAAAAGATTGAAGAAATGAATGATCAGATAAAATAAATTACAAAAAGTTAAGGGAAACGAAAATTTTATAGTAATGGGGGAATGGAATTAGAAGAAGAAAAAGGAAGAGAAGGAAAAACAGTAAGTGAATATGGACTGGGAAAATGGAATGAATGAGGAAGCTCCGTGGTACATTTTTGGACAGAGCATAATTTTACAATCGCTAGCACCTTCTTCAGAACTAATTAAAGAATATTGTTCACGTGGAAGAGACCTGGCGATAAAGGAAGGCTTGAGATTGATTTTATAATAATGAAAAGAGATTTCGTAACCAGATTTTAAATTTTAAGACATCTCCAGGGGCTGTTGTGGTCTACAGTCACACCTTATTGCTTATGAAATGGAGATCACAACTGCAGAAATTGCAAAAAAAGTAGGAAATTAAGGTGACACGAAATGAATAAGGTGAAAGAACCAGAGGTAGTGGAGAGTTTCAGAGGGAGCACTTGTCAGCGACTGACTGGAACCGGGGACCGGAATGCAGCTATGAGAGATGAAATAGTGAAGGCAACAGAGGAACAAATGCGTAAAAAGACAATGCCTAGTGGAAATCCGTGGATACACAGGAGATGCCAAATTTAATTAATGGAAAGAGACAATTTAAAAGTGCAATAAATGAAGCACGCGAAAGGGAATACAAACGTCTAAAAATTAGATTGACAAGAAAAGTAAAATGGCTAAGCAGGAATGGCTAAGGACAAATATAAGGACTTAGAAGCATACATAACGAAGGAAAAGATGGTTACCATCTACAGGCAAATTAAAGGGACTTTTCGAGATAAGAGAACCAGCTGTATGAATATCAAGAGTTCAGATGGAAAATCTGGCCAAGCAAAGAAGGGAAAACTTAAAGCTAGGAAGGTGTGTATAGATAGTCTATACAAGGGAGATGTACTTCACAGCAATTTTATAGAAACGAAACACGAATTATATCAATATAAGGTGGAAGATATGACACAGCGAGAAGAATTTGACAGGACACAGAGACTTAAGTAAAAACAACAGCCGAGGAGTAGAAGACATTCCGTGAGAACTGCTGATAGCCATGGGAAAGACAGCTACGACGAACTCTTCCATCTGGTGCGCAAGATGTATGAGACAGGTGAAATACCCTCCAAAACGATAGATTAATTTCAATTCCATTGGAAGTATAACAGGCGTGAATATTATTGACCTATCAGTTTAATAAGTCATGGTTCCAGAACACTACCACGAATTCCTTACACAAGTACGGTAAAACTGCAAGAAGCTGACCTCGGGGAAGATGAGTTCGTATTCCGGAGAGATGTAGGAACGGGTAAGGCAACACTGACCCTGCGACTTCTGTTAGAAGATAGATTAGGGAAAGAGGTTTATAACATGTGTAGATTTAGAGAAAGCTTTTTACCATGTCGACTGGAATAGTCTCTCATTGCAATTCCCATTTACAACGTTGTATTCCTCCGACATATCGACACACGATCTTGGCTCGAGGCGAACACTACTCTACTTTTCCAATTAGTGTAATTGTTCATACGTAGTACCGCCAACTTTTATAAACTTAGTGACCCGCTTTTCATGTGACCGTACACAAGACAAAAGTATATCTCCGGGAATGCCAGCACAGACATGTCTAATGTGGTCGACCATGTCTTCACGGCCTGTTGGCACTAGGTGGTACACTTTATCTCTTAAATATCCCCACAGAAACAAATTCGGCGACGATAATTCCTGTGAGGCAGCGTGCCAATTAAGAGGGCCACCTTTGCTGGTCCACTGACCACTGCAAACACGACCTAATACCTCCCACCTTTCAATTGCGTATTGCGCTGGCAACCGTCATGCTAAAACCAGTCACGTTGTCAAACGTCCAGGGCAACATACTGCAGTATTAGCGGCGGTTCCTGTTCCAAAATTGTATGATATTTGCATCCATTTAACCTTGCCGTTGATAGAAAACGGATAAGTGAATTTGTTTCCCATGATACCACAACGTATGTTAACCGACCAAGGACGTTAATGGTCAGCTTTCCGTCACCAGTGAGGATTGGTTACGCTCCAGCAACGCATGTGATACCGATTAACGCTACCGTGATTTGTGTATGAAAACCCACTGGAAAATAGTATCTCGCAAAGAACGTGGATGTCGTTTGCATTTGTAGACGCGTCCATTCCCAAAACACTACCCGGCGCCATGAAGTTCTCGATGCAGTGAAATATGGTATGGGTAACACTTATGATGGTGCAGTATTGTGTCAGTACTACCTACGTACGTACCGGCATCGTGGTGTAATTGCCGGGCGCTTATCCGTGGGATGTGGTGCACTGCCGCTAGTACAGCTTCTCCTGTAACGCATTTGCTTCATTTCCTTTTGCCGGCATGTACGCCGCCATCATACATAAAGGCGTTTACAACCTTTGTAAAAGTGTAGCGCCCCGGTGGTCCCGGTCGCCGACGGTGGACTGGATGGCCGAGCGGTGTCAGGATGCTAGGAAATGACTGTGGACGTGTCATGAACGCCAAAGAAACATTATTAATTCATAACACCTTTATTCCTGCTGAGTACAATGTGGCCCGCCTAACACAGGCTGGCTGAGCTTGGTGATATCAACGACCTTCCCTGAGTCTTTGCTGACTCGTAGCGATGACACCAGCTCCGGGCCGCACAGTCTTGCTAGCGCAGCGCCGCGTGCTGTGACGTAGCGGAGGAATGTACTTACTTCGTACTTCGGCCGCGCGTGGCTGGTGGCGCCCGGCCGGCTGGCCGGCTCGGCTGCGGACAGTGAGCCGCTGCGCGCAGGAGGCTCTGAGTTGGCGTCCCGGCACTGTCGGCATGAGAGGCGTTCTCGTAGTCCGGAGTGTACTCTATCCCACCCCGTCTTCTTCCCTGCTCCTCCTGGTGGGTCGACCGCGGTGGTCGGGTGGAACGGGCTGCAATCCACCAGCGTCGTCAGCTCACCTGGTTGTGACGGCGGATGCACAGGGCCTAGGCCTCACAAGATCTCGACGACAGCCGATGTCTGCTAATCTTGGGTTGATGATTGACAGCGGCAGCAGAGAGGACCAGAGCTGGTACTGTCCCCTCATGTCTGCTGCCGGATGGGCCGCCCTTACTGCAACATCTCCTTAATAAAGGTTAACATGTCGATCACCGAGCTGAGCGCTACGCAGCGACCCAGTACACATCTAACTGCAAGTATAACTGCGAGTGCCTTGTTGCTATCAAAGCTGGCGTGTTTAAAGGAAGCACGAGCGATGTCCTGACGTCATGCTCGTTTGTAATGAACGCATTCATTCCACTTATACTGCTGATTCATCTGTCGTACTCGTCCCTTAGGTGTCCTTGCGACAGAGTTACGTGTTGTTACGGCAGATTTACGCGAAGTTGTGAAATGCAGTACAGCTGATGCTATACCTCTGTCTTTCACTCTACGAAAGTTTCCGTCTAACACAAACCCGCGTGCTAAGCAATTCTCTCTCGCCTGGTGCAACCAGGCCATTGCCCCTGCATGACGACACATCCCTCTTACCTCTTGGCTAACCTACTGCCTCTGGCTCTCGGCATAGGCAACGAAACTTTGACAATATTCCACGTTTCCAACTCTTTACTATTCCGCGACGCTACACATCCCCCTCCTTTAAGAAAATTCGTCCCAAATTTTACAATTCTGGACTTACTGGTTGTGCACGCAAAACTTCCTTATACTCTACAGGTATCTTACAACTACTCCTTCAACACTGTCAAACTTTTCTTATCCACTAATAATCTATTTACACTTAGTACTGATTCCAATCTTATCATTGGTTATCTATTTATATTACGTTCCACTATCCCTGATCCATCCCATAGGTATTTGATGTACGATTGTTATTTCAGAACTAGATATCTTTTTCTGTATACAAAAGTGAGTTGCACAAATAAACTCTAGAACTAAGATTATGCTAGTCGTTTACACACCAAATATAATTGTGTTTTGCTTACGTTTCTCCCGATGTTGCTGCACGTGCTGCAGTAGTTGATTAACTGAGATCTGCTCTTTTTCTGAGATAATCAGGCTATGTAAAGATTGTAGCAATGTGGGATCCAAGGACTCGTTAATAAACGTTAGGTTCTTGCGAGGCAATATGTGTGGTGGTTCCTCTGGATAATACAAGATAGGCTGTGTCACATTAATCATTGTTGTACCGGTGAAAGTAGCTGGTAGGTGAAAATGCTTCCCCACTATTTCATATCCAGTGCCATTAATCAATAACCCACTGCCCTGCAATTCAAGCTTTGATATATCTGTCAATCTACCATTTCTGCAACAAGTGGCAACTACGGTCTCTAGTTCAAACACAGAGTAAATCCAATGTTCCTCAACTTTCTGAAATTTCGGTCTCGGAAGTAACACCTTCTTTTCGCATTCTAAGGTTCCCATATTCCCCAAGAACAACTGCATCTCACACGAATGATTGTGGGTTGCCACCTCCTTTGCTGGACAAATAAAAACACTTCCCCTGAAACAGTCTGTCAAATCTTCCGTAGACATTACCACATCTAATTGTCTTGCAAACAAGATTCCCTTATCTAGTGGTTTCACCTGCACCACCTCTCCTCTGCAACAGTGTAGCAATACCAGACTGATGAAAAGTTTCCCGGGCCACATCCTGGCACGGCACCTAAAGGAAAAGGAAGCCATGTCAATCGCTCCCTTCCTTACCACGTCTAAAACACACAAATGACAAGTAAAAACTACACATACCCTATAACCTAATAACAATAAATACGGCATGTTCCTCCCCGAGGACACTTAATCTACTTATCCCTAGACCTAAGTGCGTAACAAACGTTCCTCTGCTGTTCTTTTAGCTTCGGTACCCTCACACCCTTTGTTACTGCTGGAGGAATCTGCGGTAACGCATCCACTGCGCCCTTAAACGGTTTAATCCTACTCACGTGAACTACTGACGACTTGGTTGGTAACTGCAACTTTACGTTCACTGGAGACACTATTTCATTTACCTGATACGGTCCAGAACATTTTGTCAAAAACTTCTTCGTTTTACCCTTCGGAACATAAGGAGTAGCCAACAATACAAACTGACCAATTCTGTATTGCGGCAGTTTACCTGTTCTTTGCCCAATACTCTCTTGTTTCTCCAAAGCTTTAGTATTAGCACGCCGTACTCTCTGCCAAATCTCTCTCAATTTCTTGGCGAAATTCTTCACTGACTCATCCTGTGAACCTACCTGAGGTTTGAGCACATCAAATGGTGACGGCATTTTCCGACCATAAATTACCTCATACGGAAAGAGCCCCGTTCCTGTATGAACTTTCGCGTTATTTGCGCTTGTCAACAGATTTAAATACACGTCCCAATCCGTGTGTTCCGAATTTACGTAATGACTAATCATCTTAACTAACGTCCTATGAACCCGTTCTGTTCACCCATTCGACTGAGAATGAAATGGGCTTGTCCGCAATTTCTTAACTTTCAATAAACGCATTACTGCTTCATCAGCTCGGACATAAAGTTACTACCCTGATCTGTAATTATAGTATCAGGCACACCATTCTTCAGCAACCAGTTATTTACTAAGGCTTGCACAACAGTGCTTGCCTTCTGATCTGGAATAGCTACCATTACCAGGTATCGGGAAAAATGATCTAATGTTGTTAATACGTATCGATTACCCGCTTGGGTCTTGTTAAATGCTCCGATTACGTCTAATCCAATGAATGCGAACGGACGATCCGCTTCAGATAGTCTCTGTAACTGAATTTTCTGATGACTTACATCTGCTCTCTGGGCACACGGTATACAATTTTGCACATACTGCTCTACATCATTGCGACGTGTCTTCCACCAAAACGTTTCAGCTACCCGTCTATCAGTCGTTCTTTTACCACCATTACCGGACCATAAATACATGGTCGTGCGCTTGTTTCAACACTTCTTCCCTCAGCGACTCCGGTACTACGACGCGTAGTCTGCACTTCGTCTTCCTGCAAAGCAACCCATCCTGCATTTCAAACTGCGGTTGCGTTCGGAACAATTGACACTCTCGGTCAGTGGCTTGCGCCTTTATCCACTCCTTCTCACTTACGCCCACAACTTGTACAGCTGCTATTTTTCTACTAACCGCATCTGCATTCGTATGTTTTACCCCTGGTTTATGAATTACCTCGTAGTTAAATTCACTTAGTTTCAGTGCCCATCTCGTTAAACGGCTCGAGGGATCTTTCAACCCCAACAACCACTTCAACGCTGCGTGATGTGCAATCAGCTTGAACTTACTCCCATATAAATAACAGCGAAAATACGAGATACCGTAAATCACTGATAACATTTCTTTCTCTGTAGTTGAATAATTCTTCTCTGCCTTATTCAGTTGCCTGGAAGCATAAGCCACTGGCTGTTCCTGTCCATTAACCCTCTGAGAAAGAATTCAACCTACAGCAATATTACTAGCATCAAAGGTAGTATGAACTCTTGTTAGAAATTAGGAAGTATCAACACTGGGTCTGATGTTAGTATCTGTTTGAGCTTCTCGAATGCATCCTGACACTGTGCTGTCCATTCAAACTTAACACCTTTCTTTAACAATCTCATTAATGGATGTGCAATTTCCGCGAACCCCTTTAGAAATCGTCTGTAGTAGTTACATAAACCGACATATTGCTGAACCAGTTTAGTGGTCTGTGGTACTGGAAAACCACGCACAGCCGACGTTAGACGAGGATCCGTTCTTACCCCATCCTCATTGATAATATGCCCAACATAAGTCACTTGCGTCTGAGCAAACCGACATTTCTCGACATTAAGCGTAAGATTTGCCGCTCTTAGCCTACTAAGTAATTCGTTCAGTCGTTCCATATGCTCTTCTATATTACGCGAAAAAGTAACAATATCATTGAGGTATACCATAGCAATCTTCGGTTTCAGTCCCCGAAGCACACCATCTAACAGACGCTGGAAAGTAGCAGGAGCGTTTTTCAACCCAAATGGCATTCTGCGACACTGAAAGTGACCAAGGCTTGTTGTAAACGCCGTCTTCAGTCTATCCTCGGGACTTACTCCTATCTGATGGTACCCACTCTTTAGATCTAATGTCGAAAAATATTTACACCGACCTAGGTTGTCCAATGTTTCCGTGATGTTCGGTATTGGATACGCATCTGTTACAGTTAGTGCGTTCAGAAAACGATAGTCACAACAAAACCTATACTTTTTAGTACCGTCCAGTGACTTCATAGGAATTACCACTATTTTGGCAGACCACGGGCTTTCACTGTTTTCTATAATACAGTCCGCTAGCTGTTGATTAATAAATTCTTCCACTAGTGGTTGTAGGTGTTTCGCTATCCTGTATGGTTTTCTATAGACCGGCGGACTATCGCCAGTCGGTATACGGTGCTGTGTAATAGGAGTTGCTGGAAATGGACCTTCTGAATTAAACAAATCCAAATACTCTAATAACAAAGCTTCCATATCTTTCCGATCATCATTCTCCAAATCACGAATCTTATCACGTAGTACAGATGCCTTGATGGTTTGCTTGACGTTATAATCACCTTGGGATTCACCTATATCCTCATCCTCATCGTCGAGTATTTGAAAACTTGCTACCACTAAACCCTTTAAGAGGTCCACTTCATCCGCCCCAAAATTATCTACACTGACCGGGATCATCAGTTCCCCATTTATATCCGTTACGCGCGCAACGCTCCTCCTAATAAAACAATGCGTTTCATCCAATGCTTCATTGCTCTGCAATGGCTCCGCCACACATAGTCTCTGCTGTGGTACATCGGTACCTACTGACAAACAAACTAACTTCCCTGTACCCGAAGGCACTTTGACATGCGTAATCACCTTTAATGCCCTTGTACGCGGTTCAATTAGTGACATCTTAGCAACGGATGCACCTCACGACGTATAAACATTTACAGCTGTTGTATCCATTGAAAACAAGTTTCCACTAAGTTCAACTGTACACTGTGAAAGATTAATTTTGGCATGGTGTTTATCGAGGAAGTCCAGTCCGAGAATCACAGAATACCCTTGTCCCCCAGTTGGCAACACTTCCATTTGCTCTCTGACCTGCACAGTTCCAATCTTAAAAACGAGCTGTGTTGTACCCAATGATTGCAAATTATTCCCTACTCCACGTAATCTATACCTAGGAGTACCTAGTCTTCTCCTACCCACGAAGTCTAGACTAGCAACAGATATATGTGGCCCTGCATCAATCAAAAACTTACATCTGTTATTCCTTACAACACCCATCAAGCAACAATTCGTCTCTGTACTAGTTTTCGCCGTACTTCTGCTTACTGGGAATGTCTTCCGATGGACGAAACACTACCGTTCCCGTTTAACGCTTTTTCCTATTTATTCTCGTTACCATTCTGCTTACTACAACACTCATTCGGCTTGTGACCATAGCGTTTACTAGCATAGCACTGCGGCTGTCTGCATTGAGCCTTCACGTGACCTTTCCTCCCACAACGGTAACAATTCCTCTCCGACGCAAAGATGCGTTTATCATTGCGAACCCTTGTTGCAATGTCTATCTCCTGCAGATGCGCTGCAAAACGCAGTGCTGCAGATAAATCCCCAGGATTCTCCATCCTAACCATACGAGAAAATTCTGCAGGAATTCCCCTGAGGAATACATCGAGGGCTCTGTTTTCTGCCTCTTGCAGTAACACACGATCCGCATCAGGATTACCCGATAATTCATAGGTCTGCGAATTAATTTTCCGTATCCTATCTGAAAAAGACTCCACTGTCTCATTAACCTTCTGTGTCAAATTAGCTAACTTCTCCCTAAAAAATCTTGCACTATTCTGCTTACGATATCTTTGTCGTAACCCATCTGCCAATTCTTCAAACGTGCTCGCCTTACTAAGCGTCTCATGGTACATCACGAACGTCTTGGCTTCCCCTGTGAGTCGCAAACTTACCATACGTAACGTAGTTACGTCCGACCAATTGCTCATTGCAGCTGTTGCCAAAACATCGTTAATGAACGCTGTGACATCCTCTGTTGTTTTACTCGAGAAAGGCGTGATCAGGTTAGCTGCTGAAGGATACATTGCAAGGTTGGACATTGCTACTGACTTGCACTCACTTGAACCCGTTTGCGACTCTTGCGCCGAACGCAAGGTCTCCATTTGCGCCATTAATTCTACATGACGTAACTTACGCTGCGCATTCATTTCCAACAATTTTGAGACTTGCTCCGTCAGAGCAGCTATACTCACTTCAGTACTAACGGATCTTGTTTCCGGCATGATTTGTGCAAATTACCAACAACTTACTCTATACTGAATCTACTCCTCAGAACAATGACTACACTAGATACTCAACTCCTTTGTCACAGTTGAGCAATACACACAAGAAGACAAACAAGACTCACAATGCACAACTAAACAAAATTAATCCTTCCGCCTTGTTATTGCCCAGCGACACTCTACAATTGTGTGCTGCGTGACCAATCAGTCTACAAATTGAACATTCTACTGGTACAAACTTCGTGCATGGCTCCCCATGCCCCGTTAAATTACACACAGTACATCTGACGGGTACCAAGTATGTTTGCCAGCTGTTTCCCTTAAACTCAGATAAATCTGCTGTTTCCGCAGGTCTCACAAAGTGCACTCCCAACAAATTACATGTATCCATAGTTATTACCAAAAATCGCCCCGTGCACTTACCACAAGGCTGCGTACAGTCGACAGTTCTGACCGCAACTCTGTCGTGTCAGTCCAGCAGTGGCGGTGTCGACGACTCCAGATACCAGATCTGAAGGTCAGTGCTGTAGTGGGCGGTTCGAACACTTCTGACACCAAATCTGTAGACGGTGGGCGCGAGGACTGCTGACACCAAATCTTTGGGCGCCCCATTGGTCCCAGTCGCCTACGGTGGACTGGATGGCCGAGCGGTGACCTCTCCAGTTGCCAGGATGCTAGGAAATGACTGTGGACGCGTCATAAACGCCAAAGAAACATTATTAATTCATAACACCTTTATTCCTGCTGAGTACAATGTGGCCCGCGTAACATAGGCTGGCTGGGCTTGGTGATATCAACGTCCTTCCCCGAGCGAGTTTTCTGTGGAAAATGCTGGCCATGCAAGCCAACAGCAGCTCCAACCTTTCTCCTATATTCGCCGTAAATTAGGATCCTTTCAATTTTTTCTGCTGTAGCAGCAACATACATCGTCCACTTGCACGTCTGCTCTCCAAGTGGTAGGTGGGTGTGCAGGCAATAAAAACTGCACAAGTATTGTAATGTTTAAAGCCTCTACTTGTTCTACGTCTGCACGATACGTGAGCTCCGGTAGCTGCGTAGTGCCTGTTATGATACGTCGTAGTTCGCTACACGGCCACGGTTGCGCGTCGAGTTTTTAATTGATGATGATGAAGTCCCATACTCCTTGACAGAGCGTAGGGGACGACGCGGGAGACCCGCATCGCTGTACTAGGCAAGGTCCTAGCGTAGGTGGTTTGTCATTGCCTTCCTCCGACGGTAATGGGGATGAATGATGATGATGAAGACGACACAACAACACCCAGTTATATTGAGGCGGGTGAAAATCCCTGACCCCGCTGGGAATCGAACACGGGTGAAATGGCAGGTTCAAATGGCCCTGAGCACTATGGGACTTAACTTCTAAGGTCATCAGTCCCCTAGAACTTAGAACTAATTAAACCTAACTAACGTAAGGACATCACACACATCCACGCCCGAGGCAGGATTCGAACCTGCGACCCGAGCGGCCGTGCTGTTCCAGACTGTAGCACCTAGAACCACTCGGCCACCCAGGCCGGCGAACCTGGGACACTGTTCTTGGGAAGCGAGAACGCTACCGCGAGACCACGAGCTGCGGACAGTTTTTAATTAGAAGTTATGGAATAGCGGCTTGTCCTATCCTCGCAGCATGGATGTACGGTCCCACATGCCACTGAATATTCCAGGTCTACTGAGTGGCAAGTCCTATAAGATTGTGTACCAATTTCTATTCTTCCGATTTCAGTGCCATCCGTGGCGAAACGAAGAAAACGATTCACTCAAAACGTACGTAGATTTTGTCGTGGAATCGTAGTCTGCAATGAAAAACGGGGATTCCCACTGAACATTTCAAATTTGCCCCCCCACCCCCACCCCACCCACAGCACACCTACGCTCGGTAGTGAGTGGCGGATCAAATGTGATATTGTTGGATGGTCCCCTCCGTGACATACAAATTGCGATTACAGCTTTTTTCTGATTCGATGTGCAGTGTTCGAGGTACTTCAATGTCTTCAGTTAAAACGAACGCACTGTATACTGAGAAGTTTTATGTTATTGAATAAGCTGAATTATTAAGATATTAATGAAAAATACTGAACCGTTTCGCGATCGATAGGATGCTGAAGGAAGCTGAGGTTAATGACTGCTTATTTCGATTTTCCTTTCAACTCAGTCGCTACTGGGCACCGCTGATGTGCCAGCAAAAGACATAACGAAAGACACAGCATTCAGTTGCAAATTTAGTTTTTTGGTATATGAGAAATCTGAACTAATAGTGTTGTACCCCATCATTAATGTGATACTTATTTTTATGTTTGATGAACGTATAAAAGTGATATAAGCGTTAAATTCGCCCTTCTCTTTCATCAGTTGTTTAATAGATGCAGTTTACAGTCCTACCTACTTTTCTTGCTGTAAAAATAGTCTTTATGTATAATTAAATATGTTAAACAGAGATGTAATTATTCTTTTATAGCTTTAAAAGCTCAGAAACTGTTTAAGTTATGAAATTTTTTTGTTTGTAATACAAAATAAGTGATTATTCCGCTGAAAGGTCAGGAGTCCACTACACATAGGAGGCGGCTACAAGGATAGAACTGGCTGTGTGGCGTGGTCTCGAGAAAACACAAAAGAAGTTTCAGTCTCAAAGGATGCAGGTCGATCACAGGAAGATCGTAGGTACAGGAACCATCGCAGCCGTGTTGGGAAAGTACCAGAGTTCAAAGCGCTAGTAGACAGCACTGATGCTCACATCATTATAGGCACTGATAGCTAGCTATAGGCGTAAGCCATGGCGGCAGCTCCTTATCGATTCTTCCCTGACTTCCGTAGTCGAATGTGTTTTTGGTGCCACATTTCGCTCTGTATATCAACTTTCCATGTGAAGCAACATTTCCGACGGTGCACCGAGAGGTGGCGGCGGCCGAACGCGGAGGGACAACACGACGAGAACAAGCGAACAGCGTCTTGACGCCTGCAGGTTCCTGATTCGGGTGAATTAGTGCTGAGTGAGACTGGATATTTAATGCAGCCCAGACAATATCGAACTTGCCTTCGCCTTTTGCACCTTTCATGCACAGTGGACGTACTACGGGAACGTCTTGCCTTACCTGGTGTTGGTGGCTTCCTGAAGGGCTGAATTTAATGTGATTATTGACTGAGTCCCGTTTTTTATCTATTGGTATTTTTTATTAATTGTGTATTTGTGCCATTCGGTGCCTCTCTAAGGGTGGTTTTCCACGTCATTTATTCCTTGGGCAATTAGGTCGCTTAAGTCCATATAGAGTGGCCGAAGGTAGTTACGTAACTAATGTTATTGATCTTTTTATTGTATTTTTGATTGCTTTGAGTGTTGCCCTGTTTTATCTAGGTGTAGGGGCCAACCTTTTTTAATAAGGCTGTTGTTAATTGAAGTTTAATTCTTTAGTATTCTTTAAAGAATTTTTTATTGTACCTGGGTCTGAGTTTTCTTATGGATGGCTACGTAAAATTCTGATTGAACTGAAATACTTACTTAGGCATATGAACACCTGATAATAAAGTCAATTAAATTTGCTACTTTTATTTTCTGTTGCTGGTTGCCTTCTTATTTTTTTTTTTATTTGTGGGGGAGTGGATTTAAGCCTTGTATGTCTACAGCGTATGAAAATTGTATTATTGATTTCCACGCCTAAAGTACAGCGGAAGCAGCTAATAGGCATGAGAATCTATTTAGCTCCAGTTCGGTAGATGATAGCTCGTTATTCTAGCCTAATTGTAATACAAGCCAACAAATGGCTCGTTGGCCTGACAGCTACGGCTGTATCTGTCGCCGACCCTCTGATCGTAATTGTGACTACCCAGTTGATTAAAGCTTGAGGCTTCCTTTATTTCTTGTATTCTCTTTTCTGGAATGGAGATCTTTGGTACGAGAGTTAAAGATAAGTGGCTACTCTTCGTTATGTTCTTGTAAGGGCTTCATTTATAACTGCTAAACAGCTTCTTCGGCTCTCGTTTATTTAGTGCCTTTGGTTAACAGTACTAACTTGCCTCAGCTTTCGGCAAATTTCCCTACGCCTCATGGGATTGGCGACATGTCATTGTTACTCACCGGCTTTTTGTTTGTTAACTTGTGTCATGGCTCTGGGATTGGCCTAAGCACAGTAATTCAGGCCGTCTGTCGGAACGAGCAACTTAAGTTCCCTTGTGTATTTTACGCCCTGTATTCTTACTCAGTAGTCTGCTCTTTCCCTCACAACGTCAGGCCTATTAGACCTTTAGATTTAAGTAGCCGTACTGTACCAGATTTCTCTCAACCACCAGGGATTCACAGTTTATTTGAAGGTGTTTCTTTTAACTGGGTTTAACCTGAGCAGCCACTGTATTGCTTTCACCTACTATCCTCTAGAGGCACTTTAGTGTTATTTATCCAATTTTTTTTTTTAAATATACGGGGGGGATTATTCAGCTTCAACATTATATTCGCTTCTTTTCTTGATGTAAGTGATTATTAATACTATTATGAAATAACTTGTTGCCTTTTTTGAAATTAATGATTGTACTATAAATTGCCTCAGTATCTGCTATTAGCTACGTAGCTTGGTCGAGAGCAGAATGAACGTCAGAATGGGTTCAAAGGCCTCATTCACCCCTCTTTCTTAATGTGAACTGCTACTGTTCTTTATTGTGTGTTTATCTCTGTTATCCTTTTTTATATATTTGTCTCTTGGTTGTTGTTTGTTAATAGGATATCTTATCGTTACTGTGTTTAATAATATTTGCTCTTATTTGAATAAATGTAGTCGAACAAGAAATGACGTATCACTCTGGGTTCCCCTCTGACGCTTCCTTATCCTTCCCGCCTGTGGAAAGAGGTTATCTAACTGGAGATGTTCAACCAAAATTATTGCGAATAACCTTACGATGTTTTGAAATACATTTGGCGGCGACGCAGTTGTTCTGTTAGAAGAAGTTTATCTTGCAGCGTAGGGTAGCAGGTAGTTACTGGGAGTTCATATAGGCAGAGGTCATTCTTGGCAACCGGAATAAAATAATAACTGGATCATTTTACTTACCTCCAAACTCAGGTGATGGAATTGCTGAAAGGCTAAAAAGAAACTTGAGTCTAAACTCTAACACATGCCTGTCTCATACAATTATAGCTGATGACTTTAATTTACACTCGATATTTTGGCGAAGATACAGGTTTAACCCGGAGGTCCGCATAAAACTTCATCCGAAATTGTGCTAAACGCATTCTCTGAAAATTTTTTCGAACGGTTAGTTCATGAGCCCACGCGAATTGCAAACGGCTATGAAAACAGACTTAGCCTCTTGGAAACAGATTATACTGAGCTGATAACGAGCACCTAAACTGATACAGGGATTAGTGAACACAGGACTGTCGTAGCGAGTTTGAATACAGTAACCTCCAGATCCTCCAAAAATAAACGAAAAATATACTTACTCAAAAAAGCAGACAAAAATGCACTCGACGCCTTCCTGAGAGACAATCTCCACTTATTCCAAATTACCATTGTAATTGTAGACCAGACGTTGCTTGACTGAATTCAAAGAAGTAGTATCGACACCAATTGAGAGATTTATACCGAATAAATTGACAAATGACGGACCTTATCCCCCATGTTACACAAAACAGGTCAAACAGTGTTTCAGAAGCAATGAAATAATCATGCCAAATTTAAACGAACGCAAAATCCCCAAGGTGGCGATCTTTCACGTAAGCTCGAAATTACCGCTAACTTCAATGCGAGATGCCTGTAATAGCTTCCACAACGACGCTTTGTCTCGAAACCTGGCAAAGAACTAAGATTCTGGGATTATGGAAGTATACTAGCGGTTCTCTACGGGATGGCAATGGAAATACTGTCGACGACAGTGCAGACAAAGAAGAGTTACTAAACACAGCCTTCTGAAATTCCTTCAGTAAAGAAAGTTAAGCAAATATCTCAGAATTCGAATCAAGAAATGCTGACAATATGAGTAACATGAGATGGGAATTACATATCCTCGGAGTAATGAAGCACTTTTTATCATCTAATAAAAACTTCCTGTCCAGACTGTATACCAGTTAGGTTTCTTTCAGACTATGCTGATGCAAAACCTTCATACTTCGTAATCATATGCAACCGCTAGCTCCACGAATGATCTGTAGCCAGAGACTGGAAACTTGCACAGGTAACCATTATTCAAGAAAGATAGTACTAGCAATACGTTAAATTACAGGTCCTTAATATTAACGTCGATATGCGTCAGGATTTTGGAACTTATATTGTGTTCGAATACTTCGAATACTATGAATTAGCTCGAAGAGAATATAGTACTGGCACACGATCAATAAAATTTAGAAAACCTTATCTAGTGAAACACAACTAGCTCTTCACACACACTTAGTGCTGAGTGCTATGGACAAGGGATTTCAAAATTATTCCTTATTTCTAATTTCCAGAAGGCTTTTGACACTGTACCATACAAGCAGCTTGTAGTGGAATTGCGTGCTTATCGTCTCAGTTATGTGACTGGATTCGTGAATTCCTGTCAGAAAGGTCACAGATCGTAACAATTAACGGATAGTCGTCGAATAAAACAGAAGCGATTTCTGTCGTTTCCCAAGAGAGCGTTATAGATCCTCTGCTGCTCCTTATTTACATAATCAAGTTAAGAAACAATCTAAGAGCCGTCTTAGATCAAACCAAATTGCAAAATTGTTTAGAAGAGATATGTCTGGTCGAAAATTGGCAGTAGACCCCAAATAATGAAAAGTAAGAGGTCATCCTCGCGAGTGCTAAATGGAATCCGTTTCACTTCGGGTAGTTTCACTTCTGCTGCACGATGAATCAGTCAAATCTAAAGACCCTAAATTCAACTAAATACCCAGGAATTACAATTACGAACAACTTAAATTGAAAAGAACACACAGAAATGTCTTGGGGAAAACAAACCAAAGACTACGTTTTATTGGCAGAACACATAGAAAACATATCAGATCTACTAAGGAGACAGCCTACACTACGCTTGTCGGTCCTCTTTTGGAGTACTGCTGCGCGGTCTGTGGTCCTTATCAGATAGGATTAACGGAGTACATCGACAAAGTTCAAAGAAGAGTAGCACGTTTTGTGTTATCGAGAATAGGGGAGAGTGTGTCAGTGATATGATACAGAATTTCGGGTGGACATCACTATAACAAAAGTGTTTTTCGTTGCGGCGAAATCTTCTCATGAAATTTCAATCACCAACCTTCTCTTCCGAATGCAATAATATTTTGTTGACACCGATCTACATAGGGAGAATCGATCATCTTAATAAAATAATAAGAATCAGATATCGCACGGAAAAATAGGGGTGTTCTTTTTTTCGCGTGCTGTTCGAGACTCGAATACTGGAATAATAGAGTATTATTTTGAAGGTGGTTCGATGAACTCTCTGCTATGTATTTAACTGTAATACGCAGAGTATCCATGTAGATATAGATGTAGCTGTAAACGTTGTCAGAAAGAGTGTGTGGTAAAGCATGTGACATGTTTGTCAACGTACAGTGTACATTTTATGAATAATTAGAACGTAGTCCTTGTGAGTATGATATTTTCCTATCAACAAAGGAATTTTAATACATTTGTGAGCCACAATGTGTTTTAAAGTTATTTCCGTCACTTGCACTCGTCCGTTCTGACGATTTTAAATTTACTGATCTATTCGAGGATTTGTGTAGATTTTTGTTTGATCTGACTGAAAGCGATGTTGAGAGAGATTCAAATGGTGTTTTCCTGCAAAATGGATCTGAAAGGTGCTGACGCAATGAAGAGTTTCGCCATCGGAAAGGCAGCTAGTGGTATAAGATTGTCACAGTTAGAGAAAAGAGAGCGCCTTTTGTATGTTTTTTTTTTTTTTTTTTTTATCAAAACGGAACATGTGCTCGGTTTACTAAAATTAAATACACTGCCCAAAAGAATTAGGATAAAATGAGTTGGGTGTCTGCCATACTATATTGAGTAATAGTTGAGGATTGAGTACGTAACCAAATTTTATCTTTATATTTCATAGATTAAGCAGTCAACAGAACACCATTACATCGCTGATCAGAATGAGATTTTCACTCTGCAGCGGAGTGTGCGCTGATATGAAACTTCTTGGCAGATTAAAACTGTCCCGAGTTCGAGTCTCGGTCCACATCTACCAGGAAATTTCACATCGTTGATCGTTTACATGAAAAGAAATGAAATGTCAGACAAATGTCGAACACAAAGTGGAAACGATAATTCATCCCGTCGTTTCGGCACTTTTTATTGGAATTTAAGAGCTTCAACAACTTGTACATCCTCCGTGAGGGTTTATCCCTGCTGGATATGTACGTAGCTTGCCTCGTGTAAGTCTACGAAGATCAGCCTGTTGTATCCGTTCCCATTCTTGAAGAGTGCATGACAGTTTATCAAGATAATGTGGTGGTAGAGGACCGCTGTGAACACATCTGTCAAGCATGTCTCACATACGCACAACGTGCTTTAGGCCGGGACTCATCGCCGACCATTCCATTACTTTAGTGTCCCGGCTTCGTAAGACACCCCTGCTGACACCCGCCACATAGGCCCTGGAATTAGAAGCCCACCATCCTATGTAGCAGCCACCACCTACTCCATGGACTGCCTGGCGGTAAGGTGATCATGGACAACTACTGGATCCGTATGGCTGTCAGAACAAAATCCTCAGCAAACGATCAGGGAACCGTAGAAATCTTTCGATTTCCTGGACAACATTTGGCAGGTAGTGCTCAGCACGGGTCGCCGCACATGAACACGGCTTACCTGTGTATCACACGTTTCGCCAGTGACGAAACTACCAGTTGACATCGGAACGGCAGAACTGGAAGTGTACTGCGAGATGCTGACGTGTCAAGCGGGGTACTCGAACAGGATGTCTGGGTCGGATAGTCTTTTCTCGTAAACTGTTCGTTACAGTCTGTTCGGACACACCCGCTCCAGTGGCACTCTGGTCAACTCCCAGTGTTCTGCCACCCTGTTGTATAGAGCTGTGCATAACGACAGTGCATATTTAATTTTAGCGTACCCTGAGGAAGCTCATGTAACACGTGTTTACTATCTCTAAATTAAATCTAAACTATTTTATACATTTTTACTGAGCTATTAGTTGGTCGTTGCAAGAAATGTCAAAAGAAAACTGAAATATTTTCTTTTCACATTCCTTCTTGGTAATCTCTGTGACAGTGGGTTCTGCATTTAGATCAATAATTTTTAGTAGCTATAATTCGACCACGGTTCTTAAAAAATATATATAATCATAGTTTTATAGCCTTAATTCAGGAACGTCAGGCTTACTATAAATATTTGTTTTTAGATGTAGCCACAGGAGAAAAGAGCAACATGGGGTACAGATAGGTTTAAACGAGGTATGGAAACTCTTGCTGAAGGAATTTCTTAGAACACATACAGGATTCCTCGACGTACGTCAAGAAACCAAACGTTTGGGATGAAAAACTTGTTTGGACGAAGCTCAGGAAAGAGAACTTTGTCAAAGAATTTATCGACTCGCTGAAGTTGGGAATCCAATTACAGCAAAAGTGCTCAGAATATGTGTATACGTATATTGTGAAAAGAACAGTGCGCAGAATCCTTTTAATGAGATGAAGGGATTGGCTGGACGCAAGTGGCTCAAGCTCTTCCTACAGAGACAGCCAGACATTGCAAGAAGGAAGGCACAACACTTGAATCCAGGAAGAGCTGCAAAGCTAAACAAGATTATTGTAAATGATCATTTTCAGAAACTGAAAACGGTCTTGTGCGAATTGGAGTTATCTGACAAACCCCACCTTATCTACAAAGTAGGATAATTTCCTACAAAATGCACTTCTACAGTTCGATTTTATAACAACCGGTATCGGGGCTCGAGCATGCTGAAAAGCAGCGATCTCTTAGTCCTTGTACGAAAATATCAAAAACGCTCTCTCCTAGCTTCTACAAATCGAAAAATATACGTACTATGAAGAAAAATCCGTACACCACGTGAACGTACATTAAATTTCCTACAAAAGACGTCCGCTACATTCATTTTGCTCATAATGTGGGAATGTGGAAGGCAAAAATTACAAGACAAGTTCTTCTGCCCTCTACAGCCAAACAACACCTCCTATCTGTCTATCACCGCTATAATTTTGCTCTATTACGCTTAACAGAGGTTGTTTTGAATGAATTTATGCTAAAATATGTTTCATGAAATCATTAAGAAATTATATTTACAACCTATTGGGCACATGACACTGAACGTTAAGCTGAACGTGAAATCCTTATGTGGTAATGTACATCTGTCATTAAATGTGTGAATGTCAAGCCCAGGATTGTGTTATCCTTTCGAGCAGAAATATTTCTTGGGCGCTATAAGTTCCAAGCGGAGATTAAAGAACAATAGAAAGTCCAGGAAAATCGTCAGGGGCTGTGAAAGATCTAGGCTGAACAATGAGTGTTTCATATTGCTGATTAGTAAACATCCATAACGCTGCAAAATATTTATCAATCAATACCTTCTGTCGCCTGAGCTGCTGCGGTGGTACTGGAGAGGGTGTTGGCTGAAGAGGGCAGAAGGCATTTTTCGTAAATTCACTTTCCATCCTCCCGAATTAATTCAAAAAATGGTTCAAATGGTTCTGAGCACTATGGGGCTTATCTGCTGAGGTCATCAGTCCCCTAGAACTAGAACTAGTTAAACCTAACTAAGGACATCACACACATCCATCCCCGAGGCAGGATTCGAACCTGCGACCGTAGCGGTCGCGCGGTTCCGGACTGTAGCGCCTAGAACCGCTCGGCCACTCCGGCCAACCCGAATTAATTGAAAAATAAATATAGCAGTCGTCTGTTGTAGGGAATTTAATGTACGTTCACATGGTGTAGAGGTTTTTGTTAATAACACGCATATTTTTTGAGTGCCTGGGAGTGGGCGTTATTAACATTTTCGGAAGAGGCCAAAACGTCACTGCTTTTCAGCGCCCTCCGACACCGATATCGGTTGTCATAAAACCAAAAGTGACAAGTGCATTTTATACGACATTTTTTCTATTTTATATTCGTTGCCCCTCTCAACGTAGGTTCGAGTCCTCCATCGAGCATGGGTGTGTGTCTTGTTCTTAGCATAAGTTAGTTTAAGTAGTGTGTAGGGACCGATGACCTAAGCAGTTTGGTCCCTTAGGAATTCACACACATTTGAACATTTTCTGAACTTAATCAGGGACTGTCCACAGCTCTACTGTCGCTGAGCAGCGAAACTGGCCCCCTTTAACAGGCATTCCATGCGTGCTCTGGCATTCATTACTGCAGCTATTCGGCTATCGCGGTCCGCAATAATGCCGCTATGCCGGCAATTAGGCAGCTGCTGTACTGACTGCTCAGAGCGGATTTGGCATAATAGCGGCCACGGCTACTCTGGACGTTCAAGTAATTGGCTGGCGGTTTAAGCTGCACTGAGTCACATGTGTCAACCAGCTATTAATTATACCGTTGTTATGTTGCTGCTAAACATCTGTGTGAATCACCAAAGGAGATTGGAAACACGTTGATAAATATTCCGTACAAATGCAATGCGTTTGAAAAAGAAGATGTATGTTAGACAGTGTTATGTTCTCAAAATTATCGATCGCTGCGCCACGGCCCGGATGCCGGACAATGAATACGTTGTCTAGTTTATATTCATTGCTACTAGACGTCGGTTGTCTTCTGTTTGCTTAATTTCCGCCACACGTTGCAAAATGGCTACTCCGTAGTGGAAATCATTTTGTGTTCTCGATTTTGTTAAGTGTAGTCCCGTGATTACAGTGCAAAAACATTTCGGGATGGAACGTTTCTGAATGGATGGAACGTTCGCAGATGGTATCAATATGCTGTAGAGAGCGGCTGTGTACGTAGAGAAAAGTGAACCTGCCGCCTTCGTTTTTCCAACGGAAATATCGGCCGAATTAAAACCGCCTTCCAGCGAAATTCTAAAAAATCAAGTCATCGTGTCATTTCGGAATTACCACTGTCCACAACAATTTGGCGTGCTTCGAGACGTCGGTTGTTTATGAAGCCATAAAAGTTAGAGCCGTTACGGGCTCTACTTCTTGATGACAAACGCAAACGTGTGTCGTTTTCTGACGAGATTCAGAATGCTACTGACAGTGACAGAGTGTCACCCAACGCATAGCATTGAGTGATGAAGCGACTTTCCGCCTTATACATTAAATGTATTCGCAATTGCGAATATGGACGACCTTCAGCTGTGGAGTGGACAATGAAAATTTGTGCCTCACCAGGACTCGAACCCGGAGTTTCCCCTTATCGCGAGCGGCTGACTTACCGTTTGGTTATCTGTGCACTTCTCCACTTCTCACTACCACGCATGCATGCATGCATGTCCAAAGGAACTTTACATCCTCTTTCGCAATAACACAGGCACTGTAGTAACGAAATTTCCACCTTAGTATAAAAAAAAATAAAAAAAGACAGTGCCCGAGTTTCGGGGCCTACAGTACCATATACTCATATTTAACGCGTACGGGATTCACCCAGATTCAAGGCGTTTTGTGTGGTACCCAACTCATCTGTTTATGGCCCATTCTTCTTTGATGGAAACGTGGTTCGTGGTCAACTGTATCTTGTTAGTTTACAGAATTGGTTTTCCAACACTGAATGAGAACAACTTTGCCGGCGGTAGTGGCCGAGTGGTTCTAGGCGCTTCAGTCTGTAAAAGCGCGAGCGCTACGGTCGCAGGTTCGAATCCTGCCTCGGGCATGGATGTGTGTGATGTCCTTAGGTTAATTAGGTTTAAGTAGTTCTAAGTACTAGGGGACTGATGACCTCAGAAGTTAAGTCCCATAGTGCTCAGAGCCATTTGAACCATTTGAGAACAACTTCATTTTTCAACAAGATGGGGCATCGCTTCACCGGATTGACCAACTGCGTAACTATCTGAACAAAACTTTCCCGATCCGTTGGATTGGTCGTCAAACTGCCGGCGATGTATCACTTCTCAGTTGGCCTCCACGATCACCAGACCTGACGGCCTAGGCTTCTTCCTGTGGGGTTTCATTACGGACAATGTTCATGCACCTCTACCACAGAACCTAGAAGAATTAAAGATTGGATACGTACTGTCATAAAATTAGTGGTGAATAAAACTATACACATTTTAAAAACTAGTTATAAAGCGTGTACGGTTAATCTATACTTTGCCTGTCGTGTACCACCTTGAATCTTGAAACTGAAGGTTTCCTACCATAGAAAAGGTGATACTTGCCAACGAACTGAGTTTCTTTAACGTCCGAACAGTTTTATTTGTCCTGAAAAGAGATATTCTTAAACCCATTGAACATGTAATTAGTTACTTACAACAGTGCTAAAACTGATTTCACTTACTGATTATTGCTGCGTAATAGAATGTTAGTTTAACAGATATAATATTAAATGCAGTAATGCAAAACTTTTGAAATTCATTAGATTATTTGGTCATAGAAACTTGACAATGTTGTGTCTTGCAACATTTTTTCGCATTTAGAAAAACCTTACCTTTCAGAATTGATTTCCATAATTTCAGCAAAAGATAACGGCATGCAAAAAGTATATGTTATCTTTAGCTGGTTAGAAGTGATAGCCTGAAATGAGTTGCAAGGTGCAACACTCTCATCCTCTTCCCCATTTCCCAACCCCGAAAAAGATGAAAGGCAGAAGGCGGAAAATCGGCCGCAATTGACACTGACACTGATCAGTTTTCGTGTAGTTCTCAGAACATATTCTAAAATGTAGTTTACCGTCAGTTCATCTCTAAATTGTGTCGCAATGTTGTTGCGGCGTCACCACATGCCTGTATAGCGCTCCGGAAAAGCGCGTGCGACAGTATTACCGGCGGCAGCGAGGATGCCTGCAGACATCCGTCCACACTCCCAACGAATTCAAAGACCTTTGAAGGAACACCGAGAGGAAAATGACAGCGCTCAACAGGGTAAATGTGTCTCTGACAGGAATGCTGTTACACCCTCACCATTAGAAATTCATGAGTGGACCGTCAAAGAACTTGGAATAATACAAAATGATATATTAAGTATTCCACTGGATATCAGTCAAAATTCCGTTTTCATCAAATTTAAAGATGCCGAAAATTGTGACAAACTCGTGACTGCAAGTGGCAATACTAGGAAATTCAAGCAACTTGACGGATCTGTTAGTAATGTTCCTGCAGTACATGTGGATTAAGAAATCCAGGAAATAGAAGTTTATAATGTAATTTTGAATGCCCAAATGAGGTGATTGCACGCTACCTTAAGCAGTACGGCACAGTTTTGAAAACTGAAAACGATAAATGGTCTGGAACTTTCCCATATCAAATTGACAGCGGTGTACGAAACGTTCGATTGGAATTAAAAAGAGAGGTTCCGTCTTACACATTAATTGCGGAAAACAGAGCGTTTATAATATACACTGGGGAACCGCAATAATGCTCCATTTGTCATTCTACTAACCACCTGCGTACTAGTTGTACTAAAAGAGCACCGGCGCAACCCCCCACGGATTGTAACGTTACGTTAATGGGTGCGAGTGACATCTCCAGTAATTATACTCAAGTCGCGAACATGAGTGTGGTGCACACTTCATTCTCACCAGCTATCACGACTGTTGCTGTAGTACATGAAACGGAGACCAGCAGCAGAAAGCAATCAAACCACACGACCCTCAGCAGAGACCCGATCTGTGGGTGCAAATCTCACAGAAATTCACTCCTAACACATCTAATGAAATAAAATCCAATTCGAAAGTTGAAATGAAAAATGTAAAAATTGAGGAAACTGACATGGGACCAACAGGAACACCAGATGCAAGGGAGTGTTACCTCCGGAACTGTTTCCCACATGACAACGTCAATCGAAAATGCAGCAGACAAACTGTGCGGGAAAAAGCAAAAGCCGGCCGCGGTGGCCGTGCGGTTCTAGGGGCTACAGTCCGGAACCGCGGGACTGCTACGGTCGCAGGTTCGAATCCTGCCTCGGGCATAGATGTGTGTGGTGTCCTTAGGTTAGTTAGGTTTAAGTAGTTCTAAGCTCTAGGGGACTTATGACCTAAGATGTTATGTCCTATAGTGCTCAGAGCCATTTGAACCATTTGAAAAAGCAAAAAATAGCGGTTAAAATCCCTATAACTTCTGAACATAAGGATAATTCATCTGTACAGCCTGTTACAGGTTAAAGACGTCACCCACGAACAGAGTGATATGGAATCAATTCGAATTCTATCAGGCAAACGAAAGAATCGAGATCCCCATCACGTTAAAGTGAAAACAAAATCTGAAGGCCAAGATACTAAGAATTCTGTACAAGCATCTGATTTCGACATTATTCACTCTCATAGTTCCAGTGATGAGGGAAATGTAAAACCAGTGGAATGGGCCAGACGATTTAGACGATGAGTTGTCCGCATAGCCTAACAACAAATGGCGTGCAGTCATAGTTTTTTTGGAACATTTCACTCTTAAGATAAACAACACGTCCAGTTACTAAGATAGTTCGTCTTTACAAATTCTTAAAGCAGATTAAATGTCATACAGCTTTAGTACAAGACGTCACAAGCGAACCAGCTAATCTATCTGTTGACTTCATCGTAATTTCTAGCATCGGCCCAGAGACTAGAACTTTTACCGCCATAATAATACATCGTCACATTCAAATAAAGAATTAGAATTTTCACCGACTGGAGTGGAATCGCTTGGGCCATTGATAATGTAACTACTGTGAACGTTTATGCTCCATCTTATAGTGAAAACAAAGCCAATAGATGCCGTTAGTTTCGACAAGAACTTTGCCCGTTACTTCTTAGAAATAATAATAAACATGTCATCGTTGGCGATATTAACTGAGTAATTCGTACGATGATCAGTAACCTGTTCCAAACAAGTGTAATGAACTTAAAGCACTGGTTGACAATTACCATTCTGAAGATACTTGGCGAATTTGGAACCTCAACAAACCGTGTACACTTATTTTTGTACCAATGGACTTAGCAGATTTCATAGGATATGCGTGTCGTCTTCAGTCCAGGCTCAAATATTTCAAACTGAAACAAAACCGATGATATCCTCTGATCACCGCTGCTGTATCTGCCAAAAGAAATTCCCGAAAACACATTTTCGGCTTAAGAAAGGCATTTGGAAGCTTAACATTAGCCATTTGGAGGATCGCATGTTGACACAAGATTTATAAGTCACGTGGCAAGGCGTAGTCTAAAAGCGGTGCCACTCTGAAAGTAAGGTTGAATGGTGGCTCAGGCAAGCTAAGCCTATTATTCGAAAGCCCATTGGTTCGAATCAACCTCACAAATCTACCGCAGTTGTCTGCAAGAACTCGTTAGTAAAAGAAACAGTTCAGCCGACCTTACTACCGAGGTTGAGACACCGAAAGAAAACTAAAAGTACTTTTATATGGAGCAGGTGGCAATGCAGAAGAACCTATTTCTGTCTTCCACTTAGACAGGGAAAGGAAAAGATGCAGGAATTTCTTTATAGCAGAATGGAAAAAAACATAACGGCCAGAAAACTACCGAAGAGAATGGAAAAACTGAAATCACCACCCACTTTACAAACCTCTCCAAAGAAATCGACGTGAACCTATCCGAAATAAATAGTTTTCCTTAGGAATCAACTCATATGCTTACGGGAAATGATCGAATACATCTTAATGAGCACTTCACTTTACACGAAATTGAGGAAGCAGAAAGACCAAAAAAAAAGTTGATACCAAAAACTTAAGAAACACCAAAGTTTCAGAATCTACGTCCGATGATTTTATCTGACTCCAAGCACACTACTCAATGTTGACTATCAACTAATTGCTCGTTACTCTGCTAAGAGATTAAAGCAAACAATGAAAAAAGTAATGAGTCCGTATCAAATGTGTGTCGTTCCGGACAGAAATATATAAGACGCCTCAAAAAAATTCAGAGATTATATTTCGAACAGAAAAACCGACGTGCAAAAGAAAGTAGACATTTTATTAATAGACTTTGATAATGCTGTCAACATTGCTAGAGATGCACCCATAGTGTTAGCGTAGCGTGTTTCTTTAATAATTAAAACGTCCTGGGCCCCAGGTTCGGAACTTGTCACCGATTAATTTTTGATTGATAATCAGCATTGGCGGCCGAAGACTTCCGGCATATTAAGTCACCATCATTCTGCCACCAGCCTTGTCAATGAGGGTGGATGAACGGACAAAGATTCAGGGCATTCTCTTGTCTTACAGGTGGCAAACCGCACCTAAAGGGCCCTAAAGGTGAAAGTATCAGCAATGATAAATGGCATGAGGATGCAGAATGCAATAAAGCCCATTGCGTTAAAGACACGTGACGTGTATCCGCAGGACATATCGCCTGTAACTGAAAAAGATGATGATCTCCCCATTCGCAAAAAGTCTCCCATTCGAACCTCCGGAAGGGGACTGCCAAGGGGGAGGTGACCTTGAGGAAAAGACTAAATAATCTACGGAAAGATAACGTTCTATTAGTCGGGACGTGGAATCTCAGAAGCTTGAACGTGGTAGGGAAACTAGCAAATCTGAAAAGGAAAATGCAAAGGCTCAGTCATCCTATAGTGATCAGTGAAGTGAAATGGAAAGAAGACAAGAGTTTCAAGTCAGATAAATATAGGATAATATCAACAGCAGCAGAAAATGGTATAACGGCAGAGGGATTTGTTATGAATATGAAGTTATGGCAGAGAATATGTTTCTCAGAAAATTTCCGTGATAGGGTTGTTCTTATCAGAATCGACAGCAAACCAACGTCGACAACGATATTTCAGGTATACATATGCCTATATCGCTAACTGAAGATGAAGGGATTTAAAAAGTATATGAGGATATAGAAACGATAGTACATGACTAAACGGAGATGAAAATACGGGGGTTATTCCAAAAGTAAGGTCCGATCGGTCGCGAAATGGAAACGACTATGAAAATCCGATAAAGCTTTGCACAGATGTGTTGGGTAGTGTCTCTAGTATAACCCCAGTTAGCATCACGTCGCTCTTCTCATTTCTGAGCTCGCAGTGAGTGCGTAAAGATGTCTAGAAAATAGTGTCTGCCGCCAAGTACGAGGGCCTGGTGAGAAATTTCGCCTGAAGCTATGCAGCCAACATTACATAACTGTCGTGCTGTTTCGTCTTCACGACAATTCTCAGCCGCATTCTGCAGGGGCAATGAAGATGCTCCTGCATCGTTTTCAAATGGAAATGTTAGATTACGCACAATACAGTCCGCAATTGTCTCCCCCTGAGTTTCATCTGTGGTCACATGAACCGCTGTCTTTGACGACAACATTTTGACACAGACAACGAGGTGTAGGCCAGCGTGGAGAATTGGCGGAAAGCACTGGCGGCTGCCTTCTATGATGAGGCTATTGAAAAGTTGGTACAACGCTATGACAAAAGTCTAAGTCAGAACGGCGACTACGTAGAGAAGTAGCTGAAAGGTGTAGCTAATTGTTACAAGTAAAACATTTCTGATGTTCACTGTGGTTTCAATTTGGCAATCAATCGGACCTTACTTTTGGAATAATCCTCGTATAACAGTCCCTGGGGACTGGAATGTAGTTGTCGGGAAGGCGTAGAAGAAAATTTAACAGGAGAATGTGGGTTTTGTGGTGTCACTGGCAGACACCACACTTGCTAGGTGGTAGCCCTTAAATCGGCCGCGGTCCATTAGTATACGCCGGACCCGCGTGTCCCCACTGTCAGTGATTGCAGACCGAGCGCCGCCACACTGCAGGTCTAGAGAGACTTACTAGCACTCGCCCCAGTTGTACAGCCGACTTTGCTAGCAATGGTTCACTGACAAATACGCTCTCATTTGCCGAGACGATAGTTAGCATAGCCTTCAGCTACGTCATTTGCTACGACCTAGCAAGGCGCCATTACCAGTTTATATATACTTTTGTATCATCAAGAGCGATGTTCTCCAATTGTGGATTAAAGTTAAGTATTCCAAGAACTACGTTCTTTTCTTTATAAGATAATTACTTTACCTTGTTACAGACCTCACGCCAGACTGCGTGAGCTTTAAAAACGTGCATTTCGGCCTCCTCTAGCAACACGGTGTTGGCTCTTCTACCAACACTTCATATTGGCGACGAAGATTTAACGGTCGTATTGCTCTAATTTACTTGTGTTATGACTTCGCCACAATCTCCAGATGTACTGTCCAAATTTATCGCTTGCAGAATCAGCAGACGCAGGCCTTATTGGAAGCACTTGAACAGCTCGTCCAGGGTCAACGTGCGATGCAAAATGATGCGGCAGCCGCTGCTCCACCGCTACCGCAGCCACAACACGCAGTTGCACCACCTTTTCGTCCTTTTAATCCGGCGCTGGAAAGCTGGACGGAGTGGTCACGCCGATTTGGATTCCATCTCGCCGCCTACAGAATTCAAGGTAACGAGCGGCAGCCTTTTTTGTTAGCATCCGTCGGGGTGCACACGTACAGTGTGATAGTGAAATTGTTTCCCCGACGTGACGTAGCAACCCTGTCTTACGACGAAATTTTGTCTGCATTAGATGCATATTTTAAAGAATCAGTCAATGTAGTTGCAAAAAGGTATACTTTCTTTCATACAAAACGTACGGCCTGTCAGACTAATCGGGAGTAGGTTGCCACTTTGCAAGGCCTTACTAGAGATTGTGCTTTTGAGTGTGAATGTGGCCTCCCTTATTCAGATACTATGGTACGTGATGCAATTGCACAGAACGTTTCTGATGTTCGCATAAGGGAACAGATTTTGAAACTAGTCAATCCCTCCCTTCAACAAGTGATAGACATACTGGATAGGCAAGACACACTTGACTTTGCTCAGGAATCATTTGCAACTTCGCCAGCTGTGTGTCACATTAACCAGCCCGCCGGGCGAGCTGCATGGAACAGTAAACAGCCCTTGCACCCATCCGAGCAGCCACGTGGGCCGCACCAGCAAGCAAATGCAGTGCTAAAATCATGCCCGCGGTGTGCTACTAGACATTCGCGTGACAATTGCCCGTCACGCCAAGCTATTTGCTTTTTCTGTAATAAAAAAGGACATGTTCAGAGTGTTTGCCAGAAAAATCTCAAATCGGACACACATAACCATTCCAGGCCCTTTGCTTCGCGCCGGGATCGAAATCGAACCAAGAATACTCAGGCTCGTGAACCTTTGCCCATGGACATTCATTTAGTTAATTCCACTCCGCCCAGTGCCACTTTCTCTATCAGTGACTGTGTTCGTCCCACAAATAGTGTGCGTCGCCATCGACGGAATTCCCGTCAAGTCGCAAGTGATTCTGTGCCTGTGTCAGTTCCCGTTGCACGAGACAGTCACTCTTGTCGTCAGCAGGACAATAAACTTTTTGTACATTTGGACATTCATGGCCACGTGATACCATTCCAGCTCGATACCGGAGCTGCAGTTTCATTGATCAATAAAGACACATACAAACAACTGGGCACACCTCCGTTGCATGCCGCAAATGTTAAGCCAACTACATATTCAGGTCACAAGATCCCTGTGTTAGGACAGTGCAGCCTTCTTGCAACATACAAGGGACAAACAAAACTTGTGTCTTTTTACGTCCTTTGTTCTTCTTCTGCTGTGAACTTGTTTGGTTTAGATTTATTTCAGTTATTTAACTTGTCTATAGTAAATCAGGTCCTATCAGTGAACCAGACCTTGCCTTCAGCCAGTGTTTCTCGTCAATGTGAAGAATTTGCAGACTTTTTGCACCGGGCCTAGGTTGCACTACGAACTATAAAGCACATTTGGAACTGAAAGTAAACGGGCAACCGAAATTTTTCAGAGCGTGCAATGTTCCCCACGCTTTGCGTGTTGATGTCACAAGAACGTTACACGATTTGGAATCACAAGGTGTGATTGAACGTGTGTAGGCTTCTCTCTGGGCATCACCATTAGTAATTTTGCAAAAGCCTTCCGGAAAATTGAGACTTTTTGTGGACTTCAAAGCTACAGTGAATCCCCAACTAGTGATTGCATCTTTTCTTTTACCCCACCCGCAAGATCTTTTTGACAAACTGTGCCCGGGTCAATATTTTTCCAAGTTGGACCTAGCAGATGCGTACTTGCAAATACCGGTGGACGAAGAATCCCAGCACGTCTTGGTGGTTAATACGCATCTTGGTTTGTATCGACTCGAAAGACTACCATTCGGGAGCATCCGCCCCTGCATTGTTTCAGCAATATCTGCAAACTGTGCGTCGGTCCCTACTGCAGCAAACTATCAGGACGATATTGCGATCTCCAGAAAGACAGAAGAAGAACATTCAGCCAATCTCCGAACATTATTTCAGGTCTTGCGACAAAATGGTCTTCGCTTGCGGAAGGACAAATGTGTGTTCTCTGCAAGTGACGTACCATATTTGGGACATGTAATCAATGCACAAGGCATACATCCCAGTCCAGAGCACCTCCGTGCCATACAAGACTTGCCTTTGCCGCAGAATTTGAAGCAGCTACAGAGTGTGCTGGGAAAAATAAATTATTATAGCAGGTATATGCGCAACGCCTCTTCTATTTCAGCTCCACTTCATCGCTTACGCCGTAAAGGTGTTCCGTTCGTATGGACGACGGAATGCGAACGCGCCTTTCGACAATTGAAAACGGCGTTGCTTTCAAATACTTGCCTTACGCCATTCGATCCCCAGAAACCCCTTTTGTTGATGGTAGATGCATCGGATTTCGGGATCGCAGCTGTGCTTGCGCACAAAGATGGATCACACGATCCCCCTATTGCCTTTGCGTCCAAATTGCTCTCGTCTGCGCAAAGAAATTATTCACAGATAGAGAAAGAAGCCTTGGCTCTCGTATTTGGTGTTACTAAGTTTCATGATTTCTTGTATGGTCGTCACTTTATCATCATCAAAGACCACAAACCTTTGACGTCACTTTTTCTTCCGAACAAGCCTGTACCTCCACGTACAGCGCAGAAATTAATTCGCTGGTCTATTTTCCTCTCGCAGTCCCGCTACGATATCTTGTATCGGTCCACTGCTAAGCACGGAAACGCCGATGCGTTGTCCCGTTTGCCTGTTGCTGAGGATAGAGCATTAGATTCTTCCGACCTTGCTTGCCTGTTCATTGATTCGGAAACCGATTACGTGGTCGAATCGTTTCCGATTGATTTTCGTCGTGTAGCTACAGCCACAGCTGCTGTCGCTGTCCTTGCTACCGTTCTGCGTTTTGTAGCTACGCAATGGCCTTTGTCAAAGTCACGGGTCGAGGATCCGTTGGTTCGCCGATTTTTTGCAAACAAGGAGCGACTTTTTGTTCGACGTGGTGTTTTGCTGTTGCGTTCTGATAATGATCAGTCCCGGGTCGTGGTCCCACGTTCGTTACAGTCCTCTGTCTTACGACTTCTCCACCAAGGACATTGGGGTATAGTGCGCACGAAACAACTCGCTCGTCAGCACTATACTTGTTTCGGAATCGATGCTGCGATTACGAATAAGTGCTCTTCTTACATGGCGTGTGCCGAACAACAATCCGCACCACCGTGGAAATTCTTTGCATGGCCACAAGCCACTTCCCCTTGGCAACGCTTACACATCGATTTTGCTGGTCCATTCTGGAATGCTCGATGGTTGGTTGTGGTCGATCCTTTCAGTAATTTTCCTTTTGTTGTCAGGATGTCTTCCACGACATCATCTACCACCATCCAAGCGTTATCTGCCACCTTTTGTATTGAAGGTCTTCCACAGACTATTGTTTCCGACAATGGCCCACAATTCATGTCTGCAGAATTTCAGTCATTCTGCAAGGCCAATGGTATTCAACATCTGACGTCCGCGCCGTTTTCGCCTCAGTCAAACGGTGCCGCTGAACGTTTGGTCCGGACTTTCAAGTCACAGATGTTGAAGTTGAAAGAGTCGCATTCTCGGGAGGACGCGTTATTGCTCGTTTTGTCCTGGTATCGCTCTCAGCCCCGAGTTGGTCGCTCGCCGGCTGAGTTGCTCCACGGTCGTCCTCATCGAACCTTGATGTCTTTGCTACATCCGCCGCATCAGGTTCCTGTGCAGCGGGAGCCACCTGCTTTTGCTCCAAGCGACGTTGTATACCATCGCAACTATCTAGGTTCACAGCGTTGGCTCGCAGGGCGCATTCTTCGCTGCCTCGGCCGCGCTATGTATCTGGTTTTGGGGGCACTGGTGAGGTGCGTCGGCATCTCAATCAGCTGCGCCTCTGTCGTCGCACGGGTTCTGCCGCTCCCCGTCTGCTTTCAGCGACGGTGCCGTCCGGTAAGCGCCCTGGGGACCCATCTACTGGCTCGCCTCATCCCCAGGTGTTACCGACGCTGCCTTCCATTTTGCCCCATGGCGACGCGCCGCCGCCGCCGCCTGTTCTCCCGCCGGCGACGCCCGCAGTAGACGCTTCGCTGCAGCCGCCATGCGCCTCCCTGGGTCACGCGCCGCCGATCGCTTCCCGTGCCCAGCTGTCCTCCGACTTGGAACTCTTGCCGGCTCCGGACCAGATGTCGTCTTCGCCCGTCGGCTGCCCCGACCAGATGGAGGGCGAATCTTCGGCCCCTCCTGTCTCTTTCCGGGCGCATACATCGCATGTTGGCGTGCACCCTGGACTAGGTTTTCAGGCGTTTCCTAGCTCCCCTCGGACCGAATGGCCGGGTGCGGGTGGCAGAGCCTCGCCTGTTGTTAGGCTCCCCACCTCGTCGCATTCGTCAACATGGGGTCCTCCCCACGGCGGGCGGAAGCCTTATAACACAACCGTCCGCCGATTTGCGGGGGAGGAATGTGGTGTCACCGCCAGACACCACACTTGCTAGGTGGTAGCCTTTAAATCGGCCGCGGTCCATTAGTATACGCCGGGCCCGCGTGTCGCCACTGTCAGTGATTGCAGACCGAGCGCCACCGCACGGCAGGTCTAGAGAGACTTACTAGCACTCGCCCCAGTGGTACAGCCGACTTTGCTAGCAATGGTTCACTGACAAATACGCTCTCATTTGCCGAGACGATAGTTAGCATAGCCTTCAGCTACGTCATTTGCCACGACCTAGCAAGGCGCCATTACCAGTTTATATATACTTTTGTATCATCAAGAGCGATGTTCTCCAATTGTGGATTAAAGATAAGTATTCCAAGAACTACGTTCTTTTCTTTATAGGATAATTACTTTACCTTGTTACAGACCTCACGCCAGACTGCGTGAGCTTTAAAAGCGTGCATTTCGGCCTCCTCTAGCAACACGGTGTTGGCTCTTCTGCCAACACTTCAGGTTTGGTACTAGGAATGAGGAAATGAGAAAGACTAATTGAGTTCTGTAATAAATTTCAGCTAGTAATAGCGAGTACTCTGTTCGAGAATTCCAAGAGAAGGAGGTATACCTGGAAAAGGGCGGTTGATACGCGAACATTTCAGTTAGATTACATCATGGTCAAACAGGGATTCTGAAATCAGATACTGGATTACAAGTCTTACCCAGGAGCATATATGGACTCAGAACACAATATAGTAGTGATGAAGAGTAGGCTGAAGTTTAATACATTAGTCAGAAAGATCACTACGCAAAGAAGTGGAATACGGAAGTACCAAGGAATGACGAGATACGCTTGAAGTTCTATAAGGCTATAGATACAGCAATAAGGAATAGCTCAGTAGTCAATACAGTTGAAGAGGAACGGACATCTCTATAAAGGGTCATCACAGATGTTAGAAAGAAGAACATAGGTACAAGGAAGGTAACTGCGAAGAAACCATTGGTAAGAGAAGAAAATATTTCAGTTGATCAATAAAAGAAAGAGGTACAAAAACGTTCCGGGAAGCTCAGGAATACAGAAATACAAGTCGCTGAGGAACGAAATAAACAGAAGTGCAGGGAAGCTAAGACAAAACGGCTGGATCAAAAATGTGAAGAAATCAAAAAAGAAATGATTGTTGGAAGGACAGACTCAACATACAGGAAAGTCAAAACAACCTTCGGTGAAATTAAAAGTAAGGGTGGTAACATTAAGAGTGTAATGGTAATTTCACTCTTCAATACGGAGAAGAGACGATAGGTGGAAAGAATATACTGAAAGTGTGTATTACGGGGAAGATATGTCTGAAGTAATAGAAGAAGAAACAGGAGTCGATTTAGAAGAGATAGGTGATCCAGTATTAGAATCAGAATTTAAAAGAGGTTTGGAGGACTTAAGATCACGTAAGGTGGAAGGGGTAGATAACATTCCATCAGAATTTCTAAAATCGTTGGGGGGAGTGGAAACAAAACGACTATTCACATAGGTGCGTAAAATGCATGAGTCTGGTCACATACCATCAGACTTTCGGAAAAATATCATGCACAAGTTTCGAAGAATGCAAGAGCTGGCAAGTGTGAGAATTATCGCAAGTAGTCTGTTCGTGCTGACAAGAATAGTATACAGAAGTATGTAAAAGGAAGTTGAGTATGTTCTAGATGACGAAGAGTTCGGCTATGGAAAAGGTAAAGGTAGAAGAGAGGCAATTCTGTCGTAGCAGTAATAACTGGAGCAAGGCTAAAGAAAGATCAGGACACGTTCATACGATTTGTCAACCAGCAAAAATCGTTCGACAGTGTAAAATGCTGCAAGATGTTCGAAATTCTGAGAAAAATTGGTACAACAGCCAAGAGGGAATAATAATAGTGGACGACCAAGAACGAAGCGCTCGTATTAAAAAGGGTGTAAGACAGGGAAGGAGTCTTCCGCCCCTACTGTTTAATCTGTACATCGAAGAAGCAATGAAGGATATAAAAGAAAGGTACAGGAGTGGGATTTAAATGAGAAGGTGAAAGGATATCAATGGTACGATTCGCTGATGACATCGCTATCCTGAGTGAATGTGAAGAAAAATTATATGATATGATGAATGGGATGAACAATGTAATAAGTACAGAATATGGACTGGGCGTAAATCGAATAAAGACGAAGGTAATAAGAAGTAGTATAAATGGGAACAGCGATAAAGTTAATATCAGGATCGATGGCCACGAAGTAGATGAAGTTAAGGAATTCTGCTACCTAGGCTGTAAAATAAACGATGACGGACGGAGCAAGGACGACAGCAAAAGCAGACTAGCAATAGTAAAAAGGGAATTCCTGACCAAGAGAAGTTTGCTACTATCAAATATAGGCCTTAATTTGAGGGAGAAGTTTCTGAGAATGTACGTCTGGAATACAGCATTGTATGGTGGTGAAATATTGACTGTAGGAGAACTGGAACAGAAGTGAATCTAAGCGTTTGAGATGTGGTGCTACAGACATACGTTGAAAATTGGATGGGCTGATAAGGTAAGAAACGAGACGGTTTTGTGAAGAATCGGAGAGGAAAGGAATATGTGGAAAATGCTGATAAGGAGAAGGGACAGAATGACAGGACATCTGCTAAAACATCGGAAAATGAATTCCGTGGTACAAGAGGGACCTGTAGAGGGCAAAAACAGGAGAAAAACTCAGAGATTGGAATAAATTCAACAAATAATTGAGGACGTACATTACAAGGGCTACTCTTAGATTAAGAGGTTGGCACAGGAGAGGAATTCGTGGCGGGCCGCATCAAAGCACTCAGATCACTAATGACAAAGAAAGGGTTAGGCATAAATATCTGGAAACAGTCATGATTAAAATGGATTTTGGCACCAGTTTTACGTATTCTACTCAGAATATTTTGGGCCATGCTGTGTCACAATTCATTGTTAATCATACGAGGCTATAGGAGAAAATTCCCATCAAAAATCAGTCGACGGGATTTTCAGTTATCATGGCGTTATATGTTATAACTTTAGATCCTCTGCTGTGAGTGCCAAGGAATTTCAACAAGAAATGAATGCGTCACATGCAGAACTTACGCCGATGACTTGTGTGTTCTCATGGGAAGTTCATAAGATGTTGACATCTTACATAACATCCTCCGACCGGATGGAAAAGCGACAGGTTAATCTCAAAACGACTGTGATGATGCCAATTGCAAATAATAACTAGAATATAGAGGGAAATTGGTTTGCTACCAAAAATGAACGCCAAGTGTTAGGCGCCATTGTCGCAAATAACCCACAAAGAGCGCAGGCTCTTAACTGGCGCGCGGCACTACATAAAATACCAGTGGTAGTAAAAATCTATGCAGGTATAAATTTAGCTATAACAGAAAAAGTCAATCTATGCAACACACAAATACTCGCTAAAGTGTAGTACATAGCTCAGGTCCTCCTGATGTAGAAATGGATATGGAAGGGCTACACAGAAAGCGATATACTGGTTTATATGAAGGGGTGAAATCTTTGATGTTTCTTTGCAGACTAGCACCCTCAGCTTAAATGAGGCTGGACTGGGAGTAACGGACTTGCATGCAAAATGCAACTCGTTGGCTGAACTAAGGGTGTAATAGAAAAAGGACCACACTCGTCAACTGCTGTACTGTTTCACAAATACCGCCAAACATTAGAGAAAGCGCCGGTTAACATACTTAATACACGACACTCATTAAACTTTGTCCAAATTCATTACCTCAGTAAAACTAGATACCAACAAAACGTCTCAAAACAAGGAAAAGCTCGTAAAATGGTCATAGCTGTCGGAGGAATATCGGTTCCTAATAAACTGGAGCTGCGTCCACCTCAGCACAACTGGAAAAACGCGTGGGAAAATTTAGCAATGAAAATAATACCAGAAAAAAAATGGCTCTGAGCACTATGGGACTTAACTACTGAGGTCATCAGTCCCCTAGAACTTAGAAATACTTAAACCTAACTAACCTAAGGACATCACACACATCCATGCCCGAGGCAGGATTCGAACCTGCGACCGTAGCAGTCACGCGGTTCCAAACTGACGCGCTTAGAACCGCACGGCCACACCGGCCGGCTAATACCAGAAGGTGCCAGATTGACTTAGTACAAAGTGATAAACCAAACAACAGCGACCACCTCTACGCATTACTCCATCGTCTTAAAACCGTCAGCCGCCTGTGGAAATTGTCGTCCGGACACAACTGAACATCGTATTGAGAGCCCGAAATCTGTCATGATATGACCCACAGAAGGTACGAGATTCGACCGACCAATGCTGTGGACATACGCAGTGCACAGGTTTGTAACGCTAAGATACCGGAATGGAAACCTTTTCCCAAAGCAAAGGCCGACCGGTGTGGCGAGCGGTTCAAGGCGCTGCAGTCTGGAAGCGCGTGACCGCTACGGTCGCAGGTTCGAATCCTGCCTCGGGCATGGATGTGTGTGATGTCCTTAGGTTAGTTAGGTTTAAGTAGTTCTAAGTTCTAGGGGACTGATGACCTCAGAAGTTAAGTCCCATAGTGCTCAGAGCCATTTGAACCATTTAAAACAAAGCAAATCTACGCGCAACAACATCGATCATGGCACACACAATTCATATAATTTTTGGACTCACATTTACGCTCAACTTACAGTGTCTGGTGTACTTACCAGATGAATAAGAGAAGTAACTCGTCGCCCTAAATACAGACTTACGTACGCGAATTTTCTCACGATTCCAATCCGTAAAGCTTATGATACTATTTTGTCGCGAAATCTTGCGCAAGAAAAAGGAAATTTAATGTTATTCTACAAGAGTGTCATACAAGATACAACTTAATGGACAATTTCTTGCTGATTTCCGTACAAAAGACTGAAATGTGAATGTGTTGTAATGTAGATAATTAATTTTAAAATGCATTTCTTTTCTGTCATTATGTGAAAGTTTTAAATGCTAAATAAATATCTTTAAAAAGAATGTGGATATGCCCAGGTGCTGGCGTGCCTACTAGAATCCCAAAAGCAGCGTGGTAATGCGCAATGCTGTGTGGGGAAGGTGTAGTTCATCACCCTGTCAAAATAAATATTTACTGCTACGTACTTTGCGTCATTCCATGGTAAATTTATACTTGGTTAACAATAGATTCCTTAATGAGTAAACTTGCAAGGTACTAATGCGGAGAAATACGAGGGTGTGCTGAAATTAACGTCTTCGATTCATTTTATGCGAAAATTATTAAAGCATTTTAAATAAAAGAAACTCTACTAACATTCTACATGTCTATTGTATATAGCTGTAGCCCTCTGCCACTAGAAGGCTCTGAATTGTCGTGCGTATAACGGCAATGTGTAACGTAACTCCATCGGTGCACTGGAATATACACAACTGGCCATTAAAATTGCTACACCAAGAAGAAATGCAGATGATAAACAGGTATTCATTGGAGAACTATATTATACTAGAACTGACATGTGATTACATTTTCACGCAATTTGGGTGCATAGATCCAGAGAAATCAGTGCCCAGAACAACCACTTCTGGCCGTAATAACAGCCTTGATACGCCTGGGCATTGAGCCAAACAGAGCTTGGATGGCGTGTGCAGGTACAACTGCCCATTCAGCTTCAACACGATACCACAGTTCATCAAGAGTAGTGACTGACTATTGTGACGAGCCAGTTGCTCGGCCACCATTGACCAGACGTTTTCAATTGGTGAGAGATCTGGAGAATGTGCTGGCCAGGGCAGCAATCGAACATTTTCTGTATCCAGAAAGGCCCATACAGGACCTGCAACATGAGGCAGGCATTATCCTGCTGAAATGTAGGGTTTCGCAGGGATCGAATGAAGGGTAGAGCCACGGGTCGTAACACATCTGAAATGTAACGTTCACTGTTCAACGTGTCGTCAATGCGAACAAGAGGTGACCGAGACGTATAACCAATGGCACCACATACCCTCACGCCGGGTGATACGCCAGTATGGCGATGACGAATACACGCTTCCAATGTGCGTTCACTGCGATGTCGCCAAACACGGATGCGACCATCATAATACTGTAAACAGAACCTGATTTCATCCGAAAAAATGACTTTTTCCCATTCGTGTACCCAGGTTCGTCGTTGAGTACACCATCGCAGGCGCTCCTCTCTGTGATGCAGCCACGTTCTCCGAGCTGATAGTCTATGCTGCTGCAAACGTCGGCGAATGGTTCGTGCAGATGGTTGTTGTCTTGCAAACGTCCCCATCTGTTGACTCAGCGATCGAGACGTCGCTGTACCATCCGTTACAGCCATGAGGATAAGATGCCTGTCATCTCGACTGCTAGTATAACGGGGCCGTTGGGATCCAGCACGGCGTTCCGTATTGCCCTCCTGCACCCACCGATTCCGTATTCTGGTAGCAGTCATTGGATATCGACCAACGTGAGCAGCAATGTCGTGATACGATAAACCGCAATCGCGAAAGGGTACAATCCGACCTTTATCAAAGTCGGAAACGTGATGGTACGCATTTCTCCTCCTTACACGAGGCATCACAACAACGTTTCACCAGGCAACGCCGGTCAACTGCTGTTTGTGTATGGGAAATCAGTTGGAAAGTTTGCTCATGTCGCCACCGGCGCCAACCTTGTGTGAATGCTCTGAAAAGCTAATCATTTGCACATCACAGCATATTCTTCCTGTCGGTTAAATTTCCCGTCTGTAGCACGTCATCTTCGTGGCGTAGCAATATTAATGGCCAGTAGTGTAATTTCGACTTCGAAGAGCTCGTCCACACACAGAGCGCCCTCTACTTCAGCATAACAATGCCGGACCATACAGATGAGCGCTGCGATGTCCTCAACAATCCGACGGCCTGGGTTCACACTCATCTGTTATTCTCCATACAGTTCCGACTTGAACCCATCCGATTTTCATCTGTTTCCAAAAGTTAAAGAACACCATCGGGGACTTCTCTTTGATAATGAAGAAGTGATGCAAGCAGAGGTGAGATTGCACCTCCGTCAACAAACATTCTACAGTGACGGTATCAACAAACAAGTCCGTCGTTCGGAGAAATATGTCCTCGCGAGGATGAGTATAATGAGAAATAAATATGTAGACATTAAGTGCAAAGCTGTAGAATATTAATGGTGTTTGCTTCGTTTAAAAAGCTTTAGACGTTTTCACATAAAATATTCGGAGGCATTACTTTTCATCACGCCCTCATATAAACATGCAGAAATAGAAGTTTCATTATATTTTACTTCCACCCAATTGTATAATCCTTACGAACATCCATAACATATTTGTACAGATGTGATAGAGGCGGTGTGCACAGATGTTTCTGACTTGCCTCCAGCTGCGCAGGTTTTCCAGGTGCGCAAACGTCGCGGTGCTCCCAGGGGTGAGCGGTCTGTGTCGGTGGCTGGGACAGCGATATCGGAATTCCAGCACCGCCGACGCTGATGCCGCCACCATGGCCGCCGTAGTCTCACAGAGGGATCAGATTAACAGCCAAGGCTAGCTGCACTGCAGAGACCGCTGGCGGCGGCGCCCAACATCCCAGTCCCGCCTGCCCTACTAGGTATTCCCTTTGTTCTGTACTGATGTCAGCCGTACACCGTTTACGATGGTAAATGTAATATGAGTATGTTGAGGGTTTCGTGGCCACTTGTCGACGTACTGCCTGTTGACTTCACTCTCCGAATTTTGCTTAATGATTTTCTCGACCTTTCGCCAGTACGAGTCGCTGGCATTGGCCAGTACGAGTCGCTGGTATTGTCAGAGGTTCAATAGCTGTTTCTGGTGGCTGGCAGGAGTCGTACCCGTGGCCGGAGAATGTATACAAGCATCGCGCTAACTTCTAAGGGCTTCTCGCTGTTGATTACCGCTATGGTTCTCCCCTTGCTACCTGCAAAGGTCATTTGCTGCACCAGGGGAATCCAGCATCCGTGAACCGAGCGGTTTCCTTCATTCTTGTTGAAGCTGTTGTCGCGTTTGCGAATTAATATGGCTTGCCTCAACAAATGGTCTGATAGCTCTTCTCAACAGCGAGAACTTACGTGTAGCCGAATTTCATAGTAATTATCTCCAAAATGTCAGACATACCATAAATGTACAGCATCAAATTCTGCATCTAGTGAGCACTAAACTTTGCTGTGTGATTTTCCTATAGGGAAAGAAGAGCTTCTGTTAAGTTTGGAAGGTAGGTGACGAGGTACTGGTAGAAGTAAGGCTGTGAGAACGGGGCGTGAGTCGTGCTAGGGTCGCTCAGTTGGTAGAGAACTTGCCCGCGAAAGGCAAAGGTCCCGAGTTCGAGTCTCCGTCCGGCACACAGTTTTAATCTGCCAGGAAGTTTCATATCAGCGCACACTCCGCTGTAGAGTGAAAATTTCATTCTAGAAACAACCCCCAGGCTGTGGCTAAGCCATGTCTCCGCAATATCCTTTCTTTCAGGAGTGCTAGTTCTGCAAGGTTCGCAGAAGAGCTTCTGTTAAGTTTGGAAGGTAAGAGACGAGGTACTGGCAGAAGTAAGGCTGTGAGGACGAGGCGTGAGTCGTTCTTGGGTAGCTCATTTGGTAGAGCACTTGCCCGCAAAAGGCAAAGTTCCCGAGTTCGAGTCTCGGTCCGGCACACAGTTTTAATCTGCCAGGACGTTTCATATCAGCGCACACTCCGCTGTAGAGCGAAAATCTATTCTAAATCGATCCCTGGCCATGAAAGCTATAAATTTGATAGCGAATAATGTGGCTTCCACATGTGTTCCCCACTAACTATCAGAGAGAATGCTCCCTTTGATAAGTGCCTTTGGCGTCCACATGACCTAACGGGCTGCTAGTGAATGCACGCGCCTGAGGATTGGGATACTTTATAATAACGCAAACAGTGTTTCCAAACTCGAACGTGAAATGCGTTCTTGGCAAGTTGTTCATGAAATACATTAATAATCATACAAAACACTTAGTGGAATACAATATTCAGGTATAATGTAGCCAAACATGGCATATTTTAAAAAGACAGCCACTAGCACTGCATAATAGGATCGTAAATAGCAACTAATTAAATTATCAAAATTAATAAAATTCATTCTTGTAAAGTTATTACACGTACAGGTCTGAACTTCATAAAATATAAATAAAAGGTAAGTACATGAAGTAACAGCGATGCGATATACGGCGCCTTCTAAATCATCTTGTGTTATCTTTACGTCAAAAGCTTTGCATATTTTATTACAAGTAATTTACAAATCTTTGGTGAGGTGCTATCATGAGTAATAATTAACAGTTTAAATAAAACCTAATGAAATATAAGTACATTGACGTCAGACCCAGTGAATTATAGGGCCATTATAAGAGGACCTAACATATCATCGTTTGTTTCTTGTATTTCACTCTGTAAGTCCTATGTTTCACGTCTATGATGAATATCGGTTACAGTACCAAATAGATGACGACCGTTGACCGTGTTTGTGAGTGTATGTGTCTGTGTGTGAGGGGTGGGGGGAGTGAGCTGGGGGGGGGGGGGGGGGGGGTTGACTGTGGAAGGATTCGAAAGTGCTTTGCGCCTGCCGAACGCGGCTGTTTTAGATTTAGAACCAGTGGCCGTGTCCTGGCATTCGGATTCAGCCGGGGTACAGCTGTACACACAGTGAATCCTTAAAGTCTGAACCACGCGTCCTCCCCCAGCCCTCTGGCCCTCTGTTCGGAGGAGCTGTTAGCTGGCGCCGCCCGTAACGGTCGGCTAGGCACAGATTTCATTTCACGCTCTGCTTGGTCCACCAGCCACACGTACCTCAGACAGATTTCTGCCACACCTCTACAGGAAAGTCACCCAAGTGTGTGGCACCACCTCTTCTGTTGTCCTTTTATTCCATTTACTTCCGATCCAGAAAACTGAAGTACAGACACGGAGTATGGTATTATAAGCGCATGGCCTCCTCGTTGCGCATAATTTTCATTGGTTGTTAACGTAACTTAATGGAATTTTGATCTCACAGGTCTATTTCGTATCAGGTACTACCGTTATGAAAACATTAAGTAAACGCTTCCCAATATCTGTACAATCTTGTCTCACTTTAATAAGCATTATGGGTAGATAAAGGTTTAGCGTCCTGGCGATGACGTGCCCAGTCAACAAACCGGGATGAGGAAAGAATGAGGATGAAACGTGTCTGTATATTTATAAAGAACGATCGTAGCGTTTACCTTAGGCCTCTTAGGTAACTCTCCGAAAAAGCTATATCCAGATGTCCATACGGTTGTTTCAAACTGCCCTCACTATCTTGATTCTCAGTGACTTAAAATTTGCATCACCTCTAAAACAGAGCCAGAGAATTTTGTAATGAGCAATGTGGATGTAGCTGCTGCTACAATCTGACGAAACTACAATCCTACATTCCTAACTGTGGGTTCCTTTATCGCTCTGGGAAATGGCAGATCGGGACTACAACACTGCAACATGTGAAACGTTACTTCACATTATTGCATTATTGATAAAAATGTTTATTTAATTTTATATAGTGCATTGCCACAGGTGGGTGTGGAGTATGTGCACTGTGTTTCAACAGTAAAGCAGCACTTCATGGACACAATTACAAATTATTCTCCTGAAGTTCAAGTTGAACACTTACAAAAGTACAGTTACATCTGAGGCTTGATTAGCAGTTGTGATGCTGACTGTTCACCGGAGGTCACAAACTGGAGGAATGAGTCCATGGTCGGCTCTATATCGACCTCTGTGCGATGGCGCTGTGGACTGAGGGATAGAGCGCATGTCTTCATGAGCGTCCCCCATTCGCCGCCGCGGATTGCAGCGAGACAGCGCTACTGTCTGTGGTATCGATGTGCGTTGCTGACTTTGGTGTGCCACTGCGATCTTCGGGCGATAATGGGGACTGTACTGGGGGCTTCAGCTACAGGTGAATAGTGGTGAAGTACCAGTGATGACAACCTAGTGACATATTTCCATAAATTACCTTGGCTGAAAAAGGAAATCAGGATTAAACAGCCAAACGGTTGCACATAAACGATACGTAAATTGATCTAGATTGAGACACCTATTAGGGGTGTCTTCATCAGAATGAAACGCTGAAAAGCAATAGTCAGAATTTGGAGCAGCTATTCTCAAGTCAAAAGTAAAATTAAAACATTTTATTTTACTTTTGACTGAAAAATTTGGAAATTTGTGGTAAGGACTATGGGACCAAACTGCTGAGGTCATCGGTCCCTAGGCTTACGCATTGTCACGCGGGGTAGCCGTGCGGTCTAGGGCGCCTTGCCACGGTTCACGAGGCTCCCCCTCCCCCCCCCCCCTCCTCCCGCCGCTCTCGTCGGAGATTCGAGTCCTCCCTTGATCATGGGTGTGTATGTTGTCCTTAATTACGCTAGTTTAAGTTACATTAAGTAGTGTATTAGCCTAGGCGCCGTTGACCTGAGCAGTTTGGTCCAATAGTACTCACCACAAATTTCAAATTTTTTGCTTACACACTAAGTAAAGTAACGTAAACTAACTTACGCTAACGACAACACACACTTCCATGACCGAGGGAGGACTCGAACTTGCGACGGGGGGAGCCGCAGGAACCGCGACGAGACGCATCAGATCGCTGTTCCAGATGCTGAGTATTGCTTTTCAGCAATGTAATTTTATGATTTAGCAACGTTTCATACTAATGAAGTCACCCCTAGTAGGAGGTGTCGAAACCTAGGTCAATGTACCTACCGTTCACGCGCAACCGGTTGGCTATTTAATCCTATGTTGAAAATAGAATGTTGTTGCTGAGTAACACCTATGTTCGAAACTGTAGGAAAAAGGAAATGATTGTCTTGGGATTTCCACCGTTATTCACTCTGGTATTAATGAAGGCAGTGATAAGATCTTAGGCATAACGGATGAGGCAGCCAGCGATCATGATACATACATGCCCAATCTGTCCAACACTAATGTAGCAATATTTTGCACCAGATTCATCTGTAGCTACCGCTGTCGTTTTAAGCAGTCCGCAATGTTGCATCTGCTAACCACACACAAGATTTTCATATTCCCTCTCTCGCTATGCGAAAACTATCAGTCCTACGGAAAAAAAGAACAGTTACTGTTTTGTAGTACATTTAATGTTCTTAAATTTTGTGCCGGAGGCCATAGTTCCGAGCTATTAGAGAAAAACGTACAAAAGTGACCTTGAAACGCACCGCCACTCGCACACTCAGCCCCCACAGGTCAGGATTTCTAGTATGTTCTTCATAGCACTCCATTCTACAACAGTAAAAAAATTTCCGACTGCACGAATTATTTTCCTCATTGGAAGTTTTTTTTATTTTCTTCGACTAGCCTTATTACGCCTCCGGCTTATTCGAGCACTTACAAATTGTAAAATGGGATTTTGTGTTCATTTACCTCAATTTTTGTGAATTTTGTCACGGTAAAGTAAACAATTACATCGTAGTATTCATCAGACCTGACTACGAAACTGCTTGAATGGATTAAGTTTGGACCGATTTATCAACGTAATTAGTTTTAGTGTACCGTTTACAAAAGTCGTTTTCCTTTCATTACCCTCACGGGCGCGTTTAAATCAATATACTGGCGGTGTAATAACCCAGTGAATAGAGACCCAAGAAGGTCGAATATCGGGAGCAGTTCACGTAGTCGGAAATTTTGTACAGAGGTAGGAAGAAGTGCTACGAATAACGAAATGGTAAGAGATGAGTGTGAGGGTGGAGGTTCCTTTGAAGGTCATTTCTGAATGTTTCTACTGAATAACTGGAAAACCATGGCCTCCAGCAAAAACGCGTCCCAAGACAAAATTTAAGTGCATTGAATTTCCTACAAGAAAGGTCGTGTTCATTTTTTGTATAGGACTAATAATTCGCGCGTAACGAGCGACAGAATATGAAGATCCATACGTGATTTCTAGGCCAGATTGGCATTGCAGGTTGCATAAAATGACAGCGGCAGGGTAGTTGAATCATCCAGTATATATTTTTATTAGTGAATAAGATGAATTAGTGCAAAATACATACTGGAATTCCTTCTACGCTTTACACTTGGGACGACATTAACTAGCGAGGGCACTTTAACCGTTGTTGGCAGGATCACTTTCGGTATTCTCGTTCTGTCCACTTGATCAGAGATGTCTGTGCATGGTCCCAAAAAAAGTAAGTGACTACCAGAACAATGTGCAAGTATGTCACGCTCACACCCTCCCACAGGATTATCTGCTCGACTTATTATCGCCTAACGCGTTTCATAGTGAAGAACATTATGCCACAATCTTTTGTCAACTGAATATTTAAAGCAGTGGATTTATAATCTGACTGAAATTTGGCTCTGTTTCTGTTCGAAAAGCATGCTTGCGGTTGACGGAATTGATTATCCCGTATCACAATGTAAGATGCAATCAACTCTGGTCCTCTCTACATTTTTTAATTTGTCTTCAAAGGTATCAGAGTTGTAGCGTAAAGACAGGCTAAAGCAAAATTCGCTATACGAGACATCGACTCTGATGCCTAACGATGATTGATGGAATAAATCTTTCTGAAGGGTCAACATTTTTTTCAGAAAATATGAAGTACACTGTGCTTTCCAAAGTTTTCTGATTAATTTACTATATTCTCACGACGAGCATTCGAAACCACGCAGTTACGTCAAATGGCACAGTAACAGCACCACTATCAAATATTTGTTAATCATAGGTCGCCAGTGAAAATAATTACGCAGCATTTTCATCGGAACCATTTTCCGTTCCTGGCATAGTTGCATCATGCTCATAAATTCGCAATAGACGAATTAATATTTGTTAATGTTGCACCGTCGATAAAGATCCATATGACTCACAACAGATTCGTTCCACGGACCAAACGAGGTTTTAATATAATACCTCCTCTGGTCCTTTTTCGAGAAGAATTTAAAAATTTGTTTGCACTCTACGAGCACTTTAATTCAATATATTTTCACCTTAATTCAATATATTTTCTCCATACAAAAGATATTATACCGGAAAGAAAGTTATATTCTTCGGGATACGTGGAAGTTCAGGCAGCTTAAGCTAATCACTGCATATTCAATTTTTCATTTAAACGCAGCCACTGAGTCCCGCCGATGTTCCAGGAAGAGACTTAATAAGAGATGTAGCAGTCAGGCGCAATTTCAAACATTTGAATTAATAGCATTTAACTCCTTCTCTGACGTGACATGTATTTTTGTCTTTGACGAACTTAAAATGGATGTAAGCGTTAAATTCGCCCTTCTCTTTGGTCAGATGATCTGTATTTTTACGCTTTTGGTTGCTGCGAATACAGTATTTTATGTACAATGACGTATATAAGATAGTAAACTGGTTATTTTCTTTAACTTTAAAACTTCAGAAACTGTTTAACTGAAAGAGCTTTTAGTTTTGTAATAACAGTGGGTATGTTATCTGAAACAGATTGACAATACAATGGTAAGGCATCCAATGTCCATGTTGACATCCACTGCTAATTTCATGACATTTTGTGGAGAAGTAGAAAGTTATCGTGTATTAATTTTGGGTATCAAAAAAGACAATTTTGAAACATTTATATGACACAAAGCATTGTAATGTTATTACCTATTAATTGCAGTTTTCAGTCCTCGGGATTTTAAATTTACTGTATTCACTGCGTGAAAAAAACTGTTGTTTCTCAGATTAGTACAGACTTTTATTTGATGTGTCAGAAAGCTGTGTCGATAGAGATTCAGATGGTGTTTTTCTGCAGAAAGTATTGGAAACGTGCTGATGCAAACAGCAGTTTCGCAGTGGGAAATGTTGTTTTTAGTGTAAGATGATGTCACAGTAAGCAGAAAGAAAGTACCTATTGTCGGTATGCTTCTGTGTGGGCTCTAATCTTTCTGATTTTATCCTCATGGTCTCTTCGCGAGATATACCTAGGAGGGAGCAATATACTGCTTGACTCTTCGGTGAAGGTATGTTCTCGAAACTTCAACAAAAACCCGTACCGAGCTACTGAGCGTCTCTCCTGCAGGGTCTTCCACTGGAGTTTATCTATCATCTCCGTAACGCTTTCGCGATTGCTAAATGATCCTGTAACGAAGCGCGCTGCTCTCCGTTGGATCTTCTCTATCTCTTCTATCAACCCTATCTGGTACGGATCCCACACTGCTGAGCAGTATTCAAGCAGTGGGCGAACAGTTGTACTCTAACCTACTTCCTTTGTTTTCGGACTGCATTTCCTTAAGATTCTACCAATTAATCTCAGTCCGACATCTGCTTTACCGACGATTAATTTTATATGGTCATTCCATTCTAAATAACTGCTAATGCCTACTCCCAGATAATTTATGGAATTAATTGCTTCCAGTTGCTGACCTGCTATATTGTAGCTAAATGATAAAGGGTCTTTCTTTCTACGTATTCGCAGCACATTACACTTGTCCACATTGACATTCAATTGCCATGCCCTGCACAATGCGACAATTCGTTGCACATCCTCTTGCATTTCAGTATAATTTTCCATTGTTACAACCTCTCGATATACTACAGCATTATCCGCAAAAAGCCTCAGTGAACTTCCGATGTTATCCACAAGGTCATTTACGTATATTGTGAATAGCAACGGCCCTACGACACGCCCCTACAGTACACCTGAAACCACTCTTACTTCGGAAGACTTCTCTCCATTGAGAATGACATGCTGCGTTCTGTTATCTAGGAACTCTTCAATCCAACCACACAATTGGTCTGATAGTCCATATGCTCTTACTTTGTTCATTAAACGACTGTGGGGAACTGTATCGAACGCCTTGCGGAAGTCAAGAAACACGGTATCTACCTGTGAACCCGTTTTATGGCCCTCTGAGTCTTGTGGACGAAAAGTAAGTTCCAATCGGTCGCGAAATGGAAACAAGAATGAAAATTAGGAGAGTTTTATTTGCAACAGTTAGCTACATCTTCCAGCTATTTCTCTACGTTCCCGCCTCACTTATTTAGACATTTGTCTAGTTTCCAATAGATCGTCATAGATGGCAGCAAGCTGTACTTTCAGCCAATTCTCTGCGCTGGTCTGCAACTCTTTGTCTGTGCCTAGACGTTGTATTCACAGCCAGCGGTTCGCGTGAGCAAAGATGAAAATCAGAGGGAGCCACTTCCTGGATCTACTGTGGATGATCAAAACACTTTCCATCGACAACGCACGCAAGAGCGTCTGCGTTGCCCCTGCACTGTGTGGCCAAGAATGGTCATGAATGAGGAAACACATGACGCTTACTTTATATGGGTCTGCATGAAGTCAGGCGACCACATTTGTCGAGAGACACTATTTTCTGGGACTCTGGACGTGCCCGTTGACCTCTCACTTTGCCGAACACATCTACTGGAAGCTTCCTCGGATGTTCGCTACCGATCGGAACCTACTTTCTGGATCACCGTCTTATGTCATACCAGAGGTGGACAGACATTTTTAAAAAATGTTCAAATGGGACTTAACTGCTAAGGTCATCAGTCCCTGAGCTTACACACTACTTAACCTGAATTATCCTAAGGACAAACACGAACACCCAAGCCCGAGGGAGGACTCGATCCTCCGCCGGGACCAGCCGCACAGTCCATGAATGCAGCGCCTCAGACCACATGGCTAAGCCCGTACGGCAGACATTTTTACCAAAATCATTTCGCTTGAGGGTTGGAATAGACGGTCGCGTGAATTTGCACCAGATTTGGTGACAATACTCTACATTAATTTCGAAATCTTTCTTCAGTGTCTTGTACAGTGAGGGCGTGTTAATAGTGGTACGTAAATCAGGTATGGACTTACAGCACCGCAGTGCCATTGGAGCTCTTCGAGAGTTGTAGGTCAGGTGCTAGAGTCGGTTTTCATCCTGTTTCTTATCTCATCATCATACAACACAAACATGACACCATACAACACAGATAGGCATAAAGACACAACTTTCGTACGCCACATGGCAAGTGGCCATTGTGTGCAGAGGTAGAGAAACGTTTCGATTAAGCTGCTGAACAATCACCCGACGTCTCACAGCAAACATTACGATACGACTACTTTTGTTCAGTGAGAGCTGTTTTATCGAAGAAAGCTTTTTTCGCCTTTGTCAATCCATCTCGATCGGCCGTCCTGTGCAATCTCGCTTCCTATACAAGAGAGTTCTTATACAGTTTCCACGTGTGTGTCATTCCATTTTTATACAAACTGTTACACTCCTGTCACCAGTAAACAAAAACTGAAGGGTGGTCATCAGGATAGTGGTAACTGTTGCACAGTACTTCGTATTGGTATTGATCCTCAATATTTTGAGAAAGCGCAGTCTAAATTATGTTTCAGTATTCTGGGAAGCATATGTTTCCAACAAGTGTACACGAGTTAAAGCTTACTTAGGAGAAGAACGCATCTGCTAACCCCGATTTTCCTTTCCTTTGCTAAATTTTATTGCAAGATGCAGAACTACAGTACTCATTTCCACTACCTCACTTTTGCTGCAATACAACAGAACGTGTAAACACTTTTGGCCCGAAAATGTATTGCCGCAAACATTGGTAGGCAACTGTGGCTCAAATTTTCAGTAAAATTCGTGTAGCTGGCATTGTTGCCGGGCAATATTGGCGGTCTATATTGATAACAATACGCAATTTTTAGCGAGTCAATGCACATGGTTAAGGGACAAGCAAAACTCCAATATACTCCCCAATCGTTTCTTATTGTTGGAATTTCTCTCCATCACTCTACTCTACATTTTCACGCTGTTACCACTTTTCTAAATTGGCATGATTGTCAACCAGTTTATTCCGCTGATTTGTGCTAATGTGTGTGATTAACAACCCGTTAATACCATCGATTTGTTATAGTGCGGCGTTTTCATTCCGAACTCACTGCAATATATTTGTTTCCAAATATAAATAAATGATGCACAATATGTCCTCAAGGTTGATCGTTATTTATCACTGTACCAAGTGACTGGTTCATTGACACCTCTAAGTAGTGTCGAGTACAGTGTTTCCGAGGCAACATGGAACGGAATCTCTTTCTTCGGGTTCCACTTGTTAGAGGAGCTAGAGGGCAGGTTATGTGAACCAACGTTAATTCCATAATTGTATGTAGAGCACTTGGATAATTCATCACTTAATTCAATTAATAAATTTAAAGTCTACCCATTGATTCCTATGTCTTATAGACGAAATTAAAATGAGAATGAGTATGTTAAATGGGACCAGGGGAGTGCTATGTTGCTTAACCTACGATGATGATGTTGTAGGATGAGAAAATTTTCGAAGCCGTTTCGGGTGGTGGTAAACAGTTTCCTCAGAGTCACGGTTAAGAGTACTCGATCAATTGGTTTCCTTAGTCCACAGCTGAATTAATTATGACAACAGTGGAAAAGAAAATTTGGTAGCTTCCTTTTCTCACATTATGAAATCAAAGGCTGCGCACAGTCTATATCAATGACGTATGAATCATTGAATGGGGAAGGCATGCATCACACACGCGTGCATCCTGCAGCAGATTTCTGAATATTATCTTCGTTGGCAGAAATTTTTCTTTATTACACATTCAAACTGTCGTACCCTTGACTCTACTATACGTTGGACAATGTTAAACGTCCGATAGCTCCTACTACATTTTATGTATCCTTCTCTCTCAGTGCGTCTTGTCCCTTTCTAACATATAAGAAACTGTACAATGCATCCCCAGTGCGCCAAAATAGAGTAGACAACATGTTTTGAGCGCAGCTGTTAAAGAACCTGCAACCTCGGCGACATCATTCAGCGTCTTGCGCTGACTTAAGAACATCCCTGGATCAGCAATGATTCAGTCGAGATTTCGCTACTCTTACTTTCATGAGACGCCTGTAAAATTCATTTTAAGGATGCCATGCAAGAATTTTTTCCCTAATTATGGGAAGCAAAAGTACTTTCGGAAATGTCAGCGAGATTTTAGGAGTCTAAAACGACGCATTATAATTCTTTCTATTCGTTCATAGAAATTAAGCTTACCTTTCATTCACTGAGAAGAAATGCGCAGCGACTGTAATATAGAAATATTAATAATACACTACTGGCCAGTAAAATTGCTACACCACGAATATGACGTGCTACAGACCCGAAATGTAACAGACAGGAAGAAGATGCTGTGATATGCAAATGATTAGCATTCCAGAGCATTCTCACAAGGTTGCCGCCGGTGGCGACACCCACAACGTGCTGACATGTGGGAGGTTTCCAACCGATTTCACATACACAAAAGCATTTAACCGGCGTTGCCTGGTGAAACGTTGTTGTGATGCCTCGTGTAAGGAGTAGAAATGCGTACCATCACGTTTCTCACTTTGATAAAGGTAGGATTGTAGCCTTTCGCGATTGCGGTTTATCGTATCGCGACTTTGCTGCTAGCGTTGGTCGAGATCCAATGACTGTTAGCAGAATATGGAATCAGTGGGTTCAGGAGGGTAATACGGATCGCCGTGCTGGATCCCCACGGCCTCGTATCAATAGCAGTCGAGATCAGAATGAGAGATTCACTCTGCAGCGGAGTGTGCGCTGATATGAAACTTCCTGGCAGATTAAAACTGTATGCCCGACCGAGACTCGAACTCGGGACCTTTGCCTTTCGCGGGCAAGTGCTCTACGAATTGAGCTACCGAAGCACTACTCTCGCCCGGTCCTCACAGCCTTACTTCTGCCAGGCAAAGGTCCCGAGTTCGAGTCTTAGTCGGGCACACAGTTTTAATCTGCCAGGAAGTTTCTTAGCAGTCGAGATGACAGGTATCTTATCAGCATGGCTGTAACGGAACGTGCAGGCACGTCTCGATCCCTGAGTCAACAGATGGGGACGTTTGCAAGACAACAACCATCTGCACGAACAGTTCCACGAAGTTTGCAGCAGCATGGACTATCAACTCGGAGACAATGGCTGCGGTTACCCTTGACGATGCATCACAGACAGGAGCGCATGCGATCGTGTACTCAGCGACGAACCTGACTGCTCGAATAGCAAAACTTCATTTTTTCGGATGAATCCAGGTTCTGTTTACAGCATCATGGTGGTCGCATCCGTGTTTGGCGACATCGCGGTGAACGCACATTCGAAGGGTGTATTCGTCTTCGCCATACTGGCGTAACACCCAGCTTGATGGTATGGGGTGCCATTGGTTACACGCCTCGGTCACCTCTTGCTCGTATTGACGGCACTGTGAGCAGTAGACGTTACATTTCAGACGGGTTACAATCCGTGGCTCTACTCATCATTCGATCCCTGCGAAACCCTCAGCAGGATAATGTACTACCGCATGTTGCAGGTCCTGTAAGGGCCTTTCTGGATACAGAAAATATTCTACTGCTGCCCTGGCCAGCACATTCTCCAGATCTCTCACCAATTGAAAATGTCTGGTCAATGGTGGCCGAGCAACTGGTTCGTCACAATACGCCAGTAACTACTGTTGATGAACTGTGGTATCGTGTTGAAGCTGCACGGGCACCTTTACCTGTACACGCCATCCAGGCTGTGTTTGACTCAATGCCCAGGCGTATCAAGGCCTTTATTACGGCCAGAGGTGGTTGTTCTGGGTACTGATTTAGCTGGATCGATGCACCCATATTGCGTAAAAATGTAATTTATGTTAGTTCTAGTATAATATATTTGTCCAATGAATACCCGTTTATCATCTGCATTTCTTCTTAGTGTGGCAATTTTAATGGGCAGTATTGTACAGTGATGTAACAAAGATCATGAAATAACTCAAATATCATGTCAGACCTTCTTTAGCCGGATGTAGTGCAGCAGTTCCTCGTGGCATAGAGTGAACAAGTTGTCGGAACGCCCGCAAAAATATTGAGACATGCTTCCTCTATAGCTGTCCATAATTGCCACAGTGTTTTGGATGCAGGATAATGAGCACGAACTGACCTCCCGATTATGTCGCATAAATGTTCGATGGGATTCATGTCAGGTGATCTGTATGACCAAATGATTCGCTCGTATTGTGCAGAATGTTGTTCAAACCAATCACGAACAACTGTGGTCTGGTGACATGGCGCATTATCGTCCATAAAAATTCCATCAGTGTTTGAGAATGGGTGCGAAAGGTCTCCAAGAAGCCGAACAAAACCATTTCCTATCACTGATCGGTTCAGCTGGACCAGAGGATCCAGTCCAATCCCCGTAAACACTGCCCACACATTCAGCTTGCCCAGTGCGCTGTTGACAACTTAGGTCCATGGCTGCGTGGTGTCTGCTTCACGATCGAACACTATCATCAGCTCTGACCAGCTGAAATCGGGATTCATCTGACCAAGCCACGGTTTTCTAGTCGCCTAGTGCCTAGCAATATGGTCATGAGCCCGGGAGAGGCGCTGCAGGCGATGTCGTGCTATTAATAACGGCGCTCGTGTCAGTGTTCTTCTGCCATAGCCAATTAACGCCAAATTTCACCGCACTGTCCTAATGGATACATTCCCCGTACGTCCCATAATGTCTTGTGTGGTTATTTCATGTCGTGTTGCTTGTCTGTTAGCACTGACATCTTTAAGTAAATGCCCTTGCTCTCGGTCTTTAAGTGAAGGCCATCGGCCACTCTATTGATTGTGATAGGAGCTAATGCCTGATATTTGGTATTCTGAACGCACTCTTGGCACTGTGGACACCAGAAGACTGAACTCCCAAACGATATCCGAAATGGAATGTCCTATGTGTCTAGCTACAACTACCACTCTGCTTTCAAGGTCTGTTAATTCCCGTCATGCGCCTATATTCACGCCGGAAACCGTTTCACATCACCTAAGCCAAAATGTCGATTCTACCAATGAACTGCCCTTTCATACCTCGTGTACACAATACCACTCTTATCTGTATACAGGGTGGTCCATTGATAGTGACCGAGCCAAATATTCCACGAAATAAGCGACAAACGAAAAAACTACAAAAAATGAAACTCGTCCAGCTTGAGGAGGGAAACCAGATGGCGCTATGGTTGACCCACTAGATGGCGCTCCCATAGGTCAGGCGGATATCAACTGCGTTTCTTTTAAAGTAGGAACCCCCATTTTTATTACATATTCGTGTAGTACGTAAAGAAATATGAATGTTTTATTTGGACCACTTTTTTCGCTTTGTGGCAGATGGCGCTGTAATAGGCACAAACGTATAAGTACGTGGTATCACACAACATTCCGCCAATACGGACGGGGCGGCCGGAGTGGCCGAGCGGCTCCACGCGCTACACTCTGGAACCGTGCGGCCGCTCCGGTCGCAAGTTCGAATCCCGCCTCGGGCATCGATGTATGTGATGTCCTTAGGTTAGTTAGGTTTAAGTAGTTTTACCTTGTAGGGGACTGATGGCCTTAGAAGTTAAGTCCCATAGTGCTCAGAGCCATTTGGACCAATTCGGACGGTATTTGCTTCCAGATACATTACCCTTGTTAAAATGGATCGTTTACCAATTGTGGAAAAGATCGATACCGTGTTGGCGTATGGCTATTGCGATCAAAATGCCCAACGGGCGTGTGCTTTGTATGCTGCTCGGTATCCTGGACGACATCATCCAAGTGTCCGGACCGTTCGTCGGATAGTTACGTTATTTAAGGAAACAGGAAGTGTTCAGCCACGTGTGAAGTGTCATCCACGACCTGCAACAAATGATGATGCCGAAATAGGTATTTTAGCTTCTGTCGCTGCTAATCCACTCATCAGTAGCAGACAAATTGCGCGAGAATTGGGAATCACAAAAACGTCGGTGTTGAGAATGCTACATCAAATTCGATTGCACCCGTATCATATTTCTATGCACCAGGAATTTCATGGCGACGACTTTGAACGTAGTGTACAGTACTGCCACTGGGCACAAGAGAAATTACGGGACGATAACAGATTTTTTGCACGCGTTCTATTTAGCGACGAAGCGTCATTCACCAACAGCGGTAACGAAAACCGGCATAATATGCACTATTGGGCAACGGAAAATCCACGATGGCTGCGGCAAGCGGAACATCAGCGACCTTGGCGGGTTAATGTACAGTGCGGCATTATGGGAGGAAGGATAATTGGCCCGAATTTTATCGATGGCAATCTAAATGGTGCAATGTATGCTGATATCCTACGTAATGTTCTACCGATGGTACTAAAATATGTTTCACTGCATGACAGAATATCGATGTACTTCCACCATGATGTCGGATGGCACATGGCTCGCGTGCCGTTGAAGCGGTATTGAATAGCATATTTCATGACAGGTGGATTGGTCGTCGAAGCACCATATCATGGCCCGCACGTTCACCGGATCTGAGGTCCTTGGATTTCTTTCCGTGGGGAAAGTTGAAGGATGTTTGCTATCGTGATCCACCGACAACGCCTGACAACATGCGTCAGCGCATTGTCAATTCATGTGCGAACATTACCGAAGGCGAACTACTCGCTGTTGAGTGGAATGTCGTTACACGTATTGCCAAATGCATTGAGGTTGACAAACATCATTTTGAGCATTTATTGCATTAATGTGGTATTTACAGGTAATCACGCTGTAACAGCATGCGTTCTCAGAAATGATAAGTTCACAAAGGTACATATATCACATTGGAACAACTGAAATAAAATGTTCAAACGTACCTACGTTCTGTATTTTAATTTAAAAAACGTAAGTGTTACCAACTGTTCATGTAAAATTGTGAGTCATATGTTTGTGACTATTACAGCGCCATCTATCACAAAACGAAAAAAGTGGTCCAACTAGAACATTCATATTTCTATACGTACTACACGAATATGTAATAAAAATGGGAGTTACTGTTTAAAAAAAGCAGTTGATATCCGTTTGACCTATGGCAGCGTCATCTAGCGGGCCAACCATAGCGCCATCTGGTTTCCCCCTTCAAGTTTCGTTCTTTGTAGTTTTTTTCGTTTGACGCTTATTTTGTCAGATATTTGGCCCAATCACGGTCAATGGACCACCCTGTATAAGCACATCGATATCCCATAACCTTTGTGACCTGAGTGTAATAATAATAATAATAATGATAATAATAATAATCTTCAGTTTATCTATGGCTAATTGATACCGCGACAAATGGTACATCGGAATTCTGTAAGTGGTCTCACAGGAAAATAGGATAAATATTTTCCTAGCTAAGTAATATCGTTTGCAAAATTTAAATAATGTATATGTTTGCAACGAGCAGTGGCTATAAAACTTGGCCCATATCTGCGAATTTTCATTTTAATGGCTTGTTCCTATTTGCAGAACGCTGCACTCATAGGGTAACACATCTTCTTACACTATCGATATACATGATTGTAAATGGCTTTGCTGAAAGGTGTATTTCTAGCTCACTTTAGACGAAATCAGTGATTGCTCCTTCCCTTTTCTTATCCACCGCCCCTACACCCTGCTAACTCCTAGTTGCGTCAGGGGTTTACTGGATCAGCGACACTCCGTAGCTCTACTGTCGCTGAGCAGAGATATTGGCCCACTTTAATGGGCATTTTGTGCGTGCCCTGGCATTCATTACTGCAGCTATTCGGCTATCGCTGTCCGCAGTAATGCCGCTATGCCGGCAATTAGGCAGCTGCTGTTCTGACTGCTGAGAGCGGATTTGGTATAATAGCGGACACACCTACCTTGGACGTTCAAGTAATTGGCTGGTGGTGAGCTGAAATGGTGTCTTTCTGCCACACTTAGTCACATGTGTTAACCAACGATTTGTGACTCCATTAGATTGTTGCTGATAAACACTTGCATGTTGCCGTGCGATTCTAGGCGCTAAAGTCTGGAACCGCGGGACCGCTACGGTCGCAGGTTCGAATCCTGCCTCGGGCATGGATGTGTGTGATGTCCTTAGGTTAGCTAGGTTTAAGTGGTTCTACGTTCTAGGGGACTGATGACCTCAGAAGTTGAGTCCCATAGTGCTCAGAGCCATTTGAACCGTTTGAACCAAAAACACTTGCATGACTCACCGAAAGACGTTACAAACGCGTTGATGGATATTGTCTGTAAACATATATACACTACTGGCCATTAAAATTGCTACACCACGAGGATGACGTGCTACAGACGGGAAATTTAACCGACAGGAAGAAGGTGCTGTGATATGCAACTGATTAGCTTCTGAGAGCGTTCACACAAAGTTAGCGCCAGTGGCGACACCTACAACGTGCTGACATGGAGAAAGTTTCCAACCGATTTCTCATACACAAACAGCAGTTGACCGGCGTTGCCTGGTGAAACGTTGTTGTGATGTCTCGTGTAAGGAGGAGAAATGCGTACCATCACTTTTCCGGCTATGATAAAGGTCGGATTGTAGCCTGTCGTATCGCGACATTGCTGCTCGCGTTGGTCGGGATCCAGTAACTGTTAGCAGAATATAGAATCGGTGGGTTCAGGAGTGTAATACGGAACGCCGTGCTGGATCCCAACAGCCTCGTATCAATAGCAGTCCAGATGACAGGCATGTTATCCGCATGGCTGTAGCGGATTGTGCAGCCACGTTTCGATCCCTGAGTCGACAGATGGAGACACTTGCAAGACAACAACCATCTGCACGAACAGTTCTACGACGTTCGCAGCAGCGTGGACTATCAGCTCGGACACCATGGCTGCGGTTACCCTGGTGTACTAAACGACGAACCTGGGTGCACGAATGGCAAAACGTCATTTTTTCGGATGAATCCAGGTTCGGTTTACAGCATCATGATGGTCGCATCCGTGTTTGGCGACATCGCGGTGAACGCACATTCGAAGCGTGTATTCGTCATCGCTATACTGGCGTATCACTCGGCGTAATGGTATGAGGTGCCATTGGTTACACGTCTCGGTCACTTCTTGTTCGCATTGACTGCACTTTGAACAGTGGACGCTAGATTTCAGATGTGTTACGATTCGTGGCTCTACCCTTCATTCGATCCTTGCGAAACCCTACATTTGAGGAGGATATTGCACGACCGCATTTTGCAGGTCCTGTAAGGGCCTTTCTGCATACAGAAAATGTTGGACTGCTGCCCTGGCCAGTACATTCTCCAGATCTCTCACCAATTGAAAACGTCTGGTCAATGGTGGCCGAGCAACTGGCTCGTCACAATACGCCAGTCACTACTCTTGGTGAACTGTGGTATCGTGTTGAAGTTTCATGGGCAGCTGTACCTGTACACGCCATCCAAGCTCTGTTTGACTCAATGCCCCGACGTATAAAGGCCGTTATTACGGCCAGAAGTGGTTGTCCTGGGTACTGATTTCTCAGGATCAATGCACCCAGATTGTAATCACATGTCAGTTCTAGTATAACATATTTGTCCAGTGAATACCCGTTTATCATCTGCATATCTTCTTGGTGTAGCAATTTTAATGGCCAGTAGTGTAGGTGTGGATAAACGATTTTACGAGGGGCGTTCAATAAGTAATGTAACGCTTATTTTTCCTGAAATCTGGCTGGTTTTATTTAGGATTTCAATACACCATATTACTCCATCCTGATTTGGCTATAAATCCTATTTTTCATTATAGTGCGACGGTCTTGCACTCTCTTCATGGCATAGTCTCTATGTGCGTCAAAAACCTGCCCCTCATACACGTGCTGCTTCCCACACAGTGCTTCCTTCAATGGTCCATACAGATAGAAGTCGGAAGGTGCGAGTTACAGCGTGTAGTGTAGATGAGGAAGAACAGTACAATGAAGTTTAGTGAGCTCCGCTTCGGTGGACAGACTTGTGTGAATTCTTGTGAAGGAGACGACCGTTTTTAGCGGCAACGAACACGCTGATTTCCAACACTACACGAGTCACAGCTGGGTGGAGCCAGCCTGCACGCGGGATATCAAACATGTTTGCACGGCCTTGTTCATTCCCAGGTGTGCATAGACATTCTACAAGCGCCTATGAATAACAGCAATGCTCTGGTTTCCCACCAAAAGAAGCTATTTTACTGATGTCTGCTTCGAATGCACCTCCTTTATCGACATTATGTTGAAGGCTACGTATAGTGTCACCACCTATTGGAACTTGATGAAAATGAGTGGCCTGAAGCGGGAGTATTTCAAGACCACTCACAACAAATACCTCATTTTTTCGATGTAAATTGACCAATATAAACAGGTGTTATATTATTTATGTAATTTCCCTCGTCCTAAGGTATTTTGTTTAGCTCAGAACGTTTATATTAATGAGTCTAATTTAATGGTAGCAACCGTGAGTTTAATGTTTTGGATTATATCACGATATCTGTTCTTTGCACGCCTCTATGGCTCACCGTTTCCAAGATTATCATCTTTATTTCTGAGTAACTCCAATAGCTACCATCCACTGCAAGACGGTATTTGGGAGAATTGATACATTCCTCATATTCAAGACATTTATGACAATAATAAATATGTTAACTGCTCTAAGACCGTTCAGGATCACCAGCTCATATTCTAATGTGTGTGGCGACTTTGGCTCAACTGTGGCAGATAATGAACGAATAATACTTCTAAAAGTAAAATAAATAATAACTTGATGGTGAAATGAAAATGCAACAAAATTAAAAATTACAGTCAAATGGAACAAAAAATTATCAGGTAATCCTGTTGAGCACAAGACGGATAATAGCTCTACTGTGAAATAAAAACGTAAAAGTATTCTAAATACAGGTAATAACTTCCAAAATGCACATCTTCGCACATGTGTGAAATCAAAATCTGCCGCTGGCTGTTGCCTATGAACGGTACATGGTTAGTGGCATACTCTCAATCTGGTGGTCGAAGCGTTGCCACTCAGTTCCACTCTTTGAAAATGGGCCTAGTGAGGTCATCCAGGATGTGAAGATAGTTCATGCTGTAGTGGTAGAAAATTTAAGGCCATTAGTATACAGAGCGTTTATAAATTAGTTATACAAAAGTTACCTCCAATTATATAAATGTTGTCTGTTCTTACAGAGCCGGTCGGTGTGGCCGAGCGGTTCTAGGCGCTACAGTCTGAAACCACGCGACCGCTACGGTCGCAGGTTCGAATCCTGCCTCGGGCATGGATGTGTGTGATGTCCTTAGGTTAGTCAGGTTTAAGCAATTCTAAGTTCTAGGGGACTGATGACCTCAGAAGTTAAGTCCCATAGTGCTCAGACCCAATTGAACCATTTGTTCTTACAGACATGTCTGAAAGAATAGACACGACGCATTCATATAGCTAATTTGCGTTAATCAGCAATGAAACCACCCCTTCAGTGCGGATGCACAGTAACGTTCAACCTTCTGTGGGAATTTCAAAGTAGCGGCAGGAGAATGTGGATGGGGACTGAAACTAGGTGCCACCAGGGGGAAATGTCGTTCGACGGGAAGGCGTGCCGAGACGGTCCGCGCAATTGCGATAAACACTGTGCCGTTAACGCAGCTGCCTTGTAAGCCTGTGCTAAGTTCGAATCCCGGTCTGGTACACATTTTCACACATTGCCGCTGATTCCTCATGTAGTCCCGATGCAGCTGTCGGTCGTGGGCCCTTTCCTATCCTTTCTTACTCCCTCATCTAACTTTTATTTAAACGACCTTTAACTGTGCAAAAGGTAAATAGCTTACAGAAATGATTGAAACGTCACTGAATGCAGTATATCTTCAAGTGTTATTTACAAATGATCAATGTGGGTACGTTTTGTAACACGACCAATGTCCCATCTGGAATGAATTCCGTGTAAAAGCCTATGGTTCAAATCTTAATGTATGGCGTCCCATGTGATATACACCCAGTTTTGGTGATAAGATTGTACCAATTAATAACAAGTTTGTGTATGACGTGGCAGTTAGTGATATATAGTCCCCAGTTGTCTATAGTAGCGGATTTGTATTCATGAAATGATAATGAGCACTGTGCGTACTCGGCACCATTATACGACACCATGACGATTGACGGAATAACTGAAATGGTTCAAATGGCTCTGAGCACTATGGGTCTTAACTTCTGAGGTCATCAGTCCACTAGAACTCAGAACTACTTAAACCTAACTAACCTAAGGGCATCACACACAACCGTGCCCAAGGCAGGATTCCAACCTGCGACCGTAGCGGTCGCGCGGTTCCAGACTGTAGCGCCTAGAACTGCTCTGCCACTCCGGCCGGTGGAATAACTCATTTGCACATGCCACGTAGCGGGGACTTAGGGAAGTAACAGTGTTAGGCGAGAATAAAACTTGAAGATCTTCTGCATTCAGTGCTGTATCAAACATTTCTATAAGTTATTTACCCTTTTCCCAATTAAATGATAATTTCCTAAAACTAACTTTTAACATTATTAAATTGGTCTTGAGTACGGTATTAGTGTATTAAATCAGAATAATCAGCCTACCCTAAATTGCACTGGAGTGCGGCTTTGCATTTTCAATGAAAATATTAGTCGTAAATATTTAAGTGTAGAAGCAAAATAGCTTTGGACCACAGTTATCGAAATGAATTTATTCTTAAGACAAGGAAATAGTAATTTGCCTATTACCAATTTCAAAAGAATTAGCTTTGTTAACGTGGTGTTATAATGCTGGTTGCGGCGAGAGAAACGGAACTCGGATGTGGAATTAGATGACAGAGAAAGAGAGTGATACAGATAGATGTAGTGCAGTTTCCTAGGTGGTGATCATTCCGCTGCCGCTGAAACTCTCGGTTCGCCAGGAAACCGAGAAGATGTTGCCTACGGTCGGTTAGCGGCGTCTGGAGGTAGCGACCAGGAGCTTTGGAGTCAGCTGTCCCCATCTCTCGTGTGCTGGTGGAGCGTATGGGACGGACAGTGCAAGCCTTTGGCTGCTATTGGTGCTGGATTTTCATCTAACACGCCTATCAGGAAGTGTCGCAGTTAGTGTCCCAATCATGAGTGTCTTCCTCCCTGCCTCGTCAACACCTTTGCGTCTTTCCGAGCTATGTTCATGCGCGCAACAATACACTCAATTTACTGGATTTTATTCTTGTCATATCAGTCACATTATTGTTTACGTCCTTGTTAAACGCCCTGCGCCGCGCAAAATGCCCTCGGCTAGACGACTGCAAGCAGATATCATTACGGGTGGAATATATTCACTGAGCAAACTCAAATGTCGCCAGTTATGGACAGCTACCCTGTGATCTTTCAATTTGCTGCCTCCACTTTCTCTATTAGAATCTTGTTCCATTTCAGTGCGACCGTTCTCACTCATCTCTTGGCAGGAAAATATCGCTAAATGGGACCCACAACAAGCGCCATTTCCAATTCCCCTTAGAAACTTCATATCGTCCATTTCTCAGTGGCCCCGCGGAAGCGTCGAATTGTCCCTTCTAAGGAGAATTCTTGTTTACCACAGTAACTACCAAATGGTGGGGTGGGGTCCCTCTTTGATCGGTCGGTGTCCTCCACCATCCCACAGATGAGGGTCGTAACAAGGGATAGGACGGTGACCAAGCCTCAACTTCATGCCCATTACAGTGTGATGAACCACTGCATGGTCCGGTCCACCTGGCCCCAAGCATTCTGCCCGCCGGTATGGCCGAAAGTTCTAGGCGCTACAGTCTGGAACCGCGAGACCGCTACGGTCGCAGGTTCGAATCCTGCCTCGGGCGTGGATGTGTGTGATGCCCTTAGGTTAGTTAGGTTTAAGTAGTTCTAAGTTCTAGGGGGCAGGTGACCTCAGAAGTTAAGACCCATAGTGCTCAGAGCCATTTGAACCCAAGCACTCTTTGTTGGTTTCACGTCAGGAGATACAGAACTTCATCCAACTTTGGTGATTCTTGTCTCCGGGAATTGACACGATTGGATCACTGCGCTTACACCTTATCCTTTCAAGACCTTTAAAGATGAGTGCATTGCCAAAATGTTGACTGGAGGGCCAGACAATAGGCTGTCGGATTCTCTCCGTACACTGCTCCTCAGACTGCCTTTGGTAGTGATGAGACACGCCCCACATGTGTACGCGATATCCTATCAAAACACGACTCAACCAGCTTCCTGCTGAAAACGTGCATCTTGAGGCCTGAGGCGTTCGCTAGTCCTCAGTAACACAACACAACACTTTTTGGCAGTGCAGCTTCCTGAACCACGTGCCGGGTCAGGACTCGAACTGGGGACCTCTGCCTTTCCCAGAAGAAGGTCTACAGACAAAGCCATGCAAACACTACTGAATACCCACCCTCGTACATTTAATACAGTCAATACCTCCTCTTTTACTTTCCAAAGAAAATTTCTTATACAATGTTCATCGGTGTCATACAGATCTACAGTGTAGCATCTGAGCCACGTTACTTCCACATCTTTGCAGCGCTGTAAACCACAACACAAAAACGTAACTGAAACGATGCATTATTATAAACCACTTCCTATGGTTTAATAATGCCACCGAAGGCAATTCATTACTCGTGAATCGCTACTAACAAACTTCCGGACGTTGCTGTGCCAACAAACTATGACATTTTCATATCGTATGGAGAAAAATGGAGTTCGTAAAGAAATTGTAGAGCTATTGAAAGCTGAAGTGTCTATTCTGTAGACCGCGGAATGGTAAAGTGATCAACCACTGCGTACTGTTCCTCTACCTGTCCCTATTTATATTCGTTTACAAGCAAGCTATTATTTAACGGATCAGACGTTGCCATTTTATACTGCCGGTGTAGAGATGGAGAACGCTAGTTTCGTCCATCGTAAACAAATTTGAGAAACATATTTCTAACGTTGTTCAAATGGCTACTACATCCTCAGACTGGTGTACGTTGAGGATAGAGTATCTAAGAGCACGTAATGTTTCGTTGTTGGCCTTATTTTGAATCATATGAAGGAGAGCGCACCAGAGACCGTAATGAGTAGGTTTCGGCATATTCTACTGCTTTCGTTGTGAGAAATATGGTTATGTCTAATATAGCTTTGGAAAATATTTTAAATTCTGCAGATTAATGCTGTGTTACAATCAAAGATATTAGGAAGATATTGTTGATACTAAAGTTACAGAATTTTAGTCTGAATAAAACTATATTTATTTTGAAAACTAGTTACCCATTGAGGTGACAAAAGTCATGGGATACCGATATGCACGTCTAGAGATGGCGGTGCTATCATTTACACAAGATATAAAGGGGCAGTGCGCTGGCTGTCGTTTGTATTCAGGTGATTAAGGTGAAAATGTTTCCGGCTTCATTATGAACGCCCGATGGAAACTTACAGGCTTTGGAGGCGGTGTGGCAATTGTATCTACGTGCATGGCACGTTCTGTTCCGGAAATCGTCAGAGAATTCAATATTCTGATGTCCACAGGATCAAGAGCGTGCGGAGGATACCAGATTTCATGCGTTACCTCTCACCGCGGAGAATCCAGTGGCCGACGGCTTTGACTTAACAACCCAGTGCAGTGGCGTCTGCGTAGAATTGTCAGCGGTAACATCACTGCGTGAATAACTGCAGAAATCAATGTGGGACGTGCGACGAACGCATCCATTAGGACAGTGTGGCGAAATCTGGCGTTAATGGCTATGGCGGCAGATGGCCGACGCGAGTGCCTTTGTTAGCAGCACTAAACCGTCTGCAGCGCCTTCCTGAGCTCGTTGCCTTATCGGTAGGACCCTATACAACTGGAATGCCGTTTTCTTTTGGTAAGAGTTAACAGGAGGGTTCGAGTGTGGCGCAGGCCCAACGAAGGCACTGTGAAGCTGGTGGTGGTTCCATAATATTGGGTGCTGTGTTAACATGAAACTGAACGGATCATTAACTAGTAATGTTCGGCTACTGGGACACCTTTTGCAGCCAATCAATGATTGAATTCTTATGGATGATAATGTGCCATGTCATCAGCCACACCTATTCGGGATTGGTCTGAAGAACATTCTGGACAATTCAAGCGATTGATTTAACCATGCAGATTGCCCGACATGAGTTCCATCGAACATAATTGACAGGTCAGTTCGTCCACAAAATCCTGCACTGACAACACTTTCGCAATTACGGATGCTATAGAGGCAGCATGGCTCAATGTTTCTGCAGGAGATTTCCAACGACTGAGTCCATGCCACGTCGAATTGCTGCACTTCGCCGGCAAAATGAGGTCCATCACGGTATTAGCATGTATCCCACGACTTTTGTTAGTGTAGGTTTAAGCTATGTCTTGTTAGTCGTACACCATCCTGTACCATTGAGGGAAAGAAGATCTTCACCAACTGCGACATGGTCGCTTATACAATCAGTGATCCAATACTGTCAAATGTTTTTATTTCAGTCTTTGATCACAATATGAATTCTTTAGACGGTACCGGTTTCAGTCCGTAATAATCAGCCTCAGATCTTTTTTACAGCTTGTCCGAAAGTGATAAGACCATAATGACATTATGCCATTGTGGTCCTATCACTTTAGGACATGGTGTAAAAAAGATCTGAGGATGGTCATTACGGACTTAATCCGGTCATCGTGTAAAGAATTCGTATTGTGATCAAAGACTGGAATAAAAATCATTTAAGAAGATGTTCTGCCACAGCATATGAGATATTTGCTATGTCGCAACAATTATATCTCTCTGTAAAAGGGAAATTTGTGTAAGTTTTCAATAGATTCTATTTCTAAATTTATTGAACATGTAACTAGTTTCTAATCATACTTTACTTTAAATAATTTCGTTTACTGATTATTGCTGTGTAGTAGAGTACTAATGTAACATGTATAATTTTAAATATAGTCTTGACAAGCTTTATTCCGACTGTCGAACATTTAATTACGATAGAATTTTTGATAATAGGAATTTGGCTATTTTGCACCTTGGAAATTGTTTGGTATTTAGAAAAACCATACTTTTCCAGAGTTTGTTGTTGTTGTGGTCTTCAGTCCTGAGACTGGTTTGATGCAGCTCTCCATGCTGCTCTATCCTGTGCAAGCGTCTTCATCTCCCAGTACCTACTGCAACCTACATCCTTCTGAATCTGCTTAGTGTATTCATCTCTTGGTCTCCCCCTACGATTTTTACCCTCCACGGTGCCCTCCAATGCTAAATTTGTGATTCGTTGATGCCTCAAAACATGTCCTACCAACCGATCTTTTCTTCTAGTCAAGTTGTGCCACAAACTTCTCTTCTCCCCAATCCTATTCAATACTTCCTCATTAGTTACGTGATCTACCCACCTTATCTTCAGCATTCTTCTGTAGCACCACATTTCGAAAGCTTCTATTCCCTTCTTGTCCAAACTAGTTATCGTCCATGTTTCGCTTCTATACATGGCTACGCTCCATACAAATACTTTCAGAAACGACTTACTGACACTTAAATGTATTCTCGATGTAAACAAATTTCTCTTCTTCAGAAACGATTTCATTGCCATTGCCAGTCTACATTTCATATCCTCTCTACTTTGACCATCATCAGTTATTTTACTCCCTAAATAGCAAAACTCCTTTACTACTTTAAGTGTCTCATTTCCTAAACTAATTCCCTCAGCATCACCCGATTTAATTTGACTACATTCCATAATCCACGTTTTGCTTCTGTTAATATTCATCTTATATCCTCCTTTCAAGACACTGTCCATTCCGTTCAACTGCTCTTCCAAGTCCTTTGCTGTCTCTGACAGAATTACAATGTCATCGGCAAACCTCAAAGTTTTTACTTCTTCTCCATGAATTTTGATACCTACTCCGAATTTTTCTTTTGTTTCCTTTACTGCTTGCTCAATATACAGATTGAATAACATCGGGGAGAGGCTACAACCCTGTCTCCTTTCCCAACCACTGCTTCCCTTTCATGCCCCTCGACTCTTATAATTGCCATCTGGTTTCTGTACAAGTTGTAAATAGCCTTTCGCTCCCTGTATTTTACCCCTGCCACCTACAGAATTTGAAAGGGAGTATTCCAGTTAACATTGTCAAAAGCTTTTTCTAAGTCTACAAATGCTAAAAACGTAGGTTTGCCTTTTCTTAGTCTTTCTTCTAAGGTAAGTCGTAAGGTTAGTATTGCCTCACGTGTTGCAACATTTCTACGGAATCCAAACTGATCATCCCCGAGGTCCGCTTCTACCAGTTTTTCCATTCGTCTGTAAAGAATTCGCGTTAGTATTTTGCAGCTGTGACTTATTAAACTGATAGTTCGGTAATTTTCACAGCTGTCAACACCTGCTTTCTTTGGAACTGGAATTATTATATTCTTCTTGAATTCTGAGGGTATTTCGCCTGTCTCATACATCTTGCTCACCGGATGGTAGAGTTTTATACCAGATGGTAGAGTTTTGTCATGACTGCCTCTCCCAAGGCCACTAGTAGTTCTAATGGAATGTTGTCTACTCCCGGGGCCTTGTTTCGACTCAGGTCTTTCAGTGCTCTGTTAAACTCTTCACGCAGTATCTTATCTCCCATTTCGTCTTCATCTACATCCTCTTCCATTTCCATAATATTGTCCTCAAGTACTTCACCCTTGTATAAACCCTCTATATACTCCTTCCACCTTTCTCCCTTCCCTTCTTTGCTTAGAGCTGGGTTTCCATCTGAGCTCTTGATATTCATACAAGTGGTTCTCTTCTCTCCAAAGGTCTCTTTCATTTTCCTATACGCAGTATCTATCTTACCCCTAGTGAGACAAGCCTCTACTTCCTTATATTTGTCCTCTAGCCATCCCTGCTTAGCCATTTTGCACTTCCTGTCGATCTCATTTTTGAGACGTTTGTATTCCTTTTTGCCTGCTTCATTCACTGCATTTTTGTATTTTCTCCTTTCATCAATTAAATTCAGTATTTCTTCTGTTACCCAAGGATTTCTATTAGCCCTCATCTTTTTACCTGCTAGATCGTCTGCTGCCTTCACTACTTCATCCCTCAGAGCTACCCTTTCTTCTTCTACTGTATTTCTTTCCCTCATTCCTGTCAATTGTTCCCTTATGCTTTCCCTGAAACTCTGTACAACCTCTGGTTCTTTCAGTTTATCCAGGTCCCATCTCCTTAAATTCCCACCTTTTTTCAGTTTCTTCAGTTTCAATCTGCAGTTCATAACCAATTGATTGTGGTCAGAATCCACATCTGCCCCTGGAAATGTCTTACAATTCAAAACCTGGTTCCTAAATCTCTTTCTTACCATTATATAATCTATCTGATACCTTTTAGTATCTCCAGGATTCTTGAATCAAGTGTTAGCTATGATTAAGTTATGCTCTGTGCAAAATCAAAATGTAAGATCGTAGAACTAGCCCAGTGGTGGTTTCCACCCCCAACCCCGTCCAGCGCCCTCTCGACCACTCTAGTCAATCTCAGCGTAGTATTAAAATGAGGCAGTCACGTGCATAAAAATAAGTCCAAGTCCGAAGATTTGCAATAAGATACCGCGTAACCTTCATACGAATAGGCGCCAGGGTCAAATATACGCATTATTTAAGTGCACGGTGCTTCAAGCTGGTGGTTGTGGATCATGGGGCTCAGTTTAACAATTATTTTAAAAAGTATCCAAACTTCAGTTAACAAAATAGTAAACTAATCACAATAAAGCAAAATATATATTTCTATAGTCACCAAGACATGTAAACAGGGCCACATTAACCAGTCACACAATTATCTTTTTAACAGTAACAAAACAAATTCCTAACCTTATCAAGCCTTAACTTTGTGGAGAGTTACAACGCTATTTAAATACGTACAAGAATGTGTTGACATTTGTTACTAGCAATATTGGCAGACAAAGACCAAAGATTGTAGCATAGGAGTAATATTGGCAGAGAAATTGGTGCAAGAAAGCAGAGCCAATATCTCGAAAGTAACATCTGTGATAAAATTATTTGTCATTTACCGAGTACAGAAAACCAATTGTAGGTTGCTCATTGTAATATGTAAGTATAATTACTGATCTCAAAAATTCGATCTTAGCACCAACATAAAACTGCATTGTTTTTCTGAATATTTAAGATATCCATGACAAGTCACTCTTTGCAAGCACTGTGGACCTTTCCAAGTAAATATTTCCACATCTCAACTGTCTGCGTTACTTATAAAAATACACGCAGTTTGGATATTGTCACTACTGATAAAAGCTTTGCATTAAACAAAACTAGTTAACGACGAAAATTATTGCTGTACTACACATTTAAAGCACAATGGACCCCCAAATTAAATATTTTCACATCTGCATATACATCTGCATGGTTTGCAAATCATGCATAGGTGCCCGGCACGTCAGATGTGTAATCGAACCGCCTTCACGTTAATTCTTTAGTTTTCCACTCTAGAACAATGTGCGGAGAAAAAGAAAACCTATATCTTTCCGTGCGAGCATTGACTCCTTTATTTTATTATGATCGTTTCTCCCTATGTAGATCGGCGTCAAAAAATATTTTCGCATGCAGAGGACAGAATTGGTGATTGAAATGTCGTGAGAAGATCCCGCCGCAACGAGGAACGCCCTTGTTTTAACGATTTAGATCCCAAATCTTGTACCTTGTCCGTGATACTACATCCCTAATTTCCCGGTAATACAAAACGTGCTGTCCTTTCTCGATGTATTCCATTAATCCTACTTCGTAATGATCTCAACAGCACTCCAAAAGTGGACGGATAAGCGTAGGGTAGGCCGTCTCTTTAGTAGATTTGCTGCATCTTCTAAGTGTGCTGCCAACAAAATGCAGTCATTGGTTCGTTTTCTCCACGACATTTTCTATTTGTTCTTTCCGATTTAAATTGATCGTAATTTTAATTCCTGGGTAGTTATTTGAATTTACGGTCTTTAAATTTGAGTCATTTAGCCAGCCGCGGTGGCCGAGCGGTTCTAGGCGCTTCAGTCTGGAACAACGCGGCTGCTACAGTGGCAGGTTCGAATCCTGCCTCGGGCATGGATGTGTGTGATGTCCTTAGGTTAGTTAGGTCTACTTACTTCTAAGGCTAGGGGACTGATGACCTCAGACGTTAAGTTCCATAGTGCCCAGAGCCCTTTGAACCATTTGACTCATTTATCGTATAACAGAAGTTTAACGGATTCCTTTTAGCAGTCACGTGGATAAGCTCACACTTTTTATTATTTAGGGCCAAATGCCAATTTTCACACCATACAGATATCTTTCGTAAATCATTTAGCAATTGGTTCTGATCTTCTGATTTTACTAGATGCTAAACGACAGCATCATCTACAAACAATCTAAGGCAGCTGCACAGATTGTCTTCTAAATCGTTCAAAAAGGGTGAGCAGAGGTCCTATAACACTTTCTTGGGGAACGCCAGAAACCACTTTAGTTTAACTCGATGACTTTCCGTAAATTAGTACGAACATCAGTATCGTCTGTAAAACTAGTTAAAGTACATACATACTTAATGGCTGTACTTAAATAAATTATAGTCAAGTAGACGACCAAGTTTCGATTATTGTTCCACATAACAAATCCACCAAAGTATGTAAAAATCAATAGCAAGACATACATACTAACACTTCTGGTGGTGTAACCTATAGCTTAAATTGTAGCGTCAACGATAGTTACCAAAATAGACAACGTTCTTCCCACGTCTCTAAAACAGTATATTCGATGTCCCTACGACATTTCTCAAGCGTGATGGACCTTCAAATTAAATATTTCCGCATCTAAATTGTCTGTATAATTTTTTAACATACATACAACTCGCTTACTGAGAACATTTAATTAATCCAAATGAGTAAAATGACAACGTCTTACTCCAGCAGCAACTGACATACATCTTGAGGTGCACAGCAATATTATCTGAACACATACGAGGTACCCGCAAAACACACATGAGCAGTACTGCAAATCTAATCTACAGACAAAAGTGCATTTCTTGGCGAGATTTAGTACGGTAAACAATAATATGCCAAAGTAAAAATTTTATCTAATATGAAAGTCAGCCGAACAGTATGGATCAAGATGGAGACCTGTAAAACCATTATAGGGACCTAATTTTAAGGCATTTGCTTGATATTGCAGCGCAGAACTTCTGTCGTCTTCACCAGTCGCACAATGAAAATTACGTGATAATTGAGTGGGCTAGCATACTGAAACATAGCAACAGAATTATTTATTGGTAAGAAACGAGGGATTCTATGCTTTCAGAGGCAGCTAAATTTACAGTGACTCCACGCTGCATTTGTTATCTTCTGAAAATAATGTTAAATCGTTAGACGTAGGAAACTAAATGGTACTTTGATGAAATAGCATACTGAACAGTAGTGGTGAATGCCAGTTACAACAAACATGGTAAGTACCATTACCCCAAGCGAACATGGTGCCTGCCATTAACACACATTTTGGCTCCCTTACCGTAAACGGTAACTGCCAGTACCGTGTGTTACCGCCAGTGGTGACTACCATTAACGCCGCGGTGACAACCGTTATCCCACATGGTGACCGAATGCATGGCGAATATTATTGGTATTATCCGGTTCAGTTGATGGAGTGCGTATATACAACCAAGTTATACCGGCAACTTAAACTTACATATATTTAGGGGAGAGTCCTACAGCACCCACCACCTTAACCTTTTCACCTGTAAAATGTGAAATATTTAAAAATTTGGGAATTTAATACAGTGGTCTGGTACCTAATTTCGTTCCTTATGGATGTATATGTATGGTTTCCTTGACATTTTAGTAAAGTGGCGGGTCATGTAGAGGTAAAATCAGGTGGTTTTTCAGCGAGTAGAAAAATTATCTTCCAGTACCAGCCAGTGCCTCTATAGGAAGATTTTCGGGCTTTATTGATAACGCCACACAAAAAAAGACGGCTATTGAGCACATTATTATATGAACAAAATTAAGTAATTTCAAAAACCATTGTTCACTTATTGCAATGATCAAAAATAAAATACAATATACTTTCTTGCTCTACACAACCAGCAGAGGCCCATTCCATATGTACAGTGCACTGTACGCATTCTTTTTCATACACTTAACAGCGTATACCACATATTGTGCTCTCATCAGTTGTTGAAGTGTCCCTACCAAATTCCAGGATATTGGACGCTTCCTGTTTGTTGCATCTCTATTTGGATTGTTTACTAGTTTGTTTCTGTTACATGCATGTGACGTTTGTCTGTTGAGCGCTTGACCTGACTTCAGTTCTCTTTATGACTTCCTTTTCTCTGCTCTTTTTCTTTCATCTTCGATTAATTTATTTTCTTCCTCCAACTGTTGCTTATAGGGTGAAGAAGTAAAAACTTCACTGCTCTGTGTCCATCGCCTTGTTTTTTGTACTTTGACTTCTGAGTGGTTTGTTATTGCAGAGATTTTCTCAACTAAATTCAAGAAATGTCGAGATACTGAACTAGAACAAATAGGAGTGTCCACAGTTGACAGAGGAGTGGTTGCTACATGACTGTAAGATGAGAGTGGTTCCAGAATATTCTGGTTCAAAACTCTCAGACTATTAATCAGTTGAAGTAGTTGCTGAAGAACCTAGTTTGCATGTGTTACCGGACGTATGCCAAGGTTTGGAAGGGGTAGCTGATGAAGGACCTGGTTCAGAGCCAAAAGAGCTGAAGTTCTGATCATTCATAAGCACAGGTTCCTTAAAAGGTTCAGCAGCAATAAAATCGAAATCAGAGAACAACAGTTGCGTTCAAGGGCCAATGACGTGTGCAAGTCAATGCAGACTGCGCTAGATTCATTCTGCAGCAGAAGTGTCTGCAGTGTTCACCATCCCAGCAACGTCTTTCCCGAAGATTTTCAACGATTAGTATTTTCTCACCCACATACTCTAGGCTTGATTGCATGCTGCTTTAAATGGTCGCATTATTGTTCGATCTATCCGCTGTAACTTATGCGTTGTGTGAGAAGGCCCAGCTGATCATGTGTACATGATGTTTTCTTGCGTACAGTACTATGTCGACATCCTTGTGGCTTGCGTGGCCATCCACTATGGAAAGCGCTGGTTCATCCTTAGTATAATTTTTCCTTTTGACAAACAACATTAACCACTTCAGAAATTATTTGGCAGACATTCATCCATTTGCTTAAGGTGCGAAAATACTTCCTGGGGGAGCATCCTTTTTCAGTACTTGCTGGGGAAGACGGAAAGAGGAGGAGCAAAAATACCTCCAGCAGAATTCATGCGTGGGAGGACGACCACGTTCCACCTTCTCTCTCCTGACCTGATTTGGCTGACTTGTTTTCCCCCCCTAGAGTACTGACCTTCATATCATTTGCATGAAGTACTGAAATTACAGTGCCGTCGGCGTTACGAATTCTACTAGCAGAGAAACTCTATTTGGAAATTAGCTCTTCGTATTTCGTAAAGAAGAGCTCATACAGATGTCTATTGGGTCCCAAAGCCCTGCGAAGGTTAGTCGATTAAGATTTCTAAGGGGCTGTTCAGGATGTCGTACAGATAAAGTTATAATGATACTGCATGCCGAGAGTTTTCTTTTCATTATTGAATTGGTGATGGTGCAAATGCTAACCTCAAATTCTTTCTTACTATGTGACATGAACCTGTTATCTAAACCTATCATGTATAGAACTAACTATGTTTCCATATCATTGTTGAATGTCCTCTTAGACCTGCCCATCTGAGGGGTTAGATCCACAAATGCACCTGTTCTAACAACTTTTATTGGGTTATCTAAAGAGCTCCTCAGGACCTGAAAAGACTCAGCACCTGCATTTCTGTCATTGTTCCCGATATTACTTCATTGGTATCCTCATACTCTGTTCAGTCCATTTTTCTTTCATTTACCCTCACTGTCAGCCATTTAAATATGAAAAGAGAAAAGAGAAACTTATTAGTGTTTTCCTGTAACGTTCTGACTAGTCGGTATTGGAAGACAACTGGCCAGCCAGTGCTTTACGACAATCACACAGTAAAAACAATACCTACTACGTATTGTTTAATACACGATTGTTTGAACGTTTTAAGGCTGCAGTATCCTTAAACGATACAGTTAAAATAAATGTAAAATAAATGCAATTACTCATCTCATAAAACTGTACTAAAGTCTTGAAACTAACTTCTTGCGCGCTCCTCTCAAACAACATTAAACGCTCACAACTTATAAACAACTCAACGCAGGACAAAATGCCCGGAGTATCACGAGTGGAATCACGGTGTCTTTCGGCTCATCCATTGTTATGTGCTATCACCCAGTACGAGAAGCGAGGACTGGCGAAAGACAATATGTCAGACAATCCATACTGTAGGATTCTCCCCGAATTTGAAGGTCCACTGTGCTTGAGAAGTGTCGTAGGAACATCGATCCATTCGTTTTAGAGATGTAGGAACAACATCGTTTTCTTTGGTAACTCTTATTGATAAGTGCACTTTAAGCTGTTACTTGGATCAGCAGTAATTCTCATATGTATAATTTGCAATCAGTTTTTACGTTGTTAAACGTATTTAATGTGAGATGAAATGTTCGATCTATGATCCTCAATCAACGTATAATTAAATTAAGTTGTACTAATAACAGATCTGTGTGTACATTAACAACTTATACAGACAATTTTTATATGAAAATGTATCATTTCAGGGTCCAATGTGCCTGCAATGTGCGGTACAGCAATCAAAGTGTCATCATTAATAAGTGCTGGTTAACCTTAAAATTCTGTATCAGTAGTTAGAATAAGCAAGCTGTGTGTGTTTTAATAAGTAATACAGACAATTTAGATGTGGCAACTTTTGCTTTTTAAGGTCCATTGTGGTTGCAAAGTCCGTTCTGAATTCGAAATCTTACGTATTTTGAAAAATAATACATTTACATTTTGACGTAAAGTTTGAACTCTCCAGATTTGTAAATGTACTTATGTATCACAATAAGCAAACTACTTTTGTTCTCCTGTACTGTATAAATGATAAATCAAGTTATCAAAGAATATTTACTTCCTGTTTCCTTTGTAAGTATTACACCAATGTCGCTGAGTTGGGTCGTTTTATGTGTAAACAAAGCAAATGTTCTCCAGTTTACTTGACACAACGGAATGAAATCGTTAAACACCTTATTCCTTCCAGAAATGCTTTTGGTTTCCATTTGTTCATGTTTAATTCGCACGCACGCATCCGCTCGCCTTCGTGTGTGTGTGTTTGTGAGTGTGTGTGTGTGTGTGTGTGTGTGTGTGTGTGTGTGTGTGTGTGAGTGTGCGTGCGTATGGTGCTTTATACTGCGTAATTTCCTTAGGTCTTTGTGGTTATTTAATACTTGAGTATAGAAACTGCAGTTCAAGCGGTTTACAGAGCGTTATTCCGACTGGCAAATATTACAGCGCTTTGTTTCGTGCTTAACCTATGCTATGGCTGGTTCAAAAGCAATATTAAGCACAGATTATGTATTTCTAGTAATGCACTGTCCGTATGTCCTCTATGTTGATGGAGGATTACCATGTGATGTCAGTTCGTTCTTTAAACTAGCAAAAATGGCCCTCAGATTTACATGCCAACACCTGTACCTGTACCATTGTAACACTTAAATGATTTGTGCTGCTGGCGTATTTTTTCAGAGCTTTTGTGCTTGGATTGATGTTTGCGACACTTGACTACCATGCCAGGTGTGAATATAACTGGTTTGTGGCTCTGTTGCGCCTTACACTATGGTAGATTAATCTAACTGTAAGCATATAAAAGTGCAGCTAACTGTCGGTAACGACAATCAGTAGATAAATTTCACGTTTTGAAAAATTGGCGTATTGTATTGACAAGTGCGAATTAAGCTGTACAATAAGCAGTACTGCCTATGTGTGTTTTTCAAAGTGTCATTCATATCATACAGAGCTGAGGGTCAAATGCACTGGATATCAGTAAGACAAGACTTGTCAAAACAAGGTAAATGTTGAATCAGAGAGTTCAGTCTTCCCACTGCCTGCGTGCCACATGAGAAGCATCTTACAATTTAGGTTTGGAAAATAATTAATCTGAGACTTCGTTCGAACTATATGTGTACGCAGGGGCTGCTTTACTCAATCTTTTGATAAGTATTCTGGATATGGTGAAAAAAAACTTCAGAGTATTTTTATACTTTTGAGCTCAACCGAAGTTACTGCAAGTTAAACCTGTCATGTACGTTTTTGGAAAAATACTTTTGAATATGGTGAGAGAAACGTTCTAAGCTTTAGAGTAATTTTGTGCACGGTCGCGATTACTATATTGTGATAAAGTTCTTCATTTTATATGGCCACTAAGATACTAAAATATAGACACTGTCTCAATTTAATAGTATACTGTGATTGACTGGAGAGGGTCGGGAAAAGGGGAGGGGGGAGGGGTGTTGTGGGAGGGAGGAGGGCAGTTGAGTGCAGAGAAGCATGATTACGTAATGTTTAAGTCCATCGCTCATGTCTCCTGCTTTTATTCTATATGATTATCATAACGTTATGACCTGGGCTCCAGGTAGTAAATAAGCCCACTACCATTCTCTGAGAGTATTTGTGTGGAGTGTACCCTGGCAAGACAATAAAACGTAGGCGACGTACGGTAAAAAATATAAGCTTTTGAAATGTGCTGCTACTAAAGATTGTAGGATTAGATGGGTAAACAGGTCAACTGTGCAAGAGGTACTGAATCGAACTTGTGAGGAAAGAAAATTGTGGAACAGTTAATAAAAGGTAATGTTTAACAGAACGTATACAGAGGCAACAAGGAGTAATTCTTCGACAATGAGGAGAACTGTAGTAGGTAAAATTTGTAGAGGGATACCAAGGGTTGATTGAAATGAGAGGGAGTGTAGGTTGGAATAGCTATGCATATGACTGCACAGCAATGGGTTGATGCAGAGAGTAGCATCTGACATGTCTTAGCGCTGAAGACTTAACAACAACATCGAGAAGGAAACGATGAAGCTTTAAATATATATGTTGGTGATGTACTAACTGATGCTTAAAGAAAATCTGTAACACTTTACTAACAAAATATGGGTGGTGACAAGGCAAGGTATTAAGTCAGCGTAATCTCACGCGAGTGTTTGTCAACTAAATTTATTCCTGCCCTGGCGCTGGTCTTAATAGCTTTGGTTCCGCACAGTTTTGGACCGTGTAATTAAATAGTCAGACCATGCAATTTAGAATGATCAATGGGTGGGTGTGTACTAGGTTCGCGTGATTGCCGAATGTGGTAGGAGCGAATTGGTGGCGCGATTCATCAGTAGGAGGTGATTGGTGGTCGCCAGCCACGCACGTGGGCAGCCGTCGCAGCTATCGCAAACTCAAACATCCCTTCGGCTATTCCAGTATTGCTGCGCCCAGTGTGTCCTCCGCTACGCTGCGGTCTATGGCTGGGTGTGCATTCGATTTTACATGAAAACGGCTGTAATTACTATAAAGCTTTCCGTATCCACTATTTTGAGATCAGTTTACCTCTTTCTTATTATTCACTATGTAATACCCCTGACAACATCCGTTATTTATTCACTCGAATGATTCTTTTTGGAGTTTATGATGTATCAACTTCGGGTTTGCTTCTTTGCTTTTAATATCTCTTGCAACCAGACTTCCTTCATTCCTTGAGAGTGTTGTTCCTTTTCTTCTCGGATTCACTTCCTTCCATTTCAGGGCATCTTTCCTTACCGAAATCCTGCGTTTTGTACTGGCCCTCTATCATGTATACTGTTGCCTATTACATCAATTCTGATTCCAGCGCTTTCATGTCTTTGTCAATGCCAGTGAACCAAGAGGGTTTGGATTTGTAGCCTTTTAGTAAGTTGGTCAGTCTGTAATTATCCATTCGGTACATGTGTCCATAAACAGCATTCTACTTCTCCACATGCCATCACTTAGTTTTTCTGTTTCAAATAGAGCTCTCTGTTTGATCTTAATTTGTATTCAGCATTACTATTGCTTTTGAGTCCCAGTTCTTCCCTTAGAATTCATGTTTCAACGTTTTCTAGAGTTTTTAGATCCTGTAAGTTTAAGTGTTTCTGCTGCATATCGCTTTCGTATTGCTCGTTATCTGTTCTTCTAGGTATTTGAAACGCCTTGTTTTTGGTACCGTGTTGATACGAATTTTAAGATTTTGGGAGACATCAGTGATATTTTTCACGAACTGTTCTTTTTCAAATGATATTTTTCATCATGTTTCGTCTACCTTCTTTTCTCGGTTTTGTGATTTATTCTTTGGCACTATCCAGTGAGACAGTAATTAAATGCCATACCATTTGCAAATTCTAGACAATCTATAGTGATTTTATTTTGAATATTTCCTACTTGAGCACCTATAGTATTAATGGATTTCCCTGAGTCTCTCTCTGTCTTCTCCAATACGGAAATAAGCAAATGAAAAGCAGAAGTGAAAGACCCTCTCCTCGTGTTACTGCTGACTTTATTTCAAAAGGATTTGACAGTTCCTCCATAACTTTAAATGCCCATATTGTGTTCGTTAAAGTTCGTTTAATTATTTAAGTTATATTATTGTGGACTCCTAGTTCCTTTATAGTGTTCATTAGTGCATTTCGATCAATTGAATCATAGACCTTTTTAAAACCTAGAAAATTTATTAAATATCTCAAGTTTATCAGTCTTCCTCATTGATATTGTTCCTTTAGAATTAATATTTGGTTGACACAACACAATCCCTTCTTAAATCATACTTATAATTTTCTGGCTGATGGTCGAGTATTCCTTCACCTCTCTTCTAAAGTACAATGGACGACATCTTATACTTCATTGGTAAGAGGAAGATCCGTTTATAATTTTTAGGATCTGTTTTCTTTTTATGTAGTGGACATACATAGTGGACCATACTGATGAGCATTCTGACGGTAAGCTGTTTGCTGTCAAAATTTATACACTGAGAAGTTGATAATTTAAAAAATAAGTCTTTTAAGTCTTGCGCATTTTTTGGAAATATTGCTATTTTCCCCTTATATTCAGGTATGTCTGCATTTTACGAGTCTCGTACTGGAATCTCGCTACCTATAAATATCGTGCCATGAGTTGTGCGCATGGAGTCGGTAGCCTTTAAAATCCTCCCCCCTCCCCTCTAAATCTGGTGAAGGGTACATACTTACATACCGGTTTTGCATAAGAGTATGAAAACACCGCGAGTAATACGCCCTTATACAAGAATGCAGATGCCATACAAGGCTGCAGTTCGCTTTTTGAATTTGTCCAGAAACGGCACATGTACAATGTCCTCAGTACTTTTACAACTGTCAGTCGTGGTCAGAACAATATTCCTTGTAGTTTTGAGTGGGTTATGTCGAAGGTAAGTGGATTCGATCGTGGCAGATTATTGGTGCTCGTATGGTGGGTTCTTCCGTCACCGTGGCAACCGAAGTGTTTGGTGTTGTAAGAGACACCGCATCGATGATTTATACCACATACAAGAGAAAAATGTGTTCAGTGATCGTGACAGACGGTCATTTAAGTTGATTGTGACAAAAATAAGAGGACGAGAGCTGAAGAAGTCGCCGCGGAACTGAATGCCGCACTATCTTAGCCTGGCAACAACAAAACAACACGAAGGGAGCTCCGTAAGCAGAGAATTGTAGGGTGAACTGGAATTCCAATACAACTCAGTAGTGAAGCAAATCTTCGTAACAGGAGAAAGTGGTGCAGAAACCAAAAAACGTGAACCACGAGCGAACGGACCATTTCGGCTGGTATGGTCCACCCACGTTTGTTCCCCAATGGTGATGCTGTGTTCCAACACGACAAGACTGCTGTTCACACAGCTCGAGTCGTGGATGGTACTGTGGACACGGGGATGAACAGTCACATCTCACCTGGCTGCCACAGTCACCAGATCTCAGTATTGTTGAGTCGTTGTGGTCTGCTGTAGAGAGAAGGGTGCGCGATTGTTATACAACTCCATATTTGTTACCTGAACTTGCGGCTTTTTTGCAGAAAAAATGCTATATGATTTCCTTGACAAAGATTCAGGACTTGTATTTGTCCATTGCTGATGACTATAAGCTCTCCTGAGTGTCAACGGAATTCCTACAACATACTGGGCACGGTAATGGGTTTTAGTTTTGGAGTTTCCGTACACCTGTCCACGCCTTGTACTTCCATAACGCACGGATAGGGCTCATCAGTTCTTAATCGAAATGTTATGGTTTTTCATATGTAGAAGTATAATCAGACATTCAGCCACAGCATATGAAAACTCATAGATGCATTGATCAGTCAAAAAATTATGACAACCTATCCAATACCCGGAATGTCCACCTTTGGCGCTGATAATAGAGATGACGCATCGTAACATGGAAGAAATGAGGCTTTGGTAGGTCGCTGGAGGGATCTGGAACCATATCTGCACACACAAGTCTCCTAATTCCCATATATTCTGGGGTAGGGGCGGTGAGCTCTGATGCCACGTTGAATATCCCAGAGGTGTTGGTTCGGGTTGAGATCCGAGGAGCTGAATGGCCAGCGCAACAATTGGAACTTGCCACCGAGTTCTTCTAACGACTCCTCGTGACGTGGAGCATTATCTTGTCGAAAAATGCCGCTGCCGTCGGGAAACATGATCATCATGATGGGGAGTACGTGCTTTGTAACGAGTGTACGATACGCCTAGGCCGTCATGGTGCCGAGCACGAGCTCCACTGGGCCTATGGATTCACATGTTAATGTTCAATAGGGCGTGATCCGGCCGTCGCATAATGGTCTCCGTCCCCCATCGCATGTGTCAAGGACGAAGGATTCCACAACCCATCGTCATGATAAAGAAGGTATCGAGATTCATCAGACCATGCAACGCTCTGCCACAGTCCAATGTGCAGTGCCAGTGATCACGTGCCAATTTTAGTCTAAGTTGCCGATGTTGTGGTGTTAACACTGGCACAGGCGTGGGTCGTTTTCGGTGCGCAATGTGTTTATACACACTTATACTCTGCCCCGCATTAAAGTCTGATCTTGGTTAGGCTACAGCTCGTCGCTTTTTCAGTTTTACCAGTCTGCCCAGACTACGACGTCAGACATCTGTAATGAGGCTTGGCCACCCACCACACGACGTCTACAATTGGTTTCCCCTTTGTTTCTTCACGTCTAAAGACGTTCACCATAGCACTCCTGAAACACCCAACAAGTCGTGTAGCTTCCGAAATACTCGTGCTGAGTCTGTGAGCCATCACAATCTGCCATGGGTGAGACTCAGTCACGCGCATTCTCCATTTCACACACGCACAGAACTCTCACTTACACTACATGCAATGTTCGTGTGTCTGACTAGCAGTTATTCCTCGCTAGGTGACGCTGCCATCGCCTGGACGGGTTTATACACACTCATGCTCATAAATTAAGGATAATGCTGATACATGGTGGAACAATGCTGTGGTGGGCGGTTTGCGGATTTAAATCACCTCAGGGTGTGACCATGCGGCGCATTTGACCTGCAGTCGTCGCACGGTGGCGCTGGCAGCAGTCCACATACGCAGAGGTTTGTTGATGCGCATCAGAGTACGGTTCAGCGAGAAAGTGTACAAAATGTCTTCAGACGTGCTAATGGTAACTGTGTGTTGAAAGTGGCTCAAAGAACACATATTGATGAAGCTATGAGGGGTAGAATACTAGGGCGACTGGAGGCTGGTCAAACACAGAACGTCGTAGCACGGGCCCTCTGTGTGCCACAAAGTGTGATCTCAAGATTATGGCAGCGATCCCAGCAGACAGGAAACGTGTCCAGGTGCTACAGTACGGGACGTCCACAAGAAGACCAATATCTCACCATCAGTGCCCTCAGACGGCCACGGTGTACTGTAGGTAGCCTTGCTCAGCGCCTTACCGCAGCCACTGGAACAGTTGTCTCCAGACACACAGTCTATAGATGACTGAACAGACCTGGTTTATTCGCCTGGACACTTGCAAAGTACATTCCACTGACCCCTGGTCACAGGAGAGCCTGTAAAGTCTGGTGTCAAGAACACAATACATGGTCATTGGATCAGTGGTCCCAGTTTATGTTCATAGACGAGTCCAGGTATAGTCTGAACAGTGGTTCTCGCCGGGTTTTTATCTAGCGTGAACCAGATACCAGTACCTTGATGTCCATGAAAGTGGCCTGTGTGGAGGTCGTGGTTTCAGGTGGGGGGTGGGATTATGATTGGTGCACATACACCCCTGTGTGTCTTTGACAGAGGAACTGTAAAGGGTCAGGTGTATCGGGACTTCATTTTGCACCAGTATGTCCGCCTTTCCGGGAGTGCAGTGGGTCTCACCCTTCCTCCTGATGGATGATAACGCAGGGACCCACAGAGCTGCCGTCGTGGAGGAGTACCTTGAAATAGAAGATATCAGGCGAATGGAGTGGTCTGCCTGTTCTCCAGACATAAATCCCATCGAGCACGTCTGGAATGCTCTCGGTCGACGTATCGCTGCAGGTCTTTAAACCCCTTGGACACTTCAGGAACTCCAACAGGCACTGGTGTAAGAACAGGAGGCTATACCCCTGCTGCTGCTAGACCGCCTGATCCTGAGTATGTCAACCCATTGTGCGGCCTGTGCACGTGTGCATGGTGGTCATATCCCATATTGATGTCGAGGTAATTGCAGAGGTGTTGTGTACATAGTTCCGCGTAGTCAGCGCGTACACAACTTTCCCACTAGAGCGCGCCCCACTAAGCACAACAGCTCAGGGGCAGCGCTCGTCCGTCTCCACACTACGAGATGGCGCTGCTATAGAGGCGGACCAAATTCTGCTTCCGCCAATCCACGTATTAATATGTAGCGCAGCCAATGAGATCGCTGCTAACGTAGAACCTTTTCTCCTCGCGGATCACACTCGCTCAATAATGCATGAATGCGCGAGGTATCATAAGGAGTGTACAGACCTCCAATTAGTCAGTCTGTATTTGTCTGCACCAGTCAGTACCAGCCTGCATTAGTGTACCAGTCTATGGTCAAGTTTCCGTCTCCGCCTAATAAGATTACCATATTCCTGTACATAGCCATGAAGATAAATGTATAGACACTTTTGTCACGTATCAGAGATATATGTGAGAATAAGAATAACGTACCAATACCAAAGAAACTTCAGATTGTCAATTGTAAATAGCATCCAGAACCAAGTTAAGTAATTTTTATGCTTGTTATTATTTTAATAAATGTGTGTGAAAATTAATCAAGTTCTGTTTAAAGTAGGTCACCGTCAATCGGCTACTCTAAGCGTGCAAGTGCCATTTCTATCGTCTGACCTAACGGCAGAAGATAAACACGCCACGATAAGACCACGAGACATATTACTGACACTCGCCTACTTCGTTAGAGCGACAAGTCAAATAATCTGATGGTGTGTGTACTGAAGGTCTTACAGTACGCACACCACCAGAGGAAACAGTAGCGTTTTGTAGCATATGTGTTTCGGGACGGTTTTCTCAACTTATCAGCAATACTGTGAACTTACAGATCTGTGTCGTGTGTGTTCCCTATGTGCCTATGCTATTACAGACAGTTTTGTGTAGTGCCACGTTGTGTGGCACCACATTCTGCAGTTATCGTTAATTTATGTGCATGAGTGTAGATAGTAGGTCGGTGTTCATAATGTTCTGGCTGATCACTGTAGGTACAAGCAATATCACAGGAAGGAATTGTCTCCCTGTCCACGCTATGAGCATAGCGTGACCTCACAGACAAAAAACCCCGCACACAAATTTTTGCTAACGAACGATATACAGAGGCGAAATGTGGACAAACAACCTGCTTTAGAGGTATCGCTACGGCGGACCGCAGAGAGTTTCAGCCGTAGCCGCGCCACGCGGATTAACCCGGCCTGTCCAGACGGCTGGCTTAGCGACCGCAGCCGCAGCACTACTGTGCACTGCACAGCCCTCAACGTTGAACAGCACTGCGAGGAGCCGCGGTTACAGAGCGCCCTGTAAGCGCCAGTGTACAGGCGCAGGCCCTCAGTGTAAACCGCCGGGCAGCGACCGCTACCTGGAGCCCTCGACCAGAGTTTACGCCTGTTTCACTCGCTACGGTTGCATCGTACGGCGAACTGCTTAGCGCCGTGGCTGCTGTTCACTTTTCACGCGTTCCAGCTGTGTGTCAGGTCCAACAACTGTAAATTGCTGTGTCTGATTTCATTAACGTGAAAACATTCTTTATATAAAACTCTGAACATAGCTGCTAAGGTTCAGTGACCGTGTCCGAATTATATTGGAACAAATAAACCCTCGGTCACAAATATTAAGTCAAAATTGACCTGGTTTCGACGCTGCTATGAGCGTCGTCTTCAGAATTAGACTAACTGTACTAAAACATATTAAGTGTATAGTACACTAATAAAATTAAAGTTTGTACTGACTCGAACAGATGCAGTACTGACAAGTCACATATTAAAAAAGATCTAAGGCGGAAAGGCGACGTCATGAACAGTTGAGATGGCGAGCCGCTAAGGGCTGCTCGTACTGTGAACAAGGGTTGCAACAAGTACTGCATCTTTTTGAGTCAGTGCAAACTTTAATTTTATTAATGTACTATACACCTAATATATTTTAGTACAGTTAGTCTAATTCTGAAGACGACGCTCATAGTAGCGTCGAAACCATGTCAATTTTGACAATATTTGTGATCTAGGGCTTATTTGTTCCTATATAATTCTTTGTATAGTAAATCATCATCTTCACTTTTTACAACATTATACCTTGTCTTGTGCTTGTCTCGCTGCCAACGAATCCTCTGTTTTTCTTGACTTCTTATCGTTTTTTCAATCATTCTTTGGAGATGTTCGTTCCAGTTCCTCCTATTTTGTTGATATTGCATCTATGTGCAGTATTTTCCTATATTCTGAACTTATGTCAGCTCCCTCTATTGCTCTTATAAATCTCATCTCTGCCTGAACATGATGAAAAGTAATGCCTTAGAATTATGTGAAACTCCCCAAGCCTAATAAGAAAACAAACTTATTAAAATTCTACATCTTCGTTCTTCGTGTCTACGTAGTTGAACTCCTCTTCCGCTAGAAGGCTCCGAATTGAAACCTACAACATGGCGGAGTGTACCGTAACAATGTTGGTAAGTGAAAAACATCGTACTGTAACCGATTTTCGAATTCGAAGAGTTCCTCCATATATAGTGCACCTTCTCCTTCAGCATGACGGTGTCAGACCACACACGAGGGTTGCGACATCTGCAACAGTCCGACGCCTTAGGTTCACTGTCATCGATCATCATCCATACAGTTGAAACTTGGTCCGATCTGATTTTCATCTGCTTTCAAAACGTGGCTCCGTCAATAAAGACAAACATTTACACTGATAGTGTCAATAAACTGTTCTCTCGTTAGGAGGAATGTGTTCGTCGCCACAACGAATATGTTGCGAAATAAATATGTAGACATGAAGAATAAAGATGGAGGATCTTAATATATTATGTTTTAATTAAAAATCTTCAACAATTTTCACATAAAACATTCGGAGGCACTACTTTTCAGCACGCCCTTGTGTAACCAACGATTCACTTCGGTAAACAAATATTGAGACCGCTGTTGTCTTATATAATTTCAAACTTGTGTCTTTCCCGCTTTAATTTTTTATTTTTGTTGTTTCCCATATATTCCGAAACTTTGCTAATCTCTTCTCCATGTCTTCGTCTTAATCGTATATAATGTCACAAACTATTTATAAAAAAGGTCTGACCTGATCTGTTATTAAATACAATTTTGTGTTCGCTGCTGCAAGTTTTTCGTTAAAAGCTACTGATTTTGTCTTATTTTCTGTAATTCTGTTGTGGTACTCCTCACAAATCTCATCTAATAACTGTACTTCTCATTGTGAGTCATCTAAATTTTCCGGTAGCTATTGAGTTTCTTTTCCATATAAAAGACGATCCAAGTGAGTGTTTCTGCTAGTCTTCATCTCCCTTATCCTTGAATTTTCACCTCGAAACGCTTCTCACTCGATAATGACACAAGTACTCCTTAAAAAATTCTTTCTTCTTCTTTACATACGTGAGATTTAGCGTCTGAGTATATCCTTTAGTTTGTATTTATTATATTTAACAGAATGTTAGATAAAGATTATATTTACAAAACGTTGGTTCCCTTTCTTGAAGGGTATCGGCCAGTCAGCAATATTGTCTTAACTCCATGTACAATTACCGAGCGAGGTGGCGCAGTGGTTAGCACACTGGACTCGCATTCGGGAGGACGACGGTTCAATCCCGTCACCAGCTATCCTGATTTAGGTTTTCCGTGATTTCCCTAAATCGTTTCAGGCAAATGCCGGGATGGTTCCTTTGAAAGGGCACGGCCGATTTCCTTCCCCATCCTTCCCTAACCCGAGCCTGCGCTCCGTCTCTAATGACCACGTTGTCGACGGGACGTTACACAACTCTAACCTAACCTCCATGTACAATTCTGCAGGTCCACTCGATTTAATTCTTCTGACATGAGAGGATAACTACACAATACCTCTCTCGAAACAACAGGGGTTGTCCTCATATTGTCAACTGTACACTACCTCATAAACTTGCAAGGTTGTAAGATTTTGTTGCTTACAGTGATTTCGATCTACAGTGTTATACTCTCGTGTTCCAAACTAAAGCAACAAACTTCTATTTTCCCGTAATGTGTCTAATTCACGATATAATCACAGAGACTGTTAACTGATGTCCCTACGATCGTTTTCTGCACGGAAGATGGCATTTCGGTCCCGGACAACCATGCCAACGATGACGTCAGGGCGCCTACAACACAGGGTAGTGTTTGCCGTGTAGTTCCGATTCACAATCGCTGAGTACATAATCACAGACGGTGAATTATGCCACAGAGAAGAGCCCAACCAGACATTCTGCGGTGGAGGGCCTTAGGAAGAATGGAAGCATGGGAGTCCCTAGCTGATGTATGCCGATGTTGTTTCTCGGATGTGGCGACAATTTATGGAGATCTAAGATCACGGCAGGCCGATCACATGTGAGATCAGGATGAGAGGACCGTTATTTGGCTGTAAGGGCACGGTGGTGCCGCCTGAGCACTGCATAGCAACCGGCATGTGAGCTCGCAGCATTCGCTGGACGTGTTGTATCGAGGCAAACGGTGTACAGAAGGCTTTTGTTCTCGGAGAGCTGCTGTATGTGTACCTCTGACCCGTCTTCACAGAAAGAACGTCTTGAGTGGAGTTGTTGACATGCCACCTGGACCGTAGAACGCTGGACAATGTTCTTTTGACATACGAGTCTCGATTTGGTTTGGAGAGTGAATCTTGACGGATTCGCATCTGCAGGGAACGTGGAACACGACCTCGGGACCCAAACGTTGTGGAAAGGGACACATGTTGAGGAGGCTCTCTAATAGTGTGAGCAGGAATTATGTTGACCAGTAGAACACGCCTTCATGAAATTTTACGGGTGAATCGACAAGGTTATCTGCTTTCAGGTATCGTGAAGAGATGTTGGGACTTATGTGCGGTTGTGGGCCCAGACTTTGTACCGATGGACGATAATGCTCGACCTCGTAGAGCACGGGTGGTTGATGTTTTCGTGGAAACAAAAGATACGGGTGCATGAAGTGGCCTCCTCACTCTCCCGATTTGAATCCCATAAAGCACGTCTGGGATGCACTAAGGAGACGGTTTGCATCAAGTCAGCATCCACCAACCACTCTCCAAGACTTGCGAGTGTACGAGTAGGAGGAATGGGCGTTATTGCTTCAACATGAGATTGATGACGCATTCCCAGCATGCCCTGTTGTTTCCAGGCCTTTATTGATACCAGAGGTGGTCACGCCCCATAATAAGTGCATTAATCACTTGTCAGACCATGTGCGCAAATCCACTAAGTGAAAAAAAAGCAAGAATATTTTACATTCTGTATTCTTTACATTGTTTTTACTTCACTATCACCTGTTTACACTGTTTTGTGGCAAAATAAATCCAGCCTTGCGAAATTTCCTTTCACTGCTTCAATTTTGGACACCAGTGTATGTACTTAGATTGTATTTTGATATAATTTGTCGGGCTTGTTGCCATTTTATTACGGAAATAGAAAAAGCTAACTCTGTCAATACACCTTAGTACTAACAATTGAATTTTACTTTTATGTTTGGTGATGGAATTTAGTATGCGTGGCTGTGTAGAACTCAGTGCAGAAACGAGACACTGATTTCTCGACCAGTCATTGGGGAAAAAGGAAACACATTGGGCAGCTGGACGGCGGTGGCACGCTTAAAAGCTATTTCTGCCGAGGAACACAAAGACCGGGGGATCTCTAAGGACACGCAGCGACATCGCTGCTATTGTGGGCGAGCGGCTACCGACTCAGGTACCACTGAAGATACGAACTTCCACGAGGATACAGCCGTAAGGAAATACGAGGGCTTGAGCCACACAAGGACTGCCAGTGGTCGGTTGGCGCCAGGTTTGCAGGACTGCGGATTTAAACAATGTAGAAACAGCCTGGAATGCGTCGGGCACGGGCGGCACGCTGGCACGTCAGGCAGCCTATTTCCCGCGATTTTAAAACAGACGTTTCAGGTTGGTGCATTTATTTGTGTGAAAAGAAGTATCGCCATGACCTAGGAGATTCAATGGGAGAAAGCAAACTTGCGTTTATGGCTGGGTGGAGCTTTCTACAGTAAAGAGAGTGGGAGCACGAACATGGGGCAGTGAGATTACGTATGATTTGCCCACCCTTACCTATGGTTGGAGTAATCAGGGGTGAGCTGGAGAGCCAGTAGTTCTAGAGAACTACTCCCAAACTGGGAGGACTTCTCTCAGAGCTGAAGGGTTAGGTAGAACTTCTGTTGCAGGCGTTAGCTAGTATACTGAACTTTCCTGTTCGCTTAAGACGATTCTGAAATTCACTTCTTTAGGCTCGGAGTTCTCGTCTTGTGCCTGGCATACAGATACCTGGGGAGCTCGTTCTCTGTTATACACTTGCGCTTAAGAGGTTCCTGGATTCCGCCTTTGGCTAGGAGTTCTCGTCTTACGTTTGTTGTTGGGATTGAAGCGATTTAGACATAGTTTGAACTTAACTGTTTCTGGACAGTAGTCTGCTGTTTGAGGATCTAGCTTTCAGCGCAGTGACGCCCGGTTCACAGCGCAAGCATATTTCCAAAGTAGTCACTGGACTCCGCAACCACGCTGTCTGAAACGGTGAAAGTTTCGAAATTTCTCCAAGATTCTTCTACTTGGTAGTCAGTGATCCCGTACGGAATTGAAGTCAGTGATCCCGTGCAGAGACTCTCAGTTCGTGTTATTCACAACTGGGCAGAACTGTGCAGAAGGTAACAAATATTAGTTTATTGCGGTCACTACATGTTTTTATGTGTTCGTTGGACGTTTTGTAACATGTTTAATCTCCATGTTGATTGAATATTTTTTGTATAGTATTGTGCTCTAAACATCTCCCTCAATGGGGATATTTAGGAGTGACAGGGCTACCCTTTCAAATAGGTTCATTAATATAGTGATAGATATCCTTAGTTCGCATATCTCCATACTGCACAGTATAGATGTATAAAATTACACAGAGAGATAAGCATAACATCCCGCCAGGGTAGCCGAGCGCGCTAACGCGCTGCTTCCTGGGCTCGGGTAGGGGTGCCGGCCCCGAATCGAATCCGCCCGGCGGATTAACGACGAGGGCCGGTGTGCCGGCCAGCCTGGATGTGCTTTTTAGGCCGTTTTCCACATCCTGCTAGGTAAATACTGGGCTGGTCTCCACGTTCCGCCTCAGTTACACCCGTTGCAGACATTGGAAACACGTCGGCACTATTTTACGATTTACCCTAGCTGCAGACACGAATTGGAAACATAGCCATTATACACTCACGCGAGCTGTGACTGGTAGGACTGAAGAACAGCAATTTTCGCCCAAGTGGAATGGCCTCTCACCCAGCACATGGCTTGGCAGAAGTGGCAGCAGACATCTCTGGCTTTCCCTGTCGTCTCGCCGCATCTGGTGTCTGGAAAGCAACCTGCTTTTTTGGAGCTTACAGACCGCAGCTGGACCCTTGGCGCCATCCTGGTCAGGCAGCAGTCAACCACCATCGATTGTGTGACAGCGTTTCATTTGATGTGCAGCCCGCCCCCTGGCATAGAAACCCATTCAGCGTTAGTGGGACGTGGGGCAGTCCTGCTCTTCCTAATCACCTCTACATCGGAATGCACCTGCCGGCGCAGGACATTAGCTTAGTTTGCCTTTCGTCGACAGGACACGTCCCTCTCGGCATCCCGATGAGTCGGTTAGGCCTGGTGCGCATTTCGACTGTGGTGCTGTGGTTCCACGTGACTGACTCGTCCATCGAATAGCGGTCTGGCGGGTCGTCGGCCGCTAGTGGGTGGCGACCGGTTTGTGGTGGCGTCCGACTGTCTGCCCTTGCTTGTGAGACATACCACGTATACCGGTAGACAGCCGTGCTGTGTGACGTAGGCGCGTCAGTTGGCCGGGGCCCAGTTCTGTTGCGGTGGGGGGTCTCCCACACCTGGGCTGCCTCAGCTGAGAGTCACTACGGCTGGCCACTCCCTTCGCCCTCGCTGGCTGGCGTGGGCCATGACGTTCAGTCTACTGTGTGGTTCGGAGCCTGCACAGTCCTCAAGAGTGGTCAAGTGCCATATTCTCTCACAAATGTCATTACATTGATATGATCCATTTACATAAAAAGAGAAAATAATGCTGAATACAATTTTTTTACTTATTATATTTATTTACTTATTTGTTTACGTTATTACTAAGGACACAAATCTAAAAGTAAATTTAATGTCCGCTTATTTACTTATTTGTTTACGTTATTACTAAGGACACAAATCCAAAAGTAAATTTAATGTCCGCTTATTTACTTATTTGTTTACGTTATTACTAAGGACACAAATCCAAAAGTAAATTTAATGTCCGCAGGGCTCTGTTAACATAGTATGGACGTAAATTATGTGGTGTGAGGTGTCTTTGTGTGTGTGCGTGTTTGTTGTTAGTTTTTGGTTAGATCTTCTCCTGTCATGCACACTAATTTTTACGCTGGCGCTATCTCTATACCGTCACCAAACGTGTAGATTTCTCCCAATACCAACTTACTGTACTACCCTACGCCTTTGCTAATACTACTGAAGCGAGTTTTCATGCATTTTATTACTTGTCTTAAAATTTTAATTCGACAATTGTATTTTGCAGCGAGCTTTAAGACCTTGGTCACTTGTGGTGGTGGTGGTGGTTAGTGTTTAACGTCCCGTCGACAACGAGGTCATTAGAGACGGAGCTCATGCTCGGGTTAGGGAAGGATTGGGAAGGAAATCGGCCGTGCCCTTTCAAAGGAACCATCCCGGCATTTGCCTGAAGCGATTTAGGGAAATCACGGAAAACCTAAATCAGGATGGCTGGAGACGGGATTGAACCGTCGTCCTCCCGAATGCGAGTCCAGTGTGCTAACCACTGCGCCACCTCGCTCGGTTTGGTCACTTGTCTTTTATATTTTAATAACTGTAATTGTAAGTTGCAGCAAGTTTAATCAATTCTTAGAGTATTAAGGCCTTCAGCCGTGAAACGATTCTTAAATTATTGCCGTTATTTTAATTTGTTGTTGATTTTAAATAGATTGTCTGTGATTAAAAGAAAAGCCAACCGATAGTAACTGATTAAGGCCTCGTCCACGATCGTAATCGAATCCTGCCTTCCTTGACCACCAAGTCTCATTGAAATTTGCCAGGAAACTCCTCTCACGTTACGAGAATGAAGGTGACGCCTTTATCGGTTATGAAAAACGATCTTCGCAGATATAATTGTGCCTCTAATGAAGACGTTGGGAGAACTGTGAGACTGTGGTTGCGGAAACATTGTCGACTTCTTCCGTGACGACTTCAGAAAACTTTTTCGTCGTTGGCAGAAATTTATGCAATCGGCTGGTGATTATGTGGAAAAGTGAATATTGGTAATTAAAGACCACATTCTAAGGATTATTTCTGCGCTTGATTTATTATAACATTCCCATCCAAACCCATTTAACGAAGGTGGAGACGTTACTTTTCATTCAACCCTCGTAGTTATGTATATACCTACCGATTGTTTTGTGGGTAAATAAAACTTCTGTAATAACAAGATAACGTTTTTCATTCTCTGTACTGATTCATAAGACAGTTGTACGACGGTTTCACAACACATACCGTAACCGTGTACCACCGCCAGAAACTAATTCAAAGCATTCACAGCGGTCCAGTGACTCGTGTGCTCCTGTTTCAAGTTATCGACGACGATTGGCGAGTAGTTGGCCAAATGAGATTTTATATTATGGTACATAACCGTAAGGGAACGCTTTGCTGAAAACAGTCTGCATCTAGATCATATATCGTTTCAGAAAATAAAGAAAACGTTCTTTCGCTTCACGCACACATAATTTATGTTATTTGTCTGTGTATGCTATAATTAGAGTCTAGGGGATGAGTACAGTACAAAGAGCGCGATGCGGGTTTCGGTCGCTGTGCCTGAGGGCGTTGCCGTCCGTACTCCGATAACAAAGCAGTTCTGCCTGGGGCAGCAGGGGTTCCAGGATCAGCGCTCTAATTGAGATCCGCCTGCCGTGAGCAGGTAGACAGTTGTGGAGATAGGCGTCGCATCGTCGCCGGCGGCAGTTCCAGGCCGTCCACACGCGCAGCGCAGTCCGTAATGTCCCAGAGGGAGAGACACAGCGGCCGGCCCGCCCACGACATTACCACCTGGTGCTGCGGGGTGGGACGCTCGACAGTGTGGGAGTCTGCACAATGGCACATAGAAGGGCGGACACGCCTCCGCGATAGCGCCGCACTCCACAGTGCAACCAATGCGCTAGCCTCCAGTTAACACAGCTTCCTTTCAGTGTGTGCGCAGCTTGTCCTGGGTGTGACAGTAGCGAAATATTCGCTTTCGTCTTGAGGTATAAGGTACAACTTACTTCTACAAATGCTGAGTTCTCTATGCTCCGAGGGTCATTAAAGAAAATGAATATCATTCAATCACAGTCTTTTCTGACAACAGAAAACTTTCAGATAATTCTTACTAGTTTCAGTCAGTAAACAGCTCGTTTTTACATGTTATTTAGGCTGTTATTCCAGTCTAAAACCCGGCAAAAATATGCTCATACAACTAAGATTAACGATCGCATCGAAAAACTGGTCGCTTTACACTGCTGCAGCCCGCATCTCGTGGTCGTGCGGTAGCGTTCTCGCTTCCCACGCCCGGGTTCCCGGGTTCGATTCCCGGCGGGGTCAGGGATTTTCTCTGCCTCGTGAAGGCTGGGTGTTGTGTGCTGTTCTTAGATTAGTTAGGTTTAAGTAGTTCTAAGTTCTAGGGGACTGATGACCACAGATGTTAAGTCCCATAGTGCTCAGAGCCAATTTGAACACTGCTGCAACTGCATGCTATCTGTCGTATCCTGCCCACTCGTCTAATGTAGGGCGCCTAGGAAAGCTGCTTTCTCGGACAACTAGATAACAATTTTTTTTCCTTTATTGTATTTCGGTTCCCTCCCCCCCACCCCCCACCCCCACCCCCTGCGCCCCCGAGGAAGGCGGGCTGCCAGCAGCTTAGTACGCTGTTCTTCAGCCTACAGAATTTTTGAAACATATGAAGATAAGAAACAACAAAAGCATGTGATAAAATGTGACTAAAACAGTAAAACGGGGAAAGTTAAAACATAAAGCAAAGGCAGGGCGAGGGAGGGCGATGCCAATAAAATACACAGGAAATAGACAAGTAGTAGACAGACAATTAAAAAATACGGCGACAGTCTGGTTTCTGTTCGCAAGAGATATAAAAATCACACCCAGCCATAGTATGATGTCCGTTAGCAACACTTCGGAAAAGACGCACAACACTGAACAATCACTGGAAACACTGCACTAAAAAGTCGGCATGAAGATGACACACCACAGCCAAGGGCAGATTGCAGATTGGTTGGGTGGGGGGGGGGGGGCGGCTGAACAGCTGAGGGGGAAAAAAGAGGGAAGATAGGAGAAACGAAGGGGGGAGGGAACCAAAGGAGGGAGAGGCCTCATAAGGAGGGGGGCAGGGCAGGAAAAGGACAGAGGAAGGGAGGGGGAGGTGAGGATCAGAGTAGATAGGAGGGATAAATGGACAAAGAGAGGCGATCATCTGAGAGGGGGAGTTGATGGAAGCCACCTTGGTAAAGGAGATGAAGGGTGTAAAGATGGAGGGTAGGGGCGGACACAACAGTGAAGGTGTGGCAGAGGATGGGGGTTGGAGGGAAGAGGAGCAATGAGGGGTTGAGGAGGATCAAGGCGGCGGGAGGTGTGGAGTAGGCTGATATGTTCGAGGAATAGGAACAGATGGGGAAATGGGAGCAGGTTGTAGAGGATCCACATGGGGGACGGCAGGCATATACGGAAGGCGAGGCGGAGTGCACGGCGCTCGAGGATCTGGAGGGACTTACAGACAACAATTTTTTTTTCTTTATTGTTATTGTAACACCTATACATAAGGTGGGCTGGCAGCATCCTATGCTGCTCTTCAGCCTCGGGTTTGACTGTGAAAATATATAAAGAAGACACATAAAGAGTGAACAAATTGGCGGGCAAAAAACAGTAGACACACAATACAAAAAACACGAAGCCATTCACACTTGACGAAAAAGAAACTAAAAACTGTTGCTACGGCGCACAAACACTGACGACTTCGACGGCACAGGTGAACGTAGGAGCGTGACAGTGGAGAACACTAAACACAATCACGATGGCACACTCACAAGAAACTGATGGTGATCATTCCCGGCGTGCAAATGTCCACATATTGTGGTGAGTCCAGGGACCTGCCAAGAGGGGAAGAAGGGGATAGGGGAGGGAGATGTGAGAGCAAATAAGCCAATGGCAGAGAAGATGGTAGGAGGAATGGAGGTATGGGGGTAGGGGAAGCCTGGGGGAGGAGTGCGGAAAAGGGAGAAGGGAGGGATGAGGGAGAGAAGGGAGAAAGGGTGCCCATAGGAACAAAAACTGGAAGAGGGAGGTAGCATAAAAGTTGGTAGGAGGGGTAGATGGAGGGGAGGAGGGCATCATCAGGGAGGGGGAGCTCGCAGAAGCCACCTTGAGAGAGGGTATGGACAGTGGAGATGGAGAGCAGGTGGGATGTGGAAATACAGGTGTGGCAGCGGACGGGGGTGGGAGAGGATGAGATAGACCAGCAGGTGAGGAGGATCGAGTTTACAGAAGGTGTAGAGGATCTGTATCCATTCGAGTAAAAGGAGGAGGTAGGGGAACGGAATAAGGTCGTGGGGGAGGGGAGACAGATGTGATAGGCGAGACGAAGGGCATGGTGTTCTAGGATCTGAAGGGATTTGTAAAAAGGTAGGGGGAGCGGAGATCCAGGCAGGGTGTTCATAGCAAAGGATAGGGCGAATGAGGGATTTATAGGTATGGAGGATGGTGGAGGGGTCCAGACCCCATGTATAGCCACCAAAATGAGCTTGAGGAGACAGAGTCAGGAGTGTGCCTTGGCTTGGATTGTCTGGAGGTGGGGGGTCCCGGAGAGGTGACGGTCGAGGGTGACACCAAGGTACTTAAGGGTGGGGGTGAGGGCGATAAGACAGCCATAGATGGTGATATGGAAATCGAGGAGGCGGAAGGATGGGGTGGTTTTGCCTACAATGTTCGCCTGGGTTTTGGAAGGATTGACCTTAAGCAACCACTGGTTGCACCAAATGGTGAACTGGTGAAGATCGGATTGGGAGGGCTGAAAGATGGGGGCTAGGGCAAGGAAGGCAGTGTCATTAGCATACTGGAGAAGGTGGATGGGGGGTGAATGCGGCGGCATGTCCGCCATATACAAAAGGTACAGAAGAGGGGAGAGGACGGAAACTTGGAGCACACTTTCAGAGGGGAAAAAGGTGTAGGACTCCGTGTTGTGGATGGTGATGTAGGAAGGACGTTGGGAGAGAAAGGAGCCGATCAGACGGACGTAGTTAATAGGAAGGGTGAAGGTTTGGAGCTTGAAGAGGAGACCAGAATGCCACACTCAGTCATAGGCTCGTTCAAGGTCAAGGGAGAGGAAGATGGCGGAGCGACGGGAATTAAGCTATTCGGAGAGGAGATGAGTGAGGTGAAGGAGAAGGTCATCAGAAGAGAAGGACGGCTGAAAGCCACACTGGGTAACGCGAAGGAGGCTCTGATGGCAGAGATGCTGGTGGATGCGTAGGTTAGGATGGATTCCAGGACCTTCCTGAAGACCGAGGTAAGGCTGATGGGATGGTAGGAGGAGACAGCAGACAGCGGTTTACCAGGATTAAGGAACATCAGGATACAGGAGGTTTTCCACAGGTCGGGGTAGTAGCTGGTGGACAGGACTACATTGTAGAGCCTGGACAGGGTGGAGAGGAAGGAGACAGGAGCTTCATGAAGGTGGCAATAGGTGACACAATTGTGACCAGGAGCGGTGTTGTGTTTCGTGCGGAGTGTAGCAATGAGATCCCGTGTAGTGATATGGGCATTGAGTTCGGTGTGTGCAATGTTGAGCAAGTACTGGAAACCAGGTGCGATGGGAGGGACAGAGGAGTCAGTTCGATCACAGACATCCGGGAAGAGGGAGTAATCGAACTGGGGATGGTAAGGACATCAGAGAGGTAGGAGGCAAAGTGATTGGCCTTACTAAGGTTGTAAGGGAAGGGTTGGTTATCATGAAGATAGCAGGGGGGGGGGTTTAGATCCGGTAAGGTGGCGGAAGGCTGACCAGAACTAGGACGAGTTTATAGGAAGTGTAGCATTTAAACGAGTGCATGTCTGTCGCCAGTCCTGGCGTTTCTTAGCCGAGAGCAAGTTACAGATGTGTCTCTGGAGTTGCCGGTGGCGTCGTAGTGTGTTTGGGTCACTCGTGTGGAGAAAGGCATGGTAGAGACGGTGGGATTCACGGAGGAGGAGGACGGCCTGTGGGGGTAAGGTAGGTAGGTGGGGGTGGTTGGCGACAGAAGGGACGTGGGCCTCCCTGGCCTCAGACAAGGTCTGCTAGAGAAAGGAGGTGGCATGGGTAATATCATCAGGGTGGCGGTAGGTGGAGGGGTGGCCATCAACCTGGGTGGATAGGGTATCCCGGTAGGCATTCCAGTCGGCTAGGGAATAATCATGTACAACCTTGGGGGAGGTTCATTACGAGGGTCAGGGCAGGGGCGACGACCGTCTGAAGCAGTGAGGAGGGCAGGGAGATGGTCACTACTAATGGGGTACAGGACATCCACCGCTATGCGGGCAAGGAGGTTAGGGGAGGAAAGGACGACATCGGGAGTGGAGTTGGATTCAGGGTGGGTGTGCTGGGGAATGGGGATGAGGTCGCCTTGGAGGGAGGAGAGGAACCGATGCCACCGCCGTAACTGGATGGCGGTACAACTATGTATGTTGAGGTCGTGAGCGATCGCGTAGGAGGAGAAAGTCCGGTCAGTGTGGGAGAGGAAGTCAAAAGGAATACGGGCGTTAGGGCGGACATAGATGGTGGCGCAGGTGATGGTAAGGCCAGGGAAGAAGAGACTAAGGATCAGGTGTTCGGTGGGGTCGGGAAGGAGAGGTTAGAACCGAACTGGGATCTGGTGGTGGTGACCAATGGCAACTCTGCCACGCACTATCTGGGATTGTCGGAGTGGTGAAGGAGGTAGGGCGAGGTTTGTATGGTGTGGTGGGGCTGAAGAAAGGTTTCATTGAGGAGCAAGGCATCCACGTGGTGGGTGGCGAGGGTGTGCATGAAGAGGTTCCTGTTGGCCAGAAGGGAACGGATGTTGTTGAACAGGATACGGCGCTGTCGCACCATGACGTATTTAGACGAGGGTATCAAGACGGGAGAAGGTGAAATGGGCCTGGTTGTGGGAGTAGGTGGCATACATTTTGAGCTGGAAGATGGAATGGGCGGTGAGGGATATCAACTGGAGGGTGTGAGGGCGCTGGAAAGGGTGGACATTTTGGTGAACAATGGTGAGGAACCTGATGATGTCCTCAGTGGTGGGGTGAGGATGAAGGGAATTGCCAGGAGGGGTGGGGGCGTCCAGAGGGTGGACAGGGACGGTGAGTTCTGGAGTGGTGGGAGGGGGTTGGGCTTTACATTTTTGGGAGTATGTGGAATGTGGGAGATTATAGGTGTTACAGGAGGGAGGGGACTGAAGGTTGGGGCACTGCCGGAGGAAATGCACTTGCTTACTGTGCGGGCAGTTGGAGGCCTAGCGGCACTCAGATGTCGTATGTGCATTATAGCGCAGACACCTCTGGCAGTGGGGGGATTGAGGAGGAGAACGGGAGGGGTCGACTTTGTAGTGTTGAAGAGGAGGGCACCCTCCATCAGGAGATGGTCAATGGAGGGGGCGTGATCTGAAAAAACCCACATAAGGTGGGTGGGGCCATCCGAGTTGAAAATGCCCGTATTTCCAGTGGGGGATGCGCCTTGAGCTCTGCCAACACCTCCTCCTCCATGATCCTCAGACTAAGCCGAGTGATCACAGTGGTGAGGGTCGGCGGGCGATGCAGGGGGTTGGTGTTGGTGGGTAGGGGACGGGGAACGAACAGGGGTGAGGGAGGCATTGGGGCCAAACTGGGTGATGGGGATTCAGGAAAGGATGTCAGTGTAAACGGTGGGGCTGGGGGAGGAGATGAGAACGGAGTCACTTCGGGGTGTGAGAAGGGTGATGGGGGCTCCAGGAAAGTGTTGGTGGAGGAGGAGTGAGAGGTTCCAGGCCTTGAGGAGGGAAGGATAGGGACGAGAGAGGAGGTATTTGTAGGAAGATGGGGGAGGAGGAGGAGGAGGAGGAGACGGAGGGAGCAGGGCCAGGCGTGGAGACATTCACGGCATCTGGGGGGGGAAGGAGGATGGGGTGGAGACTTTTTGGAAGCAGAGGAGGCAGTGGTGCTACTAGGGCGTTTGATGGCGACGGAAAGGTGAGAGGAAACATCTGGGACAGGTGCAACAGGGAGGTGGCGGGAAGTGGCAGGTCCCAGCGTGGACGCTGGAGCCGGCGCCGGAGATGGGGATGGTGATGGTGAAGGCGACGGCGATGACGTAGATGACGGTGATGGTGAAGGCGAGGGTGAGAGCTGGGTATGGGAAGTGGCCCTCCGGGCCACCACCTTACTGGGAGCTGCAGTAACAGGCTGAGGGAGTGGAGGGAAAGGATCAGAGGTGGTGGTGCGGGTGGAAGAAGCTGGGGAGGGGGAAATGAAGAGCGTGGGCGAAGGGAGAGTGAGAAGAGGAGGGATGGAATGAGGGGGGGGGGGGCGACTGGGCACACCATGTAATCGTGGTGGTGGCGGCGGAGGGCGAAGTGTATACAATGGCAGTGGTGGTGGTAGTGGTAGTGGTAGTGATGGTGGTGGTGGTAGTGATGGTGGTGGGGGTTGACATGATGATGAGGAGGAACATAGACAGGACAGGACGATAAGAACGGAGGAAAGCAGGGGACGGACGAAGATGGATGAAGACCGGTGGGACGCCAACTATGGCCAAAGTCCCACTTCACTGGCGCTGGCGGGAGGCGACCGCTGGCAGGGATGCTGGCTGGCTGGCAGGAACGCCGCAGTTGCTGCTGCCGTGGGCTGGACCGCTGCTGCTACTGCTGCTGGCTGGCTGGCTGGCTGGCTGGCTGGACCGCTGCTGGCTGGACCGCTACTGCTGCTGCTGCTGCCACTGGCTGGCCGCTGCTGGCTGGCTGGACCGCTGCTACTGGCTGTCTTGCCGGCTCGCTGGCTAGCTGGCACCTGCATAACCCTAACGCCTCGATTAATGACAAAAGCCACAATCTAAGGATGGTATTCATACCAAAGTACCGCCGGAGATGCAAGACAAAAAAAATTTTTTTTTCTTTATTGTGATTTTGATCACCTTACACAAGGTGGGCTGGCAGCAGCAGAGTACGTCGCTCTTCAGCCTTGAGTTTTACAATAAGTAATATATATAGGTGGCACAGAGAATACAATCAAAACAGTGGGCAAAAAATGTAGACACTTAAAAATCAAACAAACATGGAGCCGTTCACGCTGGACGAGAAACATCACTAACACTAGTTGACACGGCGCACATAACAGGGATGATGGCGGCAGTACACGTGAACAGTGGTGGCGTGACGGCAAACAAACACTAAACACAAACGAAGGCACACACACGAGACACTGATGGCGATGATCTCTGGCGCGCGAAAGTCCACGTAGCGTGTGCGAGTCCGGGGACCAGCCAAAAGGGGAGGAGGGGGGAGTGGGAGAGGAAGAGGGGAGAGCAGAGATGCCATGGGCAGAGGAGATAAAAGGAGGAAGGGGGAGGGGAAGCCTGGGGGAAGAGGGATGGAGGAAGAGGGATGGGGGAAAAGGAGAGAGAAGGGAGGGAGGGTGCCTAAAGGATAGGACACCGGAAGTGGGGGGGGGCAGGACCAAAGTTGATAGGAGGGGTAGATGGAGGGGAGGAGGGCATCATCAGGGAGGGGGAGCTGGCAGGAGCCACCGTGGGAGAGGGTAAGGAGAGTGGAGAGATGGAGACCGGGCGGGACGTGGGAATACAGGTGCGGCAGGTAGACAACAATTTTTTTTTTTTTTCATTTATTGAATTTCAATTCCCTCCGAAGGGGGCGGGCTGGCAGCAGCTTAGTATGCCGCTCTTCAGCCGACAGATTTTGTGACAAAGATCAAGAGAACAAATAATAAAAAACAGGCGATAAAATCGGAGACTTAGAGAGTAACAAGGCGAAAAGAAATCGTGGAACTTAAAACAACAACACAGGGATGATGACGCTAATAAAAATACATACGAAGCAGACAGGGAAACAATAGACAATTAAAAAAACACGGCGACAGTCTGGATTCTGTTCGCAAAGGACATAAAATTCACTCCTAGCGACAGCATGGTTTCTGTTCGCAACACGAGAAAGACAAACAACACTGAATAGCCACTGGAACACTGCACTAAAAAGTTGGCAAATGTGACACCACAGTCGAGAGCAGGTGGGGGGAAACTGGACAGAAGATGGGAAGACAAAAAAAGGGGGGAAAGGAGAGTAAAAGCGAAGGGGGGAGCCGGGAAAAGAGCTGAAGGAGGATGAGGACCCATAAGAGGGGGGGGCAGACGCGACAGGGAGTGGGGTATGCAGAGGAGGGGAATACAAAAGGACTGGGGGGGAGAAGGGAGGTAGGGAGATGTTTAGTGGGGAGAAAACAGGACGGAAGGGGGGGGGGAAGAGGGAGCCCAGGGAAAGGACAGAGGAAAGGAGGGGGATTGAGGATCAGAGTTGATAGGAAGGATAAATGGAGGGAGAGAGGGCATCATCCGGGAGGGGGAGTTGACGGAAGCCACCTTGGGAAAGGAGATGGAGGGTGTAGAGATGGAGGGTAGGGGGGACACAACGGTGAAGACGCGGCAGGGGGCGGGGATGGGAGAGGAGTGGAGCAACCAGGGGGTGAGGGGGTTCAAGACAGCGGGAGGTGTAGAGGATCGGATATGTTCGAGGAATAGGAGCAGATGGGGGAAAGGAATGAGATCATAGAGGATCCGCATGGGGGACGGGAGGCAGATACGGAAGGCAAGGCGGAGTGCATGATGCTCAAGGATCTGGAGGGACTGATAGAATTTGGGGGGGGGGGGCAGATATCCAGGCAGGACTGGCATAACAGAGGATGGGACGGATGAAGGATTTGTAGGTGTGGAGGATGGTAGAGGGGTGCAACCCCCATGTCCGGCCAGAGAGGAGTTTGAGGAGTCGGAGGCAGTTGTGGGCTTTGGATTGGATGGAGCGGAGATGAGGTATCCAGGTGAGGTGACGGTCAATGGTGAGGCCAAGGTAGGTGAGGGTGGGGGTGAGGCGGACAGGATGTGCGCAGACAGTAAGGGAGAAATCCAGGAGCCGGAAGGAGCGAGTGGTACGACCTACGATGATTGCCTGGGGGTAGACAACAATTAAAACATATCTTATTAATACAGTTTATGACAGCAAGTTAAATTGAGAATACTTAACTTCGCGTTTTTACAAAGAGGTGTCGCAAGCAATTGACGATATGAAAATAATAAATGTCCTGTGGAATAAACAATTTCAATCCAAGCAAAACACAACACTTCATAAGTCATGGCTAAAGAGTTTGAATGAAAGCTCGTCTTCTAGTGCAGCCGCGGTTGTGCGCGAGCGTCGCTCTTATTCTCTTCGTGGGATGCCGCTCCTGTCGTGGAGTCGTCTTAGTCTGCGTACTGTTAGCTGACGTCGTCTGACAGCCCTTTCTGCTGTAACGTTCCAGGCCGACGTGCCGGCGCTCGATGTTACGCCGGTACGCTACCGTTAGTGAGAGTGAAGAAGAATTGCGTGACCAGTTAAGAAGAGTGGAGAATCCAATGAGCACACCCTATGAATTCAGAGGAAACCGAAGAAAAACGTAAGTAACGTGGATTAGCAGAAATTAGATAGGCTATAAACTAAACATCTAAATTGTGGACCACAATTCAGACGAAGGAATTCTGCTACCTTTAGAAGCAAAATACCACAAGGCACAAAGAGGGTATAGAAAACAGATTAGAGCAAAAAAAAGAGACCATTCATTGTCAGAAGATGTCTGCTAATGCCAGCCATCTACCTCAATAGTAGCAAAGGCAGTATGGCGAGTACTGGGTGTTTTTTTTAGGTTTAAGTCTCGGGGCAATACAAAAAAGGCTTCAGTCTCAAAGGGTGTAGTTCGAACATAGGAAGAACGTAGATACAGGAACAATCTGTGTAACAGTTGTAAATTGTCGTAGCTGTATTGGGAAAATACCAGAGCTGCAAGCACTAATAGAAAGCACTGATGCTCAAATCGTTCTAGGCACTGCAGGGTGAGCACAGCCGGAGACAAGTTCAGCCGAAATTTTTTCGAAGAACTTAACGATATTCCGAAAGGACAGGCTAACGCAGTTGGCAGTGGCGTGTTTCTTGCTGTCAGAAGTAGTTTATCTTGTAGTGAAATTGAGCAAGATAGTTCTTGTGAGCAACTAGGTGTAGAGGTCATTCTTGGCAAACGGAATAAAACAATAATTTTATCCTCTTACTGACCTCACAACTTAGATGATACAATTGCTGAGAGGTTCAAAGAAAACTTGAATTTAATTTCAAACAAAGGCCCGACTCATACAATTATAGTTAGTGGTGCTTTAACTTAGGTCCGATTAGTTGGCGAAAGTACATGTTTAAATCCGGAGGTACGCAGGAAACATAATCCGAAATTGTGCTAAATGCGTTCTTTGAAAATTATTTCGAGTATCTAGTCCATGAGCCCACAGGAATACTAAACGATTGTGAAAACACGCTTGTTCGCTTAATAGAAAAGAATCTTGAGGTAATAGGGAGCATCTAAACGGATACAGGCATTAGTGAACACTGGTCAGTCTAGCGAGAGTTAATATTGTGACCCCCAAACCCTCCTAAAATAAACAAAAAATTTACCTATTCAATAAAGAAGATAAAAATTCACTTGACGCCTTCCTGAGAGACAATCTCCACTCCTTCCAAATTAACAATGCACGTTATATCAGATGCTGCTTCAATACGGAGAAATAAAATCGACAGCAACTTAGAGATTGATACCAAATAAATTAAAAAACGACGGAGCACCCTGTTGGACAAAATGGGTGAGAACGGTGTTGCAGAAACAACGAAAAAAGCGTGCCAAATTCAAACGAATACAATATCTCCAACATTGGCCGTCTTTTACAGAAGCTATAAATTTAGTGCGGACATCAATCTGAGATACTTATAATAGTTTCCAAGCCAAACTTCATCTCGGAACAAGGGGAAAAAATCAAAGAGATTCTGGACGTATGTAAAGTATGCTAGCGTCAAGACACAGTCAATGCCCTGTCTACGCGATCGCAATGGAAATAATATCGACGACAGTGCTGCGAAAGCAGAGTTACCAAACACAACCTTTTGAAATTCCTTCACCAAAGACGGCGAATTAAATATTCCAGAATTCGAATCAAGAACGACTGCCAACATGAGTAACTTAGAAGTAGATATCCGTTTAGTAGTGCAGCACCTTAAATCAGTTAATGAAAGCAAGTCTTCTGGTCCAGACTGTGTACCAATTAGATTCCAGTATGCTGATCCGATAGTTCCATACGTAACAATAATATACAACCACTCGTTCGACAAAAGATCCGTACCCAAAGACTGGAAAGCTCCACGGGTCACACCAATATTCAAGAAAAGTAGTAGGAATAATCCACTAAATTACTGACATCGATATGCAGCAGGACTTTGGAATATACAGGGTGTTACAAAAAGGTACGGCCAAACCTTCAGGAAACATTCCTCACACACAAAGAAAGAAAATATGTTATGTGGACGGAAACGCTTACTTTCCATGTTAGAGCTCATTTTATCACTTCACTTCAAATCACATTAATCATGGAATGGAAAAGCGCAGCAACAGAACGTACCAGCGTGACTTCAAACACTTTGTTACAGGAAATGTTCAAAATGTCCTCCGTTAGCGAGGATACATGCACCCACCCTCCGTCGCATGGAATCCCTGATGCGCTGATGCAGCCCTGGAGAATGGCGTATTGTATCACAGCCGTCCACAATACGAGCACGAAGAGTCTCTACATATGGTACCGGGGATGCGTAGGCAAGAGCTTTCAAATGCCCCCATAAATGAAAGTAAAGAGGGTTGAGGTCAGGAGAGTGTAGAGGCCATGGAATTGGTCCGCCTCTACCAATCCATCGGTCACCGAATCTGTTGTTGAGAAGCGTACGAACACTTCGACTGAAATATGCAGGAGCTCCATCGTGCATGAACCACATGTTGTGTCGTACTTGTAAAGGCACATGTTCTAGCAGCACAGGTAGAGTATGCCGTATGAATTCATGATAACGTGCTCCATTGAGCGTAGGTGGACGAAACTAAATTGAGCTCTAACATGGAAAGTAAGCGTTTCCGGACACATGTCCACATAACATCTTTTCTTTATTTGTGTGTGAGGAATGTTTCCTGAAATTTTGGCCGTACCTTTTTGTAACACCCTGTATATTGCGTTCGACGGATTTAGAAAACATCGTTCTTGTGAAACACAACTAGCTCTTTAAACACACGAGGTGTTGAGTGTTATTGACGAGGGACTTCCGATTTAAAGGTTTTTGACACTGTACTACACAAGTGACTTGTAGTGAAACTGCTTACTTATGGAATACCGTCTCAGTCATGGCCAAGGCAAAATGGCTTTAGGAAAAATGTGGATCAATCATAAAAGAAATGATTGCGAGAGAACTGGTTCAGCATATATGAAAGCCAAAACAGCCATTGGTGAACTCAAAAGCAGGATGGTTGCACTAAGAGTGCAATGGCAATTCCACTGTTAAACGTAACGGAGGGAGCGAATAGGTTGGAAGATTATACGAAAGTCTCTATGAAAGGGAATATGGAGAGGTTGTGGAAGAAACAGAGGATCCAGTACAAGAGCCAGAATTTAAAAAAAAAAAAAAAAAAAAAGCCTCTGGAAGACTGGAGATCAGATAAGTCACAAGCGATAGATACTAGTATATTCCATCGGAGTATGTAATATCACTGGGGGACTGAAAAAGACTCAAGACACCCTCGCATAAATTTTCAATGTAGAGAAAGCATTCCAGTTTCTAAGCCGTGCAAGATGTCAGAAATTCTGAGTAAGATAGCAGGAAACTATAGTGAAAGACAGATTGTTCAGAATAAGTGCAAAAACCAAGAGGTAACATTAAGTTAGGAAAATCAAGAGCCAAGTGCACCTATTAAAAAGGTGTAAGACAATGATGCAATCTTACACTCACGCTGTTAAATACTAAAACCGGGGTGTCAATGGTGAAATAAATGAAAATTTAAGATTGTGATTAAATTCAGGGTAAAGAGATGTAACAGATAATATTCACTGATGACACTGCTGTCCTCAGTCGAACGAGGAAGAACTGCACAAAATACTGACTGGAATGTGGCCCCTACTGAGTACACGATAGCCGGCCGCAGTGGCCGAGCGTTTCTAGGGGCTTCAATCCGGAACCGCTCGACTGATACGATCGCAGGTTCGAATCCTATCTCGAGCATGGAAGTGTGTGATGTCCTTAGATTAGTTAGGTTTAAGTAGTTCTAAGTTCTAGGAGACTGTTCACCTCAGAGCCATTTGTACCATTATTGATTGAGTACACGATACGCATTGAGTGTAAAACGTAGATAGACGAAATTGGCTGTCACCGAGCAGACGAACTCAAGGAAACCTGCTATCTTAGAAGCAAAATAACACATGACGGACGAACGAAGGAGGACGTAAAGAACATACTATGTCAGGAGAGAGAGCTTTACTGGCCAAGAGCAGTCGCCGAGTATCAAATACTTGCTTCAGTAAGAAAAACAGATTTATGAGAGCATTCGTTCGAAGCACGACATTGTACACTCAGGACAAGAAAAGAAGAAAAGGAACGGCCACAACACAGACGCAGATGGCGACAGTATAGCGTACACAAGATACAAAAGGGCGGTGGTGTCGCAGACCTGTCAGTCGTACTCAAGTGATTCGTGTGAAAAGGTTACAGAGGTGATTATGGCCGCACGACGTCAATTAACAAACTTTGAACACGGAGTGGTAGACGTAGCTACAGGCATGGGACTTTCTCTTTCGGAAATCGTTAAGGGATTCAATATTGCGAGATCCACAGCGTTAAGAGTGTGCCGAGAATACCAAATTTCAGCCATTACCTCTCACAACGGACAACGCATTGGCCGATGGCCGACAGTTAATGATCGAGAGCAGTGGCATTTGCGTGGAGTTGTCAGATCTAACAGGCAAGCAACACTGGGCGATATAACTTTTGTGGACTGGCAAGGCAGCCAATCCACTATGACAGGAAGCCGAAGGGCACGCGTTTAAGCTCACGCAGGATGGCGTGAGGTCTGGAAAATGACAAGGTCTTTATAGTAGCAAAAATAGTACGTAGCTTCTGGAATACTTAACTTTAATCCATAATTGGTGAACATCGGTCTGACGGTACATGCATCACAAGATAAACAGCAGTTGATAATGGCGCCTTGCTAGGTCGTAGCAAATGACGTAGCTGAAGGCTATGCTAACTATCGTCTCGGCAAATGAGAGCGTAATTTGTCAGTGAACCATCGCTAGCAAAGTCGGCTGTACAACTGGGGCGAGTGCTAGGAAGTGTCTCTAGACCTGCCGTGTGGCGGCGCTCGGTCTGTAATCACTGATAGTGGCGACACGCGGGTCTGACGTATACTAACGGACCGCGGCCGATTTAAAGGCTACCACCTAGCAAGTGTGGTGTCTGGCGGTGACACCACAGTAACAGTAGAAATCAATGTGGGACGAACAGCGAACGTATCCGTTAAGACAGTGAGGCGAAATTTGGCGTTAATGGCCTATGGATGCTGCAACTGAAGCGAATGCCCTTGTAACAGACAACATCGCCTGCAGTGCCTCTCCTGGGCACGTTGCCGTATCGGTTGGACCCTAAACGTCGGGAAAACCATGGCTTGGTCCGATGAGTCCCGATTCCAGTTGGTAAGAGCTGATGGTAGGGTTCGAGTGTGGCACAGATCCCACGAAGCCATGGACATCCAATTCGTCAAAAAGACGCAGTAGAAGCTGGAGCTGACTAAATAATGGTATCGGCTGTGTTTATGTGGGACTGTAAATGGTTGTGTTCGGCTACCTGGAAACCATCTTCAGCCATTCATGGACTTCATGTTCCCAAGCAACGATGCGCCGTGACACGGGGCCACAACTATTCGTGATTGCTTTGAAGAACGTCATGGACAATTGAAGAGAATTATTTGAGTATCCAGATCGACCGACATGAATCCCATTAAACATTTACGGGACATAATCGAGAAGTCTCTTCGTGCAGAAAATCCTGCATCGGTAAAAACCTCGCAATTGTTGACGGTTATAGAGACTGTGTGACTCATTATTTCTGCAGGGGATGCACAACGACTTGTTGAGGCCAAGCCGTGTGGAGTTGCTGCACTCCACCTGGCAAATGGATATCCGACACTATATTAGGAGGTGTCCCATGGCTTCTGTCACCTCATTGTTTGGTAGCAATTCATGGACTGCGGAGAAACTTGAAGAGAACAGGATTGAAGCGTTCGAGATATGGTGCAACAGAAGGATGTAAATGTTGAGAGAACTGATAAACAATGAGGAGGTTCTCCACAGAATTGGAAAAGTGAAGGACGTATGGCAAATACACTCCTGGAAATTGAAATAAGAACACCGTGAATTCATTGTCCCAGGAAGGAGAAACTTTATTGACACATTCCTGGGGTCAGATACATCACATGATCACACTGACAGAACCACAGGCACATAGACACAGGCAACAGAGCATGCACAATGTCGGCGCTAGTACAGTGTATATCCACCTTTAGCAGCAATGCAGGCTGCTATTCTCCCATGGAGACGATCGTAGAGATGCTGGATGTAGTCCTGTGGAACGGATTGCCATGCCATTTCCACCTGGCGCCTCAGTTGGACCAGCGTTCGTGCTGGACGTGCAGACCGCGTGAGACGACGCTTCATCCAGTCCAAAACATGCTCAATGGGGGAAAGATCCGGAGATCTTGCTGGTCAGGGTAGTTGACTTCACCTTCTAGAGCACGTTGGGTGGCACGGGATACATGCGGACGTGCATTGTCCTGTTGGAACAGCAAGTTCCCTTGCCGGTCTAGGAATGGTAGAACGATGGGTTCGATGACGGTTTGGATGTACCGTGGACTATTCAGTGTCCCCTCGACGATCACCAGTGGTGTGCGGCCAGTGTAGGAGATCGCTCCCCACACCATGATGCCGGGTGTTGGCCCTGTGTGCCTCGGTCGTATGCAGTCCTGATTGTGGCGCTCACCTGCACGGCGCCAAACACGCATACGACCATCATTGGCACCAAGGCAGAACCGACTCTCATCGCTGAAGACGACACGTCTCCATTCGTCCCTCCATTCACGCCTGTCGCGACACCACTGGAGGCGGGCTGCACGATGTTGGGGCGTGAGCAGAAGACGGCCTATCGGTGTGCGGGACCGTAGCCCAGCTTCATGGAGACGGTTGCGAATGGTCCTCGCCGAAACCCCAGGAGCAACAGTGTCCCTAATTTGCTGGGAAGTGGCGGTGCGGTCCCCTACGGCACTGCGTAGGATCCTACGGTCTTGGCGTGCATCTGTGCGTCGCTGCGGTCCGGTCCCAGGTCGACGGGCACGTGCACCTTCCGCCGACCACTGGCGACAACATCGATGTACTGTGGAGACCTCACGCCCCACGTGTTGAGCAATTCGGCGGTACGTCCACCCGGCCTCCCGCATGCCCACTATACGCCCTCGCTCAAAGTCCGTCAACTGCACATACGGTTCACGTCCACGCTGTCGCGGCATGCTACCAGTGTTAAAGACTGCGATGGAGCTCCGTATGCCACGGCAAACTGGCTGACACTGACGGCGGCGGTGCACAAATGCTGCACAGCTAGCGCCATTCGACGGCCAACACCGCGGTTCCTGGTGTGTCCGCTGTGCCGTGCGTGTGATCATTGCTTGTACAGCCCTCTCGCAGTGTCCGGAGCAAGTATGGTGGGTCTGACACACCGGTGTCAATGTGTTCTTTTTTCCATTTCCAGGAGTGTACTAAAAAAGACGAAGAGACATGTGTTAAGACATCTGGAATTAACTACCGTGGTAGTAGAGGTGGCTCAAATTGTTAACTTTGTAGTGTAAGGCAGATGTTAGAAAATATCCAAGAAATAATTTTTAAAAATGGAGGTTTACAGAATCGACGACGTATGGAAAATGTTGAGGGGGATTACCGTATTTGATGGTGAGACTCGGGTTGAGACATCAAGGTATTGAAAGTGGCGAGCTCTTAACTTCTTATCTCGTGTTTTCTACTAAAAAGCTCGTGCTTGTACTCTTGTTAACTTTACTATTACAGAGATCGCCTAAACTTTTTTTTTTATTTGGTTCTGTGCGCAACAGATTACTTACTTGGACTTTCTGCTGCCACTGCTTGTTCTGCTGCATTCCATTATTCAACAAAAACATTAAAAAACTATTATTCATGCTGAGTGCAATGCATCTTCTGTATGGTGGCTCCCGCAGTTGCTGCGGCTGCTGCTGCTTACTACAACTACATATAATTCAAGAGAAAGGGTTTGGTCAAATCTAAACTCGATGAACAATAACCCAAACAAGTAATTCCTCTTTCCAAAAATTATATTCTGAAAGCGATTCTTTCTCATTCAATTAACAAAACGCTAGAAACTCTTTGAACAATCGCTTCGTATGTAAATCTTCCTCCAGTGGCATTAAAGCAATATTCCAAATTAATCAACTCTTGAGACAGACTGAAATATTTCTCAGTTAAATACATAGTGAACCATTCCCTGACAATTACAAAAGATATCAATGACAAAAGTCTATTCGCCTAACAATGGTTTTACTTAAAAATTCAACTCCTATCATTATCAAAATTACCGTCTGCTGCAACGCACATACACAAACCCTTTACTTTAAATTAATAAGCGTGCTGCAAATTATAAAAAATATCTGATCAATACCAAATGCTGTGTCGCTGCTGGCGGACACGGCAGTACGGCAGCTCGGCGACGACCCCTGCCCAACACACGTGCGCGCCACAGCAGGCGGGCTGCTACACGGCTTCCAAACTGCCACTAAGTTATCCGTGCGCTGCGAAGCGCGACAACAATATCACAGATTCCAGAGCTTGTGGATGCGCGCTGTAGCCAACCTTTATATCCTAAGAGACTATTGCCAACTCTCATAACCCCCAATGTCTATTTTGAAATTTTGCATGGTGACTCTTGCCTAACATATTGGCAAGGAACAAACAGTAAATTTTTTTTACAAAACGAAGAAAAAATTAGGCAAAGAGAAAAAATGTTACAATTTATATCCAATGACTAAAAGTATTCCATGCTTAGCATCTAAGTAAAATTGTTTTACAAAATGACGAAAATTTTCTTGCATGGCATATAAACAAGAGGAAAATGTTAAAATTTTATACAAAATGGCAGAAATGTTGCTTGCCTAATTGATTGGAAAGGAGAAAACATGGCTCCTTTTACAAAAATAATATGAAAATTTTGCTAGCCTAGTATGTATGTAATAAGAAAACATCAAAGGAAATATAACGAGTTTCTAACGTAAGTAGATAAAAAAGATCATATAGGATTTAACAGATGTGTAGCAATAACTACTTAAGCATTGAATAGTCTTCAATAAGCTAACATAACCTAACAACCAGTAAAAATAATATTTAATTTTGTGCATTTGGACACTCATGTTTCCATGACATTAATCAGTAGTGGTCTGACTACGTAATATTTTGTGTTTTTATGCTCGCAGTTCCCTCTGGTCAAAAGAAACCAGCTCTACATGTTTTAAGTGCAGCAGACTCTGGGACTTCATATCCACTGACAACCACACTAATATTCCAACATCAGTTAAATTACGGTGTAAGCAGACTCGGGGACTTCGCATCCACTGACAACCACACCAGTTTTCCATCATCAGTATATTTAAGGTGTAGGCAGACTCAGGGACTTCATATCCACTGACCACCATACGTAACGTCCAATCTCCCAGGATGACACAGTTTGACAGTGTTGGCAGACTCAGGGACCTCATGTCCACTGACAAACCACACGTCACTGCGTTATTGCATAACTTATGTAGTACAAGTCTCGGTCGATTATTTCATTATACTGGAAACGTCACATTTTATAGAAAATAGATTCTCCCTTTAAAATACGATATCTCTAACCTAATGACAGAAATTAAGCAAGGAATAATATTATATCATATAAACAGGCATGTGAGCTTTGAGCTCATTTAAATGTTATCTTTAACCCTATTGCCACAGCAATTACAAAGTTATGGCACATGAGTCATGAATAATGTGAGGCTCACCACATGGTGGCAGAGTCAATTTTCTTGAAATTTCTCGCCACAGCAATCACAGATTTGTGGCATGTATTTTTCAATTCAGTCATAATATGAGGCTCACCATACAGTGGCAAGTTAATTTTCTTACGATTAGTTTGATCAGTAACAGTAGCAAAGTTTTGACTGTGACCACGAATCATTACAAATGTGGCACCACACAAAACATATTATTTTAATTTCAAGGCATAAATCCTGTGCCATCGAACTCTAATTACCTACTATTTTTACATTACTAGTGATGCTGAAAAAGAATGTTACAATATTTGTTACAATAATTGTTAAGTACATTTTGGTTATAAAATATTTAAATAATCCTACAAATAGAAAAGTAATTCCATAATGATGCTATTATATATAGTAAAAGTTACAGTATCATTTAGAAAAAGTCTAGCCAACGGCTTGCAAATCAATTCATGAATATGTACAAAATTTAGTGAATAATTACGTGACTTTGCGTCAGAATTTTTTACACTCTAATTACTAAGTTATACCAAATTTATAATTATCAGTCTGTAATGACTGTCAATATTTCTTATGTCAAACGTCAATGTCTGTGGTATAGCATCTCAATCGTTTTTATATGGAGTATTGTCTCTGGAGGCTTCCCTAGTCTTTGTATGAATCTGTGTGGTCATACCTTGGATGGTCACAAAGAACAAGAAAAAGAAACAACCTACAAAGCACATAATAAAAAAATAGATTATTCACCAAATACAACACAAAAAAACCCTCCATCTGTTCAGTAGAAACTGAAAGAAATGGTTTATTCATCAAGGTGACAAGAAATAAATTTATGACATGACAAGAGAAAAATCATCACCTTCCAATTAACCTCGTGCTGGATTCGGCACTGCATCACTAAATGACAATCGTGAAATAGAAAAACACAAGATAAGTATTAAATTGACTTATTTTAGACTACTATTTACACATTCATAAAATACTCGTATGACAGATAATCTCGCCTCTTGTTGTAAGAGTCATTCACTCTCGAAAGAGAAAAGAAATCGTTTAATACACGACATAATTGTCTAGGTCATAGACAATTATGGACTTTCTGCTGCCACTGCTTGATCTGCTGCATTCCAGTATTCAACAAAAGCATTAAAAAACTAATATTAATGCTGAGTGCAATGCATGTTCTGTATGGTGGCTCCTGCAGTTGCTGCGGCTGCTGCTGCTTACTACAACTACATATAATTCAAGAGACAGGGTTTGGTCAAATCTAAACTCGATAAACGATACCCAAACAACTAATTCCTTTTTTCAAAAATTATATTCTGAAAGCGATTCCTTCTCATTCAATTAACAAAACGCTAGAAGCTCTTGGAACAATCCCTTCGTATGTAAATCTGCCTCCAGTGGCATTAAAGCAATATTCCAAATTAATCAACTCTTGAGACAGACTGAAATATTTCTCAATTAAATACATAGTGAACCATTCCCTGACGATTACAAAAGAAATCAATGACTAAAATCAATACTTAATCTATTCGCCTAACAATGGTTTTCCTTAAGAATTCAACTCCTATCATTACGAAAATTACCGTCTGCTGCAACGCACATACACAAACCCTTTTCTTTACATTAATAAGCGTGCTGCAAATTTTAAAAAAATATCAACTCAATACCAAATCCTGCGTCGCTGCTTTCAGACACGGCAGTACGGCAGCTCGGCGACGACCTCTCGCCCAACACATGTGCGCGCCACAGCAGGTGGGCTCCTACACTGGCTTCCAAACTGCACTAATTAATCTGTGCTCTGCGAAGCGCGACAACAATGTCTTAGATTCCAGAGCTTGTGGATGGGCGCTGTAGCCAACCTTTAAATCCTAAGTGAGTATTACCATCTCTCACTATAGCCTACATTTCACTGCGGAACATGAAAAACCGTGGTATGAAACAGTGTTTAGTACGAATCCCAAAAATAATTGACCTCGGGCGTAAATGCTGCTCTGAGATTAAGCGTTTGGCATGGGATAAGGTTTCGTTGTCGGCGGCATCTCGCCTGACAGAAGTCTGATTACCCAAAAAGAAAAATAACTAAATAAACTAAAAAAGCATGTTGTAGAAATGATACACGGTGATCGTGTAACCCACCAGTTCCGATCTAAATAATGACAGTGAAAAGGTGTGTATGTGCCGTTTGGTTGTCTGAAATGATTGAAGTAAGCTCTGTCGACATGGAGACATGCCAGAAAAGCAAACTGGATGTTTTCTGTTCGATCGTTTCTATAGATGCACCTTGAGTGAAGATGAAGTATTTCATGAAATTACCTTCCATTAGGAAAGGGGAATGCACTCCAGGGCTCTGATATAACTTAATGAACTGTGACAAGAGCCTGAGCGTCAGGTATAGGCGCACTAGAGCATGTATAACAATCCCAAAATACTGCGTACGTAATAGCTTCTTACTAGCCAAAATCTGGAGCTCCTATAATAAAGATAGAACGGAAATGATGACTAACTGCTGCTTTTTACCATTTGCAAAGATTAGTAATTTGATGGGTTATAGGCGGGAACTGTCCAACGTTCTTACAAGAAAGGGTTTATTACACGCAGTCATGTACTAAGGCGTGTAAAAAGTGCCGTAATGAGATCCTAGCAGACAAATCAATCCAAGCTTGCTTTCTACTTCTGTACTTTGGCCACTCACAGAATTGTACACTCTCATTCCATGAATTTTAAATATCGGCTATGCTTCTCATTGTCGCATGCCTCACGTTATTGTCAGGCATCGAGACCTGACTATCTGCATCCAGGACACACAGTACTAGGCTAGCACTCATATTAATTATTGGATAGATAATGGTCTCCTCTTTACTGTCTTCGTGTGATCATGTTTGCTGAAATTCACGGAAGTCAATAATCTAGGCTTCTGTTAGACTTATGTTTTCCCTGACCATGGCTGGAGTTGATGTTACTGCTCGTAGTCAGCTTCTCAACACGCCATTCTCCTCACCGTTATGTGTCTTATACTGTGGATTAGGGTACAAGTCTGGAATACTTCTGCGCTCTCTCGAAATCGACCTTCGTTCCTTCCTCCATTCTACCACTGATCGTCTGTAGGGGGTGACCAGCGGCCTGTTTGCGTATGTCTTTCCATTGTGTTCTTTTCTAACTTGGTGAGTACTTATCTCTCCAGGTGTGGGCGTTAGATTCTCGCCTTTCTACTGAACAGTTTTGTTTACACAAGCGCCTCTGCATCACGATCATAGCAAATAAAAAAAAAGTATCACATCATGCATGCTTCCCCTCACTCTTGTAATTTTTCACCCAAGTCTATATGGTAACTTCATATGATACATTCGTATAAGCCCCGGTGTTATGTCCGTGCATCAGTTTTTATAGGCCATTTCCTTAAATACCGCATAGGACCGTACTCTCGGTAAATTAGCACCATCCGTCGTTATAGGCCATTTCCTTAAAATACTGTATAGGACCGTGAACTCTTGGTATATTACCACCATATGAATTCCTGATTTCACTTGGTCTTGGTTCGTCTTACACCAATAACTATCCTACAGGTGTCCCAATCTATCACAATCACATGTATGCGCGCCATGACTTCTTCACACAGCTGTACACATACAACGTTAATCTTCAGGGCATGAGACCAAGACATTTTCCGTGCGTCTTCGAACTGACCGATCCAGAACTTTGGGTGCAATCATTTGATGCGTCAGGGAAGACTGTTTTTGGAGTGACACACTCTGCTACTCTCATCTTCACTGTAATAATAGTAAGTTATGACAGTGAGGAGGCAGCTTGTAATTATTATGAGTGCCTCACTGCTTCTTTTTAAAACTAATTTGTGTCTTATTTTATTCTGAGAAGCTCGGTAATATATGTAAATACCGTAAATGTAAATTTGATTCAAAAAGTGCTTGTAGTAGTGAAGTGAAGCGCAGCTGGATGGCAACAGACTCTTTAGCGCGCAATCACTGCAACGATAGTGGTTGTGAATCTTTGAGTATGGACTAAAAAATAAAAAAAATTGATTTATTAAAAAAAGAGAACTGTTAATCTGTATCTTGTGGAAAGAGGACGTGCTGCTAGGCCGTCGCTCAGGACGTACTGTTACATTTAACGAAAATTAATATTTTAGTAATAAAACCGAGTAAAGTATGTGTAACAGTTGCCATACAATTTATGTATAGGAAAGACCGGGGCACATTGGCCATAGGGGCAGGATGGCCCAGTCGAGTTAATTCATAGAATAGATGCAAGATCGTGCTGGAAATATATCAGCAGGTTGGTAGCACTGTCCCACTCCCTCTACAGGAGCAATATGGCCGGCGGAGCAGTTTTGGACAAGTTGTGTTGATTAACTGTTTTTGTGCGTGTGTGAGTAAAATTCTACTCGTCGGTTAAATGTGTGTTACGTAAAGTTTGCTTACCTTAGGCGCAAGAGGTGAGTAGTATAATTAAATGTCGTAGTTTAAGGATTATTTCTATATGGCATACAATCTACATTGCTTCAGTGGGTTTTGTGACGAATAGAATTTATTGTAAACATGGCGATGGGGCAGGTTGGCCCAGAGACGACGGGGCACGATGGCCACCCGGGCCAACCTGCCCCGTCCTATATATTTTTTTGAACTCGATGAAAGATTTGTTATTTTTAATGATAATAATATTTATAATTCGTCGAGTTTATAAAATTATTAACATAATTTTCGAAGGTAAACATATGTTGTTACGTTTCAGAGATCAAAGGATCGTCATATTCACGAGATAAAAAGCGTTTTAAAAAGAAAACAACAACCTGTAAATTTTGTTATAATCTTAAATAGCTACCTGTGTAGTCAGAATCTGGTTCATTTCTTTGGTTTTAGAACATTAGAGTTACGGCCTTAGTTTAAACCATTTGTTTTATCAATAGGAACATAAAAATGGTGCGAAATTATAAAACAAAACGTGAAGGAATGATTTCTGAAGATACGATGCTAAAAGCAGTTTTAGAAGTAAAAGAAAAAGGAAGATCTGTGAGGGCTACTAGCAATGTATTTGGGATTCCAAGAAAAACTTTGGGGAGATACTGTGCTAAGTACAAACAGACCTCATGTCAGCCTACACAGTCAACTGAACTTCAGGGAACTGAAACTGAACCTCAACCCACGCCAATGGACCAAAACCCTCAGCCTGGAGGAGTCCTACAAATACTTAATGACAAAAAGAAGCCTTGGGATAAATTTGGCTACGATAAAAGATTTCAGGTATGAAATGTTGCTAACTAAAATTATTTTTATTTGCAAAACTATTTTTCAATTTCTAATGTTTTTCTCTATCCCTGCCAGTGTTATTGTGTCTATCTCTACGCCGTCTTGTGCACTGTAGGCCTACTGATTTCTCTCTCTGTCTCTCTCTCTCTCTCTCTCTCTCTCTCTCACACACACACACAAACACACACACTCACACATACACACACACACATGAAAAGAATAACTGTGCCTCTATGGGTAACATAACTAGAGTTGTTTATTTTCAGATGTTTAATTCCAAACAAGAAGTTATGCTTGAACAATACCTCATGAACGCAAGTGACATATATTATGGTCTTTCCCTGAAAGAAGTCAGGCGGTTTGCGTATAGATATGCTATTGCATGCAATAATAAAATACCCCACACTTGGACCGAGACCGAAATGGCGAGAAGTGATTGGTTCACAGGATTCTTGAAGAGGCACCCTCAACTCTCCATTCGGACTCCTCAATCAACTAGTTTAGCCCGGTGCACCAATTTCAACAAGCATAATGTAGAATTGTTTTTTAATAATCTCGACATAGTTTTAAAAAGACTAAAAGTGACCCCTGCGGACATCTGGAACATTGACGAAACTGGAGTAACTACCGTCCAGCGTCCTGATCGTCTAGTCGCTCGAAGAGGTTTTCGCCAAATAGGGCGAGTGACATCGGCCGAGAGAAGGTTACGATCGCTTTTGCAGTTAGTGCGTTGGGTAATAGTGTGCCTCCATTCTTCATCTTCAAAAAAATGGTTCAAATGGCTCTGAGCACTATGGGACTTAACAGCTGTGGTCCTCAGTCCCCTAGAACTTAGAACTACTTAAACCTAACTAACCTAAGGACATCACACACATCCATGCCCGAGCCAGGATTCGAACCTGCGACCGTAGCAGTCGCGCGGTTCTTCATCTTCCCGAGGCTCAACTTCAAGCCTCATTTTATCCTTGACGGCCCGATTGGCTGTGATGGAAAATGTCATCCTTCGGGATGGATGACGGAGACAAACTTTGCAAACTATATGAAACATTTTGTTCTACACGCTCGCTGCTCAAAAGAACGCCCTTGCTTGGTTTTGACTGATAATCACAGTTCACATCTCGACTCTGAATTTCTTGATTATTGTAAAGATAATGTAATCTTTTCCGGCGCATTGTAGCCACAAGCTATATTTTTACTGACGGTGATTTTATGCCTTCCTACACTTCGGATAGGCCAGATCCAATCACTAAAAACAATCCATCAATTCGAGCTGAGATAAACGTAAGACCGTTTCCAACTCCAGAAGAGGTCAGACATTTTGAAAAAGCAGAGCCAACAAAAAGTATGGGAGCAGGGAAAAGGAAAAGAGTTTCTGCGATAGTGACACACTCCAGTAAAAAAAGCCCACAAGGAAGAACAAAAAGGTACAAAAGAAAAGAAGGCGAAAGCATTGGAAAGAACACTTAAATCACAGGCTAAAAAAGCACTTTTTCGAAAAGAAAGCAGGAGCAGTGGTAGAATGAAATTAATTAAATCAACTGCAGTAGGCATAAAACGCAAGAAGAAGCCAGTGGAAGATGACGATGGTGAAGATGATGATGACGATGAGGAAGATAAAGATTCACTGTGCCTAAGGTGTCTCAAGCCTTTTTCAAATAGTCTGCCTGGAGCACAATGGATTCAGTGCACAAACTGCAAGCTATGGGCTCATCAGACAAGCGTGAAAAATGAAATCCGTGGACTATTTTATGAGTGTTATAACTGTGCTGATCCTTTGGATGTCGACAGTGATTAAAGTTGATTGCTTTGTATTAAGACACTATAATTCCTAATAATTTCAAGCTTTCCCATTGTCATAATAAAATGTTAAGCATTTAAATCAATATTCAACTTGATCTGATGTACATTAAAGTATGTTTCTTGATAACTATTCGTTTTATTTTGATATCCTAAAGTTATACTAGTTTAACTTATCAAAATATTGTATAGGTCAACACGACCCAGCCTCTGGGCCAACTTACCCCGAGGTAGGGCAGACTGGCCCACTTGACATATGTCTAGCAATTAATTTTTTTTAAACTCTTTAACTCATATTTTCAAGGTTAATAATTGTGATCCAGATTCAGTAAGAGTGCTCTAAATATTTAGTAATAATTTCGTAAATGTAAATATGTAAGCAAAATTAATATAAATTAAAAAAAACATATGGCCAACGTGCCCCGGTCTCCCCTACAAATTTTCTGGAATTTAAGAATAGAAACATCTTCTTTTTGGAAAAGGAGGTGAACTTCATTGTCGTCGCCGTCTGTCAATCAACAGTATTGTAAGTGTACAAAGTTCACTAAAATACAGGAAAAGAAATGAATTCTCTATAGTTTTCATTCAATAAGTAACAACCTCTCATAATTTCTTAATTACAGTAATTGTATTATGTTGTTGTACGATAGTATGGTGCTGAACTCCACTGACCAATTTCGATGTAGCAGGACGTGTAGTTTGAAGGAAGTCTGTGTTCCAAGCAATCTCCTTTTCTCACGAAAAGCAGATTGCTGTTTGATCTTATTTATTTACGAGAGTAGTCCCTTAGGTATGAAAAGCTACGAGCTCAAAGCTATCTGCAATACTCTTGAGTAACTAACAGAGTACTATTTTAAACCTTAAAGAACAATAACTTCCTCCAAATTGTAATACGTCACCAACTGGTGCAGAAGCTGATCATTCAAGGAGGCAGCAACCAAAATTCAGGTACCAGTTACGACTTAAAGTAAAAATCTCAATCAAAAATCAATCTCTCTCTCTCTCTCTCTCTCTGCAAACACATACATAAATATTCAAATTATTAGAAAAAAAGTCATTTTATAAGCTGACCCCTTGTACCCCTAATGCAACGAAGTCTGTCAGTCAGAGCGCGCAATTCCTTCTCTTCTCGTCTCTTCTCTGCCTCACATATACTTGATTCTGACTAGTGCCGTGCCGAGACCATGGTGAGGCAAGCTTTCGCCATGTGTGCAAGGAGAGGTGCAAAAACTGACTGAAAAGAAAGCAAGAAAGAAAGAGTGTGTAAGGAATAAAAAGAGTGGTATGTGAGTTCCTCTATTCTCGTTTTCACATCTCCTGCCTCCGAAAAGAAGCCATTTTTGTCGCACAGCAACTGCAAACGCAAGTTGTCATAGAGTCATTTCTGCAGTGTCATTTCGTCCAAATAGCATTTTTAAAGACAGCGCTACTACCTATCAGCCATGTTTCCCAGATAGATTTTTTTGTGTCCACAGCGCATTTGGTTCACACTGCTGCTGCCTGCACAGCTCGCTCATATTCAACAACCGACTTCTTGCTGCTGGTTTGTCACGGTATTGTACATGGACGTCCGCAGAAAGTTATCCCAGGACAAGGCAGGACTCAAAACTTCCGAGTCTCGACAGTAACTGATACTATGAGTTTGGAAACGTTTCGTGCCCAGAGGACTAAAACAGACATTAAGTACACAAAACTTCCTACATCTCAGAATACTGATAGTCAATTACTTACTGTTTTTGAAGTAAATTATTTTTGTAGAAAATGGCATGTAGATTTCAGCAATATACGCAAAGCACATCTTTTTTATTGTAAATAAGAGCATCGATGCCACCTATTTGGTACGACGATCTGAAATTACATCGTCATACGATTTAATCCGTGGTATTCAAAGAGTTACGAAATAAAGCTAGAAAATATTTGCAAAAATAATTCATTCGTACTCCCAGCATTGTAGATTGACGCTGAAAATTAAAAATCTCAAATAGAAAAGAAAGCTAGAGTGATTGAGGATATCCTGTTGCATAGCAACAAAAGTGTCACTCCTCTCATAGTAAAAGAAACAGGGAATAAACTTTGAAAAGTCTTATTCAAATTTGACACTAGCTATAATGGTGTGCTCTGAAAAATTCACATTTTTTTTCTTTTTAATGGATTTATTGCACTACTTAGGAATTTAAGGAAATGGGACCTGGATGAACTGACTAAACCAGAGGTTGTGCAGTGTTTCGGGGAGAGCATTAGGGAACGATTGACAGGAATGGGGGAAAGAAAGACAGTAGAAGAAGAATGGGTAGCTTTGAGGGATGAAGTAGTGAAGGCAGCAGAGGATCATGTAGGTGAAAAGGCGAGGGCTAGAAATCCTTGGGTAACAGAAGAAATGTTGAATTTAATTGATGAAAGAAGAAAATATAAAAATATAATAAATGAAGCGGGCAAAAATTAACACAAACGTCTCAAAAATGAGATCGACAGGAAGTGCAAAATGGCTAAACAGGGATTGCTAGAGGACAAATCTAAGGATGTAGAGGCATATATCACTAGGGGTAAGAAAGATACTGCCTACAAGAAAATTAAAGAAACCTTTGGAGAAAGGAGAACCACTTCTATGAATATCAAAAGCTCAAATGGAAACCCAGTTCTAAGCAAATATGGAAAAGCAGAAAGGTGGAAGGATTATACCGAGGGTCTATACAAGGGCGATGTACTTGAGGACAATTTTATGGAAATGGAAGAGTATGTAGGTGAAGATGAAGTGGGAGATACTGCGTGAAGAGTTTGACAGAGCACTGAAAGACCTAAGTCGAAACAAGGCCCCGGGAATAGACAACATTCCATTATAACTACTGACAGCCTTGCGAGAGCCAGTCCTGACAAAACTCTACCATCTGGTGAGCAAGATGAACGAGACAGGTGAAATACCCTCAGACTAAAAGAAGAATATAATAAGTCCAATCCCATAGAAAGCAGGTGTCGACAGATGTGAAATCACCAAACTATCAATTTAATAAGTTACGGCTGCAAAATACTAACACGAATTATTTACAGACGAATGTAAAAACTGGCAGAAACCGACCTCGGAGAAGATTAGTTTCGATGTCGTAGAAATATTGGAACACGTGAGGCAATAGTGACCCTACGACTTATCTTAGATAAAGGAAAGGCAAACCTACGTTTCTAGCATTTGTAGACTTAGAGAAAGCTTTTGATACGGTTTTGACTGGTATACTCTCTTTCAAATTCTGAAAGTGGCAGGGGTAAAATATAGGATGCGAAAGGCCACCTACAATTTGTACAGAAACCGGAATGCAGTTATAAGCGTTGAGGGACATGAAAGGGAAGCAGTGGTTGGGAAGAGAGTGAGACAGGGTTGTAGCCTTTCCCCGATGCTATTCAATCTGTATCTTGAGCAAGCAGTAAAGGAAACAAAAGAAAAGTTTGGAGTAGGTATTAAAATCCATGGAGAAGAAATAAAAACTTTGAGGTTCGTCGATGGCATTGTAATTCTGTCAGAGACAGCAAAGGACTTGGAAGAGCAGTTGAACGGAATGGACAGTGTCTTGAAAGGAGGGTACAAGATGATCATCAACAAAAGCAAAACGAGGATAATGGAATGTAGTCGAATTAAGTCGGGTGATGCTGAGGGAATTAGATTAGGAAATGAGACATTTAAAGTAGAGAAGGAGTTTTGCTATTTGAGGAGCAAAATAACTGATGATGGTCGGAGAGGATACAAAATGTAGACTGGCAATGGCTAGGTAAGCATTTTTGAAGAAATTTGTTAACATCGAATATAGAATTTAGTGTCAGGAAGTCGTTTCTGAAAGTATTTGTATGGAGTGTAGCCATGTATGGAAGTAAAACATGGACGATAAATAGTTTGGACAAAAAGAGAATAGAAGCTTTCGAAATGTGGTGCTACAGAAGAATGCTGAAGATTAGATGGGTAGATCACATAACTAATGAGGAGGTATTGAACAGAATTGGGGAGAAGAGAAATTTGTGGCACAACTTGACCAGAAGAAGGGATCGGGTGGTAGGACACGTTCTGAGGCATCAAGGGATCACCAATTTAGTATTGGAGTGCAGCGCGGAGGGTAAATATCGTAGAGTGAGACCAAGAGATGAATACACTAAGCAGATTCAGAAGTTTGTAGGTTGCAGTAGGAGCTGGGAGATGAAGAAGCTTGCACAGGATACAATAGTATGGAGTGGTGCATCAAAGCAGTCTCTGGACTCAAGACCACAACAACAACAACAACAACAACAACTCTCATTATTTCTGTTTTTTTGTGTTTACTGGCCTAATAAAAGTTGGATAAATGTTCTCTGAAAGTCATATTTTTTCCGTCATTTCGTTAATGTGTAGCCCGGGATCGACGTACAGTACGAATACACGAATGTGGGGAACCATAGTTGAAAGGGTCAGTAGGATCAATATTTAGCAGCTTAGTACTGCACCAAGCTGATTTCCGTCCTTCCAGTTTGTAACATTATAGTGCGACACGCCAAGTGAAATGTAAAACCTCTGTGAATGCATATGGAGGTGTGTTGCTCCCATAGACTTTGAGAAAGTCCCAATCCTGGGGAGCATAGTCTTTCAGCCTTTAAATTTCATGATTTTCTCTTCTAGCTCAGGATATGGTACTTCAGAAAACAAAACAGAAAATTGGGATTATGTATCGATGTACACACCTGCTGTCTTCCGTCATTTGTACTGCGATAGCTTTGTCATATAACCTGAATGCAAGATATGAAAGCAACCACAAGTTTTCGTTTTTCACAGACAAAAGGTGAAGTATTGTCGCGATTCCTTCATAACATCAAGGGGAGAGGCGTCCTTATTGCAACTTTGGCAGTTGAGTGGCACATATACTACTGCTAAGCTTGTGTGTTGAGAATCGATGACGGAACAGCCCTCTAGTGTGTTAGACCGGATCCTTCCTGCAGCTCGGTAAGGGCTCAACGAGAAAGCAAGACACTGAAGGAAATATTTTGACTATTTCTATAGAGGTTCGTGTCCATCTTGGCTGCAGAATCCACAGCTGCAACAGGGAATCGGATTAATTTCCACAAGAGAAAAACACAAGGTTTGCTAAAGCTGCAGTATTTCTCGTCACGGTCGGCAGTGTTACGCCAGCAGTTCAGTGAAGTCGCAGACAATGATTATTAGAACTCCGACGGAATTCTGTAATGAATAACAAGACTATAACCAGATGCGAGGAGAGAGCAAATACTCCTCTTGGCTCCCTCACCACAGCCCCTTGCGGACTCCATCCCCAACCCTTTGCAGACTCCTATGATGTTGTAGGCCGTCAAATGCCAGCGAGTGCGTGCTGAAGCAAGTTTGGCATTTGACCGAAGGCTTTAGATTTTTGCCAAATGTGGATAGGAGTAAGGGGCGACAGTGGAGGAAGCAGCCATGAAAAGTGGAGAGCGTCTGTAATTCGTTTACCCCTCCAGTCAGCACATTTCGCTGGCCACAAGTTCGCATTGGTACGATCTTCTGTGTAAATAAAAACAGTTTCAAGAATAAACCTTCTGTGGATGATCAATAATATTAAGGGAGTTATTAATCGCTCTAACTGCTCTATTCACCTTAGTTCACCTTCTTTAGCATTGGTAATATACAGCACTGTTCAAGCTGTCGAGAGACCACTGGAACTACGCCATACTGATCCACTAGGTATTTTGTTGTTATTCTGAAATACGGTTTCGCAGGATAGAGCGGATCAGGTTATGGTTGTGGAGGGGGCCGTAATCAGTTACTGTTAGTGGCACAAAACACACAGACTTTTATTTTTCTAAGAATCACTTAATTACACATTGCCTTAAAAGGATCAAATTAAAACAATATGGCTGAAAGCCTAGTTTAGAAAACTTCCGATACCTCCTAGGCTGAAGGGCCAAAACCACAAAAAAACAAGAACGTCTGAAGGCCTGAACACAAGTTATAAAAATTGCTTTAAAGAATACACGCGGCTGAAGGCCTTTGTAAAAAAAGATATTTCACGTAAATACTCGGCTCAAGGCCATACACAAGACGTTGAACAACTCATGGCCTAGGGCCTGGATAACAAGAACTTCAGATAGAGCAATCTTTTTAAAATTAAATTAGTTTCAAACAAATCAGTTTTCAAAATGTTAATTAAAGTTGGCTGAAGACCTTATCTTAAAAATATTTCACGTAAATGCTCGGCTGAAGGCCACACGCTGGACATTGAACAACTCAGGACTTAGGGCATGGATAACAAGAATTCCATACAGAACCAACTTTCAAAATTTTAGTTATTAAACAAACCAATCTTCAAACTTTAATTTAAGTCTCCTGAAGGCCTTATCTTAAACTAAATTAATAGACAGCTGAAGGCCTCGCCCAGTACATCAGACTAAAATTAAAATCACAATCGTAAACCAACAAAGGACTGGTGCTCAGAAGTGTTCCAAGGGTCAGCCTGAGGAGGTAGCTCTATCTTAAGATGAGGTGAAACAGGCAGTCAAGAGTAAGGTTAAATAATCGGATGGCAACCCGACCCACGGACGACTGAAGGACCGACCAACAACCTAATCAATTCCCTTCCTCCCGACCAACGATAAGACAACGGAAAATATCAGCCGAGGACGAAGATACCAGCCCCACTACGTCTTAAAAATTGGCGTCTAAAAACATCCAAGGCACAATAACCACTCTTAAGAAAAAAATATGAACAAACAACTAAAAGGCTGTCGAAATACACGCTGTGCCGGACAGCATCAACACGCCGCGGAAAAACACACTGCCGGAAAACTACACTAACGACCAGGGCAGGTAACTGGGACGTTAACAGCCACAAGGCAGAAAACAGCGCTGGTGCGCATCACCGATAAGTAACAACCAATTTAATAGTTAAGACCACACAGGAAGATGGCTGCAAAATTTCGCCACTTCCACACGACTTGCTTATAGCCGGAACGGCTGGAACGGCCTAGGAAGCAACATGTCACGGCAGCTGAGGTTTCATAAGAGATTAACTGATCACTCAGCTTCAGTGTCCAGATGCGGTGGGCAACAAACTTTGTAGCTCTCACAACTAGCGCCTCACAAACCGACCACGCGTGCATGCTGCTAGCGGTCCGGTCTGACTCCGTGCCGCGAAGACTTCCTCGCTGTTCTGTCCCAACCGACCCAGTGCCGGAAAGCTTTTGACACCGTTCCTCACAAGCGACTTCTAATCAAGCTGCGGGCCTATGGGGTATCGTCTCAGTTGTGCGACTGGATTCGTGATTTCCTGTGAGGGAGGTCGCAGTTCGTAGTAATAGACGGCAAATCATCGAGTAAAACTGAAGTGATATCAGGTGCGCCCCAGGGAAGCGTCCTGGGACCTCTGCCGTTCCTGATCTATATAAATGACCTGAGTGACAATCTGAGGAGTTCTCTTAGGTTGTTCACAGATTATGCTGTAATTTACCGTCTAGTAAGGTCATCCGAAGACCAGTATCAGTTGCAAAGAGATTTAGAAAAGATTGCCGTATGGTGTGGCAGGTGGCAGTTGACGCTAAATAACGAAAAGTCTGAGGTGATCCACATGAGTTCCAAAAGAAATCCGTTGGAATTCGATTACTCGATAAATAGTGCAATTCTCAAGGCTCTCAATTCAACTAAGTACCTGGGTGTTAAAATTACGAACAACTTCAGTTGGAAAGACCACGTAGATAATATTGTGGGGAAGGCGAGCCAAAGGTTGCGTTTCATTGGCAGGACACTTAGAAGATGCAACAAGTCCACTAAAGAGACAGCTTACACTACACTCTTTCGTCCTCTGTTAGAATATTGCTGCGCGGAGTGGGATCCTTACCAGGTGGGATTGACGGAGAACATCGAGAGGGTGCAAAAAAGGGCAGCATGTTTTGTATTATCACGCAATAGGGGAGAGAGTGTGGCAGATATGATACGCGAGTCGGGATGGAAGTCATTAAAGCAAAGACGTTTTTCGTCGCGGCGAGATCTATTTACGAAATTTCAGTCACCAACTTTCTCTTCGGAATGCGAAAACATTTTGTTGAGCCCAACCTACGTAGGTGGGAATGATCATCAAAATAAAATAAGAGAAATCAGAGCTCGAACAGAATGGTTTAGGTGTTCGTTTTTCCCGCGCGCTTTTCGGGAGTGGAATGGTGGAGAGATAGTATGATTGTGGTTCGATGAACCCTCTGCCAAGCACTTAAATGTGAATTGCAGAGTAATCATGTAGATGTAGAGGGAAATATAGCGGTCACACCAAAGATGATACAGCAGTACTAGTATCGATAAGCGCTGCTGCTGCCACTGACCGAGGCAAGTCAGCAACTAGTTATGGTTGTAACTATGGGAGAAATAAGACGCCACTCGATTGCGACAAACTGCCAAAGAACAAACGGCTCAACACTCTGAATGAAACTTTCTCTGCTGGTCACTATGCTACGCCTTAAACCTATATAGTTCTTGTAAGCGTCATCGTGCCTGTATGGAGATGTCGTTCAAATGTGCGTATCCGAGCAGAGCAGTGACAGCGTTGTTGGAGGTTAAATTCACCGTTCATTAGTGGGTTTGTTTCATCAACGCCGGATCGAGTCGGTGATCTGCCAGCAGGGAGACCGCAGCACAGAGCTCCATTATAACTGTATGCTACTGTGCGCAAAGAAGACAGTACGATGACAGAGGGAAATATAACGCAGTGTTGACAATCCTGTCTACCTCATATGAACAGAGCGTATACTCATTCATCGTAAGAATAAACCTGATGCAAACATTACTCCAGATATTCTTCCACGTTTACATGAATCACAGTGGATTTCGTTTGGCGTTGAGTGGAAGCCAAGCTGTGTCCACTACAGTCAAGTATGATCATAAGGATACTTTTTATGCTGTGTTACACACACATAGAGTGAACGATAATGCGGGACAACAGTTGCACCGGTGCATTTAAGCTGGACAGCACTGGCAAGCCAGCTGGTACAACTATTGCAGTACAGACGTAAAATGAGGCAATCAAAGAAACAATATAGCTTCGAATGTCATTTAATTTTTAAAATGAATGAAATAATGTTCGGTAAAACTTCAGCACTGCCACACGCTTCTTAGGTAACCAGTCGCTCTCATTCGGACCTAACGCAGTACTCTAATTACAAACAAGAGTGATGAAAATTCCTAATTTAAAAATGGCTCTGAGCACTATGGGACTTAACATCTGAGGTTATCAGTCCCCTGGAACTTAGAATTGCTTAAATCTAACTAACCTAAGGACATCACACACATCCATGCCAGAGGCAGGATTCGAACCTGCGACCGTAGCGGTCGCACGGTTCCAGACTTAAGCGCCTAGAACCGCTCGGCCAAAGCGGCCGGCTCCTTGTTTAAACACAGGGTAATTTTTCTGAGCGAGATTTGTGTGATGCATAAGCATACTGCTGGGATTTCACAGTACTGTTGAATACTGAAGCCACTGAAGCTATTAATTACAGTTAGTCCTCTGGTAATCTCATAGCTTCTTCCTTATCCGAATCCGAGAAAAACATTTCAGTTCTGGAACTGTCATCTGCTACGTTGATAACGCGTCGATGAACAATAGAATCCACGGAGCCACACACGCGCCGCATTGTCCCCTCCTTTTTAAGACGAGCTGTTCCATATCCGCCAGCGTTCGTCAGTGACGTGTGAAAAAGCTACGTGATTTACTTCCCGTGCGCCTGGCAGCTTAACAGTCTCGTTATTTCTTGGTCCAAATCCCTCAGCTTGGCTCCTGATCATTTATGTTGGTTTCAAACTGTAATGGTATAGTGACAAATGTACAAATGCTGCATTTGTATGGTGAGCTCGATGCTGTGAAAATGCTTATTTTTCATGTTTCTACGACACCTATCAGTCTGGTTCGTGTGAGACTACGTCTGTGGTATAAAGCAGTGGACATAGTCGAAATAAAGAGTATTTGGTTTTTCATTTTTGCCCTAAAAATTAAATTGTTATGTTTTCTTAATTTAAGCAACCTTTATTGACAATCTTTCATAAAACATCGATAGTTAAGAATTTAATTGAAAATGAAAACCGGAATTTCGAGTGCAATATGTAATTATGGAACAGGACGACGTGCATCATTCATAAAAAATGATGAAGCATTTTACGCTTACGAGACGTAGGTAATTCAGATTGAACGAAAAAGGAAAGATGACTAAGACGAGACTTCAACCAGCGATCCATGAATTGCTACTACGCTACCGATTACGGTATACATCCAATGTATGTTTTTATCTCAACTTCTATTAAGCACAGTACCTCGGAAAATTTCAAAATCGATTTTTTTCTGTAAATGTATGAAAAACATTAAGAACTGCCTATTCTTCGACACTTTATAACCGTTTTGCGCACCTATGTTTCACTACGGAACACGAAGCAGCCTCAGCCGTTTTCTTACTTCATATTAACAACGCGACAATCAGAGCACAACAATATAGAGACTGTGACTTTAACGATTTTTGATCCAGTAATAAAGCAGTTGATAACTGGAGTGCTGACACATTATCTTCGTATCCAGTAATGCTGATAACTGGTGTGTTATACATGGGGATCATATCAACTAGTATCGCATCAGAAAAGCCTGAAGATAACGCACTGAAGCGTTTAAACTGGCAGCGACAAAATAAAATGAAATCATAAGGACGGCTCTAAGTGTTATCATTTATTTGTGACGACAGTAATCAAATGGTTTCAGTTGCATACAGCACAGGTGAAAAAGTTGTGGACTCTGTCTTAGCAAAGTAAGCCTGTAATTTCGTACTTTTATACCCTCCCCACACTAATTTTATTTGGTTACAGACCTATTTTTCACTGTAGCAATTCAAATAAATTTGCTTGCTTTCGTACACAGTAAAACATCACCGTATCGAGTTTCTGTGATGTTCTACTGTTGCACCACAGTTCTCATAACTTCCAGGTTTCACCCCCAGTGGGAAGTGAAAATTATCATCGTAATCCTTTTCTGGAGGAATGTAAAGCTTGTTCATGTTCTGTGTGCTGAGTCTTCTTCTTCTTTGAGCATATCTCGCTCATACTACATTCCAAAATATTTCATTAGTTAGTTTTCATAGCATCCGCACTTCTTTCTAGGCACTTACTTCCGAAATTTTAAGTGCACGCGATAATGGACTGCCAACAGTCCTACACAGGCACAGAACGATTTTAGTTTTCTCATCCGTAGCAAAAGAAAATTCTTATTTCAGAACTGACAAGATCTGATTATCAAATAAATCTTTATTAACTATCGGTTTCGATACTTTGACTCCCGTCGGGCGTCGTAAAATTATCTGCACAGTGCTGTTGCATACTCCTCAGGCTATTTCTGAGCCACAACTTGTAGACAGCAGCCATGAGGTGACTTTGACTGCTGGCGACCCCTAATAGACAGATCAGAAATAGTATACGATATCAATAGAATCTTCGAATATCGTTTCTGTGGTGCACAGTAATTTGGCGGGCATCTTCCCATACTGACTGACCTTCTTACGTTAACATTTTAAGGTTTAAACTTCGAGAAACAGTGCACATATTCGACCCAGTCCCTTTCATAGCTGAGGACCCTGTAAGCTCTAATAGACTGAAAATGAATGTAGATTTACTCTTACCTCCGTTGTACTAGATGCCCTGTGTGCAGAATTCTTGTGGTCAGAAGAGTTTTAAGGATGACGTTTCCGATCAAAACAATACAGCTCTACAACGGTTGTGCATGACTTTCTTTCGGCATGTTTATATTGAACCTATTTGTATGAATACTTTACTGGTTAACAATTTGCTATTCTACACGTGTCACAGAAAACATCTGCCTGTGCAGGGTGTGTGGTTTGTTTGTTGTACCTGCTAGATGTTCTGTGCGACTGTGACCTGTGACTGCCACGTGCAGCCAAGTACGAAGGGGGCTCTCCTGCTTCCGCCTGATTGGTCCGCACGGCATCCGTGAACGTCACTGTGCTGTGAGGACACCTAGCCGGACCGGATCGATCCCACACTGGCCTCCCAGGGGAGACGCCAGAAGTTCCGACACGCAGCATGCACCTGGCGCCTTTCACTTCCTCGCCACTGCTTGCCACCAGCTGGTGCAAATAGGTGCTCCGCCGTCTGAAATCCGCGAAAAGTTTCTTTCACAGTATATAATAGAGTTTCTAAGCAGCAAAACTGAAAATGAATACTCACAATATCGCAGTATAAAAGCAAAGAGCGCACGCAGCGTAGTTGAATTGCTTTGTACATCTGCGGACAGTCTGTCACGACTGCTTGTAACGGCGAGGATAACAATCCTGCTACACGTGGACCAAATCGTACTCCCAGACCGTGTTCTGCAATAAATTTCTGCTTGCAAAAGCGAACACACGGTTCAAAAGGGAGGGGCATACATGGAAAAAGGCCATGAGACACGGAAAGATTCGTGCTATGCTGTATCCTGGTGAGACACAGAAATAAGATAGTTCCCTATGCAGAGTACCTAGTAGCAATTATAGAATCGGATCTGACGATTTATGAGATGCAATAGCAATTACTGTTGATACTATGATACTGTTGATACTACGACAGTAAATATCGCATTTGGCAGTTGTGTTGAAAGGACACATCTAAAAAGGGTAATCACAGTATTTGGACACAGAAACATAGGTAGAACAAAGATAACCGCGAAGAAACCTCCAGTAACAGAACAGATCAAGTGAACAACGAAAATTTTCAGAAATGTGCAAAATGTTCACCGAGAGAGACAGAAACACAACAATGTCAGTCACTTAGTAACGAAATAAACAGGAAATACAAGAAAGCCAAGGGGATATGGAATGCCCTACAGACTTTCAGCTCTAGCCAACTTTGTAAAATAAGTGTAATACATTTTGTTATAACATTTTCAAATGAGAGCATTCACTTTTCGTGTGTTGCAGTCTTTTTCTGAAGTTACAAAGATTACTCTGGTAAGGTAACGTTCTCCGAAATGTGAAAAAGCTTACAACGTACAACTAGGTCATATGCCAAGGAACAAATGTTATATTGTAATTTAAAAGTTTTGCAATCGAGAAAATATTGTCAGTAGTGTATTTACAAGTATCTCTATTTCATTTTTACTCTACATAACGCAAACAATTAACAGATCATATCAAAATAGCTGAATTGTTCTCAAAAACCATTCACAAGTTACATACTTTCAGAAACAGAAACTATAAAAACAAACACAAATTTCTATTTCCGAAAGAGGTTAAATTGTTAATGCAATAAAGAAACTCGGTTCATTATCAAATATAAGATGTTCCACAGTGGATGTCTCTCTTCTACTTCTAGGTATAAGACTGTGCACGCCCGACGAAATATGGTTTAATAGTCCACACACTACACTAATAGTTTCAATATATGTAGCATTTTACAAACAGGGGATACAACATTAGAATTCGAATTTAACAGATCGTTGCAACACATGTGATTAAGTTCTGCAGAAGGATCAGATAATATGATTCGGAATTTCAAAAATCATTGACAGAAGTGGAAATCAAACGACCATGCCAGTTTGTATGTAGAATTTATGTCAATGCAAATGTCCGTCTTGATAGCTATTTATATACAAGCCTACATGAGAACTGAAACGATACAGTGTATCGAGATTGTAAAGGCGTTAAGTTGAAATGCAACTGGTGTAAAAGGAAAATAGCGATTAAGGCAAACATACTGACTCATGACAATGATCACAGACTTGTAAAATGATTTTATATCATTTACAGGGGAGACAGAATTTGTAAGACGGGCGACATTTGACTTTAAGAAAAATGCCTTCAACACAGTTCCAAAAACAGCAATGGCAGCTAAGTAAGAAAACGGCTTCAAATTTCATGATTGCAAGTTTTTGACAGGACGTGAGTACAAAAGAACAGAAATAAATTGACGATCAGTTTCTCTTTAGGAAACGTAAGGCCGTCTGAGAAGCATTATGACATTACACTTGGTAGTGCAAGCAAGTTACCAAAATTCGACGTATTTTCACAGGGTCTGTCGACCTAGAAAAAACGATCAAATTGTAAAATGCAAGATGTTAAAAATCCCAGGAAAATACGTGTAACCTCTAAATAATAACTGATAATATACAATATTTACAAGAATCAAAATGGAGCTACAGGAATAGGAGGCTAACAAAACAGTATTCCGATTAAAGTGGATATGAGACAAGAAAGCTGTTGTGCTGAATGTAGTGGCCAGGGAGATGGTACAATTCATCCTCATAAAACGAGGCCTAGACGATGCGAGCTGAGTAAATAAACATAATTCCATGGGATGGACCTTATCAATCGAAATGGTCACACAATTCCTGACCAGGCGATCGTTCAAAATAAACATGTTTCCGCTGGTATATCTCGATGAGACTACCCAAATAATCACCGAACCACCGCTATGTTCCACTTTTGGAGTGTAAAGTCGGTCAGAAGTTTCAAATAGTGTGAAACAAGGCTCACCTCACCAAAGGAATTTCTTCCTTGCACCATAATCCTCGTTTAATGGCTTCGGCGCCACGTTTTCCTGTTAGGGTCATTTGTTGGTGAGTGGGTTTAGAGAACTATACCTCGCCGAGCAACACCCAGCGTATCGAGCTCCCTTCGTGTTGTTTTAGTGCTGACATTCAGCTCTGCAGCGACTTTTGCTGATATCGCCTCTTTGCTTCTCGTCACAATCGTCTTTCTACGACCACGGATACATTTTCGTCCACGTTGTGACTTGGCGGATGATGTTTTTACATTTGCGGTGTAAACATCCGATACGGTGCTGATACCAGACACTGAAGCTGCCTCGGTTACTGAAGGTCACACCATATGAGCATCAAGAATTTGCCTGCATTCGAATTCTCATATTTCCGCCTAATGCATTCACAACTACGTAGAACACGGTCCTGATCACAACATTGCAAAGGTGCCGTCAAATACAACTGCACAACCAGCAAGCTTACCTGTGTTGATATTCAAGCAAGCATTTATAGCGGTGTTATCCTATTCTTGTCCCACCCGAGTATGTCTGTTAAGACACGTACCAAGCTGTCAGAAACACTCTTATTCATCGGTCTCTACACAGTGTTTCTCCTACTTTCTGCGAGGGTCATTCCGTAACTCACACCAACTACGGTGTAGCGTACGAACGTGTGACATCGCCTTAATCGTCGTAAATACATTCGAGAGCCGACGGCAAACAGTATACCGGCGCCTGAAACATACAGCATGCTACAAGATAGATCCTCCAACGCCCACCCTGTTCACCAGACCTCAGTCCATGCGATTTATATTTCATTCCACAACTTAGGAAACCACTGTGGGAGAGTTTCTATACGAACAGTGTTGAACGTCCTCCTGGCATTTCTGAGACAGGTAGCACACAGTAATGGAAATTCCGATGGCATTCAGCGGCTTTCCCATCGCTTTTAACGCTGTGTGTATGCTTTTGGAGAATATTTTGAAGCACAGTAATTGATTCTGATTCATTTTTGTTCCATTTGGTACACGTCCACAATTAATTTGCATGTGTATGTGTTTCATTCCATCCCATACTGTGACCTTCCGTTCTGGACCCTTTTGTATGTTGGTATTCAGATAGACCCAGTTGTTTCAGTTCTATTCAGAGCGTGGAATTCTTATGTTGTCACGTTATCGCAATATAAACCAATGTACAATGGCACCAAACTAGAAACAAGAATATATAAAATTCATTGAAAAAAAAGGACAACACATATTTTGGTCTTGTTAGGTTTACATTGGCTTGGAAAACGGTGAAGTTCCATAAAAATACTACAAATAATGGAATAAATGTATAAATTATTCGATTCATTTTTTGCGTTGTAAGGTAGCAAGATCTCCTGACCTTCATTTCTTACATATTCCGACCTCACCATCGTATTCTGCGTATCAAGATGTTTCGTCCGAGCCCAAACTCAATAGGGTACAGTCAATTTTACATATTTCCATTTAGTCGATATGCAAATCTAATAAATAAATTGCAAGTGCGCACCAAGATTAAAAAGTCGAGGCTGGCGTAAACAAACATTCAAGCCACGACCTCTACAGGAGTTTTTGTTCGGCGGAGGCAACCAGCCTGCAGGAAAGTCCGTAGAAGAGTGAGTTGGCAATCAGCTGCGACGGCCGGCCGACCGCCAAGAGACCAAAACAGTTTTTGCCATCGAAAAGGGATAATGGCCTGCGTGTTCACCTTAAAAGCAAAGCCCATTGTATTGTTTGGGAGTGCCCCAGCATACGCATTTTTTTTATGGGCCTAGTGTTCTGTTTCAGAGTTCTCACAGGTGGACAGTAAATGCCTAACGCAAATGCTATATATTTCCGGACTTGTCGCCTTAAACGGAGCGCCATTCTCCCGTTTGTAAGAGCAGCGGTGATTGGCGGACTATTTCTGATGCAGTGAGCCAGAGGAGTGAGGGAAAGACAGTGGATGTTATACCCTTTCGCTTTTTGAATGGACAGGGGTCGTTCCGGTGACGCTCTTGAAGCGGGAACACGTAGCGGGAGTGAATGCGCTAGTGCGTGTATGCAGAGAGTGGGGAACAAAGTACCTACTGAGTACTGCACTGAGAGAGCACCTTTGTCACTAGTGAATGGGAGTGATACTCTATATTGAGTCACTCACGATTAAGCATTTGTTCACTGTGTTGGCCGCGACACTTAATGTGCGGTGTGAACACAGAGTATTAGTTAGCGCCTGCGAGCGAACATTGACTGGCATCGCAGTGGACTGGTTATCTGACCGGTGTACCACGCCAATAGTTAGATTAGGGGCAGATAGGAATCCTTGACTTCATCCAGGCATAGTGAGAGTTCGATTGTCGAAAGTCAATCCAGATAGAAAGAGATAGTGTTGTTATTTTTCAGCGTCAAAAGACGCAGGCAGCAGTCGTTACAGCTCACAGGTATTGTGTACTACAGCATATGCGAGACCCATCTTTCCTCCATTAGAAATAACATTCTTCATTCACATCACTTCATTACATTTCTCACGCGACATCCTCGACTGTACTTAGAAAGATTCAGTCAAATAATTATTCAAGTTGATTGATGCAGCTTTCAGCCATTCTGCTGAGTAAATAACATTCTTACAGAAAAGGGACAAAAGAGCTTTTCCACACTTTGTATATAAATTTCATTAAGAGGATTCCTATCCATAATAGGTAACCTCCTATTCCGAAAAGAATCCGGAAATTTGTGTATCATATTATAAATAAAGGTTTCATTTGATTTTCTCAGATTTTGCAATAAATAATATATTCCATCCGTTTAATGTTTTTCTTACATTAACTGGCAATACTCCAGTACCCAAGTATCCCACTAGTTACGTAAGAAAATAGAATATTTTTGTGTCTTTTCCTTAAAGTGGACAACTCCAGAAGATATTTATTGCTGAAAGTTTTTCAGGCATTTTTGGTATCGTACGTTAGGAGCGTCTGTCTGACTTTTGTGTTAGTGTGGGGTGGGAATTGCTTCTTGCAGGAGCCAAAGGGTACTTGTCAGATCAATCTGGTGCGCAACTTCTCAACATGACACCCACATACTGACAACGTCCCATAAAATCTGTACCCACTTCTTTATTTCCTAATTGTTGGATGCTGCTTTTCTCCTTCAGAAATAAATATCTACCTATCATTCTATTACCTTGCAGTGTTTCACAATGAGTGTATGAAGTCCATACGCCTATGGTCCCCCTCATAAACCATGGACCTTACCGTTGGCGGGGAGCCTTGCGTGCCTCAGCTACATACATGGCCATACCGTAGGTGCCACCACAATGATTGGGTATCTGTTGAGAGGCCAGACAACTGTGTGTTTCCTGAAGAGGGGCACAGCCTTTTCAGCAGTTTCAGGGGCGACAGTCTGGATAATTGACTGATCTGCCCTTTTAACATTAACCAAAACGGCCTTGCTATGGTGGTACTGCCAACGGCTGAAGGCAAGGGGAAACTACAGCCGTAATTTTTCCTGAGGGCATTCAGCTTTGCGATATGGTTTGGTGATGTTGACGGCCTCTTGAGTAAAATATCCTGGAGGTAAAATAGTCCCCCATTCAGATCTCCGAGTGGGGACTACGCAAGAGGACATCATTATCAGGAGAAAGAATGTCGTTCTACACATCGGAGGGTGGAATGTCAGATCCCTTAATCGGGCCGGTAGGTTAGAAAATTTAAAAATGGAAATGGACAGGTTAACGTTAGTTATAGTGGGACTTAGTGAAGTTCGGTGGCAGAACGAACAAGACTTCTGGTCAGGTGAAAAGAGGGTAATAAATACAAACTCAAATAGGGGTAATGCAGGAGTGGGTTTAATAATGAATAAAACACTAGGAGCACGGATAAATTCTATTAACAGCATAGTGAAAGCATTATTGTGGCCAAGATAGACACAAATCCGACTCCTACCGTAGTAGTACAAGCGTATATGCCAGCTACCTCAACAAATGATGAAGAGATCGAAGAAAGTAAGATGCGACGAAAGAAATTATTCAGATAGTGAAGAGAGGCTAAAATTTAATAGTCGCGGGTGACTGGAATTCGACTGTAGGAAGAGGAAGAGAAGGAAAAGTAGTAGTAGAGTATGGAATGGGAGTTTTGGTCGAATTTTGCACAGAGAGTAACTTAATCATAACCAGCACTTGGTTTAAGAGTCATGAAAGGAGGCTGAATACATGGAATAGGCCTGGAGACACTGGAAGGATTCAAATAGATTATATAATGGTAATACAGAGATTTAGAAACCAGGTTTTAAATTCTAAGACATTTCCAGGGGCAGATGTGGACTCTGACCATAATTTATTGGTTATGAACTGCAAATTACAACTGAAGAAACTGTGAAAAGAGGGGAATGTAAGGATATGGGACTTGGATAAACAGAAAGAACCAGAGCTTGAGGACACTTTCAGACTGAGCATTAGTGAACGATTGACAAGATCGGGTTAAAGCATTCCGTTAGAAGAATAATGGTTATCTTTGAGGCACCAGAGGATCAAATCCGTAAAAAGACGAGGGCTAGTAGAAGTCCTTGGGTAAGAGAAGAGATACTGAATTGAGCTGATGAAAGAAGAAAATATAAAAATGCAGTAAATGAAGCAGGCGAAATATAATACAAATGTCTCAAAAATGACATCGACAGGAAGTGCAAAATCATCACCCCTGCCCTGGCGTACGGGACTACATGTCCCACCGCCACACCTTCACCTGCCCATGTTAGGCAAAATTCTTCTGCCTGACTCATGTAGTACTATCACCGTCAGAGGGTGGTACGGGACTACAAGTCCCACCGCCACACCTCCAAAGTGAATTGCAGTGACGGAGTCACTGCCCTGTGGAAATTTACTGCCTCACCAACACAGTTAGACCGCAATAGACCGGTGATGCTGTATTGTAACTTATCACCCCGGACTACAAGTCCATTAAAAAAAAAAAAAGTGCAAAATAACTAAGCAGGGATAGCTAGAGGACAAATGTAAGTGGTAAGATAGATACTGCCTACAGAAAAGTTAAAGAGACCTTAAGAGACCACCTGCATGAATATCGAGGACTCAGATGGAAAACCAGTTCTAAGCAAAGAAGGGAAAGCAGAGAGGTGGAAGGTGTACATAGAGGGTCTATACAAGGGCGATGTACTTTACGGGAATGTTATGGAAATGGAAGAAGACATAGATGAAGACGAAATAGGAGATACGGTACTGTGTGAAGAATTTGGTAAAGACTTACGTCAAAACAAGGCCCCGGGAATAGACAACATTCCATTAGAACTACTGATAGGTTTGGGAGAACCAGCCATGACAAAACTCTCCCATCTGGTGAGCAAGATGTATGAGACAGGCGAAATAACCTCAGACTTCAAGAAGAATATAATAATTACAATCCTACAGAAAGCAGGCGTTGACATGTGTGAAAATCGTCGAACTATCAGTTTAATAAGTCACACATGTAAAATACTTTCACAAATTCTTACAGGCGATTGGAAAAGCTGGTAGAAGCCGACCTTGTGTAAGGTCAGTTTGGACTGCATAGAAATGTTGGAACAGGCGAGGCAATACCGACCCTACTGCTTATCTTAGAAGACAGGTTATGGAAAGGGAGACCTCCGTTTCTAGCATTAGTATACTTAGAGAAAGGATTTGACAGTGTTGACTGAAATACTCTCTTTCAAATTCTGAAGGTGGCAGAGATCAAATACAGGGAGCGAAAGGCTGCTTACAATTTGTACAGATTCCAGACGGCAGTTATAAGAGTCGAAGGTCACGAAAGGGAGGCAATGGTTGGGAAGGGAGTAAGACAGGGTTATAGCTTATCCTCAGTGTTATTCAATCTGTATATTGAGCACGGAGTAAAGGAAACAAAAGAAAAATTTGGGTTAGGAATTAAATCCCATGAAGAAGAAATAAAAACTTTGAGGTTTACCGACGTTATTGTAATTGAAGCAGGGGCAGCAAAAGACCTGGAGGAGCAATTGAACGGAATGGCCAGGAGGATATAAGATTAACATCAACAAAAGCAAAACGAGGATAATCGAATGTAGTCTAATTAAATCAGTTTATGCTGAGGGAATTAGATTAGGAAATGAGACACTTTAAGTTATAACTGATGATGGTCCAAGTAGAGAGAATATGAAATGTAGATTGGCAATGGCAAGGAAAGCGTTTCTGAAGAAGAGAAATTTTTCAAGTTCGAGTGTAGATATAAATGTCAGGAAATATTTTCTGAAAATGTTTGTATAGAATGAAACATGGACGATAAATAGTTTAGACAAGAATAGAATAGAAGCTTTCGAGATGTGGTGCTACAAAAGAATGCTGAAGGTTAGATGGGTAAATCATTTAGCTGATGAGGAGGAACTGAACAGAACTGAGGAGAAAAGATATTGGTGGCCCAACTTGACTAGAAGAAGGGATCAGCTAGTTGGACACTTTCTGAGGAATCAAGGGATCACCAATTTAGTACTGGAGGGCATCGTGGAGGATAAAACTCGTAGTGGGAGACCAAGGGATGAATACACTAAGCAGATTCGGAACGATGTAGGTTGCAGTGGTTACTCGGAGATGAAGAAGCTTGCACAGGAAAGAGTAGCTTCGAGAGCTGCATCAAACTAGTCTCTGGACTGATGACCACAACAACAAACAACAACGGCTATAGTACCGTGTTTGTAGACGTAGCTGCTATTTTCAGTCACAATAACTTTGACATCTCCAACGTGAAGTAAAGTAGACTGATAGTTACTAAAATTGGGACAACAGGAGGGATAGGAAATAACGATTTTTTTTTTTGCTTATCGAGTATGCTGAACTATTGCATGGCTAAATCTGTAGCTGATTTTGGGTTACATATGGTTTGAAATGTAGAACACGTGGCTATCACCTCTGGGAGCAACAGTGGCTCTAATCCAACTTGTCATTCAGTGGAACTGAGCTACGATAAAAAATCCGTGCATTTCACTGTCCTATTAGCTACATGTTAAGTAGATATTTCTTTTTACATGTTACCAATTTATCAATAGAAATTAACTACGGAAGAGCTAACAAGAAGAAATGATTTCAGGTTAGATTTAATACTGATTTTGCTATCTGACGGACATTTTGTGTTATTGGGCAAATGATCGTAAATATCCGTATCTGCCTATTGAACTCCTTTCCGAGCTACTGTGGGAAATAAAGAGCATTATTTGTCCCTTTCGATTAGTAGGTGTGGATATTACTATTCATCTCAAAATGTGACGGGTTATTTCTGACGAATTTCATTAGCGAACATATGTATTGTAACGGTGCAGGTAAAATGCCTGGATCATTGAAGATGTACCTTCATGATGTCCATGGGTTGTAACGTAGAAAGTTATTACGAGATAACATCCGTTGCTGTAAAGCACGCAGCCATATAGCACAATGGTTTCAGGATGGCTACGTTTATCCTTCGCTCTGACTCACAGCGCAGCCGACGTTACCAGCTCTGAGGACGGTCTCAATTAACATTCAGTCGGTACGCAAACTCTTACCCCTTATGAATCTAAATAAACCGTAGTAATTATCATCCGATTTTGTCCAAACTTGGCCGGCTGGAGTGGTCGTGCGGTTCTAGGCGCTACAGTCTGGAACCGCGCGACCGCTACGGACGCAGGACGGAAACCTGCGGTGGGCATGGATGTGTGTGATGCCCTTAGGTTTGTTATATTTAAGTAGTTCTAAGTTCTAGTGGACTGATAACCTCAGAAGTTAAGTCCCATAGTGCTCAGAGCCATTTGAACCATTTTTTTGTCCAAACTTGGTAGGCAACCTTTTGTTATTAAGGAAGGGATCATGCTAAAATTTCAGATTTTTATCTGTTACAGCTACAGAGACTGAGAATATTACTTAAAACCGACACTTATGTTTTAAAACTCGATTAGGAACAATAACCAAATGTCTTTCATTATCATCTGAAGTCATAACAAAGGTCGCAGTACATAAAATCACTTAATTGGAATTTTCTTTTGAAAACTTTAATTACTCTAAGTTATATAGTACACTGCTGGCCACCGTAAATGCAACACCCTGAACGAAGCATCCCATTCAAGTGAATTTTACACCATGGGTTTGCAGCGATGAGATATGCAACTGATTAGAATTTCAGCGCAGTCGCACATCACGCGCGCCTGTGGCGCCACCTCATAGCGCCATTTAAGGCTTGGCGATTTCGACGAGTGTACGTTCGGCACGTGTGTTTACCTTGTGGTTGTTTCACAAGACGATCAGTTATGCCTCGTAGATAACAGCGAACACCTTTTGATCAAGTATCCGAGTTCGACAGAGGAAGGAAAGTGGCTTACCAAGATTGTGGATTATCATACAGAGAAATCGCTAGTCGTGTTGGACGAAACCAAACAACCGTTGGATGCAGGAGGGTACGACGGACCGACGTGGTCGATCACATTGACCTCGGTGCACCACTGCACGTGCTGATAGGCAAATAGTGCGCATGGCAGTGACGGATCGCTCAGTGACATCCCGAACCATAGCACAGCACACTGCGTCTGTAACGCATCATCCAGTGTCTGTGCGTACCATTCGACGCCGTTTACAGCAGAGTGGTCTGTCCGCAAGACGTCCATTGCTTCGTCTACCATTGACGCCGAACCACAGACGTCTCCGTCGCCAATGGTGTGATGACAGACGGATGTGGACCGCAGAGTGGAATGACGTTGTCTTTACTGACGAGGCACGCTTCTGTCTGCAGCACCACGATGGTCGGATTCGAGTGTGGAGACACCGTGGAGAGAGGATGCTGGACAGCTGCATTATGCACCGCCACACTGGTCTTGCACCGGGTGTTATGGTATGGGGCGGTATTGTATATTACTCTCGCCCGCCTCTAGTACGCATTGCCGGTACTTTAAATAGCCGGCGCTTCATATCCGAGGTGCTGGAGCCAGTTGTCCTTCCTTACCTTCAGGGCTCGGCCACAGCCATATTTCAACAGGATAATGCGCAACCACACGCGGCACGCATTGTCCAAAGGTTCTTCGTCAATAACCAGATTGAATTGCTTCCCTGGCCGGCTCGCTCTCCGGATCTTTCGCCGATAGAAAACATGTGGCCCATGGTTGCTCAACGAGTGACCCAGATTACATCCCCAGCTGCCACACCAGATGATCTTTGGTAACGTGTGGAAGCTGCTTGGGCTGCTGTACCCCAGGAACACATCCAACGTCTCTTTGACTCAATGCCGAGACGTGTAGCAGCGGTGATCTCCAACAATGGCAGCTACTCTGGCTACTGATTCTGGCAGGAACGACATGTCACAGACGTCTGTAAGCGTAATCACTTGATACTTGGTCAACATGTTATCTACAAAATAAATCTTGTTGTGCTACCTCTTGTCTTTCTTGCTGTTGCATTTACGGTGGCCAGCAGTGTATAACAAACATTCAAAATTATTATTTGCTTGTCATTTTGTTGTGTGAATACATGGGAATGAATGAGAGGGTGTATGCGGGACATATGTTAAAACTTAATGTCATTTGATGTAAAACATTATAAAATTGGACCATGTGAAAATTGTGTTGCAACCACGATGCTGATGAAGTATGTCGATGTGTGCTTGCTTTTGTAAGAGAGCAGCCAGATTAAAAGTCTGAAGCGGAATAAGTTTCCATATTAATATAAAGAATATTTTGCATTTCGTTCTGTTTTGTTAAACAATATATTAGAAATGGGAACTGTAATGACATAAATGCCTATCTGATCAGTGATTGGCTAAGGCAAGTTTTGCCGCGAGAATGATCCGAAAGGATCATTATGATTGGTCATTCAGATCAATATCCAGTGAGAACCAAGCAGTTATGGCGGCAGGTAGGTAGATAGGCAGACAGGAGAGGAGCATCGAGAGAGTCGCTCACTAACCTGCTTCCGAGTAATACCATGCTAGATTTCTCAGAGAAAATATTATGTACATGAAGAGGTAGTGAGATCATTTAAGATAGAACGGCTCGTGACTAAAGACGTTTAAGTTACGAACATTTTGAGGAAAGTGTGATGTTTCGGAATTAATTAGCTGAAGTTTTATAAGCATGTGATCTTTTGGTCATAGAGGCATTTCGGCGTGGCATATTCCATGATCTTGATGGAATACTTTGGCGAGCACTTCTGACATAAGCGATCAATGAAACGACCGAGTAGTGGTGGTCAGTGACTGTTAGATCGCAAATTTAACAGCGTCGGACTTGCAGGAATTCTGGCTGCTTTTACGTGTGAAATATGTTGGATAAACAGTGAACTTGGAATGATAGAGCATTTGCATTATTATATACGGACTTGATAGCCATTTCATGTGCTTCCATATGAATAAAAAGACGTTAATAGATTATTCAAATTCTTACTGCAGTTAAACTGAATTCTCTTACCGCCCTAAATTTTTGAAAATGAATTACATTAACTGATTTGCAACTTGAGTTACGCGGCCTTTGTGTGGTAGGTATTAGGTAGTGGTTCCATCAACGCTGCTTTACACTGCCTAGGCTGTATCTACTACTGCAAAGTGAAGGGACGTCGGAAGGAAGAAATATAGGTGTAAGTGAAGTGTTCGATGAAAATGACTCAGAGAGAGAGTACGGAGACGATAGAACGACAGACCGAACCGCCCCGCTGCAGGATGAACACCACTGCTCGCTTTTCCGCAGTCAGTACTTTCTAAGTGGTGAGTTACCCGAGAAAATTATGCCATTAGCCATTATTGAGCGGAAAGAAGCAAAAATATGTCCTGGTGGGAGGTAGTCAGGTGGGGCCAGCCATCGACTCCATATTTACATGACACTTGTTGGATCCAATCAACGCGTGCAGAAGTGTCGCATAACGATAAATCACGGTGTCGACAGACCATGCCTCCGCTGCAGTCGATTTCCAATGGATGCTGTGGAATTTTCTGTGTCTTACATGAGGCGTAACAGGATCTTCTCACAACCTGTGTTCACCAAAGGCGATTTATGATTCACAAAGTCGCTCTGTAATCTATTATTATACACGGATTTTGATGGCATTATCCACTGTAATTTGAGCGGTTACACTGAAATGTTAATGATTTGCATATTGAACCATATCTCACAAATCACGCGAGTATCTTCTACTGACTGCTCTGGATCTCATACTCGAGTGTTTGGTAGAAGTTCATAAAATCACTCTGAGACTATTTCTCGACCATTCCACTCTCGAATAGCACGTGGGGGAATGAGTAACAAGACATTTCTGCGCGAGCTCTGATTTATTTAATTTTAATACGATGGTCATTGACGGCCGCTGTGGCCAAGCGGTTCTAAGCGCTTCAATCCAGAGCCGCGCTGCTGCTATGGTCCCAGTTTCGAATCCTACTCGGGCATGGATGTGTGTAATGTCCTTAGGTTAGTTAGGTTTAAGTAGTTCTAAGTCTACGGGACTGATGACCTCAGATGTTAAGTCCCATAGTGCTTAGAACCATTTGAACCATTTGAACGATGGTCATTTCCCCCCACATAGTGGAAATCACCAAAACATTTCCGCATTCTACAACTCTGTGATGCTCTTTCACCGCATCGAAAATCTACATTCGTAACATTCTGTCCCCTGTTTCGAGTTAACATACTGGGTGGACCATTTTATTCGGTAATGGGGAATAACTCGGGATGGAAATAAGATACAGCAAAATCTGTCATTTAATAGTTGTAGTTGGCAAAGAGGATCACACATTGCGACTAAAGACCTTGACCTTGAACGTTAATTTCAAGGTTATTTGTAGGTTAAACATTACTTAACATGGGACCCCTAAAATTCGATTTAAGAGTGGAAAACTATACGTTTAAAATGATACATTATTCAAGTTCATGGCAAGGTTCAATGTGGGGTATCGATAGCTACGATGCCACGGCGTAGGTGCAAATTCTTAGGTTGACACCACTAAACAGACACCGACACCGACAACAGTGCCCTCTAGCCGGCGCTGTACGGATCTACGAGCTCCGCTCCAGATTCAGTCCATTTGATCAAGAGCAGACGGCAGGGACACTTCGCTTCATATAGAGACTTTGCACTACTTACGACGGGTCTAAGACTTCGCACCTACGTGCTTATCATTGCAAAGTTGCAAAGTTGTCTAACCATTTATTAACTTGGTTTTTGCCTATAGTAAACATCTATAATTCACACTACAGTGCCGAGAGATTTTCACCTTTTCCTGCTCCTAGTCGCTTTCGTCATTCGGCCAACCTTTCAGTTTTCAGGAGCAGTCCCACGCGCCGTCTTCCAGGCGGAATACAAAACAATGGATGTCAAATAAACTCATACGTTTTTAGTTTAGTAGAGATTAACTCGAAACAGAAAAGGAAGTCAGCAAAATTCAATGTCATATACAAATTGGAAGGAGCATAACAGGTCACGTATCATTACCAATAACTATGATCTTGGATTTAGTTAATAAAGGTCATTCTAAGATTGGTTTTTTTTCCATGGACCCTAATTGTGAAATCAGATATGCAAAGAGTGAAGCAAGACTGGAACTTTAATTTTCAATTACTGTGTTTATTGGTAAGAATAAATACATCAGAACGTATAAATGTTTATCTGACGTTCACGAGACGAAACAAACGTAATAAACATATATCATTGATTTACAACTGGCTAAATGAATTCCCTGACTTATCATTCCTCTCGATGCTCCTTCCAATTTGTGTACAACATTGTATTCTGCTGTATCCTTCCTCTGCTCGGAGCTAATCCTTACTTAAAGTAAAAAATATATCATTTTTTGACCTTCATTGAACCTTGCCATGAAGTTCAATAATGTATCATTTTATTCGTAAAATTTACCGCTCTTTGCAAGTCTTAAATTAAATATTAGCGTTCCCATTTTAACCTCCAAGTCACCTTGAAATTAACGTTTGCGGACACGGCCATTAGTAGCAATGCGTGACACTCTTTGCCACCTACAACTTTCATCCAAAAAAAATTTAAAAAAAATGAAATTGCTGTATCCCATCTCTATCCTCAGTTATTTCCTATTATGTATCAAAATTGTCCACCATGCGCATCGAGCTGCCTTTCCTTGAATTTTTTCGATGCCCTTTTATTGAACTTTTCCGATGTCCTACGTCAATCTTTTCTGTTGACGATATTTTATCACGCACCTTTACTCCAGGAAAGAATGGACAATGGTAGCGTAATCAGTGTCGTAAGTAGTTCAGGTCCATCTTATAAATGATGCGCCAACAAAGGGCAGTCCCCAAAACATTTTCTGTGTGATGGTTCTAGTTTAAATTGTTCGTAATCGTAATTCTTAGGTATTTATTTGAATCGACTATCTTAAAAATTTGTATGATTTGTAGTTTAACAGAAGCTTAAGGGATTTTTATAGCACCAATGTTCAGGATCTCACACCTTTCCTTGTTTAGCATCAACTTTCGCTTCCGTATCATTCAGACATTTCCCTTAAATCATTTTTCATTCCTTTTGATCTTTAGACGATTTGGTAGACAGAAAACGGAAGCAAAGGATGTAAGGTAGCTGCTAAAATTGTAGTCTAGATTGATTATATAGATTAATAACAGTGGATGGCATATAGCACCTAGTGATGTGACACCTGAATGTCACTTGTTTCACAATCGATGACTTTTTCTCAGTTAATATGAGATCTAGCATTTGGAATAGGAAATAACGAATCCACTTGCACAACTCAGATCATTTTCTAATAAAAGCCGCTTGTGGGAAATGGTGTTAAAAGCCTGCTGTTAATATAAAAGTTCCCGTCGATAGAATCCATTGCTCCTTGTGTTTCACAGGAACGATCTTTTATGATTACGTGCTGGTTGTGAGTCAATATATTGCCTTTAGGTCCACCTCGCTAATACTGTCAGCGCGGTGAATTTCTAAATAAACGAGACCGGGTTCGATTCCTGGCGTGATATGATATTTTCTGCTCTCGGGGACTGCGTTTTGTGTTGTCCTTGCATTAGTATCGACATGATAGATATTCCATTGTTGACAAGGCTGTGTCATCTCGCCCCGAAAGCCAATAATTAAAAAAAAATCGATCCCCTTCCTTGAGGTATTTCATGTATTAACACAGTATATGATTTTATATTCTACTTGTCAGTGATATGGGTCTATATTTCAGCTGGTTACGTCTATTTTATTTCTTATGTATTGATATCAATTGTGGAACGTCACAGTTTTTAGATGGGATATTTCATCGAGCTAGTGGTTGTACATGGTTGCTAAACATGGGCCTATTTTGTCATCATACACCGAAACGAATTTAACAGTGTAAAGCCTGGATCGGAAGACTACCTCTGAATTACTCATGTCGACAGACAGCTGCTCTGGACTCTCATTCTGAAATATTGACGTTTATTTCTGTTCAAGATGTCGAAGAGCAGTATAACCGAGATTCCAATGAAGAAGCTGCGGGCTTGCTAGCTGGCCGCACAGTTGCTATAGTCAGGCTGACAGCAGCGAGTGACGTTCTCTGCCCCCGGTCTCTGCAGCCTCCTGAAGAGAATGGGATGGCTGGTGGGTTCGCTGCTCATGAATAATACACAGCCCTGCTCACCCACCAGACCGCTTAATTCTCGTTATGTTGACAGAATGCGCTCTGACGCGCTATTACCTTTCAGGGAACTGGGCTAACGCTCCACGACGTTGCCAGTTTTCCAGAAAGAGTCTGAGCTAGAAAGGAAGGAAATAATGAAATGAGCAGACCCGACTATATGCTACATTCTTCTTCTACCTATGTCTTTGAAGTAGCAACCTTAATGCAATATTCCCCTTGCACCAAAAGATTTTAGCATTACCGTAGTCTTAAAGGTACTTACCTTCTTTTTTCCTACTTGTCTCTTTACTTCTCGTGGACATCATGTTCATGTGTAAATCGGAAACAATGAGTAGGAGTTTCAGCTATTTTTTTATGACAAACGCTTTGTGCGCAGACCTACAAGGATCCACATTTTTGACTCAGCGAAGCTGTGCAGAAAGTTAATAAGGAACAAAGAGGGTTGCTGCCTATCGGAAAGAGCTCGCATTGAAGTTGTTCCTGCTGATGCTACTGAGAGGTGGGAATACACGAAGTATAACATATACCCTGGTAGCAAGGTGTTAGATATGAGACACAGGAAGAGGTGGAGGAATGGTGCACAATCACACAATGTCCCTACAATTAGCGATCCTTTTTTAGGTAAACTGCTTCATTCATACTGCCATAAGACGCTAGAGAGTACATTTACGTTCATGCACCAATACACGAGAGGCTCCAGAAATAAAATTAATAATTTTATTATATTCGTATGTTAAATAAGAAGTGCAAATTAGACAGATATACTTTGTCTTTCTGATACAATGTTAATACAGGAATACAAATGTTGAATTTTGAAGGCTATAAGTTAGCTACGTTCTGCTGCAGAAATAATATGGAGAGAGGAGGTATTGTCATGTATGTGTAAAACACTCCGAAATTCAAAACTATTGACGCTTCTATTGTTTTCCCTGGACCACATATGAACGTATGTACATGTACAGTCATATTTCATAATAGCAGAATCATAATTCTTACACTTTACAGAGCCGCATTGCAAAGTTCTCAGAAATTCTTTAAGAAAAGTCACCTGTCTGGCAGAAGGAGGAAAATGACTTATGGTGATTTCAGTATTAATTTTTTGAAGGGCTCAGAGAAAGACATGATATATAAATTTTACCCGATTCTCTCAGTTTAACCTCACTTACAAATTTTTCCTTCAGAATTGTGCAGAACGGTGACACCTTTATGGAAAACATTTTTGGTATGAGGATAAATTCAACGAAATTACTGCTGATCCGGTTTAAACTGGCTGTCCGACAATGATGGCCAATGCGCTATAATAGACTACATGAGAGTCATAAAGTACGTGTCAGTTATGAATAGCTTTAGTATGAGCAGTTCACTCACAATAAGCAGGTACATAAGCAACGAGAGAAGTGGGATGAGGTATACAATACAATGGCTGTAAATTCTAAATTTAATGTATTCTGAGTAAATTTATCACCGCCTTATACGCGCTGTTTTTTTTCTATCGAAAAGTGAAATATGGTACCACTGGTATATTAAAGGAGTACTGGATAACACATACTCAGTGAAGTACTATTTTACAAAGACAGAAAATTTTACAGAATGGAGAGAAAAGGATAAATGCAGTTCCATTACCTTATTGAAGAAGATATTGTTCCTTTTGGAGAAGACTTAAAGGAAATCCGAAACACTTGCACGTTATGTCGGAGATTAAAAATACTGAATACAAAATCAAAACAATGTTGTGATTAGAAGAAAAGTGGTCGACACCAGAAATGAACAGGTTGATTATATGATTGAAGATTATGACTAAACTGTCTGTACCATCAAATACATAGCAAGTCTCCTACTAATTTCTAAATGTAAATGGAAACTAGATTCAATCAGCTCAAAAGAAATATGATTGGTGTATTTGCGACAGTACCACAATCATTCATTCAATTTAAACTCGCTCTAACTTCTTCTAGGAAAATCAGGAAAACAATTAACGCTCCTAAGACCAGAAATTATGGTGAGTTTGATAACACTGGAAGCAAAACATTAAAATTATATTTTTATGTTTGTCTTGCAGTAGGTACCCTTCCAGACAAAGTATACAGTTATTGTGTTAAAAAAAGTAGTATGACACATATTAACTACAACCGATGCATTTCAGTCATAGCTTCCTTCTGAAAAGAATTGAAAATTGTGTTGGAGAATGGTTGAACATATTTTCAATGTAACACTCTGAGTCAGTCACAATTTGGGATATAGATGGGACTCCAAAAAGAAATTTTCACTCTGAAGCAGAGTTTGTGCTGATATGAATCTCCCTCACAAATTGTAACGGTACCAGACCGAGACTCAGCTCACTTTCTTTGCCTCTGGCAGCTAGTGCTGTACCAACTGAGCTACACAAGCACGACTCATGACCTGTCCCCGCAGCTCCACTCGTCACTCAACATGTCTTCCACCATTTCACTGATCATGTATTGATATATATATATGTTCTGGCGTGTACCTTCTCCAGCACACCGATCGGCACTATGAATGATGAGGTTTCACCCACAGTGATTTTTTGTGTTCTAGCTACGGCATTTGATTGTGAGAATCAGATCGATCATTTAAAGAAAGTTAGTTTCTGGCCTCGGAAGTACGAAGTTTCACTTTACATTTAACTGACAGGAAAGCAAAGCCCATGCCGCTCTCATTATGAATCTTCTTCCTGGTGGGGAGAAATTACTATTAGCGTAATATAAAGTTAAATTCAGGGATCTTGCTTGTTTGTACAGTTTATAAATGACCTTCCATCCTGCACAGATAAAGCAGATGTACTGCTCTCAGATGTTTTAAACCTCATAATCATATTCTATGAGCTGCAACAGCAGAAGAAGTGATAAAAAACATAGAGAAAAATGTATCACTTAGTAAAAACATAGTTAATTTCGTTTTGAGCAAAGTTAGATATAACATCTCAATAAGCATACAGCACAAGGCTAAATAAATATGTAACACTCATTGTTCTAAAATATTACTGTCCACAAAGATTAGAACTTGATTGGGAAAGAATGTGCTATAGATATTGCTAGGGCAATGAGTTTGGCAATATCTGTTCAAAAGGTACTTGAAGAGTTAGGTGATGAAAGCAGCAGAAAACTACTTTACTTTCATACTTACATTCGTGGATGCATTATGAAATGGTATTCAGTGTCAGTTTCACATATAAGTACAAAGTGAACATTGTACAGAAAACTATAGTAAGGATAATAGCTCGTGTCCATCTTTGATCACTTTGTAAGTTATTGCTTAAAAAAAACCATCATTTTAACAATACCCTCATTATATATTTTTCATTTCCATGTTGTGAACGATTAGGTAAAATCTGTAAAAAGTTGTAACATTAAGAAATTTAGCTCTAGGAATGAAGATAACCTGCACCAGCAACAAAATTAACCTTACTACTACACAGAAGCGACCGAAGAATGAAGCCATTAAATATTTGACTGCGTCCCTGATGAATTAAAGATGCTAACATCCAATGAATAGTCTACAAATAAACTGAAATCAGTCCTCCATCATAGCATCTCCTAACTCTTTGATGAATTTAACATTAAATTGTATGTTTGTTGATGTTTCGTGTTACTCAAATCTTGATGATTTGTGTCTAAATATTTGTTGCATAAAGGCTAAAACATAGCCATGATTCAGCAAAGAAAATATATCCTACTTGTAAACACACATAAAGGCGGGTTGTTGGGAATTTCGTCCACAAGACTACACTAACAGAACTAAACTCACATTTTTCACTTGGACAGGATGACTGAGAAACTCACTGCAATAGTATCTTGAAATGCTATCGTTAGTTTGCGTACATATGTACGGTTTCACTAAATGACATATTAAATTAATTTCTTCTTTGATTATCATTGGTTCTATTGTAGTGTGAGGCGTGTATAACTATTCGTCATCTCCAACTACACCTGTTCTTATAGGAGAAACTGAAAGACAATACCAGACAGGAGAGTTGTATTCGCTACGCACCTCAGATAATGCCGATTGCATAGTGTATTCAGAAGCATATTGTGCTCAGAGCATGGCTCAGAGCTGTCAGTGATGTGCGTCTACTTGTTCTGCAACTTTCGGGAAAAAAAAAGAAAAGAAGGTTTCTGTTGTTGGATTGGACAAAGATCAGATATACTTTAAAATTACTCTCGCTAGATTCGATTTAGAACTTGTGTATATTATTGAATTAAAATGCATGTTGAGGAAATTTATTTTTTTGTAGTCTGCTCTGAAGCATTAAGCGCAACAGAATACGCTGATGTTATTTATTCGATAATAGGAAGTGGGTGAGCTGTTACTGGAAAAGGAAATTTCCCACATTATTTAATGCTATCTGAAATAAAGATTAACTCATGGTTCAGCAGAGTTGTTGATTAATGGTGAGGCAATTCAGTACCTGCACTTTGTAGCCTTGGTTAGGGATAATTTCATTCTATTAAAAATACGACTGTTGCTAACTATTACCATCCATTTATCGTGTATTGACTTACATCGGATATTCTTCCCAACTCTGTGCTTTCAATAAGTAAGATTAACGTATGTATATCAAGGTTTGAGTTTGATCAGCTTCATGAGACTTGCAAATAGGGGACAGGTCATTACTAGGACATCAAAAGATATAAGAATGTAAGAAAGGAAAAACGAGATTTATTTATTTGAGCATGATCAGTTTACTACTATTAGTCTAAAGGTTACCAACTCAGAGAATAATATTCCTAATTCCGAAGGATTAACTTATTTCATTATTGCAAAAGTCTCTTAGGGGAAGACTTAGTTATCTCTGAATTAAAACGCAAATACGAAAACCATTCAAGTAAACGTCACATCCGTTCTCAAAACAACGGGGTTATCATTTTGCACACAGTTTTGTCTTCGTATTTTATAGTATTACATTATAGCTGTGTTATATAGTCACATTTCAGTGGTTCCCAAAGTGACAGGACTGTGTATCACTCTATCTTATTGCGTTATTAAACACTGTATTACATTTTCAGTTGAAATTGTAAATGAGTCTAACCCTCGGTTACTCGCGCGGAGTGCAAATGTGCTCCACTGTCATTCTAAACTTTTTCTTTTTGTTGGCAAGAGTGGCGGGACTAAAATTCTCAGAGTCTGGCGTTTTTGTTCTAACTTCTACTTACAGTCAATGGCGTGCGCCGTCCTGCATGGATCTTCTCATAGGAATGCCTTGAGTGTTCCCTGTCGTGTTTGGCGCTCACGTGTACTCCACGCTAGTATCGAAGTACCATCACATATTTTGTATGGTAAGTAAAAATTTTAATTTCCATTATATTTGAAATATGTTTGGACTGCTACTGTAGTATTATTTTATCGTTATTATTCAGGTACACTGGCATATCACCCTTCTGATGAAAGGATTTGGATGCGATGGCAAGAGGAACTTCAGAGTGATGCGCCTTCCGATTGTGATTCTGATCTATGCGATGAATGTACAAGCGAGGATGACGATCGACCAGACGAGCAAACTGGAAATAGTGTCGTGGAAGAATCGGAAGAATCTCTATTCTGGTCGCAGGTTGTGTTCCAAAAACGAAAAGCATAGAGACAGAAGTGATGGTATTTTCTGCATGACCTGACCATCATTTTCCAGGACAATACTCAAGCACGTAAATTGGAACCTGTTGTAAGTAGGCTGTTTAGGTTTTTTTATTGGTAACGCCACCTCTGTATGAAAATCACTGGCTGTGCTGTGTGCAGTCTGTGTCTGCTTTGCATTGTTGTAATACTCGCCATTGTAGTGTTAGGCAGCTGGCTGTGAACAGCGCGTAGCGTTGCGCAGTTGGAGGTGAGCCGCCAGCAGTGGTGGATGTGGGGAGAGAGATGGCGGAGTTTTGAAATTTGTCATGAACTGCTATATTTATATATGATGATATCAAGGTAAATACATTGTTCGTTCTCTATTAATATCTTTCATTTGCTAACTATCCCTATCAGTAGTTAGTGCCTTCCATAGTTTGAATCTTTTATTTAGCTGGCAGTAGTGGCGCTCGCTGTATTGCAGTAGCTTGAGCAGCGAAGATTTTTGTGAGGTAAGTGATTTGTGAAAGGTATAGTTTAATGTTAGTCAGGGCCATTCTTTTGTAGGGAATTTTGAAAGTCAGATTGCGTTGCGCTAACAAAATATTGTGTGTCAGTTTAAGCACAGTCCTGTATAATTGTTCTAAAGGGGATGTTTCATACTGTTACTGAGTTGTTTGACTGATTGGGCTGCTAAGTGCTATACCACCTACTGCACTCCCCTGACTTAAGCCCTCGTGAGTTCAACTCGATTTATAAACTGAAGGAAACACTTCATGACATTCGCTTCAGAACTGCTACAAATTCGTCGGGCAATATACCGCGCCGCTCTAACTGTCAACACAACTGGCACTGCTAAAAGTATCCTAGGACTTCCACATCGCTGGCAACGGGTTATACACAATGCTGGTGGCTACTTTGAAGGTCAGTAAAACTTTGAAACACGTATCTATTTTGTACGAGCTGTAAATAAGTAGGTGCCACTATCAAAGTTCCAACCCTCGTATTAAGGGGGCAGTGCAGCTAGAGAAATCTACAGTGGTTCTTGCAAACAATGAAAAGATACGATTAAGGGAAATAGTCACAGATTCTGACTGGAGCTCAGCGAATACAATTGTTCAACATCTTGTATAAATATGTCAGTGTATTTACGGAGAAACCCAGAGTGACATGAGTTTATCCATATTACGTGGATGTAGTGCCACATAAGACGTTTTGCCACAGCTTTTACCAAATCCCATGCTCGCAAAGACAAGCAGTGGACAAGGAAAGAAGAAGGATGCTGGAATGGTCTCTGCTACGGTCTCCCAGGGAAGGGCCAGTCCAAGGCCTACGTGACAGGAGCCGTTGCTTTGGACACCAAGCTGAAAGGGGCGCCAGAAGCGCCACAGCTGTAAGGTTTCTACACGGAACCTATCATAAATAGTAACAGCTGCCTAAGGCGCGATGCTGAGAGGAGTGCTCAAGTGCAGGATTTCTATGTAGTGCACATCGCAATAAGTAGTGAACAATATTTTCGAACAGACCATGTTCCAGACAGAAGATGCTGAAGTTCTTAGAAAAAGTAAGAAACCCTTCTTGGGTTATTCAACATGATGCTCTGTTGTTTAAGTCTTCAGAATTTCTTAATTGTGTCTAAATGTCTTTTGTGTTTTTATCATCAGTTGTGTGCTGTATAGGCTATGGTCATTTTCCTGTGAAGCACGCAGGTCATTAGAATTTATTTCTAATGCAATGTAAGTATGCTGATTAAGGAGTTATGGAAAGACATACAAGTTACTCCTTTTCAAAGTCAGTTGTTGAGATTTTTTACATTTAGAGGGTTGAGGGGTTTTTTTTTTTTTTTTTTTTTTTTTTTTTTTTTTTTTTTTTTCGCGTGTAACCTCCCAACAGATAGATTCCGTAACCTCCCAATAATAATGTGACTTATATATAACTTTTCAAAAGAAATCAGGTAATGTAACTTTTAAATAATTAACTGATTGTGAATCTAAACTGGTAAATCTGGACGTCAGCAGTCCTGGGTCATGACCCTGAAAAACCATTCTGAATAAACTGAAAATTCTTACTTCAATGATATCGCCGAGTAACGCGTATATACCTGCTCCTGTAAGAAATTTTTCTGGCACAACCCAGTGCAATGCTGGCCACTAGATTTAGTTATGTGTGAAAAATAACAAATTTTCTTTACGATATTCAGCATGACTATGGATATGAGAAATTAATAAAAACATTAAATTCAGATGAATGGCTGTCAAAAGTCATCTTTATAAGGAAGATTATTATTGAAAGGCCTTTGGAAGAAAAGTACGTGGGACTTTGATATAACAATAGTTGAAAAATCAGTTGTAACAATTAGGATAGGCAATAAAGAACAATAATATTTTGCTTTTACCTTATACTACATCGCTCAGGCAGCGCCATCGTTCTCTTAGACCGGTCTTGGTAATTCCATAACTCTACTGCTCTTCTCGAGCTACAATACACCACCATTGAACTGCGTTATCCGAACTCCAGGACACAAGCGCTCTCTGTGAGCTATACAACTCGACAACTGTATGAGTGACTTGACCTAAGCATCCGACTGCGGGCTACTACTACTAAAGCTGCCGACACTGCCCTCTGATCTGCGATTCTACTGTAGCTTACATATCGCAGGCAGCGCGTGACCAATCCATCGAAGTTACATCTGCTCGAGTGCGCTAGCAATAAATTCCTTAGTCAGGGACCTCTTTCTTACAAGAGGATAATAATTTTTTTTATTTGAGCTACGGATGAAATGGAAATGTCGTGTGGCTAGGGCCTCCCGTCGGGTAGACCGTTCGCCTGGTGCAAGTCTTTCGATTTGACGCCACTTCGGCGACCTGCGCGTCGATGGGGATGAAATGATGATGATTAGGACAACACAACACCCAGTCCCTGAGCGGAGAAAATCTCCGACCCAGCCGGGAATCGAACCCGGGCCCTTAGGATTGACAGTCTGCCAAGCTGACCACTCAGCTACCGGGGCGGACAGCTACGGGTTAATTTATAGAAGTAAGATTACTTATGGTTCTTCCGAACCACATGTATGGAATCTAAATATCGGTCCTAGGTGTGGTTTCAAATGATATTAAGTACTCACTATCGCAGAAGTGTATGCAATTGTTCTACAGATTAAGTATTTTACAGAAATGATTTACTCTTATCCATGTGTCACACACGTGAGGTGAATTTGTACATGACCCAGGGGGGAGTAGCACTCAAGTTCTTTTGTGTGTATGTACCGGCGGGACTTCAAATGAAGAAGAATAGATGAGAACCGTCCTACCATCTGTCTCCTTGCTAATGCTGTGAATTACCACTCTTAGTGCCGCCTTACAACTTCATTTTGAGAGAGTTCTTACTCTGGTGCTGGATGTGGTGCTAAATGGCTCTGAGCACTATGAAACTTAACATCTGTGGTCATCAGTCCCCTAGAACTTAGAACTACTTAAACCTAACCAACCTAAGGACATCACACACATCAATGCCCGAGGCAGGCTCCGAATCTGCCACCGTAGCAGTCGCGCGGTTCCGGACTGAGCGCCTAGAACCGCTAGACCACCGCGGCCGGCTGTGGTGCTAAAACACGAACACAAGCATGTGCAGTGGTATGACAGGACAAACATATTATGGCGCGCAGCTGTTTCTGCCAGGAATGATACTCAACAGTCAGCCTACATAAACAGCATCGTTTCTGTAATTGCTAAGCGAGTGTACTGATTGACTGAATATGTTTTTGCACATATGTGTGCTGTGCTCGATATACACGCCCTGTGACATTTCTTATACAGCATTAACCAAATGTGAGAGGGAGTTTAAATCAATTTTCATTTTACATTGCGGAAAATTATGCTTATGTAAAATTACCACTCAAGAATTAGACGATTTCTCGCCTTTTTTTTTTACTGAACACGATATGAGATCCCTCTCTTAGTACATATTTTTATGATTAATACGCTGAGTTTCAGGAATTATTATCTTTACATTTTTTGTCACTCTTGACTGATTATGTTACATGTTCACGCACCATCAGTTCCTGTATGGCACCTTGAGAAACCAGTCATTGTACCATCCTGATGGTCGGTCCCGTAATCGGACCTATCCACCCTAGCTGATATCAAGAAGGGCTACAATGGCCAACGTCCCAAGTACTTCATTACCTCCTTTTTTGCCCTCCTGACTGACGTCATGGCGACATCACCATTTCCATGTTGGCGAGGACTTCAACAACATAGTCTTCAAAGATGTATTTACATTCCTAAATGTGGTGGTTTTACGCATATTCCTTCACTTAGGCAGACAGATAAATCATGAACTGAAAGAAATATTCTTGAAATACGGGGTGGTCCATTGATAGTGACCGGGCCAAATATCTCACGAAATAAGCATCAAACGAAAAAACTACAAAGAACGAATCTCGTCTAGCTTAAAGGGGGAAACCAGATGGCGCTATGGTCGGCCCCCTAGATGGCGCTGCCGTAGGTCAAACGGATATCAACTGCGCTTTTTCTTTTAATAGGAACCCACATTTTTCATTAAATATTCGTGTAGTACGTAAAGAAATATGAATCTTTGTTGGACCACTTTTTTCGCTTTGTGATAGATGGCGCTGTAATAGTCACAAACGTATAAGTACGTGGTATCACGTAACATTCCGCCAATGCGAACGGTATTTGCTTCGTGATACATTACCCGTGTTAAAATGGACAGTTTATCAATTGCGGAAAAGGTCGATATCTTGTTGAGGTATGGCTATTGTGAACAAAATGCCCAACGGGCGTGTGCTATGTATGCTGCTTGGTATCCTGGACGACATCATCCAAGTGTCCGGAAGGTTCGCCGGATAATTACATTATTTAAGGATACAGGAAATGTTCAGCCACATGTGAAACGTCAACCACGACCTGCAACAAATGATGATGCCCAAGTAGGTGTTTTAGCTGCTGTCGCGGCTAATACGCATATCCGTAGCAGACAAATTGCGGGAGAATCGGGAATCTCAAAAACGTCCGTGTTGAGAATGCTACATCAACATCGATTGCACCCGTACCATATTTCTGTGCGCCAGGAATTGCATGGCGACGACATTGAACATCGTGTACAGTTCTGCCACTCAGCACAAGTGAAATTACGGGACGATGACAGATTTTTTGCACGCGTTCTATTTAGCGACGAAGCGTCATTCACTAACAGCGGTAACGTAAACCGGCATAACATGCACCATTGGGCAACGGAAAATCCACGATGACTGCGACAAGTGGAACATCAGCGACCTTGGCGGGTTAATGTATGGTGCGGCATTATAGGAGGATGGATTATTGGGCCCAATTTTGTCGATGGCAATCTAAATGGTGCAATGTATGCTAATTTCCTACGTAATGTTCTACCGATGTTCCTACAAGATGTTTCAATGCATGACAGAATGACGATGTACTTCCAACATGATGGATGTCCGGCACATAGCTCGCGTGCGGTTGAAGCGGTATTGAACAGCATATTTCATGACAGGTGTACTTGTCGTCGAAGAACCATACCATGGCCCACACGTTCACAGGTTCTAACGTCCCCGGATATCTTTCTGTGGGGAAAGTTGAAGGATATTTGCTATCGTGATCCACCGACAACGCCTGGCAACAAGCGTCAGCGCCTTGTCAATGCATGTGCGAACATTACGGAAGGCGAACTACCCGCTGTTGAGGGGAATGTCGTTACACGTATTGCCAAATGCATTGAGGTTGACGGACATCATTTTGAGCATTTATTGCATTAATGTGTTATTTACAGGTAATCACGCTGCCTGCTCAGAAATGATAAGTTCACAAAGATATATGTATCACATTGGAACAACTGAAATAAAATGTTCAAACGTGTTGCGTTCCGTCTTTTAATTTAAAAAACCTACCTGTTACCAACTGTTCGTCTAAAATTGTGAGCCATATGTTGGTCATTATTAAAGCGCCATTTATCACAAAGTGAATAAGTGTTCCAACTAAAAGATTCATATTTCGTTTCGTACTACACGAATATGTAATCAAAATGGGGTTCTTATTCTTAAAAAACGCAGTTGATATCCGTTTGACCTATTGCAGCGCCATCTAGCGGGCCACCCATTGCTCCATCTGGTATTTCCCTTCTAGTTAGACAAGTTTCGTTCTTTGTAGTTTTTTCGTTTGACGCTTGTTTCGTGAGACATTTGGCCCGGTCACAACCAGTGGACCAACCTGTATATGTAACAGTAACTTGAAGCAATCATTTAATCAAGAGGAACAGAACTTTGAGACAAAAGCTATTGACAAATTACGTATTCAATTAAAATGAACTTCTCTGTTGTCATTAACATACAATATGAAACGTATATAATTACTTCCAAAAGATAACGTATTATGAATTTTATTAACATCTTCTTTGTAAACTTAAACCAAGGTTGATAAGATTTACTCGGCGCTTTTCGTGGTTTTCCGCCGACTCTCACCCAAATCGAGACGATCCAGTTAAATAAGGTCCGTAGTCGCACTAGTAGCTAACGTGAGAAAATAAGCATTACCTGCATTTTTATACTACCAGGCCAATTTAAGGTGCCGACCCTAGACTGTGTCAAGCTAACAAGCCGCAAACTTCAAGCTTCTACACAACCATTTTATCGCGAGAATGGAAGAGTGATTTCTTCTTGAAGAAAACTAATTTTGATTTTAAAATATGTTATCCATATGAACAGAACAATTAATGTAACATACTATAGGCATAAACAATTTTTTCACCTTACAACGAAGTGACTTAAAGTTATGAACAATCAGATGTAAGTTTTCACTTGTTCCATGAGAGGGAGACCAGTTTGTGTGTACACAAAATATAGCATTCTTAGTCTTTATGTGATCTACTTGAGAAGAGGTTTCTTCTTTTTGTTTTTATGAAAATAAACTTAGAAATTTTCATAAAAACTGAACTTCATTGACGAAGAACGGCAGAATAACTATTAAGATCTTTTTAGGATTTCTGATCCCACTATGTGTCTTGTAGTATAGCAGTAGGTATTTTTCGTATTGGCTATGCAGCAATGGCGGCGTTGGTCATAAAGTGTATTCTGAGCATGTTCTGCTCAGAATTATCTCAGATTCTGCGTCTACTCATTATTTTGCAACTATCAGGAAGAGGAAAAAAAAGAAGGCTTCTATTGTCAGATCGACAGAAATCAGACTATGTTAAATAAATCTCTCACTAGATTCGACTGACGATAGTTGTAGATTGCTTGATTCAGTTGACAGTAGTTATACATAGCTTTGTTTTCATCTGCACTGAAGCAGTAATTGCAACGGAATTCACTGTTATATTTATTCGACAGTAAAAACCCAGTGAAAGGACGCAGGAGAAGAGAATTTTCCAGATTGTTTAATCCTGTATGAAGTTGAGATTCCGTCACGATTCGCAAAATGTTTGGTTCATGGTGGTGCAACACAGAACCTGCACTTTGGAGTCCTGGTTGGGGTAAATCTCATTAACTTAAAAATACCACCCCACTTTGTTAACCGCTAGCCTTCAATTGTATCTTACACTGAATTTGCACGACATTCTTCTTAGTCGAAATGACGTAAACTCTTTGAATTTAATAGGTAAGACTAATACGTACATCACGTTATGAGCTTGAACAATTTCATGAGATTTACAAAAAGAGATTTGGACAGCATTAGTATCTTTAACGATACAACAACTAAGAAAGAAATGACACAGCTTATATATTTGAATATAATCCATTTACTACTATCAATTTAAAGGTTTCCTGTTCAGAGAATAATACGTCCTAGGTCCGGAGGATTAACTTGCTTCACTACTCCAAAAGACTATTACGAGAAGTATTAATTGTCCCCTAATTAAACACTAAACGACGAAAAACATTCAAGTAGATCCTGCATACGCTCTCAAAGCAATAAGATATTAATTTGCGCAGTGTTTAGATTTGTCAATCTGTTGTATTGTATTATTGCTACGTTTTACGATTAACAAACAGCAGAAACACAAACACTTATTATGTTGTCGCATCGGCTACAACTTCATATTGAGAACTGCACGAATGGATTGCCCTACTGGAGCCAATGAAGTGAGCTGTTCTGTTAAACTTTGGACTTCTGTTGGTCACGTGGAAGTTTCCTTTGACACAGCTGAATCAGGACTGTTCTAAACACGTGCTTGATATCTTCCAGTAGTACCAACCCGTAAATCAGAGATCTTCTACCCTTGAAAATGTCGGACAAAGGCTCTTCAAGCAAAGTTTCCCCACTCCAGCAAAGGAAAAAGAAGTGTAAGCCCGACCCACACCAAACGCCTTGCTTGTGATAATTGTGGTTAATATTTTTTATATTGTGAAAGGTCAGGAATGGCCCCTCAAGGCGACACATGAAGGGATACAAAGGTCACCTCGCATAGTTCCGTGATGCTCTCAGAATTTCGTCCTGCGGGATTAGCAGCCTGTTCTCTTGTTGTTTTGAATCATGTTATGGTGTGCTATACCTATCGTAGGATGTAAAATTTCTGCGCAGTTCCTCTGCACTATCTACACACTTCCTATATAGTTACTTACGGTGAAAGAAAGGAGCTACATAACCACTGGACTCCAGTGTTGGTTCCTTGGAATTTACATTTTCCTAAAATCTACTGAATTAGCTGATTTAATACAGTAGTTCCTATCGTAACACAGACAATCATTCACGTTTCAGCATTAACCTCACATCAGATAGGTTTCGAAAGACCACAAGGCCTAAAGATGCCACACAAACATTCCTGTCACAATGTATTGTATAGTTACATAAATATTACAGAGTATCTAAGTTAACATGAAGGGTTAATATTGATTCTTTGCCAGCAACACCTGTCCAGTTAGTAGTGACTTATGATGTAACTTGTCATAGTTTTCTTGTTGCTTCTAACCTGAGAGTAAAGGAAGCCAAACTCAGGGTCGAGGAAAATGATGCCACTCATGTTTGTTTTAATATCAGAAATAGTCCAAATAGTAGGTTCCTCTCTTACTAATAGCTTGATGCAGTTTCAGCAAGCCACATCGTGATCGCCTTTTGTCTCCTCCCATGTAAAAGACAGAAGATAACATTTCCTGGAATATATCCACCTTTGCGACAGTAGCTCTTTTTGTGGCACTGGATCATCAGGAAGTTTACATGAGTTGTTTCTTAGTCATGTATCAGCACATTCTCAAATTATATAACATGTGTTTTACTCAGCAGGATGTTTAATGTAGCATTCACGAAACTACTTCAAGTGACAGTACAAAGTTTGTTTTCATGAACTATACTTTAGTTTCAACAGCATTTGTACTAATAATACTCTGAAGAGGTTCATATTTTATACACACAATGCATAGCTCGTTACTTTTTATGTAAGTGCAACTACAATGTTGCTCTATCAGGTTTGTGTAAGAGCGAACTTGTTTCGAATTTTTATAAGAAATTTTCTCTTGCTAGATATAACCTGAATAGAATTCGGAAAGTGAAGAATAAGGGTACATATGTAATCATACAAGAAACTTTCTAAAACATCTACAAGTTATCTATCACCACCTCCAAAATACTTTAAATAGAGGTGATAGATGTAATTGTGTCGTATGAGTTAACGATAAACTTCTTTCAGATTTTGGTAAATGAAACACAGTACAGATTATGTTTTTCAACTGCGACTGCCGGTTTTGAGCGAATTACCTATGTTCAGATTTCAAAGTGTAATATACGACAAAAATGACGTATGCTAAAACGTACATTTAGCACCCTCTTACGTCTTGATTAGTGTTAAGAAAAGTTACAGATTAGTGTTTGTACTAGAAGTAAGGGAGCAGAAACATTTCATTCGTGTTGTTACAGAGAGCACAGAACCTCAATAAATGTGGTATTTTAAAGCTCAAAAGAGGCATTTCTCATGTCTAACTCTCCAAAAACTCTTGTCATATTTCAGTGCATTTCTTTTGCTTTCAGATTCTGTACGGAGGGCTAATGACAGAGAGACGTCAGAAACCCATCAGCGAACTTTCGGCATAAATCGATTTTATGAGGCAATTAAGGCGTACCTTAAGGATTGCAAAAAGACTGATGAAACAGACGAACGTCAAATACGCACTCGATGAAGCTTACGATAGCTTGAGTTTGTATTTCCTTTTGGAATTAAGAATTTTTTTATGTCCAACGTCCCTGCTTCGGATAAAAGCAATAATATCGTCACGTATTCAGCACAGAACGCTTTATAGTTGTGAACCACCGAATATCGAAATAGGCTGTAAACTTGGTCTCTGAACGGCTTTTAGGACGTACAGTGATATCTGTACAGGATATCAGGTATTGATGCTAGTCTAACCCCCTTTCGTTGTCGTAAGAGGTGCCGTAATGTGTCATTCGCATCGTTTCAAATATCTTAATATACACTGTAAGTCTCGGGCGTTAATATATTCGAAAATTAAAATGTTCAATCACTGTCACGCGCAAGTAACTTGGAATTTGTTGAGAGCTTGAAAACATCAGAGAACAAATGGTTTTTGTCCCCTCATGACAGTGGACTGCAAATTAACACTTATAAGTTTGTAGACACCGGAAAGAAGTAAAATTAATATCACCAGCTGGAGAAGAACAAATGTTTTAAAAATAAAGTTTTAATGTACAAAAACTCACATTTTTTTAGTTATTTTCCAACAAAAAGAATAATTATATGGCCTCTTTGATCAAAAATATGAATAAAACATTAAATTTCTACTTTCATTAAAGAATCTCATAACTACAAGCAACTGTCATTCAGTATGTCAGTAATATTAATGTGAATGAAGAAAAACCTTAAGGGTGCCAAAGATATCGGATATCCAACGGCACGAGTTCGAGGCTATAGGGTGGCTGAGGCAATGACATCAAGCCCAGTTTTGCAATGGGTTTCCGGCTGTGTTTGAAAGAGAACTGTCATGTTAGTCCAAGATTTCTTTCGAATTTATCACTATCCCTAACGACTGTCATCATGACTTTACAATCAGAGGGAGCTGCCTCGATTATTTTGTGGTTGTCGGTTTGTGTGTGTGTGTGTGCACGTGTGAATATGTGCGCTTTTCAGCGTTTGCGAACTGTTGTCTGACGGCGACATAGTAAAACGAAAATCAGCTTACAGTATAAATAAATACTGTGTAAGACCTGCAGTTCGTGCCTTCATTAGTACTGCTGTATTTAAAATGGAAACATTCTCTTCATATCTTCCTGCACCTCTGCAAGATACTATGATGCTATGGAGTGCAATTAAGAATGTCCTGAAGTACAGGAAGCTCTTCCTGCCCTCTATTTCAGATTACCGTGGTGAAACGTATGCGTGTAAAACCTTCACATTACATTACATTAATTTGACACATTTTACCAATTCGCTGGAAAGCAGTGTTGAAAAAATATGAAAACAAAATAAAGTGCTCAAACAACGTTAAGAACAGTTCTGTAGGGTCCAAGAAATGTAACGAACAAAGACGCCAATCGCAGAGTTCTACATAGATATGAGTCGCGGACCAGTGAGGATGTGAAGACTACTTTGTGCTAAAGGGTAAACTGTGGCACACGGAGTAAAAAATCGTATGTCTAAGTACGTTGTAAGATAAGAACGACGCACCACGAAGGAATAATCCAAATGGCGTGGAAATTCTGTAGATGTGATGTTCATGTACAAACCTTATTAGAATTTCAGAAAAATTTGATTATTTATTCAAGAGAAAGAGCTACACAAATTGAGCAAATCGATAACGAATTGGTCAATCTCAATGTGCAAGTAGTTATTGGACTTCGCACAGATTGACAGAGTCGTTGGATGTCACCCTGAGGGATATTGAGCCACATTTCTGTCCATCTGCGTTAGATCGTAAAGCTTTGGAAGTGGTTGGAAGTCCCTGCCCAGAATATTCGAAACGTTGTGAATTGGACAGAGATCCGGCTATCCCGCTACTTAGGTGAACAAAAGTAAGCCCAGTACTGCTCGCCATGAAAGGTAACGAAACCAGGTATAGAGTATGTCTATGTAATGCAGTGCTATAACGGTGCCGCGGATGACAACCAAAGAAGTCCTGCTATAAAATGAAACGACCCCCCCCCCCCCCCCCCATACCATCACTCCTATCGTATGGCAGGCGACAGTGAAGTTGTATCCAAACACTGTCCTTGGCGTGTCGAAAACATCTTCGCAGTCAAGTGGGCTCTGTTCGAAGTGGGCATCATAGCTGAGGGCGATTCTACTGCAGTTAAAAAGATTCTAGGCCGAATGTGGCATATCCCATTGGAAACGGACTTGTTGGTGTAGAGAGGTCTGTGGTGCAAACGGGCTTGTTGGTGTAGATAGGTCTGTGGTGGTCGGCGGGAGGCTGCACCGTGACCACATTCCTCATTCTGTGAGCCACCTCTTAATGATCTTGACTGTCACTGAAGCACCAGCTGCACGTTGGGTCGATGGGAATGATGAATCCGGTCTCTAACGATTCCTCAGTCCTCACGTTCTGTCGTCTGTTTGGGTGGACAGTTTTACTGTTGTCTCTGTGTCCGTTCTTGTTTCACCCATTCCTGCCAAATTGTCGAATAGTGGCACCGACGGTATTCAAAAGTCAAGCGACTCACGGACTACTCCATACGACTTGTTTGATGCCAATTACACTTCGTCTTCTGTCACATACTGACGTATGGGTATATATTCACGCAGCTGTCTGCGAAACGTAGCTGCTCCCCAACTGGATACACAGAATTAAGTTCGCAAGGAATTTATGCTCCGGTATCGACATGTCCCCTGTTTACTACCTTCGCAATCTACCCTGTGCATCTACGCTGAAGCATGACACATTCATCCATCGGCAATCAAAGTTCTTACAGTTCTGCACTTTCCCCCGATATCTGTGTGAATATCAAGTTGTGGCCTGTCTGCATAACTCCTTCGTGCTGCGGAGTTGATATTTTTTCTTAGAGTGCATTTTTGCATTGGAAACTTGTGTTCCGTTAATGAATTACGATAAAATCATGCAATTTGTTATTATGAAAGGTACATTAGTAGAAAGTGATAGTAATACGGCTGACTGTCTGCGGCGCTTCTCTGCCGAAGATAGATGCAGGTGTAGAAGGGTAAGATAATTCGTATTTTCTTTATTGCAGTTTGTTTACAACAGTCGAAAAGTGAAGCTGCTGATTTAGATGTCGAGCAAAGGAAATGCTTTGATCAGCGCCACTTAGTTCACCGATCTACGGCACGGTGGGAAGAAAATAATGCTAAGCTGGTGCCATCGCCACTGCTGCAGCGTAAGGGAAGGTCTGCATTTTTTGGCTCGTGTCCCGCCGGCCCGACGTAGCAACTCCACTGTGAATACTTCAGACTGCGCCACATCCAGTAGTGAAGGACACGGATGTCTCGTCAGAGATGGTGATGACTGTATGCCCGCGTCGTAGTCCCGAGAAGGCAGTAGAGGTTCGGAGACTGGCGTCAGTAGAGGCGGCAACGTCATCGATACGGCGCTGGACAACTTCAGTAGCACGAAACATTGCTGCCCAGCTTTCGACAATGTTGCCTAGTCTGGGAGGGGTTTAAATGCTACCGCCTCCTGCTGAATTTGCGGTAGTGGTAGCGACTGCATGTAACAAAGTGAAACAGAGACAATGTTGAGGATGGCTCTGTGAGCTGCAGTGCGCTTTGATGATGATGCGAAAGTCGGTCAAGTCAGAATTGAGTCTAGAAAGATGGCCCCAGCCCACTGGCACCTGGATCAGTGTCACGAAAGCCTCTTGCGGCTGATGAGGGATGATGCTCAAGGAGGGGTGAGAAACGGCGGAGGCCGATGTCTGCTTACTGGAATGCGTTTATTGACTCCAAGCTCTGCTTCAGTCCACCCACTTACAACCTGCCCCCCCCCCATCTCTCTCTCTCTCTCTCTCCTTCTCCTTCTCCCTACAAACGTCCAGCATCCGTATTTCAGTTGAAAACTGGCTGTAACATTATCGCTAATTTATTTACAAGGATTTGCATTTTGTGAGTTCACTCACCGTGACACTAGAATGTTTTCACTATTTACATTTCTTTTGACCTGGCAAGCACTTGGCTAACAGGAAGTTCTCGTTCACAATTAGGTCTTTCCTTTATCACAAAGTTTCTCGTTGGTGCCGCTATTACTGGTTCGAAAACAAAGTTTGAAGATTGGCAGGGATGTGTTTCGACCTACCTTCCGCTTGAAATGGTAGTAAAAGATAACTATTATCGAAAAAATGATGCTGGCAACCGAGAGGGAGGTTCCTCCAGTTAACATTTATCGTTGCTGTTCTGTACGATACCGCCCAAGTGGTCTAAAAGCTGCTGCACAGATATGCGGCTACTTTGTGCCGCTAACATGGGATCTGCGTAGGCAAGCGTGGTCGGGGCTATAGTCTTATTCAGGTAAGGTGTCCAGTTGGTACCCTCTGTACAGGTAGGCAAGATACGTAAATTAACGTGTAGGTTACGTTTGGTGGATGGTTCCAGAGATGTAGGTGTGTAATCTAAATATTGTTCAGAAATACCTCATGGATTACATTGATAAATGAACCACGATACAGCAGCTCCATCTGCTGCGAGCCACTATAACGTACTTGCAAACAACAAGTAAAATTTGATTTGCCCATAGCGTATAACCAATTCATACTACTCTTTGGCAGAATTCTGTTTTGTCTGTGATTATCTCTTTAGCACATACCGTCGCAGATTTCTTGGAGCAGAGCTTGATTAACTTGCATGACCTAGGTGCGCTGTGTATCCATTGTGTGGGTTAGATGGTGGTCGACCTGGCTCTACAGAGCTCTACTTACTGCAGGAAGAGTAGTGAATGAGACTGTCTGTTCAGTTTCACTAGCTGAATTTCGTATACTTTGAGACGCACAAATTTATGCTGCTGCTTCTGCTGCTGCTGATGATGTTTGGTTTGTGGAGCGCTCACCTGCGCGGTTGTAAGCACCTGTACAAATTCCCAACCTTTGCACAGTCCAATCTCGCCACTTTCATGAATGATGATGAAATGATGAGGACAACACACACACCCAGTCATCTCGAGGCAGGTAAACATCCCTAACCCCCCCGGGAATCGAACCCGGGACCCTGTGCACGGGAAGCGAGAACGCGACCGCGAGCTGCGGGCCAATCTTTTGCAAATGGTTCCGGACAACTTGGTAATTATGGAAGCACAACACTCAAATCTGAAGTCTCTGCAAGTTAATTGTGTTAATATAGGTGTTTGTATGTAAATCGGACGGTTTCCCTATGATACTACAGCGACAAAATTTCTTTCCCTACTGATGTTAGGCATTTTAAGGGTGTGGTTAAATAGGATTGATTCTGGCGTTATCCTTCTAGGAACTGCCCGAGAGGTGACAGTACCGGTGTTAAACGACAGCGGACAGTGTGTATTAGGTCTTCCCACAGTTTGGTGGTTTCTGTGCCTTTGTCAGTAATGATATCAGTGACGATTCGGAGTAGCTTTAAGTGTCTGGGTGTCTACATGATGTAAAAGGTCTTTAATTATGCCCATTCCTGAACAGTGGTGTTTGCTGGTGCCGAATATGGGACGTCAGCGATGAAGTCAACGACTGTAGCTGTCTGGCACAGTTTAGCACGGGGTGAGCTCGGTAGTGTGTTGGTCTAGCGTTCCCTGATTGCATCCAAAATAAACATTTACCTGTTATGAAGCCTCATATATATTCTGGTGGTAGCAAAACCGGCTTTCAAGATGCTGTCACTGGCGTCTAGTCATCTACTTTTAAATCAGAATCGGAACACTTTTTGGCATAGCTGTCTCTGTAACCTCGTAAAAAGTTGACTGTAACGGCTGAAAGTGCCCTGCGTATTGTCCAACTATGTCCGGTATTCCATCATGAGTAGTAACTTGCCAAATGTATCTTCTACTTGCCCAGTTTCGTTCTCTATTGCCCAAGTATTACAATCCAATCTTAAGGCCCACTGATGATCTGCATAGCGATGTGTCGGGATAAATGTAGGATTGCCCCGTTATTTTTTGTCTAATTTTTGTTTTTCCTTCTTCCCAAGCAGCCCCATACCCTCTTCTGAAGAAGCTGCCAAAGCTGTTACTCGATGTTGACTGGTGACATCACTTCGATCGCTTGGTCAGGTCTCTGATAACGAATCACAAATAATTTAAATTGGGTTTGGAGTGCAGGGGTTGGTCATCGTAATCCACTTTCCTGTGTGATATTTTGGCAACATTACTTCATTATTATGAGATATTTCTTGCCATTCCAAAGCTGTGAGGTGCATCATATAAGCCTCTTAACATATAGTCTTAACCTTTTAGAATGATATATTCTCTGACAGTCCATCATCTTGAGGGGGGAGGGGGCATGGCCTTACAGAGCTCAGAAGGAAACGGCATCTTCTGGCCTACATCATTGTTGTAACGAGATAACCCTGTGCTCTTGTGAACTTTTGAATTGTATGCTTCTACTACATATGGAAGTAGGATGTCTCACTCATTGTGATGAGAGCTAATATTGTAACATAACATTTCTGCAATCGTTCGATAGTTCCTCCCCATTCGAAAGTTCCCTTTTGTATATAACGAAATAGTTCTAAATATCTTAATGCGCAATAACCGGCATAACTATTTGATTAAATCGGACGTAAAAATCGTTCTTTGGTCTCTTACTACTATTTCCGGTGATTCGAATCATCACATGCACACTGTTTGAGTGTGAAAATTAGGTATGGCTATCATGGTAACGAAGTGTGAAAAGTGGTCAGGTATTGTGGAACCCTTTGCAACGTAATATTACGGCGTAATATTGTGGTGGCAGTTCACCCCTTGTTTGCTTGGGAAACTAATCTGTACGTAATGATGGACAACCTGTTGCGTGTCACGCACCAGTGACTTTGCGCTACTACGTAACTTGTTACTCTGCGTCCAGCCTACCTGGCTAGAACTAAACCACAGGGCTACCTCAACAACTCAAATCGTAATTTTACTGGTACTACTATTCGTATGTCCTATCTCGCCTTTGTGCACAGAGCTCCGTCTTCCGTACCGAATTTATGCTAACTGGCCCTATCGCTGATCGTCTCGATCATTACGTTGTTTATGGTATCCCGTGAGTTGATCGTAAGGTGCCTTGTACGCAGTTTAGGTGGACCATCCTATCTCCGGGGTGTTCCTTGCAACAGTAACGATTCTTAGCCGTAAAACCAAGATGAAAGACGATCCATCCAGTTCTATTGTACGGCGTTCTAAGTCGACTTTGAAGTGATGTACTACTTGAAAATATATACCAAGAATGACTTTGTAACCACCGCCGACTATGGGGATAACGTCTGCGTTAACACAAAAGTTACTTCCTCCCCCCTCCCACAATCGGAATTACTGTTGAACTGAGTCAATCTCCACCACCCCCACCTACGCCGCTAAAAGCCAGGCGTGGCGAATTTAATTATGTTTTACAAAATATACCCTTAGTTTCCGTAGATACCGGAGATTCTGTATCTTATAAGAACTCCCACAACTTTTGACGTAACCAGTCAGAGAAAACTCTGCCACTGATCTCGCACAGAGATGACTTGCGCTAGCCCTTTGTAGGAGCGTTATACGACGGACAAACACACACAACCATGTCTAACAGCGGAATATGGGATCCACCTGGCGGTAGTCTCCTATGCCTCTGGGCCTTCTGTTCGGAATGTCCTAAGCGCTTACAAACCAAGCACTGTAGTTCTCTGCGGTTTCTTTTTACGTGTCCTGGGCGACCGCACCTGAAACATTTATTATCCGTATGAAAAACCAATTTCTTCTCCTATGATTGAAATGGCTCTGAGCACTATAGGACTTAATATCTGAGGTCATCAGTCCCCTAGAACTTAGAACTACTTCAAGCTAACTGACCTAAGGGCATCACACACATCCATGTCCAAGGCAGGATTCGAACCTGCGACCGCAGCGGCCGCTCGGTTCCGGACTGAAGCACCTAGAACGCCTCGCCTCTTCTCTTATGACTTGGTGACCGTATCTATCTCAGATAATGTCACCTTGCTTTCTGCTGCCTCATGCAGCATGATCAGAAATGCCTTACGAACTCTGCATGTCATGTCTGAGGGTAGCCCTGTAAAAATGTATCAAGCGCTGCTGTTCTGCTTCCTGTAAAATGGTTTTCTCAACATTATCATCCTCCGTGAATTCAGATGTATTGACATTAATTTTGTGAAAATGGTCCACTTAACTCTCTATTTATTCCACGTACTTTTGAAATATCCCATTAACCTGCTCAATGGAGTGTCGAAATATATTCTTCCTCCTAATCACTCTACCTACCATCCCTTTTAACCACTTTACAATTACTTATGTCAATCATTAGAGCAAATGAATAACTAATTATGTCAGTCTTGACTAAGTCAGGATTCATACTGTCCTATTACTTCTCCATATTTAGCGGACCCACAAATAACTCATATAATTTGTTGTACTCCCAATTAGTCGTTCTCAGTGTCGTGGAATTTGTGTGTGTGTGTGTGTGTGTGTACAGTGGCCAAATTCAGCGACTAATTGTATTAAGAATTCAGAGAAAAGAAAGAGCAATGGCGACCACTTGTCCTGTTTGTTCAAAGATATGTTTTATTATTAGCATTGCACTCACGTTCCCAAAGTCAGACCTGGGACACCAAACTAAATTATCAAACCATAACGTTTTCTGATTTCTGTAACCAAATTTCACGAATGCGAAGGTCGCTCTCGTATTTTTTCCCCATAAATGACAGTGCGGAACGATGTTAAATGGCTACCGGAAGTTAACAGCATTGACCTAGTGCCGTTGTCTATCGCACTATAGCCCTCATAGAAGACCAAAGTAGGCTGAGTTTTACAGGATCTACGCAAGTGCATATATCCATTCTCCAAATACTTCAAATACTTCGTAATATTTAAGAGATAGCAATAATGCTGCGACTATCTTACATTGCGATAAGCATATTAACATTATATCGAAAAGAGTTTTGCATCACCCCGGTTCCCAAAACTGTGGATATTGTATCACACACACACACACACATACACACACACAAACACACACACACACACACACACACACACACACACACACACACACACACACAGTCCCTTTGACTGTTCAGAAATGAGAAATGTCACTAAAACCGCGCCGGCCGAAGTGGCCGTGCGGTTAAAGGCGCTGCAGTCTGGAACCGCAAGACCGCTACGGTCGCAGGTTCGAATCCTGCCTCGGGCATGGATGTTTGTGATGTCCTTAGGTTAGTTAGGTTTAACTAGTTCTAAGTTCTAGGGGACTAATGACCTCAGCAGTTGAGTCCCATAGTGCTCAGAGCCATTTGAACCATTTGAACTAAAACCGCCCAAAGATGTACACAACCTCGCATGAGCAGCGCCTGTTAGTCGGAGGGGGTCCGACAGCCGATCCGTTAAAGTAATTTCGCCAGGAAGGATGTACACGGCTCGTGTTGTCTGTAGTTCAACCATGCCTAGACGGTCTTTACCGCCGTTCGATCGCGTTCGCGTTGTTACTTTGTGCCAGGAAGGGCTCTGAACAAGGGAAGTGTCCAGGCGTCTCGGAGTGAACCAAAGCGATGTTGTTCGGACATGGAGGAGATACAGAGAGACAAGAACTGTTGATGGCTTTTCTCTCTCAGGTCACTCACGGTCTACTGCTGCAGTGGATGACCGCTGCCTACAGATTATGTCTCGAAGGAACCCTGAAAGCCATCATGTTGAATAATGCTTTTCGTGGAGCCACGGGACGTCGTGCTACAACTCAAACTGTGCGCAATAGGCTGCATGATGCGCAACTTCACTCGCCACGTCGTTGGCGAGGCCCATCTTTGCAACCACGACAGGATGCAGCGTGGTACAGATGGACCCAACAAAATGCCGAGTGGACCACTCATGATTGGCCACACGTTCTCATCATCGATGAGTGTCGCATATGCCTTCAACCAGACAAACGTCGGAGACGTGTTTGGTGGCAACCGAGTCAGGCTCTACGCCTTAGACACACTGTCTAGCGAGTGCAGAAAAGTGGAGGTTTCCTGCTGTTTGGGGGTGGCATTATGTGGGGCCGACGTACGCCGCTGGTGGTCATGGAAGGCGCCGTAACATCTGTACGATACGTGAGTGCCATCCTCCGACCGATAACACAACCATATTTGGAGCGTATTGGCGACGCGTTCGTCTTCATGGACGACACTTCGTGCTCGCATCGTGCACAGCTTGTGGATGACTTCCTTCAGGATATCGACATCACTCGACAAGAGTGGCCAGCATGTTCTCGAGACATGAACCCTATCGAAGGCTGTGGACGACGTGACCCATCAACAAGTGTAAGGCATCTACGGCGAATCACCGTTAAGGAGTTGGACAATCTGGACCAACATTGCCCTGATGTACTTGTGGATAGTATACCACGACGAATACAGGCATGCAAGAGGACGTGCTACAGGGTATTAGAGGTGACGGTGTGAACAGCAATCTGGACCACCACCTCTCAGCTCTCGCTGTATGGTGGTACAACATGCAATGTGTGGTTTTCATGAGCAATATAAAGGGTGGAAATGTTATTTATGCTGATCTTTATTCCAGTTTTCTGTACAAGTTCCGGAACTCTCGAAACCGAGGTGATGCAAAATTTTTTTGGTCTGTGTATATATGGTGTTTCCACAAGAGCTTGCAAAAATGTACAAGGCGTACAGAATGCTCCACTGAACGATTTGAGGTATGGAATTTGGGTTCGCAGAAGCCAGCTTAAAGGGTGAATAAGTAAACTTGTTACCGATTTGTCTAGCATTACTGTTTTCGGGTTTATTTACAACTAACATGACAACAGGTTTACGCGTATCCTGCAGTTTATTTAGATTTACATTCCTAATTTCCTGATGGAAACAAGGAGGACGAGTCTGATTACTAGAAAGTCATGATGCAGGTTTTGTTCCCTTTACTTGTCCATAAGGAGGCTCTGTCGTATCGTCTTCATGACAGAACGCGCAATGAATCAACGACAGATCCATTAAACATGACGGTGCACCCCCTCACCTTATTGTGGATGTCTGCAAACATCTCAGTACTGTATTTCCTGGTCGCTGGGTTAGAAGGGAGAGGTCCTATTGCATGGGCTGCGAGGTCACCTGATATGAATCCCCGTGATTAATCGTATGGGGATATCTAACGTCACTTGTGTATGAGACCCCAGTGGATACTGAGATGGAAGTAGTTGTCAGAATTGTAACTGCCTGTGATGCGATTCGAAAACACCAGGGATATTTCTCAGGATTCATCTGAATCTTGTTCGCCGATGCTGTGCTTCCATTGATATTGATGACCGTCTGTTTCAGCACATTTCGTTAAATACAGTACAAGTGGTACGTTCATCATATCAGTGATGGTATTTGCAGTTAACAATGTAAATAAAAAGGTACACAGTAATGTGATTTTAATCCTATCATCTCCTTAAGCTTGTTTCTCCGACACACCTACCTCAAATTGTTCAGAATCCTTTATGTGCTGCTTAAATTTTGCACACTCTTACGGAAACACCTATAAAGGAAGGGAAGTAGATTATGATAACATGGGAGATGTGATACTCCGGAAAATATATCGCACTGCAATGAAACTTCTAAATCGAAACAAGCCACATGAAGATCTGTGGAACAAAATAAAATTAATAACATTGAAACCTATTATGTAAGAAGTGAGAGACAAGTGAAACAGCCTCACAGTGCAGGAAAAATGTAATAATTCCAGTTTGAAAGTTTGGAGATGCTGATGGACGTGATTATCGAACCATTAGTTTTACAAAATACTGTGAAGATTCTTTACACAAAAATGGAAATGCTAGTAAAATCAAAGCTGTGAGAAGATCAGTATGGACTGTGGAACTAGTGAAGCAACGTTGATGCTACTGTCTTAGAAGATAGCTTTAAGAAAAGCAAATGTATGAGGGATATTAAAAGAAAAGAGCACAACAGAGACTGCAAAATGAAAACCGCTGAAAGCACAGTAATTCCATGGCCTACGGAAGAAAGTGCGGTCTCTGAAACTGCAGCAGAAGGCGCGGTCTCTGTAACTGCATTGACTTGCCACTGGAGGGACGTGGGCGCATCCCTATGTGACGACAGAGCGAGCGAGCGCGTGTGTTGCGTCTCTTTCGATTGGGACGAATGCGGCGAATAGAAATTCGTCGAATAATAGCAGAAGTGTGTGGAGAGGTTTGCAGTTCCCCCGTAATTACGACCCTAAATCCGACTTCTGGGACGATGGCCGCCACCGTTAACTTGCCGCTCTTCTACAACGAGTGGGTCCCCGTGCTGGACAATGGTTGCGGTAATGCGATGTGGCGTACCAGATCGTGCGTCACCGATCAACGACATTTGTAATTCCTCGCACTGCTTGTGCCACACCTTCACCCTTGCAACAGACATGCAGTGCTCTCCGTACACGTGTGCCATTCTTCGATGAATTTCCGTTCTCCACACACCTTCCTCTATAAGGAGCCGCAATGTACCACTCTGCTCATCTATTAAAGCCCAAGTTCCTCGGTTTTCAGCGCTACTGAGGGTAGTGGAACGTAGACGTGCACACGTGATCGCTGTGTCGTCGCTTGGCTATGTGCCCATACACCTGCAGCGGCGGGTTTTGGTGCTCAGTGACCACGCCTTCCTCCGTAGGCAAAGAGATCACGATCCCTGCATTGGTTTTCATTTTACAGTATCCGGATCGTTTCCTTTTGAGTGACCCTTATGCACTCATACCATTTATAAATTTACAGATAGTTTTTCACCGTTTTGACTGGAATACGCTCGAAAATTTGAAGAATACAGGAATAAAAATTAGGGAGATAAAGGTTATCTACTACTCGTACAGCAACCGGTCTGCAGTAATAACAGTCGAAGAGCATGATAGTAATTATTGCTTGATGAGGGAGTGAGGCAGGTTCAATCTGTAAATTAATGACTCTGTAAAGGAATCCCAGGAAAAATTTGGGAAGGAAATTAACGTAAAGAGAGCAGACATTAAGTTGTACCGACGACACTGGAATTCTCTCGGGTACAGGCAATGATTTGGAAGATCAATTGTCAGGATTGGATATTGTCTTGAAAACGAGAATACAAAATTAACATCAACAAGAGTAAAACAAGGCAAAGGCAACGTAGTTGAATTAAATCAGGTGATATTGAGGGAATTCGCTTAGGAACAAGAGCCATTAAACTGGTAGATTAGGTTTTCTATTTGGATATAAACGTGACTAACAATAGCTGAAGTACAGGTTAGCTAGAAATTCGTTTGTGATAAAGAGAAAAAAAAATTGACAAAATAAAAATTTAAGTAGATTCCCGATGTGCCGTAGTCCGATATACCGTGCATTCGTATATAATGTAGTTTTCAAGATGGAAATGTCTCCATGAAATTCGCCAAACAACCACTGAAGGGGAAGCAAGGTTTGGTGACAGTGAATTCTGAAATTCACACAAAGTAATGGTAGATGAAAATTTAATTGATCATCAGGTGTATAACGGTGATGATACGGTGCTTTGTTATCAATTTCTTCCACCCAAAAACACATAAGAACATAAAACGGGTTCGAAACCGAATGAAGACAGAACAACCTTCTTCTTTCCCACAAATAAATCGGGCAGCCATAAGTTGAAATTTCTATGTGCAGGTAAAAGTAATAACCCGAGATGGTTCATACATTTAAACATGTCGTCATTTAGATACGCTTATAGCCATTCAAAGAAAGCTTGGAAGACATGTGACATTTTCACCAACTGGTTACAAGAAAACTATGTTCCGTCAGTAGCAATGCACCTACAGTCATTTAACCCTGGGGAAAAAGCTCTACTAATCCTTGATCAACGTCCAGCTCATCCACCTCCTGACGCCTAGCAATCAATTATATAAAAACTTTCTTTCTGAAACACACGGCATCAATTCACTTACTGGATCAGGATACCAAACGAGCATATAATCCTAATAAGCGCAGTGAACTGCTCACATCAATAGTAAATTCAGGTAAGGAAATGGAAATGTTCTAGAAATCCAGAAATCTTAGAGGTGTTGCATATTCAGTAGGCCTCGCGTGGCCAAGCATCGGCCAGACCACAACTATGAATTGCTCTCATAAGTGTTACATTGAAGAAAATGCAACAGATAAACGCTGTAGTGACATATGCTTCAAGAGCAGTGACGTCCAGGCACCACGTTATGTTCTAGAGTGCAATATTGATCTGGAAGTCTTGAACGGTTGAGTAAACATCGACAACGAAAAACCGATTTTGCAGATGGTAGATGAGAAGACCATTACTGATGCTATTACAAATAAGAATGGCGAAACAGTCGAGGATGACGATAATGAAACTGAGGAGAAAATAAAGATGCTCCCAGTACACTGGAAATACTGGATGATACAAAATTAAGTGATAACGTGGATGGAGCGGCACAGTGAACTAAACCAAACTGAGTTGTAGCACCTTGTGAGCATAAAACAATACGCACTAAGGAAACTGCGTGGAACGTCCAGACAAAGAAAACTACTTCTTTAAAGCGACAGAAAAACGACGTACTGCATCTCGCAGGCAGTGATGTAAATTGTTATACTCTATTTGATAGTTCATTTTGTGTACCATGTTGAAAGTCTTTTTATTGTTTGGACGACGTTTGAGTGAAGCTTGTGTAATTCCTGCACACTATTTGGTAAGTTTCTGAAATGTTTTACTTCTCATGTTCCTTAAATTTAAATACAGCATACTAAAGTACGCATAATGTTCTTCCTGACTTTCCACAAGTAGTTTTCCATCACACTGCTCACTCTCGATATGCGCTATAACCCGCGGGAGTAAAGCACATCACCCGACAACCGCGTTATGTCGGGCTTCTCCTGTATAAGTAGCAGTGAGATGGAAACGAAACACAAGGAAAAAAGTGAATTGTTTATTATTTAAAAAGTATCAATATAAATTTAACTTGTTTATCCCACTGTGAGACAGGACGGTTAATGTGTTCATAGAAAAATATTTGCGATTGCCTACGAAACTATGTTTGTGCCGAGGCAAATCGACAGCAACGAAAGTGCTTCTTCAAGGCTCTAAAATTATGGAAGCTGTATGGTGAGATATCGAGACTGTGTGGAGTAAGGGTTTCAAGCGAAACTTCTGCAGCGTAATCGACGCAATCGTGCTATCACGTGGGGGCGTACACTGCAAAAGTATCGCTGAAAAGACCTTGCACATCCTCCATACAGTCCCGATATCTCCAATGTGGTCAACATAATTTTTGGAGCTCTGGAGAAAGACAGTCTATCTGATTCGGACTAAAAGGAAAACGTCTGGATACAATCATGGTTCCGTAGGCAACCGCAAATGTTTGTCCTGTGGAGTAAATGTATTAACAGTTCTGGCGATTACTTTCAAAATAATAAGCAGTTTACTTTCTTCCTCGCATCCGCCCTTTTTAATTGACACCGCTTACATAATGAAGACTTTTTCGACGGTATTTGTCTGAAGTAGAGCGATGTACGGCTGTGAAGTATGAACGATCAACAGTTCAGATAAGAAGAAAATATAAGACGTTGAAATGTGGAACTGCTGAAGAAAGGTGACGACTGTATTCGCAGATTGTATAGCCCACATTCTGATACATTTCGGAACTGTAAGTGGTACTTATAAAATGCGTACTTGAGGACGAAGCTTTGGCCATATTAAGCAGGTTTAAATCGATATAGGTTTGTGCAGTTATCGAGAGAGAAAGAAACACTTACATGGGTTGGAGTCTTGTAGTGAGCTGCTTCTAACCAGTCTTTTGATTGTGGAAAACGACGACAATAAGGAGCGAGCAATAGAAGCAAAGATTCTGTGATATTATTGTACGTAAAGATGGCAACAACGTTAACTGAAACAAAATGAGCGTGACTATACGCTAGGAAACAATGTTACCAGTATTGCAATAATTCATTTTCCAGCTGTTAATGCTCGATGCTGCGAAGCAGACGTTTGGACTATCGCAGTATAGACAATCGTAACCGAATTGTGTCGCTCACAGTGCTCCTATGAACCGCGGAATAGGCCACTCTCAAGCCGGAAATGTGCCAGGGCACTGGCTCCGACAACGTCCCTCCCACATACGGTGGTGGCGGCAGAAGGAGTACTGGCTACGATATCATGAAAACCGATCAGCAGCATTGTAGCCGTCCGGTAAAAGCAGCTCCACTCCCCGCCCCCCCCCCCTCCCCCTCCTTTCTCCACACTGGTTACTGATTCACAGATCATAGTTTAAAAGCCTTGCAAAAAAATGGCTCTGAGCACTATGTGACTCAACTGCTGTGGTCATCAGTCCCCTAGAACTTAGAACTACTTAAAACTAACGAACCTAAGGACATCACACACATCCATGCCCGAGGCAGGATTCGAACCTGCGACCGTAGCAGTCGCACGGTTCCGGACTGCGCGCCTAGAACCGCGAGACCACCGCGGCCGGCAAAAGCCTTGCAGGCTGCTCTCGTTCGTCGCAGTCACAATTATTGGCAAATTTCGTACAGCGGCGCTTTTGGCTTCTGGCTCTTCTCCTAACCAACTATCGACCTCTACCAAGTCCACTGCGCATCAGACTAAAGAAAAAGACGGTGTCGAGTAACGCCTTCGTCGATCTGTTACTTTTCCACTTTCTCCTCAAGAAACTCTCCCCCCCGTAAAAACTCTCCCTTCAAACTAAATCGATTTAATGACAATATGAAGCTAATAATAACATCTCACAGAAAATTTAGCAATGATCCTTTACAGGATGAAGAGCGAGTCACTACCCCCTAATCTCCCAGTCCCTCCAAATTCATCAGTATACCTTTCACGGTATCTGCTTAATTCCTCCATAAATTAATATAGGATTATTTATCATTTCGTACATCGACCAACAAAATAAATGATTTCCTTGTATACCACTTTTCCGATATGTAAAAATCGTTAGAAACAAGCTGTCTTCAAGTTTGAGTTTTATTGATCTGAAACTTGCAGTCAGTATCATATCAAATTGTCTACGTGAAAAATACTGTACAACATCTTTATGAAGCATAATAATGTAGACTCAATTAGATTCGTGTAACTCGTGTCATATTTACGACATAACTCAGGGAATCACTTTAGTAATCCTGTCGTTAATATATTCACTTGATAGCGTATCTCACATTTAGTGAATAAAACGTTCTAGATCACACTGTTATTAACTGATATTAACGACTTTTCCCGAATTAAATTATCAGCAGACTTAGCAGTTACGTAGATGATGGTTGCTGGTGTCAGCTGGTGTGTGTTGTAATGATGTCTCTACTTCACTGATAAACCTGAGGACTGTTTATTCGGCTGCAATTAGTAATAACAGTCGATAAAGGTGATGTAGGATGTTTTGTTAGTTAAATAATAAAACAGATCGCTGACTTCCCCTGCAGAATAACGCGACTTATCTGTACCTCACAATCAGTAGCGACCAGTTATCATGTGCTGATGTGCTACAGCACACTGTAAATATCGCACTAAAATTGTGCCATTTGTCTTCGAATGTGATCTGCAAATCGCAATGAAACTACAAGACTTCTTCTCGAAACCAAGCTGCCATTTCTCATCGAATACTTATTGGTATGCAAATAAAACGAATATATGTTTCGTAGGCAAAACTCCGCGACAGCCAGAATCCAGTATGGAGTGCTGGAATGATGGCCAGCCGCGCTACGATCAGCTCAAAGGGACACAGCTGTCTCTTTTCGTCCACACGTATTCTGATGTGATGTCATTCCATCAGGCCCTATGAATGCTACGTCGCTCACGGCGATAGGTCAGTATTTTTGTTTGAAAGTATGTGTAACGTATTGTGCAAGCATAGAGTATGAAGGATTCTTGTGTAGCGGTTGACGTAATGGTGCCATGGGCAAGTGGTCAACCCAATGACTGGCAATTGGTTCGATCTGGTTCGATTGCTGTTGCTACTATCATCTTTTTTCTTGCACAATGTTAAAATATCACTTATAAAATTTAAATATATTTATACAGTTCTGTTAACACTGGTGTCTTGTGGCCGAGCGGTTCTAGGCGCTTCAGTCTGGAACGGCGCGACCGCTACGGACGCAGGTTCGAATCGTGTCTCGGGCATGGATGTGTGTGATGTTCTTAGGTTAGTTAGGTTTAAGTAGTTCTAAGTTCTAGGGGACTGATAACCTCAGATGTTAAGTCCCTTAGTGCTCAGAGCCATTTGAACCATTTAATACTGGAGTCAAAATTTAAAGCAACAATGAAATATTTCCCCGCACTGGTCTAATGAGGGAAAGGCATCAGACACAGCCAACCGATCCGGCTCAAATTTGGCAGGTCGCTTGTGTACAACCTAAAACGGAAGACTCTAAGATTTTTTGGCTCAACACCTCCACGTCTTTGTGAAAAGAAGCTCTGAAGGTTGTGACGAGCAGTCGACTCAAAATTGGCGGGATCGATAATCCGGCACGGTAGCTCAGCTCTCTGTAAAAAAAAAAAAAAAAAAAAAAAAAAAACCTCTCAAAGAAGGGAACGAACAATAGTGTTTTCTGTATACGCCGTAAGAACTAGTTATTGATTGTTGTGTCATATATTTCAGTTGCTTAATCCGAATAACGGAGGATGTACACTCTTCGACCAGCGCTGCAACATATAGGTGGGAGCGTGTCACAGACGACAGCAAGCGGGAAGTTACGGACGCAGTGTTTTTTAGTTTGTAAAAGTGTTGCAAGACAGATGTATTATCTGTGCACTACCGGTAGCAGGCTGTTGTGTTTCTCGGCGTTCCAGATTGATAGGGGCGGCTATCGTCGAGCGAATTTTGGGGATGACGAAAGCAATGACTTTTGTTGATACTGAAGAAATATAGCATGAAGGGGAAGCGGAAGGTGATTCAGTGGAAGATATCACGACTGGTCAATCGTGCAATGGTCATAACACTTCGGAAATTTCCACGTCTCAGGCAATGTGTGCTGCATCTGTTCCCGATGAGTAATATTAATAACCGGTTACTAAAGGATTGAACTAAGGTGCCATATCCCATGAACTAAAAGCAACGGCGCTAGCGCTAGCCAGGAATCATCCAAATTTTAACTTACAAACACAACAAAAGAAGAGAGGAACGACAGCCCTGAAAAGTAAGGAGGACCTACAACTGTGGGAAAATGATATCGTTAAAGGATGGACGAGATACGAAAAATACCAGGCGATAAATAACTGGACATACGACCGATTTGTCGAATCTCGTCGTCGTAACGAGAATTTAACAATGAAAATATTCCAGGAGTGGGCTGCTGGTGGAGCGCTTCAATATACGACCACCAAGGATTTTACGTTTGCTGCATCATTATGTTCGGTAAAGAATTTCATACCGGAATATAGAATTCGTCAAGGGCACGTCACTAAATACGTCTCCCACAAGGAGTTAGGAAATATAGAAGATAAACAGAAAGTAGCGGCTCTTTTCAGCACGCAAACGGCGCCACTTATGACCGGTTTTGATCGTGATTACGTGATCAAAACCGATCAAACAGGATGCAAGTATCGGGTGAACATTCGACAACGTTATCGCATAAGGGAGAAGAAGGAACTCTTGTCGCATCTGGTAGCAGAAAAAAAATAAAAAAAACACTAACACATTCGTACAAGGCGCAATATGCCATCACAGCCTCTGGGAAAGTGTTGCCTCAGATTTTCTTGTGTTTACAAGAGACGAAGGTTTGAGAAATTTATTTGCCTATCTTTTTATCATTCCTTATTGATTTACTTACCTTATTAACCTTGTTATCCCTATCACTTGACATATCGAAAAATACAAACGCTACGTTTCCTTGAGATTCGGACCCGGATTCTCCGATTCCCAGCCAGTTACTTTGGCCATTGAGCTATTGTTTTAATCTAATCTTGTTCGTTAATGTTCTTTGCCTTTGTTCGGGGGGGGGGGGGGGGGGGATGTCCCATGACTGCCGCTGAAGTTCGTTGTCGATCGATTCACTCAGTTTTCGTATTGAAAAGGGTTACTAACCCTCCGACCGAACACGCTGAGCTACCGTGCCGGCTAGATTTTCTCAAAAACGGGAAGTTGTTGAGCCAAAATATCTTAGAGTCCTTCGTTTTAGGTTGTACACAAGCGACCTGCCAAATCTGAGCCGAATTGGTTAGCCATGCCTGAGGACTACCCCTTGTAAGTCATGATATAATACTACAAACAGTCAATACATGTCAATACGATCGTGTTCTGCACGCATGATGGCATTTTGGTAAATGGACAACCATGCCAGCGATGACGTCAGGGAACCCGTGAAGTGGAGTAGTATTTGTCGGGAGTCCCACGTCCACAATTATTGTGTACGTAGGCTTTGCAGAACGGCACAGAGAAGACGGCTGCCAGACTCCCTACAGTACAGAGCCGTAGGAAGAATGGAAGCGGAACTAACTGATGTCGTCCGATGGCTTGACTGGACTCTTAGGAAGTGTGTTGGCGGTAGCTACTAGGATGACTTTTCATTTTAATTTAGCAACTGTATAATGCTCGGGCACTACTCCTTTGGTAATTTTATGTAAGCATGGAAGATACATAGTTTTAAAAAATATTCAAATGTGTGTGAAATCTTATGGGACTTAACTGCCAAGGTTATCAGTCCCTAAGCTTACATACTACTTAACCTAAGGACAAACACGCACACCCATGCCCGAGAGAGGACTCGAACCTTCGCCGGGACCAGCCGTACAGCGCCTTAGACCGCTCGGTCAATCCCGATATGTAGTTTAGAGAAGAAGAGAATAGAAACTTTCGAAATGTGGTACTACAGAAGAATGCTGAAGATTAGATGGATAGATCACGTAACTAATTATGAGGTACTGAATAGAATTGGGGAGAAGAGGAATTGGTGGCACAACTTGACTACAAGAAGGGATCGGTTGGTAGGACATATTCTGAGGCATCAAGGGATCACCAGTTTAGTATTAGAGGGCAGAGTGGAGGGTAGAAATCATACAGGGAGACCAAGATATGAATACACTAAGCAGATTAAGAAGGACATAAGCTACAGTAGTTACCTGGAGGTGAAGAAGCTTGCGCAGGATAAAGTAGTATGGAGAGCTGCATCAAACCAGCCTCTGGACTGAAGACCACAACGAAAACAACTACAACAACACTCTCTTTAATTTATCCTCGGGTGAGAGTTTCTAATCCATGACTAATATACGTTATTCCAGTCTTATTTGCGTTAAGTTTCGCGCCTGATGATAGTTGTTTATTATTTCTAATCAGGTTTTTGTTACACTGGCGTCCATTACCAGAATCCGAACATCATCGTCACGTGCCTTGCTTAAGATCCTTTGACAACGTTTTGTTAGCCGTTCTAGGTTATTATTTAGGCTAAAAAAAGGAGAGGCTCGATTGCTGTGGTAACAGATGCCGTGGACACTGGATGTCCGTGTCATACTCAGCTACTCATTTCCACTGGACTGTCGAACCGCCCATGTACTTTAATCCTGGGTGTGGCGTTTCTGAAGTCCCTTATGATGTCGATGAAACTTCCTGGTAAATTCATAGCTCCCTAACAGTGGAAGAGGTCTAAGTGGTTCACTCAAACGTATGCTTTTTCAAAAGCCAGTGTTATGATTGCGCATTTTGTTATACCAGCTTCAGCGGTCGATAAGATAATCGTGTAATCACAAAGCGTTTGGTGTGCGATTCTGTCTTTGCTGACGCTCAACCGACATGGTCCTGTTATGATGTTCATTACAGATTTTAGTCTCTCATTTATAATACGTGCAATTTTTTATAATCAGAGTCTAGGACTGATAGAGGTCTTAGATTCGCTATTAAATTGCCTGCCAGATGTTTTGGAATTAAAAATTACTGTTCCTTCACGAAAGTCATTTGGGATGTCGCTTTCGGTGTTGATTAATTCATTACAGACGCCCTTATAGACGAACGTTTGTTCAAAATTCCCTCGCATTCGACACGTAAATCATCAGAGAGCCTTATAGGTTACGCTATGGTCGACTCAGGCGAAATATTCTAGATACCTGAAAGGGCATCTTCCAGTTTCTATTCACATAGTTTGAACCAAATGAGCCTGTCACATGCCCCCCCCCCCCCCCCCTCCACCCTGTTCTCAGATTTAAATTCGGAAGAGCTGTCCTAAAACTTTAAGGCTCACTGTCCTCACCGATGATGCACTGTAGAAAGGGCAGCTTTAGTAGATCACCTACAAAAACGACTTTTCTACTAAATTTCCTTGTATACTCGCTTTTTTACCACCACCAATAGCCTTCTGACTTACAAGTGCAGTAATCGTAGCTAAATAGAGTATATTATTTTTGCGTTTAGACACTGGTGTCCAAAATTAAAGCAACAAACGGAAATTTTGCAATGTTGCCTTAATACAAAATGTCTAAACAGGCGATAGTGGTGTAGAAAACATGTAAAGAATAAGGAACATAAACAACTGCAACATGTAAAACGAAAGACAAAAATGTTCTTCGTCTTTTCCAGCTTAACAGATCTGCGCACTCATTCCGAGAATTGTTTAATGTGCTCAGTATTGGGTGTGACCACCTCTTGCAGCAACATAGGCCTGACAACGGCGGGGCATGCAGTGATGTTACCAATATCGTGTTGAGGCAGTAAAGCCCATTCTTGCTGCGGACTCCTGGAGAGTGGTTGGTGGATTCTGACTTGATGCAACCCGTCTCTGCAATGCATCCCGGACATGCCCTACGTGATTCAAATCGGAAGAGCGAGCAGGCCACGCCATACTTGGAATATCTTCTGTTTGCAAGAAAACATCAATCACCTATGCTGTATGAGGTCGCGCAATATTACCCGTCAATACGGACCCACAGCATCTGAGGTCTCAAGATCTCGTCACGATACCTAATAGCAGTTAAACCTTACCGATTCAACCGTACAATTTAGTGAAGAGCTGTTCGAAATCTCTGCCCACAACATTAGAGGTCCCATCGAGATCGATCTTTTTCTTCAATCTTTGGGCACCGAAGTCGTGTTCCACGTTCGCTCCAGTCGAGAATCAGTCTCCAGACGAATTCGGAAGTTATCTGTGAAAAGACGTTAACCCGTTGTTCGACCGTCCACGTGGCATGTTGACTGCTTCACTCTAGACGTTCCCTCCAGTAAAGAGGCGTCAGAAGTACACATATAGAAAGTCTAGTCTCCGACGACAAAGACCTCTCTACCAAGGCCTTCTGTACACCATTTGCCTCGATACAACACGTTCAGTGGATGCTGCGAGGTCAGATGCGACTTGCCGTGTACTGCTAAGGCGGTACCGTCTTACCCTTACAGCCAAATAACTGTCCTCTCTTTCTGATGCCACACATGGTCGGCCCTGCACTGGTCTTTGGGATGCAGTTTCGGTCTCTGTAAACTGTCGCCACATCAAAGAAATAACAGGACGATTCTCATTAAGAAAACGTCTGATACCCTGCAGCGCTTGTGACCGCTTGGTACTGAGAAGCGACAACCCCTTAGGCGAAAGCAGTAGCCATCTATAGAGCTATGATGAGGCGTTGACATGGATACGTTTACAACATCGCGTTGTAGAAAAGCGTAGCAACTGCGGCTACGGTACAGAAACTGTCCAGGATCTCTGTAGGAATGTATCATAATTTCAAAGCTCTTTTCCCGAATACACAGAAATGAATTTTTCTCGATATTACACTACAAACACAGTTAATTTTTAGGATTCCTTTCTAATAGAAAATTGGCAACGCGAATACCGGGCAATGCAGGGTTTTTCAGATAGTATAACTGTATAATAGGGAACCACGGTTATCAAAAATCTTGAAACGCTCTTGCCCGATTTCTACACTACACTATAGTAAACGCCGGCAGGTGTGGCCGAGCGGTTCTAGGCGCTACAGTTTGGAACCACGTGACCGATACGGTCGCAGGTTCGAAATCTGCCTCGGGCGTGGATGTGTGTGATGTCCTTAGATTCGTTAGGTTTAACTAGTTCTAAGTTCTAGGGGCTGATGACTTCAGCAGTTAAGTCCCATAGTGCTCAGAGCCATTTGAACTACAGTAAACAATCCGACAGGCTTATTTTATATACATTTTTAAAAGACCTTGCACACGTCTCCTGTTAAAACCATCTCCAAGGAATAAAATGCTGTACTGTGGTGTTTTGTGCTTTGAAAATGTGTGGTCTGGTTTTCTTTCCTTCAATCGCTTTTAACTACGACAGCAGGGCATTTCAACCATTAGAATAACTGTTTCTACCGTATTTATTTGTCTACCTTACATATACACACGCCAAAATTATTGTATCACCCCAGTTCTCAGAACTCCAGAAGATAGACGTTGACTGTTGATATTGTATCACACACACACAATCCCTTTGACTGTTGTCATATGTCACTAAACCCACCCAAAAATGTAAAGAACCATGCATAAACAGCGCCTATTAGAAAAATGGGGTCCGACAGCCGACCAGTTCCAGTCATTCCACCAGGATGGAGGTACACTGCTCGTGGTTCAACCATGCCCAGACTGTCAGTGCCGCAGCTCTATTACGTCTTCATTGTTGCTTTGTGCCAGGAAGGGCTCTTAACTAGGGAGGTGTCCAAGAGTGTCGGAGTGAACCAAAGCATCGTTGTTCGGACACGGAGGAGATACGGAGAGGCAGGAACTGTCGATGACATGCCTCACTCAGGTCACCAAATGGCCAGTACTGCATTCGATAACCGCTACCTACGGATTATGGCTCGCAGGAACCTTGACAGCAACGGTACCTTGTCGAGTAACGCTTTCGTACAGCCACAGGACGTCGTGTTACGACTTAAACTGTGCGCAATAGGCTGCATGAAATGCAACTTCACTTCCGACGTCCATGACGTGGTCCATTTCTGCATGCACGACACCATGCAGCGCGCATGCCGAATGGACAGCTCAGGACTGGCATCACGTTTCTTCACCGATGAGTGTCGCATATGCCTTCAACTAGACAATCGTCGGAGACGTGAATCGAGGAAACTCGGTCAACCTGAACGCCTTAGACGCACAGTCCAGTGAGGTTTCCTGCTGTTTTGGGGTGGCATTATGTAACGCCGACATAGGCCAATGGTGGTCATGGAAGGCGCCGTAACGGCTGTTCGCTACGTGTTCGCTTCCTTCAGAATAACGACATCAATCGACTAGAGTGGCCAGCACGTTCTCCAGACATGAACCCTATCGAATATGCCTGGAATAGATTGAAAGGGCCTGTTTATGGACGACGTGACCCACCAGCAACTCTGAGGGATCTTCTCCGAATCGCCGTTGTGGGATAATCTGGACCAACAGTGTCTTGATGAACTTGTGGATAGTATGCCACGACGAATACAGGCTGGCATCAGTGCAAGAGGACGTGCTACTGGGTATTAGAGGTACTGGTGTGCTATCAATCTGGACCACCACCCCTGAAAGTCTCGCTGTGTGGTAGAACAACATGCAATGTATGGTTTTCATGAGCAATAAAAATGATGGAAATGATGTTTACGTTGATCTCTATCCCAATTTTCTGTACAGGTTCCGGTGATGCAAAACGTTTTTTGATATGTGTAGTTTTAAGCATAAATTGTATACACAACAATGTGCTGTACTGTTTTTTTCATCGCATTCTATTTTTAAAGTTAAGAGGAATGCTGAATTCATGGATTAATGGCGACTGATTAGACTGCTACGACATAATCTTAATCGTCAGGAAGTTTGTAATCCTACGCGTTCGCAGATCAAAACTGTGTGAAATACTGTCATCGAAGCGACTGTCATCACAGATCCAGCAGCCAGAGAGGACTCTCTTCTACCCTGCAACCAATTATCCAGACCAATTTACCTATTCATTCTAACCTACTACAGTTCACTGTCAAGCTCTCGTTCACAGGTCAGAGAAAGGGAAGAACAGGAGCTGGACAGATAGGGGGTGGAGGAGGGAGGAAATGAACATAGAGGAGTGAAAAGAGGAGTTGGACAGATAAAGGGAGACGAGGAGATAGAGTGAGAAGGGAGGTGACTCACAGAGAGAGGGGGAAGGGGACGGACAGAGAGAAAGAAGCGGAGGAGATTGAGATTTGAGAGTAGAGCAGGAGCTGTAGAAATGGACGCTCTGCAGTTTTGGTTCTGCTGCCTTTTCTCTTCTTCCAGTTTTATTTGCCACTCTCTTTCTTCTTGATCCACAAGTAGTCGGTCCACTCCATCACGATAGCCTTTACGACCTCGCTCATTCTAATGAAGTAAAATCATCCTGTCGTGTTCCATGTTTTAGGACACTGGCATGTCTGAGATCAAGGAGATTATCGATATTATTTTTCAACTTTTCTTCATGGCGGTTAAACTCTTATTGAAACTTTGTCTGTCCCTTTTCATTTCAATTTTTTCTACTCCGAACGCTAATTAGGAAGTGTTTCTGGACAGTGCTGAACAGTTCTCGTCGAAATCATTGCTTTCTCCCTAGATACGATGTGCTCGGGAGCGACATGATTAGCACTTCCACTAACGATTAATTTTGTACAGGTATGTTCTAGGGTCTCTCAAAGAATGTGGGGGAGTGAGCGCTCAAAATTACAGAAGTCGAAAAATAGGGAACACCCTAACGCATGTACAACTCCGAATACATATACAGCAACTGCAAAGCGTTGCCGAGTTTATTAATATTCTGAAATAAAGAAAGAGCTTCGTTTGTACACTGAGACAAAGATTTCAGTATCTTGTACTGTGTTGTGGTGTGTATAACTTATCTGTGTGATGTTTTGAATTGGTTTACTAATTCATATTTTCGTGAAACTATGTTGTGATTTAGAATAAATTTTCATTCACTCTGTGGATAAAAAAATATTTACTGTTCTGTATTATTCCTACCAGATTTTAGAGTTTTCAGGGTTATTATTTCAAAGAGCCATAGGATCATTTTGGAATTTTATACAGATACCTAAAGAAAGATTTTGGTCATTTATACAAAAACAGAAATTTCCGAAATAATTTTGAACTCAAAGTTCCCTTGAAACTTGTTTCATGAATTCATAGTTTTACAGACTAAGCTACACTCCTGGAAATGGAAAAAAGAACACATTGACACCGGTGTGTCAGACCCACCATACTTGCTCCGGACACTGCGAGAGGGCTGTACAAGCAATGATCACACGCACGGCACAGCGGACACACCAGGAGCCGCGGTGTTGGCCGTCGAATGGCGCTAGCTGCGCAGCATTTGTGCACCGCCGCCGTCAGTGTCAGCCAGTTTGCCGCGGCATACGGAGCTCCATCGCAGTCTTTAACACTGGTAGCATGCCGCGACAGCGTGGACGTGAACCGTATGTGCAGTTGACGGACTTTGAGCGAGGGCGTATAGTGGGCATGCGGGAGGCCGGGTGGACGTACCGCCGAATTGCTCAACACGTGGGGCGTGAGGTTTACACAGTACATCGATGTTGTCGCCAGTGGTCGGCGGAAGGTGCGTGCACGTGCCCGTCGACCAGGGACCGGACCGCAGCGACGCACGAATGCACGCCAAGACCGTAGGATCCTACGCAGTGCTGTAGGGGACCGCACCGCCACTTCCCAGCAAATTAGGGACACTGTTGCTCCTGGGGTATCGGCGAAGACCATTCGCAACCGTCTCCATGAAGCTGGGCTACGGTCCCGCACACCGTTAGGCCGTCTTCCGCTCACGCCCCAACATCGTGCAGCCCGCCTCCAGTGGTGTCGCGACAGGCGTGAATGGAGGGACGAATGGAGACGTGTCGTCTTCAGCGATGAGAGTCGCTTCTGCCTTGGTGCCAATGATGGTCGTATGCGTGTTTGGCGCCGTGCAGGTGAGCGCCACAATCAGGACTGCATACGACCGAGGCACACAGGGCCAACACCCGGCATCATGGTGTGGGGAGCGATCTCCTACACTGGCCGTACACCACTGGTGATCGTCGAGGGGACACTGAATAGTGCACGGTACATCCAAACCGTCATCGAACCCATCGTTCTGCCATTCCTAGACCGGCAAGGGAACTTGCTGTTCCAACTGGACAATGCACGTCCGCATGTATCCCGTGCCACCCAACGTGCTCTAGAAGGTGTAAGTCAACTACCCTGGCCAGCAAGATCTCCGGATCTGTCCCCCATTGAGCATGTTTGGGACTGGATGAAGCGTCGTCTCACGCGGTCTGCACGTCCAGCACGAACGCTGGTCCAACTCAGGCGCCAGGTGGAAATGGCATGGCAAGCCGTTCCACAGGACTACATCCAGCATGTCTACGATCGTCTCCATGGGAGAATAGCAGCCTGCATTGCTGCGAAAGGTGGACATACACTGTACTAGTGCCGACATTGTGCATGCTCTGTTGCCTGTGTCTATGTGCCTGTGGTTCTGTCAGTGTGATCATGTGATGTATCTGACCCCAGGAATGTGTCAATAAAGTTTCACCTTCCTGGGACAATGAATTCACGGTGTTCTTATTTCAATTTCCAGGAGTGTATGTTGGAAGACGATGAAACTAGTAGGGCTCTTTGATAGGATTTTCAGTCAACTGTATAAAAACATGCAAACTTTTAGTTTTTAAGGCATGGAAATTCGGGGAAATAAAAGATCTTGGTCGTATTTTTTGACTAACTGAACATCGTCTCTGAATATGTATTCATTTCTTCGAAAGATATGGGTTTTGTGGGCCGTCATCACGTCTTTGAAAGATAAGCGGAGACGAAAATATACTAAAATCTGGAAAGTAAATTCTTATTTGATGTCAGAGTGGTATTTCTTGATTTGCATGGATAAACGTCGGATTCTTGTTACGTTTGACTGAATCCTTACTACAAGGAAAGGTAAATCCCTGACGGGAGAGAGAAAGAAGTAATTTTAAAATGCAGTTGGTCTTCATGTTTATATGTGCGTGTTTGCAGCAAATAGTCAAAACAATTACACATGCTCAAAATTCGTAGAGCAGTTTGTTCAGTTATTGCACGTAATGGTATAAATTTCCTTAGTTTTACTACAGGGCTATGTAGGAGAAAAAAGAGCGGATAATCGGATGCAGTTTCAGATCTAAAATTCTTAAACTACTTATAGCTGTAGCGTTGATCACAGTACAGTTCCGATACAGACCCGGCCATCTTGTGTGATGGTCACAGTGTTCGCGCAGCCGTGTAGACGAGCTGATGTTGGTCAGAAACGCTGACTAATAATCTGCAGAGGTAAAGCGCCCGGTGTATCACACTCTTTAAATTCGTAGATCACAGTGTGTAATATTAAGTATAGAAATTATACTACAAATCTACGAACGTAATGCCTCCAGTCAGGTCCCTTTATCAGGTACTGCCTCCTCCCAGATAGTTTCCGACGACCACTGCCCCCCTCCTCGCTCCATCCCACACAACTGCCCCCTCCCCCCTCCTCAAACGATACTCAAAACTGCTGAACATTTAACACATCTTCTTTAATTTACACACATACCCTACGTATTCAGACCTGTGCGCTGGTACATGATTATGAAAGTGCACAAACATTTATTTTTTGTGTAATCATAATATTGTGAGTATTTACGACTACCGCGAAATACATATTGATACAAGTGTGAAAGAGGTAAAACTAAAATTATATATATATATATATATATATATATATATATATATATATATATATATATATATATAGCCTTGGGTCAAAGGGTGAAGTCCTCGAATGGAAATCGAAACGTTCTTCAGTTCCAAGCTCCCATCAATTCTCTACTTAAATTTTGAATGAAAACCTTAGCAAAGGTGGATGAAGACTTCCGACATAATAAGTCACCCTCATATATATATATAATTCTCAGACATCAAAAAATTTACAATAAAAAACTAGTTTGTACCTTTGTAGATTTTAGAAAGGCTTATGACTCAGTGGATCGTGAATCTCTTTTCCAAATTGTGAAAGAACAAGGCCTGGATCCTAAAACCACGGCAATTATCAGAGACACGCTAACTGGTACAAAATCAAAAGTAAAGTTCAGAGGAGAAATTTCAGAATCCTTTGAAATAAAAACAGGCGTGAGGCAAGGTGATGAGGAACATACAGGCTAAGAGCAAATAGTGAAATTCAACAATACACCAGCATATATTCGGATATGAAAAAACGCAGATTAAAATTTTATGGGCATATTAAAAGAATGGATGCTACCAGACTAACTAAACAAGTAGTGGAATTCTACGAAAATCGAAGTAAAGCTAAATTTGAGACAATAAAATGGATTGCTGCTATAAAAGAGGACATGAAAGAGGCAGATATAAAACAAGATGAAATTCAAGACAGAAAATTATTTAGGCAAAAAATTCATGACTGGGTAGTTGGTCAAGCTGAAAAACCAAAGAAAACTGGAACCACATGGTCTGATGAAAGGAAAAGAGCTCATTCCGAGAGAATGAAAACAATTTGGGCAGAGAGAAAGTCTAAAAGAAAATAACTGAATGCCCCGTGATTGTACTTCGCGTGGTCCAGTACGGCCCAAACGTGAATAATAATAATAATATAATTTTAGTTTTACCTCTTTCACACTTGTATTAATATGTATTTCGCGGTAATTTATACATGAAGATTTACGAAAGTGAAGAGGAAAAAGCGTCTGCACAAAGGCCAAAAACTTGCGAAAAGTAAACGTGCAACCAAGATTTTCTTGACTTCACCTTCCGCTAATAACAAGGAGAATGATATTTGATTTCAGAACATGAAGAAAATAAAATAAAAAGTAAGAAATAAAGTCCGTACGTCAATTGAACGTAAAATGTATAAAGAAAACAGTTTTTAATTAATAATTAACTAATGTTAGCCCTGGGTCAAAGGGTGAAGTCCTCGAATGGAAATCGAAACGTTCTTCAGTTCCAAGCTCCCATCAATTCTCTACTTAAATTTTGAATGAAAACCTTAGCAAAGGTGGATGAAGACTTCCGACATAAGAAGTCACCCTCATCCTATCAACTGCCTTGTCAAAGAGGGCGGAGAAGAGGAAAGAGCTTCAGAGCACGTTCTTGCCTTTGATGTGACGTCTCTCTTTGGGAAGCCATTGTTTCTGTTGCCTACCTGCAGTCACGAAGAAATTTGAAACTGCAGCACCGATCAGATGAATTTTCTGTATGTTTTGACACTCAGGCCCCTAGTTCATATACGTCACGACGCGTATTACGAATGAATACAAATTCTCTATTCACTAATACGTGTCATTTGTCTAATGTCTTCTAGTTTCTGTGCTGTCGTCTTTGGAAATTCCGCAGATACTTACGGATAATCCTGTATGTTATGTTAGGAGTCCACTAATGAATAACTCCTGATGTATAAATTGACTGATTGTTAATGCAAACAAACATTGGTTGTTACATCATAAAACTCCATAGCTAAACGAAATCACATTTAGAAGGACGCTATTACGTTTTACATTTCTGGGCTTAACTAATAGACAAACAGGAAGAAACCAGTAGTGAGAACTATTTACAACCCCAACTGATGTTCTTCAGCTGATTATTTGAAAAAGTTGTTTCGCTAACATAAAATCCTCTGAGAACTGGAACAGTTTCACCTTGTCTACGCTGATGAGTTGTACGTTCATTGTTCTGACAGCCACGCGTAACTAAAAATGGTTCAAATGGCTCTGAGCAGTAAGGGACTTAACATCTGAGGTCATCAGTCCCCTAGCACTTAGAACTACTTAAACCTAGCTAACCTAAGGACATCAAACACATCCATGCCCGAGGCAGCATTCGAAACTGCGACCGTAGCGGTCGTGCGGTTCCAGACTGAAGAACTGCTCGGCTACAGCGGCCAGGGCGTAACTGAAATAAATGTATTTTTTTGGGACATAATGAAGTGTGTCGCAAAATGTGTTTGTTTTTCATGACGCCATAAGGAAACATTTGCTACTGGATGTGTGTGAATATAAAGTGAAAGACGTACCTTAAGGTATGTCGTTGTAGCCGTTCACTTATTATTTTTCATGCAGACGGAGCTCAGATCGATGCGATGTCTTAGATTAACCAGCAGGTAGCAACTGGAGCAACAGAGGCTGGGGGATCATATCCGTTGGTAATGGTGTTAAAAGCGGCATTTGCCGCACCCCAGAATTCTCGGGAACACAAGAGTCCGGATGGACAACCGCGCCCTTGGTCACCCACTGTATATGTCATTCTCTCGGAATGCCTCCATAAAGAGGTCTTTATAGGCCTGCCGGCAGTATAACCCCGGAGTGGTTCGAAGCCATTCACCGCGCACATAAAAAGCTCAGAGGCGCGCCACAGTGGAGGATGAAAGCGGGGCTACTGTGCGTTCCTCTGCGTATCGCAGCTCGCGGTGGACGTGTGGTCGTCAGTAATACGGTTTATAACGGCCAGCCGCTAGGCCGTGCTGGATTCCCTGGCTGCCTCAATGGTCCGCCAGGCGCTTCGGGCCGCGCGGAATGTCCGGCGCCTAAAGCAGGGACGCAGGGGCAGAGGCGAGATCTCTTCAAAGCGACCACAGGTTGTGATCAGCGACCTATCCACGATTCCAGGACGAGTTCCGTACGTGTAGGGTCATGACTGTATAATGGAATTTGTGGCACATAATTTCTAAGAGAGAAAGGGCAGAGTACTTCACTGCAACTCAGGCCAGTCTCGCCACGTGAGGATATATGCAAATAGGTGCTGTTATCAAATACAATAACAAAGGAAACATACCAACTTAATTAAAATAAAGTTGAGAAACAAACAAACTGCATCTTGTCCTACAAATATTTGTTTATTTCGAACTTGCTTTTCGACTTATTGCGACATTTAATTTCGTTAACAGTACAGAGGAGACCACCGCCTTGAAATGTAAGATGTGTCGGATGCTAATAGCAAAGAATTCTTATTGATCCAGTCTTATTGGTATGCAGTTGTAAAAGGCATTTTAAATAATGTAAAGATCACAGTATACAAGAATGCCTCTCAGATTACAGAGAATTTAATGTTTTACTATTGTTGAAGTGGTTCTACATAATCAGTTTCTGCGTAGTAGAGGAGAATATAACTCGTAATTTATATTACTGAAACGTCAAAAAAAAATAAAATAATATAAAATAAAAAACGTAGTACAATTAGTGCGGTAAAAATAAGTTGCAATATGTAGATGGAAGTGACATGCTACTTTTAGATGTGTAATATAGTTTAAGTAGCTAGTTGGTTCATAATAGCCTATATGTACCTATTTCAGGTGAAAAGGCCTGGACACAACCTCGAACAGCTCTCATCTCAAATTGTTTGTGTTTATGTAGGTTCAAATGGTTCAAATGGCTCTGAACACTATGGGACTTAACATCTGAGGTCATCAGTCCCCTAGAACTTATCTTCTCTATCTCCTCTATCAGTCCTACCTGATAGGGATCCCAAATAGAAGAACAATACTCAAGAATCCGGTGAACAAGCGCCTTATAAGCCACTTCTTCTTTGGATGAGTTACATTTCTTTAAGATATTCAGCAGTTGTTTGTTAGTCTAATTGTTGGTAGTTGTGCTATATTCTATACGCTACCTTAGATACATACACACACCTGGTGTTGTACAGATTAAATACTGATTGAGCGTTTGATACACGGAATACACGAATTTTTCGAGTAGCTTTACATGATAAATAAACTTAAGGTTGTTACTGTGGTGTCACCGCCAGACACCACACTTGCTAGGTGGTAGCCTTTAAATCGACCGCGGTCCGTTAGGATACGTCGGACCCGCGTGTCGCCACTATCAGTGATTGCAGACCGAGCGCCGCCACACGGCAGGTCTAGAGAGACTTCCTAGCACTCGCCCCAGTTGTACAACAGACTTTGCTAGCGATGGTTCACTGACAAAATACCCTCTCATTTGCCGAGACGATAGTTTAACATAGCCTTCAGCTACGTCATTTGCTACGACCTAGCAAGGGGCCATTATCAGTTACTATTGATATTGATTCATGTACCGTCATGACCGACGTTCTTCATTAACGGATTAAAGTTAAGTATTCCACCAGCTACGTCCGTTTTTCTTAATTCTAATTTCCTTGTCCTGTTCCAGACCTCACGCCAGGCTGCGTGAGCTGAAACGCGTGCCTTTCGGCCTCCTCTAGTAACCCGGTGTTGGCTCTCCTACCAACCAAAACAGTTACTGTTGCTGTTATGGGCTCGAAACTAAGTGGAGTCCTGAGGTGAGAACTATGTATACGAGGGTTATTAAATACACAATGCAACACATTTTTCTAGGCCAATTGGGGCTGAAAAAATTAGACTTTTTTTCTGAATTTCCTTCCAAGCAGAGAGTCGTCATTAAGTTTCCTTCGGAGGGAAAAGAGAACATCGCAAATATTCATGTGCACTTGTGGTATGACTGAAGTCTGGCAGTCAACGAAAGCACAGCAGTTCGTTAGCAAGGCGCTAATCATCATCACAACTAGGTCCCGCAAACATGTGCTATCTCCCGCATGCCAGCTGGCCACACCTTTACCAGAAAGAAAGTGTTTTGTCAAACGTTCGTAGAAACGACTCAACAAAACTCCATTCTTCCCATTTACACACTTCAAAAGCGTTATTATGCAGATCAGTCCTCCCTAATCTAGGACTAAGTAATGCCACGCATGCAGGTATATAAGAAACAAAGTCTTCTCATCCAGCAGTAAACAAAAACACACTGAAAAATGTCACATGGAACAGGGACCGAAACGTTGGTAGTTTTATATATTGAAAATGCGGTCACGAACCCAGAAAATTTTTATTGAATCATTATTTGTTGTTAAGTTTTAATAACAACATACTTTTTAAAGATGTACTGATGTGTTAGCGGGGTCCACAGCCTGAAAATATCTTCTAGTGCAATCTTGGCAATATCGACGCAATTTTAATGACATTTGCTACCAACAGGGGATGTGTGGGATGGGGGTACTCTGTGTTCACCATTAAAATGAATTAAAAAACCTAAATTTCGTTAATTGTTTTGACTTCTACTCAAAACATACGTTCTAAGAGATACTGATGTACAAGTAAGGTCCTACCTTGAACCGAAAAAATTTGATGTTACATTCACTGGAGAAGTGACATCTACTAATAAAACCGAAATTTTTGAATTAAATTTAATTGAAAAATTTGATAATTCTTTATAAATCTGGTAGAAGAATTCATTTAAAAGAAAAAAGATTTTACAAAATTTTGAAACATCAATTAACTGATTACAGTAATTTCAGGAAGTAGATTCTAAGTAACCCCCCACCCGCCATCCCCTTCTCTCCAACTATGCACTGTGTTGGTTAAATTATTTACATATGTTATTTATTGGCGTTACTAGTAATATCCTAGGCGATCAAGACGACGTTAAACCTGGGAGTGAACAACATCGTTCACTGTGTACATAAATGATGTATTGTCATAGCAGCTTACTTTCTGGTCAACAAGAAAGCATCACTGTCATCATTCCCTTCCCCCATTCTCTCTCTTCAAAAGGGTCGTAGAAGAAGAACCACGCTTATCCAAATTCTAAATTACATACCCAGTGCATCCTCCTGCATTATCAAAACCTGGATCTGCGCTACGATTAGACCATATCCAGAAAATAATGAGCATGTGGTTCCACGATGGCCTGATAAACATAAAACTGTTTCGAAATAAACCGGTGTTAGTACGTTAGTCAAAAAACACAGTTTGTTTGCCAGAGCGTAATTGCGAATTAGTTCTGTGGCCCTCGATAACAAGTAACAGAGTGATTTGTTTCATTTTGCTACTTTTAAAATTATTTCGATGTCTGCATGACATTACTTGCAGATCTCCCTTCAAACAAAATGTGAGTAGCAAGAAAAAATAGCCAGATTCCTTACATACTGCCGAGCAGTATTCCAAAATCTACATCTACGTCTACATATACATACATACTCCGCAATCCACCATACGGTGCATGGCGGGGGTACCTCATACCACAACTAGCATCATCTCTCCCTGTTCCACTCCCAAACAGAACGAGGGAAAAATGACTGCCTATATGCCTCTGTACTAGCCCTAATCTTTCTTATCTTATCTTTGTGGTCCTTCCGCGAAATATAAGTCGGCGGCAGCAAAACTGTACTGCAGTCAGCCTCAAATGCTGGTTCTCTAAATTTCCTCAGTAGCGATTCACGAAAAGAACGACTCCTTTCCTCCAGAGACTCCCACCCGAGTTCCTGAAGCATTTCCTTAACACTCGCTTGATGATCAAACCTACCAGTAACAAATCTAGCAGCCCGCCTCTGAATTGCTTCTATGTCCTCCCTCAATCCGACCTGATAGGGATCCCAAACGCTCGAGCAGTACTCAAGAATAAGTCGTATTAGCGTTTTATTAGCGGTCTCCTTTACAGATGAACCACATCTTCCGTAAATTCTACCAATGAATCGAAGACGACAATCCGCCTTCCCCACAACTGCCATTACATGATTGTCCCACTTCATATCGCTCTGCAATGTTACGCCCAAATATTTAATCGACGTGACAGTGTCAAGCGCTACACTACTTACGGAGTATTCAAACATTACTGGATTCTTTTTCCTATTCGTCTGCATTAATTTACATTTATCTACATTTAGGGTTAGCTGCCATTCTTTATACCAATCACAAATCCTGTCCAACTCATCTTGTATCCTCCTACAGTCACTCAACGATGACACCTTCCCGTACACCACAGCATCATCAGCAAACAGGGGCACATTGCTATCCAGCCTATCCAAAAGATCATTTATGTAGATAGAAAACAACAGCGGATCTACCACACTTCCCTGGGGCACTCCAGTTGATACCCTCACCTCCGATGAACACTCACCATAGAGGACAACGTACTGGGTTCTATTACTTAAGAAGCCTTCGAGCCACTCATATATTTGGGAACCAATGCCATATGCTCCCACGTTAGTTGGGGGTCTGCAGTGGGGCACCGAGTCAAACGCTTTCCGGAAGTCAAGGAGTATGGCATCCGTCTGATACCCTTCATCCATAGTTCGCAAGATATCATGGAAAAAAGGGCGAGTTGCGTTTCGCAGGAGCGATGCTTTCTAAAGCCGTGCTGGTGCATGGACAGCAACTTCTCTTTCTCAAGGAAATTCATTATATTCGAACTGAGAATATGTTCGAGAATCCTGTAACAAACCGATGTTAAGGATATTGGTCTGTAATTTTGAGGATCCGTCCTTCTACCCTTCTTACATACAGGAGTCACCTGCGCTTTTATCCAGTCGCTCGGTACATTTCGTTGGGCAAGAGCTCCGCGATAATTGCAAGCACAGTAAGGAGCCAATGCAGTAGAGTACTCTCTGTAAAGCCGAATTGGAATCCTATCAGGACCTGGTGATTTATTTATATTCAACCCATTCAGCTGCTTCACAACCCCAGGGATGTCTATCACTATGTCCTCCATGCGGGAATCTGTACGAGACTCAAACGACGGTATGTTTGTACGATCCTCCAGCGTGAAAGATTTCTCAAATGCTAAATTTATAATTTCAGTTTCCGTTTTGCCGTCTTCCGTTGCCAGGCCAGACTGATCAGTGAGTGACTGGATGGAAGCCTTTGACCCGCTTACCGATTTTACGTAAAACCAGTATTTCCTTGGGTTTTCAGCAAGATCTTCTGCTAAGGTATGACGGTGGTAGTGGTTGTATGCTTCACACTTCGCTCTTTTCACAGCAGCACGAACCTCTACTAACTTCTGCCTGTCCTCATTCTCCCGATCTTTCTTGTACCGCTTGTGCAACTGTCTTTGCTTCCTGAGCATTCTCCGAATTGCGCTGCTAAACTACGGTGGGTCTTTTCCGTCCGTAACCAACTTTTTAGGCACATACTTCTACAGTGCGTGATTTACAATGTGTTTAAAATTTGCCCATAATTCTTCCACGTCCATCCTACCGGTAGTAAATGAAGTCGATTCACTTACTAAGTGGGATGCTAACAACTGCTTATCTGCTCTTTCTAGTAAGAATACTCTCCTAGCCTTCTTGACTGACTTTTTAACTTTTGTGACCGTAGTAGTAATGACTATGGGCGACGATACGATCACAATGAGAAAACTTGACAATTTCTGCAAAATATAACACTGTATGTAGGACATCCATACTCAAAATATTTCATGTTGCTTAAGGAGCGCTGTTTCGTATCTAAAATTCTCCAAAATGGCTACAGCCATTAGAATCGTCTGATAATCTGAACTGGTCCTACTCGCTCGAAGTTGTACCTTGATACGAAAACGTGCTCCGTTTCGACCTCTGAGGAAGAAAGAGGTCTCAGCAGTTACAACTTCGCCACTTTCTTACTGAGCAGTCACCGGAAGACCTAGTTTATGATGCTGGTAGATTAGTTTTTACCCGGCACGTCGAGGTCATAAAACATCCAAACCTAGCTGTCTCAGATCTCATTCTTCTTCTTTAAACGTTATCAGTTGAAATTAGATAGTTCGTTCGGAGACGAAATCACTTATTAGTAGTAAGTGGGCACGTTGGGTGCACTCGGGGGTAAAACAAGGTCCCGACAGTTTGCCAACCAGGCGACAGCACATAGTATTAGAGTAACAAAAATGAAATTTGTACAATTTAGAATGCAAGACTCATTAGTGTGTATTTATGAATCAAAAAAATGAAGCCAAAAATTCCAAATCCTTAAATTAATTAACGTTATTTTTCATTTTGATCAATCCATTACACCTCAATTTAACCTGTCCATCTTCAGAAAGTTGGATGTCCCAACCAATAACTACTTTAAGATATCTATTTGGCAAAATAATTTGCAATTTAATCGAGTTACACACCCTTTTTTCACTAAAGCTAGTACACAAATATTCACATCCAGAAGTGTTAGATAAAATATTTACTTGCACCTTTCTAAAAAAAATCAGAATTGTTAAATTTGTTGAATTTCTGGATTAGAGGATCCATTTATATACAGAATATTTTTACCAATAAATTTTACTTCTGTATAACTTCTTCTGCAAAATTCCCTGTCCGTATAAAGAAATCATGAACTCAACAATCGAAGATTTTTCAAAAATTGCCCAGAATTTGAGCAGGATTCAAACCACAAAATCTCCCTTGTTAGCGTTTTATGGTTAGTATCACACTCGCCTTACACACGCAGCTAATCACACAAGGCAGAGGAAGTTGCTTTAATTTTATACCTCAAGCAGCAAGAGGAGAGTAAATGGAAGTTGTGGTCCTGATATCTAGAAGCTGTGTGCTGTGCTGTTAGTCTCTCATGTGAACCATCAGTAATCCAACAGCTGTCATTTGCCAGCAACCAAATAGATCGATTTTGGTTTTATTTCTCAGCCAGATATTAAGTGACACTAAAAATTCCAAAAGCTAGTATAAACTACACAAAAAGCCATTTTCCACAGAAATCATCTTCTAATTGACATAATACATTTTTTCGTCTATCTTGCTTTGCAAAGGAAATCAAATATTTATTAGTTTTATATAATTAAAAATTTTCACTCAAAATTCTGTGAACAGCACCACATGTCAAAATTTCTTTTACTTACAGTATTATCTAACCAACAGTTTCATTAGAAATTTTATCATTGGATGTGGCACAGAGTTTCCTTGTCATTTCCTGTCTGACCAAAACATTCATTCTTCTTGACATATTTATGGAATAGGTACGATAATTTATTATGATATTGTATGCATTTAGATTAACATCACCATTCAGTTGTGCAACTCGCTTACAATCTTGCAAAACACTATATACCTTCAGATAATTGTTTGGTAGATATAGATTCCACATTTCTTGTGGAAGAGCTTCATGTCTTCTACTCTTTACACAGATATTCTGTAATTGATGTGACTGAATAGTGAAGAGTCAGTCATCTGATTATTTCTTCGATTTGTTTGGAACATAACTAAAATAAAGTAAGGCATAGCTAGTTCTGCAGAATAATAATAACTGGTGGAATATGGCTTAAAGTTTCCCTTTACAATCAGTCCAGCAATCTGCCAATTGTGGCTCAAAGAAAGGTATTGGAATCTTCGATTTTTTTCAGTTTTGCTTCCTCTAGTTCGAGAAATATTCCTGGTCTGTACGTAACTATAGGAACATGGATTTCTATTAAGCCCACAACAATTTTGCCTTCCCTACATATATCTGTCACATCCTCAACACCACATTGGTTGTGATGAGCCCATCTAATAATGGCATCATTTGCTTGTGGAAAATAGTATTTCATTTTTCTTACTTTTTATCTTCCCATTATTGAGTATACTGCCTTCCACAGTTAACTCATCGGCTGGAGATGAAGTCAGTCACATAAGGACAGGGAAGAAATAAACTGATGTTCCATTCTAGATAGAATACTGTTTACTTTCTTTATTGTAATAACATTGAACGTGTTGCCAAATACTTGTGAATTAATTTTTTGTTAGATTTGCCATACATTAGTTCTCACCATCAGCTCCAATAATACTGAAGCTCATATACAGTCAAACATAATTAGGATGATCCCAACCACCTTCAGTATTTGTATTAATCTCTGTGCTCTTGTTGGAACGACTTGGGTTATTTTTAATTTTCTTATTCACAGGGGATGAAAACACATTTAATGAAAAAATTTATTATATAATTTCCAAAATATGTGGTACTGTAGCACCACTGCAATGGATTAATTATCATTTTTATTTCTAAATCCCGTGAAATATAAAAATTGGAATGTATATAGGGTAATGTAGTTCATGAATTAGTGGTCCACCTAATACACCATTAGGCTTTAATGAAGCATTATTATTAGTTTCTTGATTAATGTGATCAGTTACATTAAAACTTACATCGATTAATTTGAATTGAATAATTTTAAGAATAAAAGAAAACAAAAACTTATCCAAAATAGCAACAAGACACAACCTGGCTGTATTGAAGTAATAGAAATGAGAGCTCAAGCAAATGAAACAGGCATTAAAGTATATTTTAAAATAAAAAGGGAAAAATGTATTGCATTGATTAAGGGTGATTTTGAAAATTAATGTTTTGAACAATTAAATAAACTGTAAGCAACAACAGCTGAAACATACAGTAATAAAGCTGTTGCTTATGTTAAGTTTATATCAAGATATTTTTAATTTTCTGAAAATTTTGTTAGAGAACTGAAAGTAAAATTAATTGCAATATTGTATCAGCTAAATAAAAGTTATCTGTAGATTTTGTTACAGGATTTCGAGATAAATTAAAATGTGATAATATATGACATTAGAAATTAAATAAAAATTTCATAGTAGAATATCTAAATAAATGAAATTGAGATATTATAAGAAGTAAATGAAATATATTTGTAGATTCTACTGAAGAAGTTCAAGACAGAATGAACTGGAATCCAATGCCACAAAATGAAACTTAACTGAAATTTTTATAAGGGAGTTTGAAGATAAATTTGATAGGTCGCTTATTTAGAGGAATCAAGAATTGTCTAAGGCTTTTGTAAGAGAATTTTAGGATAAAATAGGTTGCAATAGTATATCATTTAATCAAATAGTACCTGACAATATAATTAGAGAATTTCAAGATAAATTAGATTGGAATATATTTCGAGTTAACAACTTTTATTACACAATTTTATGAGAAAAATCTAAGAAAGAATGAACCAGGAATGGTACATTAGTAAATCAAAAGTTATCTGAAGAATTTATGACAGAAATTCAAGATAAATTAAATTGGGAGGATACATCATGTGGTCAGGTACTGTCTAAAGATTTTAAAATAGAATTTGTGGATGATGATTGGGGAAACGTTTTTAAATATCAACATCTGTCAGCATCTTTCATACAAAAAATAGCAAAAATACGAAATCTGAATCTGAAAGTCAGTATTAAATATACGTAATGCTCCCTATCTCTTTATCTACCATTTTTGAGTGGAGTAATAATTATTATACAAATGTTGTCATTTCGTGTATAGACATTGTTTGCTTATATTGAAGTTTTTATTAATTTTTTAATATTTTTCCATTCTTTATCAGAATAGGAAATTTTTCTATCTCTATTTTTCCCATGAATGTTTTGGGAGGAACTTCTTTTTCAAATTATTTGAAGATGAAAATATTTTCTCTTCTTTCTTTTTAAAAATGTATATAACTTAAGCAACTCAATAGCTCAAAAATGTTTTTGCTGTCACTGTTCTCCATTATTAGTATATAGCTTTTCTAATCTTAATAAAACTTTCATCTGTATTAATGGAGGCTCTACTCAAGAAGCTCAACAATGTTAGAGCAGTTCTAATTTGTTTAAAAAATTTGTGACCTACAAGTAAACGAATTATATTACGTTACAAGTTGTGGATATTTAAATACTACATATGGCGAAACAATTTGTATGGAGCTCAATAGTAATTTTAAAATTATTTTGCCAAACAGATATCATAAATTAATAATTGGCTGGGACTTAATGTTTCCTGAAGAAGGAAATATTAAGCTTAGATACAAAGAAATGAAGACAAAAAAATAATGATAATGAATTCCGCGACCTAGAATTACTAGTTTTATTTTTTTGTTTCAGACAAATACAGTGCTAAGTCTAGCATGGTAAATTATATACATTTTACTTTTTTTTTTTAATTTGGTGCCCTGTGCCGCCGCCTGGTTCACATGAAGTAGGAACATTATTTTACTCCCTTAGTGCACCCAACCTCCCAACAAGCCATCTGCCACATATAGTCTTGTTACTGTATCGCTGGTCGTTATCTTTGGATGGGAAGTCGAAGTGACGTTGAAAAAAGTCCACTGTATCCACATGGGCAGGAGTACTGGAGCTACCTGCTTGATAATGGAAGCATCTTTAAGGATCGCCACATTGTAAAATGATATCACCCACCAATCTCTTTTGTAATCTCAACCAAACTGACATGAGTACAACGATCTATCTGATCCCCGATCTCTTTCGTTTACTCCTAAGTCCCTCCCCAAATTTAACTGCTGGGTTTACGTTACATTTGGCCTCTACATTAACAGCGCATTGTACGCTGCTCCATAAGAACAACGTTCCACTGAGACCGATCGTTAGCGCTCCTGGCTCACCAACGTATAAACTGGCGAAACACTTGGCCTCTCAGCTCCAGCCACTCGTGGGGAAGACCGACACATACATTAGGGACTCAGGACATTTCATTTAGAAGCTGAAGAAACTGAAACTTGCGCCAAACGACATCCTGGTCAGTTTTGATGTTGTTTCGTTATTTACGAAACTGCCAATCAGTGACGCTCTAGAGCACATCGGCTCCATGTTACCGCAATACATCAAAAAGCTCTTCCATGCATGTCTCACCACGAGCTATTTCACGTGGAATGGCGATTTCTACGAACAGCAGGAAGGTGTCGCCATGGGTAGTCCTCTCAGTCCAGTGGTGGCCAACTTCTTCATGGAACAATTCGAAGCACAGGCACTGGACCAGCGACTTGCAAACCTAAGGTGTGGTACAGGCACGTCGATGATACTTTCGTGGTGTGGAGCCATGGTGAAGAACAGCTCGGTGAATTCCTGAGACACTTGAACAGCCTCCATGCCAACATAACATTTACCATGGAAGTAGAAAAGGACAACAAACTATCATTTCTAGATGTGCTGGTCACAAGGGACGGCGAAAACCTGGAACACAGCGTGTATCGGAAACCGACACACACGGACCGATACCTGCACAATCTGTCAAACCACCACCCGAGCCAGAAAAGAGGCATGATTAGTACGCTCGTAACGAGAGCAGGACGAATATGTGAGCCTCAACACCTCAACCGAGAAATGCAACACCTGGAAACTGTTCTGCGGAGCAATGGGTACTCCACAAATTACATTAGAAGTGTAACAGAGCCAGACACACGGCGGATTAAGGAACCAGAAAAAGAAATGTCGGGTACGACCTTTCTGCCATACATTCCCAGAGTGACGGACAGAATCGGCCGTATATTGCTCAAACACGGCGTAAAGACGATTTTCAAACCGACAGGGAGTATCAAAGAGTGTCTTAGATCGACGAAGGAGAAAAGAGACCCACTTGCAATGTCGGGAATATACCGTATACCATGCACATGCGGAAAAGTTTATGTCGAAATGACTGGACGATCAATTAACACCAGGATCAAAGAGCATAAGCGACATTGCAGGTTGGGGCAGGTGGAGAATCGGCCGTGGCAGAGCACGCACTGAATCAGACCGACCACGTAATAAAATTGGCCGACACGGGAATTCTGCCTGTAGAGAAGCACAATCACACGCGCTTGTTCAGAGAAGCTGTAGAAATCCAAAAACACGCAAACAGTTTCAACAAGAAAGAGGAAAGCCTTAAGGTAAACGTATCCTGGCTGCCCATACTGCAGCGAACGACCGTCGCAGGTAGCAAGAGGAGAAGCGCACCGGAAATGACCCCGGAGAAGCCCTCGGACGTTGGCGCGCCAGGTACATATAGTTTGCGGCCGCGAGCACGCCTCCAGTTCACCACCGGCAATGGAGGGTGAAGCTTTGACAATGCCAGCCACTCGCACTGGCGAAACGTCAGAAAAATCATTAGATGAACGTCGGCCGAAGAACCCGAGACAGAAGCCAATATGCAGTTTGACAACAAGTGGCCACGAAAGCCTTAACAATTTTGTATCTGAAATCGTTTCATATGGGACGCAATTGTTATTATACAGTAGAAATAAACGATGATCTATAAATTTTGTTTAAGAATTTGGTAAGGAAGTACTAAAGTTTCTGCACTACGTAACTAAACGTCACCTTTAATTCCTAATGACCATTTTTGCCTCAGAAACAGGCCAGTGTGTGCAACTGACACAGATGTGTGTGTGTGTGTGTGTGTGTGTGTGTGTGTGTGTGTGTGTGTGTGTGATACGGAACATCTCTATATATAAAAATGAAATGCTGTGCATTAACCCTACTAAAAAAAAAAGTAGCTTATCAGGTCTGAATGGTCTTTTCTTTGTTGTGTTCGTAATTGCTAAGGAAAGGTTTGTACGAAAGAAAAGTTTGGAAAAGTTGACTAGAAAATTGTATAATTCTGTAAATACTGAAAGATCTTCTTTCTATATGATTTTCACGATTTTCGTTATTCACGATTGAAATGATTGATTTGTTTTTTGTTTTGTTAATTGTTGTCTTTGATTTGGAGCATCCAGTCTGTGTTCGTCAGCCACTACGCCCTATATTTGTATTGTAGTCGACAACGCGTAGCTGCTTCGTTACTTGCTCGCCTGTCTTCCTGTTTGTCTTTCCCGTGTGATGAATTTGTGTAGTGTTATAGGTAGCCAGCATCAATACTGCTCCCTTGTTGCTCCACTTGATGGAAAGCATTGTGTGAGTTGACATATATTCAAAATCTCCTCGTTTCAGTTTCTTCTGTAGTTTCAGCAAATAGCGCTTGATGGTATGTACAGTACCCCATACGACTTTTCTATGGTTCTGAAGTCAGAGGAACGAGTCTGGAGTTGTATACTAGTTGTCGACGTACAGGGTATGTCCACGTTCATAGTAGGGCTTCATTAGTGAAGCCACTATACTGCCGGATTTCCCCAAATTATTACTGGAATTTCTGTTGTTGACGTATCCAGTTTTGTAGTCACACAACGCGAATGTCTTGATTCCAGATCTACTTCGTTTCGAAGGAATAAATTGTCTGCAACATAATCAACCATTGGGCAATAACAGGCTTTCATCGTCACAGATGTTGTTGTAGGGACTAAACGCACTGCAGAACGCCATACGAACTGTATCAATTATTTTCCTAGTTCTAAACAATATGTCATTTTCGCTATTGGCAGAGTTATCACTAAAATGCAACATTCTTAAAAGTAACATAAAACGGTCTAGGGACATGAATTCGCCGAAAATTGAAGTGCTCAGAAATATATCTCTTGATCAATGTTTTCTTATTCTCAACTTTTTAACCACGGGCTATGAGAAACCAAATACCAATGAAGCAATACAATACCTGAAAACGAGTGTCATACCATGTGAACATTCAAGAATGAAGTGATTCCGACGTGTTTGCCATGGTGAAAGTGTCAAATCGGTTCGCTTCAAGTGCTTTAAATTTCATCAAATTTTTCTGATTGAAACAGCATGAAAAAGGATAGAAAGATTGAATCAGGCGCTAGTTGGAAATTATTCCCTGAATATGAGTCGTCAAATGCGTGCATTGCTGTACTGAATCACGCTTTTGCCAATCCAATTTGTCACTAAGGTGTGGCCTTTCACGGGCCGATTCGTCTTCACATTCAGAATCTGAAGAAGAAGTATCATGATGAGCTCTACTAGGTGAAGTACATGGACGCGTATTACTACGAGATTCTTTTGAATAATCACCATCATCACCAGCCATTGAAGATGCCACACTCACTGTCACTGTCAGTGTCACTGCTTGTGCGTACCTCCAGTATCTCTTCGTCAGTGCAACCACGCTTGCGTGCCATTTGCTTGTGGGACTCAAAAGTGACAGCACTCTAAAAATCCTGTTGAAACGGCGGATAACTGAACGACACCACAGAAGCAGAGTACAGATGATCACAGAAACCAGCTAGCATGAATGTCGAACAGTAACTGTGAAATCAGGCAGAAATATCGCTGAGCGTCTGCAAACCTCCGCAGGACCACACGGGGCGCCCATGGGAAATACCACTGCAGCGACTAACGACGTCTGCAGTCCCTGTGGGAAGCTGGTGTGCTGCGGAATTTCAAGTTTGCAGCGCTCAAAGGGTTCATTAATGAGTCAAGAATCATCATCACGGACAGGCGATAGCGAAAGCCTCACATGGTCTAAACAGAGAGAAAAGCAAATGTAATAAATTGTCCTATGTATATGGCACAAAATAGAGACACACCTCTCTCCTCACTTACACGGAGTGACTCTCCACCAAGACAAAAGATACTAAATAGTTACAAGCTTTAGGAAGGAACAAGCCCTTAAAAATGCAGTAGCCTCCACATGGTCTGTCGATGTATGAAAAACGTGAAGTTATCGAAAATGTCTGTAACCCTTGGCAAAATTGGCGCCTCGTCTATGCTTTACAGCTTAAAGTATCATTTTGAAAATAATCAAACTATGACCATGAAATATGGTAATGATACTCTCCCTGCAGTGTTCGGAGTGAATCATTGACTGGTAAAACCAGAAAAGATGAGAAACGAAGAGTTAGAGATGTAGCGTTGTAGAAAGTTGTTGAAAATTTGTTTAACTGATAAGTAATGCGGACGCTCTCCAGAAGGACCAGCGAGGAGGAACATGCGCAAAACACTGGCAAGAAGAATACATAATATGACATGTAGCCCCCAGGGTTGCTGTAAACACTAAACACGGTCTAGGAAGGCTGAAACTGGAATATAAATTCAGGACGTGAGGTGGATGTGCTCTGAGATGAAGAGGTTGGTACAGAAGAGATATTCGGGGCGGGGTGCATTAAACCAGCCAGAAGACTGACGATCTGAAAAACGATGGTTGCTTTGGCGGAATTCTTCCTTCTATATCTGACCATTTTCTATTTAGGTGTGGTATAACGAGTGGGTATAGGGATAATGCTAATCCTTCCTGTTTCTACCTGTAAATCAGCTCGTCATCAATCAGGAAATACCAGCCACGCAATGGTTTCTTCATCACAGAAGATGGATGTCTTGTCAGAGTGTGGTGGAGGGTGAGTGATTGAGGGAAGCGGGGAGCTGGACAAAATTTCACAGCCGAAATCCTTAAGCAGCAGCAAGTGTGTGTGTGTGTGTGTGTGTGTGTGTGTGTGTGTGTGTGTGCAGGCCGCTGTCGTCGAGCGCTTCTAGGCGCTTCAGTCCGGAACGCCGCGGCTGCTACGGTCGAAGGTTAGAATCCTGTCTAGGGAATGGACATTTGTGATTACCTTAGGTTAGTTAGGTTTATGTAGTTCTAAGTCTGGGGAACTGATGACCTCAGATGTTAAGTCCTATAGCGCTTGGAGCCATTTGAACCATTTGTGTGTGTGTGTGTGTGTGTGTGTGTGTGTCTGTGTGTGTGTGTGTGTGTGTGTCTGTGTGCTGTGAAAATGAACTGGAGATTTTTCGTGTAGCGAATACACACCATCTGAAAGGCTTCCCCAACGCTTCGTATTGACTGCCTCCCATTACCACTTTTGTAAATACGTTTATTTATTCTGTTTTATTTATTTATTGAAACTGGTCTGATTAGGGCCACCAGGCCCTGTCTTAAATCGGTCCAGGTTTTCACTCATATGCTACCTTTTTCGCTTAATAATTTCCTAATGAACAATTTTCTAATGTTACAATAGTACTGAAATGCACTGAGTGCCTATAGTGACCATATAACAATACTGACTATGAGCTAATGAAGTCAATACTGGCAGTACTTACACCACTACTGCTGCTGCCATTAATAATGATGATGATAATAATAACAATAATAATAGTAATGAGGCCCATAACAATGAGAATAATAACCATAATGATTGTGGAAGTTTAAAAATGAATTTATCGGTACACAAAACATACACTACTGGCCATTAAAATTGCTACACCGCGAAGATGACGTGCTAAAGACGCGAAATTTAACCGACAGGAAGAAGATGCTGTGATATGAAAATGATTAGCTATTCAGGGCAGTCACAGAAGGTTGGCGCTGGTGGCGACACCTTCAACGTGCTGGCGTGAGGAAAATTTCCAACCGATTTCTTATACACAAACAGCAGTTGACCGGCGTTGCCTGGTGAAACGTTGTTGTGATGCCTCGTGTAAGGTGGAGAAATGCGTACCATCACGTCTCCGACTTTGATAAAGGTCGGATTGCAGCCTATCGCGATTGCGGTTTACCGTATCGCGACATTGCTGCTCGCGTTGGTCGAGATCCAATGACTGTTAGCAGAATATGGAATCGATGGGATCATGAGAGTAATACGGAACACTGTTCTGGATCCCAACGGCCTCGTATAACCAGCAGTCGAGATGACAGGCATCTTATCCGCATGGATGTAACGGATCCTGCAGCCACGTCTCCATCCCTGAGTCAACACATGGGGACGTTTGCAAGACAACAACCATCTGCACGAACAGTTCGACGACGTTTGCAGCAGCATGGACTGTCAGCTCGGAGAGCATGGCTGCTGTTACCCTTGACGCTGCATCACAGACAGGAGCACCTGCGATGGTGTACTCAACGACGAACCTGGGTGCACGAATGGCAAAACGTAATTTTTTCGGGTGAATCCAGGTTCTGTGTGCAGCATCATGATGATCGCATCCGTGTTTGGCGACATCGCGGTGAACGCACATTGGTAGAATGTTTTCGTCATCGCCATACTGACGTATCACCCGGCGTGATGGTATGGGGTGCCATTGGTTACAATTCTCGGTCACCTCTCGTTCGCGTTGACGGCACTTTGAACAGTGGACGTTACATTTCAGATGTGTTACGACCCGTGGCTCTACCCTTCATTCGATCTCTGCGAAACCCTTCATTTTAGCTGGATAATGCACGACCGCGTGTTGCTGGTCCTCCACGGGTCTTTTTGGATACAGAAAATGTTCGACTGCTGACTGGCTAGCACATTCTCCAGATCTCTCACCAATTGAAAACGTCTGATCAATGGTTGCCGAGCAACTGGCTCGTCACAATACGTCAGTCACCGCTCTTGATGAACTGTAGTATCGTGTTGAAGCTGGATGGGCAGCTGTACCTGTACACACCATCCAAGCTCTGTTTGACTCAATGCCCAGACGTATCAAGGCCGTTATTAAGGCCAGAAGTGGTTGTTCTGGGTACTGATTTATATCTATGCAACCAAACTGCGTGAAAATGTAATCACGTAAGTGGTTGTTCTGGGTACTGATTTATGAGGATCTATGCACCCAAACTGCGTGAAAATGTAATCACATGTCAGTTCTAGTTTAATATATTTGTACAATGAATACCCATTTATCATCTGCATTTCTTCTTGGTGTAGCAATTTTAATGGCCTGTAGTTCTGGGGGAAGGAAATTTAAGGAGGCTGAAGTAACTAACAGTACTGGAAAATGATGAATATATGGTCGGAAAGACGGATGGATAACTCTAACGAGCGGGTACAGGGATAATGGTAAGCCTTACTCTTTCTTTAGTGAATATGTCATTAACTGCCTTCTGAAACTGGAGGCGTGATTCATTGCTCTAATGTAAAATGACACGTTTTTCCAGAATCGGGTTCCTGTTTCTAAGGATGACTTCGAGAAGTGGCTGAAGGATGCAGTGGGCACAAAGGAATTTTGCTCTGATGGGAAGGCGTATTCCTGCAATGTTGTTCAGACAAGCGCAATAAGGTCGGCGAGCGATATGGGGGACAATGTACATCGATAAGACAATACAGAAGACAGACAGAGTATATGTAAACGTCTGAGCTTGTCTGCACGCAACCAGCATGTCGACCAACAAAGATATAACGAAAAAGAAATTCACGAAGAGTTCCAGGCGCTGTGAGGGGGGACAATGTACATCGATAAGACAACAGAGAAGACAGACAGAGTATATGTAAATGTCTGAGCTTGTCTGCACGCAGCCAGCGTGTCGACCAACACAGATATAACGAAAAAGAAATTCACGAAGAGTTCCAGGCGCTGTGAGCTTTCCTGAGAAATGCCTTGTAGGATAAATCGCTGTAATCAATAACTGGAAGGGAGGTGTTTTTACAAATATCTTTTTCAGATCAAGGAGGAAGAGCTTTTCATATTTTTGTAGGACATGAAAATATGTTTGTGGTGTCACCGCCAGACACCACACTTGCTAGGTGGTAGCTTAAATCGGCCGCGGTCCATTTAGTACATGTCGGACCCGCGTGTCGCCACTGTGTGATCGCAGACCTAGCGCCACCACCAGGCAGGTCTCGATATACGATAGAGCACTCGCCCCAGTTGTACGGACGACATTGCTAGCGACAATACGGACGAAGCCTTCCTCTCATTTGCCGAGAGACAGTTAGAATAGCCTTCTGCTGAGTCCATGGCTACGACCTAGCAAGGCGCCATTAGCCTTACCTAGTTTGAGAGTTATCGTATAAATGTCTCAAGAAGAATGCTGTATTCGTCAAAGAATAAAAGTTAAGTATAAAGCAGCTACGTACTTTTCTTGCTACAATTCAATAGTTATCCTGTTCCAGACTTGACGCCAGTCGGCGTGTGTGTACGCGTGCCTTTCTTTCGGCTCCCTTCCCAGTGTGGCGTAGCAAACTTGTTACGCCACAACAGATTGGCGACGAGGCAACGGAAAGGGTCTTGTTCTTTCTGATTGATTACATTTATTTGTGTCATGGCTTCGCCACAATCTCCAGATGTACTGTCCGAATTTTATCGCTTGCAGAATCAGCAGACGAAGGCGTTATTGGATGCCCTTGGACAGCTCGTCCAGGGTCAACGTGCACTGCAACACGATGCGGCAGCCGCCGCTTCACCGCTACCGCAGCCACAACATGCAGTTGCACCGCAGTTTCGCCAGTTTGACCAAACCCACGAGACTTGGACGGAATGGTCCCACCAGTTTGCATTTCACCTAGCCACCTACAGAATTCAAGGTAATGAGCGGCAGCCGTTTTTGCTTTCTTGTGTCGGTGTGTCCACCTACCGTGTGATAGTGAAATTGTTTCTCCGACGTGACGTAGCAACTCTGTCCTACGATGAGATTTTGTCTGCTTTAGATGCCTATTTCAAAGAAACAGTTAATGTGGTTGCAAAACGGTATACGTTTTTTCGTACGAAACGTACGGCCGGTCAAACTAATAGGGAGTGGGTAGCAACATTGCAAGGACTTACTAGGGACTGTGCCTTTGAATGTGACTGTGGCCTTTCTTATTCAGATACAATGGTACGTGATGCAATTGCACAGAACTTTTCTGATGTTTGCATACGGGAGCAAATTTTGAAACTAGTAAATTCCTCCCTTCAACAAGTGATAGACATATTGGATAGACAAGACACACTTGACTGTGCTCAGGAATCTTTTGAAACTTCGCCAGCTGTGTGTGACATTAACCGGCCCGCCGGGCGCGCTCGCGCTACGCGGTCCGGTCAACTGCCCTCGCGCACACCAACGCAGCTGCCGCCGCGCTCTAAGCCAGGTGTGCCGCACCAGCACACAAATGCAGTGAAATCATGCCCGCGGTGTGCTACTAGACATTCGCGTGAACATTGCCCGTCATGCCAAGCTATTTGCTTTTTCTGCAATAGGAAAGGACATGTTCAAAGTGTTTGCCAGAAAAAGCTCAGATCAGACAATCACAATCATTCCCGGCCTTTTGCTTTGCCCCGGAATCGAACCAAGGACACTCAGGCTCGTGGACCTTCGCCCATGGACATTCGTGTCGTTACTTCCACCCCGTCCAGTGCCATTTTCTCTAACAGTGACTGTGTTCGTCCCACAAAAACTGTGCGTCGTCGTCGCCGGAAATCACGTCAATTAGCACGAGATTCTGTACCAGTGTCTTTTCAAATTGCACAAAACAGTCGCTCTTGTCGTCAGCAGGACAATAAACTTTTTGTAGATTTGGACATTAATGGCAAGGTCATACCATTCCAGCTCGATACCGGAGCTGCAGTTTCATTGCTCAATCACGACACGTACAAACAACTGGGCAAACCTCCGTTGCGTGCCGCAAATGTTACGCTAAAAAGTTATTCAGGACAGCCGATCCCTGTGTTAGGACAGTGCACTCTTCTTGCAACATACAAGGGACAAACAAAACTTGTGTCATTTTACGTTCTTCGTTCTTCTACTGCAGTGAACTTGTTTGGTTTAGATTTATTTCAGTTGTTTAACATGTCTATTGTAAATCAGGTCCCATCAGTGAATCAAACTGTGCCTTCAGACAGTGTTTCTCGCCTGTGTGACGAATTTGCAGACATTTTTGCACCGGGCTTAGGTTGCGCTAAAAACTATGAAGCACATTTGGAACTGAAAGTAAACGCGCAACCGAAATTTTTCAGAGCGCGCAATGTTCCCCACGCATTGCGTGATGAGGTCGCAAGAACATTACACGATCTAGAATCACAGGGTGTAATTGAACGTGTGCAAGCTTCTGTCTGGGCCTCACCCTTAGTAATTTTGCCAAAACCTTCCGGAAAATTGAGACTTTGCGTGGACTTCAAGGCCACAGTGAATCCACAACTAGTGACTCCTACTTTTCCTTTGCCCCGCCCGGAAGATCTTTTTGCTAAACTGTGCCCGGGAAAATATTTTTCAAAGTTGGATCTAGCCGATGCGTACTTGCAAATACCGGTGGACGACGAATCCCAGCGCGTATTGGTGGTTAACACTCATCTTGGATTGTACAGGTTCAAAAGACTGCCGTTCGGGTGTGCATCCGCCCCTGCATTGTTTCAGCAATATTTACAAACTATTTGTGCGTCGGTCCCTACTGCAGCAAACTATCTGGACGATATAGCTCCGGACAGACAGAAGAAGATCATCTTGCGAACCTATGAACGTTATTTCAGGTCTTGCGACAAAATGGTCTTCGCTTGAGGAAGAACAAATGTGTGCTTTTTGCTCGTGACTTACCATACCTGGGCCATGTCATCAATGCCCAAGGCATACATCCGAGTCCAGAGCACCTCCGTGCCATACAAGATTTGCCTTCCCCTCAAAATGTGAAGCAGCTGCAGAGTGTGTTGGGTAAAATTACCTACTATCATCGCTTTCTGCGCAATGCCTCTTCCATTTCAGCTCCGCTTCATCGCTTACGCCGTAAGGGTGTTCTGTTCGTGTGGACGACGGAATGCGAACGCGCCTTTCGCCAGTTGAAATTGGCGTTGCTTTCTAATACTTGCCTCACGCCTTTCGATCCCCGGAAACCCCTTTTGTTGATGGTAGATGCATCGGATTTCGCGATCGGTGCTGTGCTTGCGCACAAAGTTGGCTCGCATGATCGCCCTATTGCCTTTGCGTCCAAATTGCTCTCGTCTGCGCAAAGAAATTATTCCCAGATAGAGATAGAAGCTTTGGCTCTCGTGTTTGGTGTTACTAAGTTCCATGATTTCTTGTATGGTCGTCACTTTACCATCATCACAGACCACAAACCTTTGACATCGCTTTTTCATCCGAACAAGCCTGTACCTCCGCGTACAGCGCAGAAATTCATTCGCTGGTCTATTTTCCTCTCGCAGTACCGCTACGATATCTTGTATCGGTCCACTGCTAAGCACGGCAACGCTGATGCGTTGTCCCGTTTGCCTGTTGCTGAGGATCAAGCATTCGATTCTTCCGAACTTGCTTGCCTGTTCATTGATTCGGAAACCGATGAAGTGGTCGAATCGTTTCCGATTGATTTTCGTCGTGTAGCTACCGCCACAACTGCTGACCCTGTCCTTGCTACCGTTTTGCGTTTTGTTGCTACGCAATGGCCTTTGTCAAAGTCTCGGATCGAGGATCCGTTGGTCCGCCGATTTTTTGCTCATAGGGAGAGACTTTTTTTTCGACGTGGTGTTTTGTTGTTGCGTTCTGGTAATGATCAGTCCCGAGTCGTGGTCCCACGTTCGTTACAGTCCTCTGTCTTACGGCTTCTTCACCAAGGACATTGGGGTATAGTGCGAACGAAACAACTTGCTCGTCAGCACTGTACTTGGTTCGGAATCGATGCTGCGATTACGAATATGTGTTCTTCTTGCATGGCGTGTGCCGAACCACAATCCGCACCGCCGCGGCAAGTCTTTGTGTGGCCAAAAGCCACTTCTCCTTGGCAATGCTTGCACATCGATTTTGCTGGTCCATTCTGGAATGCTCGATGGTTGGTTCTGGTCGATGCCTTCAGTAATTTTCCTTTTGTTGTCCGGATGTCTTCCACGACGTCCACTGCCACCATCCAAGCGTTGTCTGCTATCTTTTGCATTGATGGTCTTCCGCAGACCATTGTTTCCGACAATGGCCCACAATTCATGTTCGCAGAATTTCAGTCATTCTGCCTGGCCAATGGTATTCAACATCTGACATCCGCGCCATTTTCGCCTCAGTCAAATGGTGCCGCTGAACGATTGGTCCGGACTTTCAAGTCACAGATGTTGAAATTGAAAGAGTCACATTCACGGGAGGACGCATTGTTGCTCTTTTTGTCCTCGTATCGCTCTCAGCCCCGAGATGGTCCCTCGCCGGCTGAGTTGCTCCACGGTCGTCTTCATCGAACCTTGATGTCTTTGCTGCATCCGCCGCATCACGTTCCTGTGCAGCGGCAGACTCCTGCTTTTGCTCCAGGCGACGTTGTATTCTATCCCAACTATTGCGGTTCACGGCGTTGGCTCGCAGGGCGCATTCTTCGCTGCCTCGGCCACGCGATGTATTTGGTTTTGGGGGCCTCTGGTGAGGTGCGTCGGCATCTCAATCAGCTGCGCCTCTGTCGTCGCACGGGTTCTGCCGCTCCCCATCTGCTTTCAGCGACGGTGCCGTCCGGTCTGCGCCCAGGGGACCCATCTACTGGCTCGCCTCATCCCCAGGTGTTACCGACGATGCCTTCCATTTTGCCCCATGGCGACGCGCCGCCGCAGCAGCCGCCGCCGCCGCCGCCGCCTGTTCTCCCGCCGGCGCCGCCCGCATTCGACGCTTCGCTGCAGCCGCCAAGCGCCTCCCTGGGTCACGCGCCGCCGATCGCTTCCCATGACCAGCCGTCCGCCGCCATGGACCTCTTGCCCGCTCCGGACCACATGACGTCATCGCGCGTCGGGTACCCCGACGCAATGGAGGTCGACCCTTCGGCCCCTCCTGTCTCATTCCGGGCGCATACACCGCATGTTGACGTGCACCCTGGACTAGGTTTTCAGGCGTTTCCTAGATCCCCTCGGACCGAATGGCCGGTTGCGGGTGGCACAGCCTCGCCTGTTGTTAGGCTCCCCACCTCATCGCATATGTCAACATGGGGTCCTCCCCACGGTGGGCGGAAGCCTTATCACACGACCGTTCGCCGATTTGCGGGGGAGGAATGTGGTGTCACCGCCAGACACCACACTTGCTAGGTGGTAGCTTAAATCGGCCGCGGTCCATTTAGTACATGTCGGACCCGCGTGTCGCCACTGTGTGATCGCAGACCTAGCGCCACCACAAGGCAGGTCTCGATATACGATAGAGCACTCGCCCCAGTTGTACGGACGACATTGCTAGCGACAATACGGACGAAGCCTTCCTCTCATTTGCCGAGAGACAGTTAGAATAGCCTTCTGCTGAGTCCATGGCTACGACCTAGCAAGGCGCCATTAGCCTTACCTAGTTTGAGAGTTATCGTATAAATGTCTCAAGAAGAATGCTGTATTCGTCAAAGAATAAAAGTTAAGTATAAAGCAGCTACGTACTTTTCTTGCTACCATTCAATAGTTATCCTGTTCCAGACTTGACGCCAGTCGGCGTGTGTGTACGCGTGCCTTTCTTTCGGCTCCCTTCCCAGTGTGGCGTAGCAAACTTGTTACGCCACAACAATGTTGATGCCTTCTTGCACATTGGAGTTACGTGCTGAGACCAATTTATACTTTCATCTGTTATTCCTCCTACATTTCTCTTCTGAAGGGCCGGCCCTTGTGCCCGAGCAGTTCTAGGCGCTTCAGTTTGGAACCGCACTGCTTCTACACTCGCAGGTTCGAATCCTGCCTCGGGCATGGATGTGTGTGATGTCCTTAGGTTAGTTAGGTTTAGGAAGGGAACTGTTGACCTCATATGTTAATTCCCAAAGTGCTTAGAATCATTTGAACCATTGTTTTCTCTGAAGGAGAGAACTAGATATGTCTCCCATTTAGGCTTAAAGATAGTAGGGATTCCCGATAATTGGTGCTAATGACCAACCAGTACAACTCATAAATAGGATGGGTTGAGTTTTAATCCTATATTACGCCCCAGTTTTGATTGTGCATACATTTCGGTATTAAGTTTCTTCGATAGCTGTCTACAGGTTTATTGATTTTCCACTTAGAACCAACTGGAGGTCAACAGCGTACTTGGAATACTTACAGTATACAGGAGGACAAAACTGATGACCCTTCATTGACTTTCGGTGAAAGTAGTATAGGGTCTAGTACTGAACCGTGGGGGATGGCTGGTACTACCTGCCTGCAATGTAACTCTATGGTTTCGGAAATGATGCATTGCTGGCGAGACCTCAGGTATGAGCGACACCATTACACTGCACTTGACAGAAGTTTAGGCTGCTAAGGAAAGTGCTCTTAAGACGGTTTATGGCTTAACAGCCTAATTCCTTAGCACGACACCGTGGCAGTCACTAAATACCTAGCACCACCTCATCAGACTATGGCTGTGTCTTCGCGCTTTTTGACGTTGCTGAACCCACATGTAGGCTGCCTCGATTGTGCCATTGTCTCAGGTTCATAGTGATGCATCCAACACCAGTCTTCGGTGATTAGACGACTAACGTCCTCATCTCGATTGTCCTGACATTGCTGCAGAGCTTTCGACGTTGCTACGGTTCTGAGAACTTTTGGGGTGAGTGTAAGCAATCGTCGCCGAACCGACCTTCTGCAGAAGTCCAGGATGTCTTGCTACATTTAGAAAACTAATCCATTAATGTGTAGATAGTTCATCAAGAAGGTTTGAGTTGGTTTTCGAATATGTATCTGAGGTAAATGGCCACATATTTTGAGTGCCTTGACTTATTGTCTTACAATTTTTGCACAGACAAGAGATATTGGCATAAATTTCGTCTTGGTTCCCCCTATTCTTTCCTGAGGAAACGGAATCTTAACAGACGAGAAGAGAGACAGACAACAAAGTGGTCCTATAAAGCTTCCGTTTGTAGCGACTGGGGTTCTGAACCCTACGGAAAGAAACTGAAAATTATTTCACTATTACTATTTAGCGTGAGATATTATCGCGTGCTAAGTTCATAGTTTTATTAGGCACTTATGTCTTATAATCCAATTATATGTAATTTACATCTACGGTATTCAAATCAGATATGGCGACTTGACTGTTTACGGCGCAAACGTTACAGGTATCTCTTGCAGGTGACGGCTTGTTCGTAGCTCCATGCTGTCTGCGAGAAACCGTGTCACGGAAGATTCCAGTCCGACGAGATAACTAGCGCCGCTCGGAGACAAGTCGCGCTAACAAATGGCTGGATTTGCACTGATTTACCGCACCGCCGCGGGCTCTGAATTCTTAACCCGGCCGCCTGTAGTGGCGTACTGATAGCCGGGATTTTTCGACTGTGTGTCAGACATGACGATATAACGTAGTAATTTATGGTGAACGCGAGGATGAAGGGGCAATAGAGGGTGCAAAAATAACGTGGAAAATAACTGACCACGTAGAGACACATGAGGACGGTATTATGGGAACAAAGTTTCTCACGACGCCTTCCGTGTGTAAAATGTTCTCGATAATTTTGCCGCCTTCACATTAAAATAAAAACACAAGATTTCGACGATAATCTCAATTAAAACTACTAACATCTCTGACAAGCCGCACCTGTTGGCTACAGACTTTTACAGTTTGCCTCGTAAACACTTTACCCATCCAACACAAACGTATGCCAATATTACTCAACGATGCAACGTCATGTGGCACAGTGGTAAGACGGTGCCGAGCCTTTCAATAAGGTGAAAGTAACCTGAGTGACGAAGAATGGAGTGGCAGTTCATCTCTGTGTCGGAGATCTGGGAATCGAAAGAGAAGTCCTTGATGATCAATGTTCGGCTTATCACAGTTAGGGAGATCGAATGTGGAATTACTCATGGATCTGTTTTCAGTAACTAGCACGAGACGTTGAACATAACAAAGATCGCTGCCCACTGGGCTCCACTAACACTCAAACCCAATCATTTTTAGTACTGACATGGTGTGTCCTAATACGTCGTCCTCATCAACAATCTGATGCGAACATGGCGTGTCGTAGGACTAAGTATATATTCGATTGGTGCAACACGAAGCAGTGTGAAGCGGTTATTCTGTCGCACATGCGCAATGCATCTGCAAGGGAAGCGTCTGAACGAACACGACGGCTGCTATGAAATTCTTATCATCCTATTTAAGAAAACTGCTAGATGAAAAAGTATGATTCGCTCTCATATAACAACCAGATGTCTTCACTCAATGAAGGACTGAAATTGTTCGCATTGCATCACATTCAGTATATTTTGTTGTTGTTGTGTCTTCAGTCTTGAGACTGGTTTGATGCAGCTCTCCATGCTACTTCATCTCTCAGTACCTACTGCAGCCCACATCCTTCTGAATTTGCTTAGTGTATTCATCTCTTTGTCTTCCTCTACGAATTTTACCCTCCATACTAACCTTCAGTACTAAATTCGTGATCCCTTGATGCCTCAGATCATGTCCTAAAAACCGATCCCTTCTTCTAGTCAAGTTGTGCCACAAACTCCTCTTCTCCCCAATTCTATTCAATACCTCCTCATTAGTTATGTGATCTATCCGTCTAATCTTCAGCATTCTTCTGTAGCACCACATTTCGAAAGCTTCTATTCTCTTCTTGTCTAAACTATTTATCGTCAATGTTTCACTTCCACACATGGCTACACTCCATACAAATACTTTCAGAAACGACTTCCTGACACTTAAATCAGTACTCGATATTAACAAATTTCTCTTCTTCAGAAACGCTTTCCTTGCCATTGCCAGTCTACGTTTTATATCCTCTCTACTTCGACCATCATCAGTTATTTTGCTCCCCAAATAGCAAAACTCCTTTATTACTTTAAGTGTCTCATTTCCTAATCCAAATTTCTCAGCATCCTCCGACCTAATTCGACTACATTCCATTATCCTCGTTTTGCTTTTGTTGATGTTCATCTTATATCCTCCTTTCAAGACACTGTCCATTCCGTTCAACTGCTCTTCCAAGTCCTTCTCCATGGATGTTAATACCTACTCCGAATTTTTCTTTTGTTTCCTTTACTGCTTGCTCAATATACAGACTGAATAACATCGGGGAGAGGCTACAACCCTGTCTCACTCCCTTCCCAACCACTGCTTCCCTTTCATGCCTCTCGACTCTTATAACTGCCATCTGCTTTCTGTACAAATTGTAAATAGCCTTTCGCTCCCTGTATTTTACCGCTGCCACCTTCAGAATTTGAAAGAGAGTATTCCAATCAACATTGTCAAAAGCTTTCTTTAAGTCTACAAATGCTAGAAACGTAGGTTTGCCTTTCTTCAATCTTTCTTCTAAGGTAAGTCGTAGGGGCAGTATTGCCTCACGTGTTCCAGCATTTCTACGGAATCCTAACAGATCTTCCCCGAGGTCGGCTTCTACCAGTTTTTCGATTCGTCTGTAAAGAATTCCCGTTAGTATTTTGCAGCTGTGACTTATTAAGCTGAGAGTTCGGTAATTTTCACATCTGTCAACACCTGCTTTCTTTGGGATTGGAATTATTATATTCTTCTTGAAGTCTGAGGGAATTTCGCCTGTCTCATACATCTTGCTCACCAGATGGTAGAGTTTTGTCAGGACTGGCTCTCCCAAGGCTGTCAATAGTTCTAATGGAATGTTGTCTACTCCCGGGGCCTTGTTTCGACTTAGGTCTTTCAGTGCTCTGTCAAACTTCATCATATCTCCCATTTCATTCAGTATATCATTGCACGAAATTTTAAGTGTCTGTAGAGGTAAATAGCACTGTGCAGAGTCTGTGTATGGTTCATTTGTCATACATTGCTGCACATGAAATATAGCTAACATACCGAAATTTTACTGAAAGTTCATATTGGAAGAATATGTATCTCCTTTCTCAAGATATTGACTTGTGCGTCTGCGGGAGGGTCCCGTCATTTCTGTCCATGCAGAAAGTGGATTAATTCGTCATAACCCCTGCGGCATTTACAACCTTTAGAGTGTTTGACCACTACATTTACCGATATCAACTTGACAACCAGACTCCCTAGCAATGGTACTGGAATAGCGTTCAAATAGAGGCGTTCAGTTCTCCACTTCAGTTTCATTTATCAAGTGATACCGACCACCAGGTACACTTGCCTTTCATCATCTTCAGAATTCACATGTCTTCTACAACAATGCAGCATATTATATGAAGGTTCCCGCTGATAAAAGACTGATTTTGTAGAACCATAATAAGCTTCACGCGCCCACGTCAACTGTAACGTTTCGGCAGTAGATTCGCCAACTGACTGCCAAAAGTACCAAATATAGTCTTGATTAACATACATGCCCAAGACAGATAACAAAACTATGTAGATTCAGGTTACATTAGTGCTCCCATAGATCGACGTTCGTACGGCTGCATGATACTTGGAATCAGCAGAAAGCACAAAAAAGTGAATGGAATGGGTTAAAGCCCTAATAACTGATATAGCGGGACGTACCCTCTACCATGCACTTCACAGTAGTTTGCAGGGTGTAGATGTACATGTTCTTGAGCGGCACTGATCGCAATTACAGATATTGTTGCTTGAAACACAAACCACGTCCACATAAGTAGCAAACCAACTGATTGTGTCCTCATTACCTCACCGCAGCTCAAACGAACAAGCGTTGGTGTCTGGTAATTTCGAGCGGACGCCACGTCACGTTCGCAACAGTTCGATCAGGTTGAGCGACATCAAGCATTTTATGCTTGTAAGGGGCAAATCGTCACGGGGGCAAACCACGGAAACCTCGCGACGAACGACCGGGAAGCTTTGACCACGAAGCGTCGCTGGGAAGCTGTAAAAGAGGATGTTTTTGCACCGCGACATCGCTCCATCTCATTCTGCAGAAGACACAGCAAGACATACTGCTTCTTTGGGGAGTCATTTTTTGCCTCTCCGCACCGCATGCCCGTTACCTGGCAGCCAGTGAATGGGTTCACTTTCCTCGAATGAAGAAGAAATTGCGTGGTAAGTATTTCTTCTGCGGACAAGGTCTCCGCGAAGTCAGCCGTCGTTGGAGAAAATGCCTGATATTGAAGGATGGATAGTCAAAGAGGGAATCACATCGTCACGTAATGTCACAGCTTGATCTTTTCTATGTGGTTCTTCGAGATCAGTAAGCAGCTTGTGACTGCTGCACAAAGTGAAAGGTCCAGGAAGGAAATTAACGTGAAAATTCTGATAGAATGCCAATGGATTGTTCATACCCTTATCAGTGGCTAAGGAACCCATGCACCATGATGACGATCAGCTGTTCTGGAAACAGGAATTATCATTGAAATCTCGTGTTAGTATTCTTATTTGACGTGTCACGAACATCAAGAATAAATTTTTAAAGCTATATTGGTTCTTGGAGGCCTGCTACTGCACTGGTTTTGCGGAAGATACGGTGTTCAACTTTATGCCCCAGAGTGTTACTTTTCTGATACCAATCGGCTACACTTATTGCTTATTAAGTGAGAACGTAAACGTGTTCGGAGCGTTCTGTAGCCTGGTCTCTATTCTTCAGTCTTTTCTTGCACAGAACGCTCTTCGTCACAGTGATGGGTTCTTAACTGTGCTCCTGGAGGAGGCGTAGATGATGCTATATGTTAGATTACTTTATTACAACTTGAACAAGATGAAACACTTCGCTTCATAACATTGCATGTCCACAGGAATGACATGAGAATTTACCACTGTCACTGAACATTAATGTATCACTTTATATGGGAAAAGATACTTCTCTCTTGTCACAGAATACAACTGCGATAAAGATCAATGCAGAGCTGTGTACGATAACTAGCGCACTGATGGCTCGGTGGAGAGATCATGTAGTGGCGCTCGGAAAGCATTTCAGGGCCTGTACACGCCGATTCCATTGATTCGTCGCTGCGCTCGGCTGATAACATGTTTTCTTGTGGTTTCGTCTCGCGTTACTAACGTCGCCTTGGCACCTCGTTCTTCGGACGACACCACATCTTTCACATGAAACTTGGAAAGTATTTTTCCAGGACACACTGTATCGAGCTCTTCCGTTGCTGCTGCACGATACTTTCAGTGATGCAAACGTAACAACGAAATGATGAATTCCGAAGAGCCTGTAAGCGTTTCTACAGATATGAGAATTACTGTTTATTACTGATGCACGTATCTACTCCTAGCCCTATTCTGCAGTACGCTCCTTGCGACATCTGAGGGATGTTCTTTTAAACAGTGTTATTGTTCCACAATCCTAGATACTTAAAATATTGCACAAGTAGCCTGCCACTGTATACTCTAACAAACGTATTTAATGATGTTACTACTGACATTTAGATCTCTGGTGTGAAACAAACACCATCTGAACTGAAATCAGCTTTCAAGACTAAATCCAAATTGTTATCACATTTATTCCAACATTATAATTAGATTAAACACTGCGATAGATTTGTTATTTCATTGTCTAAGGAGTGAAGTGTATGACTTTTAGGAATTTCTCTTGAAATGTTCCTCTAATATTAGTAGTGGCCACCTTTGAGGGTTGAGATCAGTTCTGATAAAATAATTGCAATAATAACAAAATGATTTCCTGAACACTCCGACAACTGCAATATTCGTTATTAAAAATCTTGAATCATGCTTACGATAGCCCCTCCCCCCACCCCCTTAACCAACGACCCCCAAAGCACACCTGTCCTCGTCTTTGGAATAATGTATCAATAGTATTTCAAGTAAGACAACGCAATCACTCAAATATACATGACAGAGCTTGCATATCAGTAGTTTTGTGTTCATGAGTGACGAGGAGTAATTAAGCAGTTGTATGTGCAATGACATCAGCTGCCCTCACATGTCTGGCTGTTCAGATAAGCTTATCTCGTCATGCGCTTCACACCCCCTCTCTCCATCTGTCCCAGTGGACATAACATCATGTGCAGTGTCGCTCCTTAGCAATGCATGCAGAGGATTGTGGGCAGGAGTACATATCACTGAATCGTGCCATTGTGGTAGATAAACATTACACAAACTGTACTTTATGAGACAAACTTATTGATTTTTGACATGGTTTGTGGTCACTGATGTAAAAAAAGATAATCCATTCCTTACTTCGCCCCCTTAAGGATAGATTTTTTTGTCTTTTTTCTAAAATAGCCTCAGGATTCAGGCTCTCTCCACACCAAATTTCATCGAAATCGATTCAAAAATTCAGTCAGGTAAACATAACAGATAGATCTAAGTTAACATTCAGATTAAAAGCGCTGAGGATTGTATAACCATTTTATTCATTAAGTCGTATCGTTTAGCGTATAACATGTCAACCAATGAAAATATATTTCACATATCGTAAAGTTCAAAAATCATGCAGTAAATAACTTTTTCAAGAGCAAATGTTTTCCAATAATTCGCCTTATATTCTGTAAGTCAATAAATATCTTGTGCTACGCACTTTCCTAACTAGTCCACGTTCTTCTTGAGTGTTCAAGCTACCTCCATACTAAATTTTATCGAAACTGGATCAGCGGTTTAGTTGTGAAAAGGTAACATCCATACACAATTTAGCGTTTATAATATTATTATGGATGATTATGGTCACTTTCCTAAACAATAGTTCTGATACAAGTATTAAAGATATAGGGCATTTTCCATTTATTTATTATTATTATCTAGATTTTCTCACCTTTCTTTGTGCATGCTCGTATATAAGAGACAGTCAAGTGAAAAGGTACAGACGCAAAAAAAGGCAAGTTAACTGCTTGTTCATTCAAAAGTAATCGCAGTAACTGTTAACACATTTTCCGACTTACCAGGCATTCAATGCCTTCATGGATAAATGTTTGTGGGCCCATAGGTTGCCATGATTTTATTGAGTACACTGCACGAGTTTCACTGGGAACCTCTTACACATAAGATTGATGGTTTCGATCGCCCCACATGCGACTGCCAGACTTTTGGATCTCTAAATAAAGAGATTCGTGGCCGTCAATTTGTTTCGGACTAGGAAGTGCACGTCTGGGTACAATTATTGTTCCGAAGGCAACTGAAAACATTCTTCCATGAAGACATTGACCGTTTTATCTCGCAGTGGGATAAGTGTATCAACAGTTATGGCGATTACTTTTGAAATAATTCGGAATTAATTTATAATTTTAATTTTTGTATCAGACTAAGAATGCTTGCCACCGTAATGGTACTGTGTATTTTAATCAACCATGTGTTATAAGACGGGGAGTAGAGATATTAGTTGTTTGATTTACTGAATATTTTAGCTTGAAGTGGTTATGAGCACAAACGGTGCTGTAGAAAAAAGCACTGAATGGTTAGTAGCATTCATTGCTATTCTGTCTGCTGTATTTTAGAGAGATATTAATGGACTGAGAATTACTTTCGAGATTTTTGTGCGTCGTTGAATGTATATCGTGCAAGGGACTAAACGCTAGTTCTCAGTTGCGACTGTGAGAAAGAGCAATTCTGTACTTAATGAACGGAAATATATCCCTCCGTAAAGCATTTTCCATGTGACAGAATCGTTACACGTCTGCTTATAACTGAAGATCATAATCATGTAGATAATTAAAGCACATGCCAAAGTAGTATGTATCTGGTTATAACTGAAACAGGTAATCATAACTTAAAACATGTAGTGCATTTAAGTACATGGCAACGTAATATGTTCCTAGTATCAACTAGTTTTGAAGTTGGCAGGAGATTATTAATTATTTTAACTAACAGTTTGGGCTGTGAGAGAGATTAGAACAAATAATTTTTATACGCTGTTCTCAGTCGTCATGATACACACATAAGTAGAAAGGATTGTTTGAAACATACAGAAACAGATGTCTAAAAGTAAATCCCGAAGCATACGCTATTATAAAAGTTCCTGACAGATTAAATCTGTGTGCCGAGCCGAGACTCGAACTCGGGACCTTTTCCTTTCGCGGGCAAGTGCTCTACCAATTGAGCTACCCAAGCACGACTCACGCCCCGTCCTCACAGCTTTACTTCTGCCAGTACCTCGTCTCCTACCTTCCAAACTTTAGAGAAGCTCTCCTGCGAAACTAGCAGAACTAGCACTCACGAAAGAAAGGATATTACGGAGACATGGCTTAGCCACAGCCTGGGAGAAGTTTCCAGAATGAGATTTTCACTCTGCAGTGGAGTGTGCGCTGATATGAAACTTCCTGGAAGATTAAAACTGTGTGCCCGACCGAGACTCGAACTCGGGACCTTTGCCTTTCGCGGGCAAGTGCTCTACCAACTGAGCTACCGAAGCACGACTCACGCCCGGTACCCACAGCTTTACTTCTGCCAGTATCTCGTCTCCTACCTTGCCCACGAAAGGCAAAGGTCCCGAGTTCGAGTCTCGGTCGGGCACACAGTTTTCATCTGCCAGGAAGTTTCATATCAGCGCACACTCCGCTACAGAGTGAAAATCTCATTCTGGATACGCTATTATACTTACCGTATTGGGCCATTACCTTAAGAGATAGCGTTTTCATTATTTACAATGCTAATTTCCAAGTGAAGGTCAGGAGGTTAACTCTAAATTGCTAAACCTGTGTAAAATTATTATGACAGTAGGGCATAAAACATGACATTTTGTACTTACTTTGGTATGCAACATATCATTTTATCTGTAATAATTCTTCTTAAATAATTAATAACCAATATATTATATCTTCTTTTGAATAAAATGTGTATTAGTAATATTTTTGATGGTTTAGAAAAAATGCAACATTTCTTCTCTCTTTATTGTTCTAGGGTTAATATGCTTACTCTGGAACTAAATACCGAAAGTTAACACAAATTCTCATTTCTTTCATCAAGAATAAGTCAGACTAATAATGCAGAAATATAGTGCATTCTGTAAGGTTTAATAACTACTTAGCTATGTGATTACACGTTTTACTACACCATACTGAGTTCAGAGAAATGATGACCAAATTGTGGAAACAAAATGGTTTTGGTTTAAATAATAAAAACTGGTTACGTCGAAAAAAATACCCTTATCAGGCTCTTTTCTCGTAATTCAGTCAATCAAATGATGAACTGAAATAGTAGGGAGCTCTGATCTTGGGACTGTAAGATTCTGAGTAAATACAAAAGTTATTTACTAATCACAGTGGCCCAGTCACCGGATTTTAACTTGCAAAAGCTTTTGATAATTTTTCGTATCAAAATTTGATCAAAAATTCCTTTCTCTTATACATATCACGCATCAACAGATTGCTGCCGTTCGGACACGTAAAACTGAATGCATCACAAATAAGTACCAAAACACATAGGTGAAAAAATTAGTCGTAGTAAGTTGACATACATGGGCGTGAAGCAGCCAGGGGGAATTTCACCTCGCTAATACGTACAGTACAAAATGTAAAGAAATTATTCGTTCTGTTTTAGTATGACTGTAATATTCATTAACAGGTGCCTGAAACTTGAAATAACATGCTAAACTGTGAAGCAGACAGGGCAAATTAGAACGTAAATAATTACGAGAACGTGTAGATAGAATTACTAGTAAAAAATTAAAAAAAAATTACATGCACAGCTGTAAAGCAGCCGGAGGGGATCGTTGCCCCACTAGTTTGTACACTCACAGAAAGCAGAAAATTTCAAATGTCCAAATCTTTGGAGTAGAATTTCAACAACAGTTACCAATCAAACAGAGGAGAAAATTAGTTTGGGGAAGAAAGAATTTTGGAACCTCGCACGATGAGGTAGCAGCTAAAGTGAATTACTATTCCTCTAATATACTTAATCGTAGGTAATAGGAAATTTTAAATAATGTACATATCTGTGAAGCAGACTTTTGTATCAATAAATATCCTGGACCAGGCCACAGACTGGGTAGATCCCCTGACGATGACGTACAGCCGGAAAGAGCGAGTGAGCTTCTTAACCGTAATCTTCTCCCCGATCTTACTCTAAGCCCCTAAGTTTATTTAAGGAAAACATACGGCCTAACTTCGGCGAGATGTGTCACCAGCCTCTGTTATATCGTGAAGCCTCCCTCCAGTACGCTAGGCGAGAATTGTTCCTAGGAGGTTCTTTAGGACAGCAGTCATTTGTTGTCCACAGATCTGATATCAGCGAGTTAACTGGAAACGAAAACATCTGCTTGACTGGTGTAGTCTTATGGGTTTCGTGCACAACGGTGTTAAACGCGAAATTAAACCAGCTGGTGAACTGATCCCACGTGGCCTGAGATGGTAGGTGGAAAATAATCAGGGCTGACTACAGGTTACGATTAACTCGTTGTGTGGATAATGGTTGCTTTAATACGGAGTGGTCATGATGTGAGAAATGGCAGTTATAAAACAAAATTTCTGTATACCCAGGAGAAAGGAACTGGTGCTTTATCGCTTTCTAAGATCTTTGGCGTCCCAAAAATAGAATATATTTTGGTCAGGTGCAATTACTGTGGATTTAATTGGAACCAACAAAGCGAGAAAATGCATCCTTCGCCGCCATTATACATCGGTTACCACTTTAAGTCGTGGGTCTGGCCCAAATAACCAATAAGAAGATTATCCATAGGATTATCTGCCAACCAGAATGTAGACCTTCCCTTTAAATATTAAATTTAGGTTCCGTCATTTTTACATTCTTGGCACTGGTCGTCAATTTCCTTGCGTAGCCATTCAAAATTCATCAAGTTAAATATTCTTTAATGGGTACAATGCTTATGTAAACACCGACATGTCCAACACATAGAACATGACGATTGTCTTACAAACTGCAGCCATCAGTTCTTTCTGGAGACTAATCTAAGTCTTCCCGTCACAGAGGGTATCATAACATAGGAGATCTTTATTGATGGAAAAACCCAGCATCTGTTTACCGCCTATAAGCCGTTTTTTGACATTATTCATGGAACATCCCCATCTTGTTTTTTTCATAAGTCACTAAATAGTTTGGGAATGTCTCCCAGAACAGCAGATACGTGTATGGATTCCTGGTCAGCTTGCGAGTTCTCAACTACTTCCGAGCCGCATAGGAACGTGCGACTGAGAGCGTCAACTATTTGGTTGTCTGAACCTCTACACTAATGCGCCAGAGAAAATGGTATAGGCATGCATATTCAAATACAGAGGTACGTAAACAGGCAGAATACGGCGCTGCGGTCGGCGACGCCTATGTAAGACAAGTGTCTGGTGCAATTGTTAGATCGATTACTGCTGCTACAACGTAGGTCATCAAGATTTAAGTGAATTTGAACGTGATGTTACAGTCGGCGGACGAGCGATGGGACACAGTATCTCCGAGGTAGCGATAAAGTGGGGATTTTCTCGTACGACCATTTCACGACTGCACCGTGAATATCAGGAATCCGGTAAAACATAAAATCTCCGACAGCCCTGCGGCCCGGAAATGCGTTGTTAGAAAGGGACCAGTGACGATTGAAGAGAATCGTTCAACGAAATATCATCGATATGGGCTTTCGCGACCGACGGCCCACTCGTGTACCCTTGATGATTGCATGACACAAAGTTTTACACCTCGCCTGGGCCAGTCAAAGCCGACGTTGGAGTGTTGGTGACTGGAAACATGATGCCTGGTCGGACGAGTCTCGTTTCAAATTGTCTCGACCGGATGGATGTGATCGGGTAAGGAGGCAACCTCACGAATACACGGACCCAACTTGTCAGCAGGGGACTGTTCAAGCTGGTGGATACTCTGTAATGGTGTGGGGCGTGTGCAGCTGGAGAGATATGTGACCCCTGATACGTGTACTTACGACTCTAACTGGTGACACGTACGTAAGTCTGATCACCTGTACTCGCTCATGTCCATTGTGCATTCCGAAGGACTTGGGCAACTCCATCAGGACAATGCGATACCACACATTTCCAGAATTGCGACAGAGTTGCTCCTGCAATACTCTTCTAAGTTTAAACACTTCCGCTGGCCACCAGACTCCCCACATGTGAACATTATTGAGCATATGTAGACTCCCTGAAAGGCGCTGTACACAAGAGATCTCCACTCCCTTTTAGTCTTACGGATTGATGGACAGCCTTGCGGGATTCATAGTCAGTTCCCTCCAGCACGACTTCAGACAGTAGTCCATGCTACGTCGTGTTGTGGCACTTCTACGGGCTCACGGGGTCCCTACACGATATTAGGCTGGTGCACCTGTTTCTTTGATTCTTTAGTGTGTATGCTATAAGTGAAAACGGAGGTCAGAAATTCTGACCACCCAGCGAGTTATCCTTACTGTGATATCAGGCCTAGCCATTATTTAGGCAGTAATTGTTTCCAGACTGAATACTTCGTGTTCAAAGTAAAATTTAAATTTCTCGAGTCTGAACAGGACAGTCGTACCTGCAGCTCTTGTATTTTGGCGGGGGAGAGGGTGCACAAACTGTTTTCGATCGGCTTATGCTCCCCATCACAATCTTTGAGTAACACGTCCACTATCCCTGAATAAAGAAGATGCAAGATGAATCGGTGGACGAAATCAGGAACTGTTAAACAGCCATGTTACCCTAGACCATTTCCGAACTGTCGAATGCAGATTGACTCGTCCACCGAAGTCTTTACACAGCAGTTGATTCAGGAGTGCAGCAAGTTGGCTAATATTACAGTTTTCGAAAAAAGAAATTCTTTAAGTGGAGGGAACTGGTAAAAATCTTAATTATAATGTTGTTTAATCTTGATTCCATCGGCAGACAGAATGCGTCGAAAAAAGGAAATCTCCCTGACGGCTAAAGTTACTTTGGAACTTTTAACAGTAAGCCCTACATTCCTTAAGTGACGCAGCACCTGATGTAGATCATAAAGATCTTCGATGAAGGTGTTACTGCCTATTACTACGTCATCTTAATAACTGTAAACACATTTAAATGTTAGAACCTCAAAGAAACAGTATAAAAATATGAGAATGACGCTGCTCCAGAGGCTTCCCAAAAGGAAAACAATTATATTCAAACAAATACCAAATTATCCAAAATACTGTGAAGGGTTTTCACTCTTCACCAGACGGCACCTCGTGATAGGACTGATTAATATCTATCCTGGTGAAATATCCAGCTCCCAAAAACCACACGAAACTTTTGAGGACGGCAGATAACAGCACTAGGTCAATAATACTACCTTCTTATTCAGGGAACAGTGATCAACTGCTGGGTGGTAATCCTCACCACTGAGCTTAGGGACCAGAAAAAATAAGAGATGTAGCGAGACACTGACTAACTAATCACATCGTCTACCAAGAACTAACGAATGATTTCATGCAACACTTTCATCTTAGAAGCAGAGAGATTTGATCTGCTACCTGAATGTAGTATTTAGTGTTATCCTTGAATCTTAATTTGCTAGTTAGAATGTCATAAAGTTCCCCAAATACTTCCAACTCTTGTCAAGCCCCAATCTCACTCAAATGATTGGCATTACAAGGACAAAATACGCTCTAATGCAACACGCCTGTTGAATACAATTATGACCACACAGAAGATACTTTGTTTTAGGCTGAAACTTGGCAAAGAACTTTCTACCGGCATAATCATAACCAAGCAATATGACGGTCGTCAGACATGTCCCAACAGTTAAATTTACCAGCTGTGATAGTCAACGGTTACCCAGATTAGCAGGAATTTCACCCAAAACTGGCAACAACTAGTCATTAACCACGATTATAACACTGCTTGATTATCTTCCTTAAGAGAGAACGTCTACAATTTTGACTACGCTTGCTATGTAACTGACAAACAAACAACGAGGTGTTTCTGTCTGAGTCACGTAGAGCACATACTGGCTCATGACTGAAAGTGGTGCAAGCAAACAGCAAACTTGTGATGCAAACAGAACTTATACTAACCGTTAAGTGGCACCCTGGAATTCCCACTATGAGTGATCACGTAACGGCGTCAATTCCATTTCACTTTTTTCCATGGCACAGGACAGTCCCACACTGAATCACCCGAATGACTACGCCGAAAACATGTTTAATCAAGAACCTCACAACAGTAGCCGACTGGTTCACTACGACTCTGAACATGATAGAAATGTACGTTAATCAACTCATTCCTAGTTGTACTTGATAAATTATCCTCTAACAGTTTTCTGGGGAAGACATCTAATGACATGCCCTTATCAATAGGCTCAGTTATAATTTTAACAACTTGAGACATGAAAGGATGAGCCATTTGCAAAACTTCAACCTGGCTTTGAAAATGAGTAATTAACTGTAGAAGATCGGTAATCTGATAAAGTGCCGATGCTTTCCATAACAGACAAGTGCCGATTAACTAATTTCATGAATAGTTTTCATTTTTCCTCACTCTTCTTAGTTGAGGATCTAAGTGCCTCATCACATGTAGAGGGTCAGGAATAGAACTCTCTTTTTTATCCTGACCTGAAATATCTTACCAACATAGCAAACTAATATCAACCAGTAAAAGATTTATTTTTCCACATCTCTTTATTAAGAGATGCCTTTCTCATGTCCGTGTTTTACACACCGAAATCCTGAATGTCGGTACCCAGGTGGTTCAAATGTGCCTAAATTCTAAACATCTGTGATCACAAAGCGTCATCACTGTCCAATAGTTTGATAATCGCCTCTACACCAGACAGCCGTCTGGTGCACACGGTGCAGATATCATGTTTCGTCAGTGGTGTCAGGAGTGACGATGTGTCAGTCCAGTACACCACGCAGGCACTGGCTCAGCTTGACTACATTGCATCTACGGGTTCTCCACATATCACCACCTCATAGTGTCACTAATTGTTAGTTAGGTATGATATTCTCAACATGGATCACCAGTCCATGGAAATTCCACCTGTTATGAGGAACTGGAATCAAACAACAGGCAGTAAACCCCGCCAAACTAAAAGTCTCTTCTTGACCGCTTATATACCAGATCTCTCACTCACAACCACGCTCTGCCACCGTTGAACTGGCACAGAGCTAGGACCTAGGAGTAACTTGAACGTACCCTACTGAAAAAACAGGCACCTTTGGAAAGATTTTGAAGAGAAGGGTTACCACTGTATTCTACAAACACATCAGAAAGATAAAATATCAACTGAGGTCTGTTAAGGATGCTCAGAAATACCTGAGAAAAGCAGAAACTGACAGGAAACTATGTAAATGTGGATATGTATATATGGATACGACAATAAGAACAGTGGGGAAATAATAGCAAAACATAATGGCAGCTGTAGCATGGGAGCGATAAATATGCCACCAAGAATAATTTAATCGCTGTACCAAAGTAAACAATGTTAGCCCCACGTTTAAATTTATGAGAAGCTCTTCTCAGTTCAAGTGAAACTGATATCAGAGTGAGCCAAACATTAGAGTGTTCCTACGCCTGGGTACTGCTGAGATGAAGTATTATTGAGAAACAACTGGAAATGGAAGCTCGTTCCTTTTACCACCAACTAACATCGAAATGTCAATATTTTACCCGCTTACTTAATTTGTACTCATGTTGAAAAGAATTAAAAAGTACCTACAAGACTTGTATTATTTATGAAAATCTAAACTTTGTAAATTGGTGTGGTGCGATGTGTGAGTGTGTGTGTGTGTGTGTGTGTGTGTGTGTGTGTGAATGCTAGCACATGCATGTACGTGTTTGGAAAGAACATTGTGACGCTTGACACACTTTTGATGTTACTGAAGTGATTTCGCTGGATGCTTCTATTGTATTCGCTTGTAAAAATAAGAGATCATGATTCTGTTGTTATATCTTGCACTTTGTTTTAATTTACGTATTATATAATAATTTCCCTACTTGTTATAATTGTCACTGTTACCATTCCGCACGTGGTCTGTATATTTTGTTATATTTGTCTATTATCAACACGAACATTACATAATTCTAGTTTTTTTAAGTTTTGTGCCTGTGTGGTTCCTCCTTCCTTGCATGTTCATTTAGTACGTAATCGATATGTTCATTGTATGCTTTCATAACGGTTACATCTTTCACAGGGAGCTGTTTACCGGATATTTGCTAACGCCATCTGTTGACGATAATTGTTTTCTTGACCACCACATTTCTCGATGTGCGGTCAGCTTTCCATTTGACTTCACATATATGGGAGCTAGACTATCAGTACCTCATGTGCCACCATTGTGAGGCCTGTTCTCATACTTCATTCTAGGTACTATCTGATGATGGTGAGTCACAAGGAGACAATGAATTAATTATCAAGACCTTACTCAGTTCATTGTGTGCCAAACCTGAACGATTGCTTGCTTCGTAGATTGAAGCATTTCTCTATCAAGTGTATATAATAATCTATTACAGACGAAGCAAGGAGGGCATGTTAAAAGGACAAGCACAGAGAAATCGGCTACCCTTTTCAAGAGATGCTTACTAATATTAAACACAGCCTAATTTCTGATAATGCACGTTTGAAGCACAGCTTTGTGTAATGAATCATGGACTGAGGAAAACAGAAGTGTTTGACATGTAGCGCTACAGAAGAATGTTGAAAATTAGATGGACAGATAGGACAAAGAATGGAGCAGGGACGCAGCATGGAGAAAACGCTAATAAAAAGCAGAGACAGAATAATAGAACATGCGTTAAGACATTCTGATGAACCAGACGAGCTGTCGAAGGTAGAAACTACAAGGAACAATAGCCTTTAGAATATATGCAGAAAATAATTGAGGACGTGAGGTGCAACTGCCACTCTGAGATGAAGAGGTTGGCACAGGAGTGGAATTCATTACGGACCACAACAAACCAGTAAAAACCCTAATGACAAATAATATAGCAGGCATCAATTACGACTAGAATTAAATATGGTTGTACTTTGTACAATGACGCTGTAGTGAAATGTATTCGTATATATAAAGAATTACTACTGTCGTAACTCGTGTGATATCGATCCCCACGCTGGTCGCCAAAATGTGGTAAATCACATAATATGGAGACCAGGTTGCGAGCTGATATGTATGAATGGGAATTTGTAATAGGAGTATAAGGAAAAATTTCTTCATTTCCTGCTTTCTGGGCCATACGCTTCATTATTATTAATCAAAGCAAAGTTCATTTCCGCACTCGATGTGTACAAAACGTCGTATTGACCATGAGGTGTAAATGTATTATAAAAGAAACACAAGAATAAACTGTCTTAAGTCGTTTACACTGGACAGGCACGGTAAATATAATTACTCAGACAAGCTGCCTTGTCTATTAGATCTCACTATAGTCTAGAATCACCCTTAGAAATTCCGGAGGTGGCATCACTGTGCGTCGATCTGCAGCAGCGTGTATCTCTCGGGCCACTGTCAATTTCTGTGAGTTGTTAATACGTGGCGGGTGATTGACAGCTGTCGCGGGTAGATTGGTCTGTTGCCATTGTGCAGGCCGGTAAGATCAGAGCCGCCGTCCACTGACGACTGCTACCCAGCTGGTGCGTCCACTGTTCAGATAGTATCGTTACAAGGATTGTATCGTTACAAGGATTTGGTTCTTCCACTGGGATGAAGCATTGAATGCGACCTAATTACAAAGGCTGCTCTCGATCGGATTTGGTACGGATTACGGCACTCATGAGAATGACTCCTTAACAGCAGAGTCAAAACTCAGTTGACTAATAGTCATATAGCAAAAGCAGCATTAGAGGACTAATGGAAGACTGGCTTCAGAAAAGAAACAGTTGACTGATCAGGAATATGAGAACTGGACTGGAATGAATTCCAACAACGATTGGAATGGGAGTCAGAACAATATAGAATAGACTGAAGTCATTATGGAATCGGATCTGCATCTAAGGCAAGTGCTGACCATGGAAAGTTTTTTTTAAATTACCACTACCAGTCAAAAACTTTGTCAACTATTGTATTATTTCTTTATTTAGTGACATGTTTCGAAGGAATACCTCATCTTCAGGCCAAATGGCATTACAAAAACATCTTTACAATAAGGTCATACTGATATTACATAGCCCTTTTTTAAACGCTATGGTCATCCAGTGGAAGATGAGACACCTTAGTAAGAGGTGATGTCACTTTGGAAGATGGACTGATGTTTGCACTAAATGTTTTGTAACGGTCACTCACTTTCTTCTTCTAGCGTGGCAGTCTCGTTGTGATGCGCTGAAGGGTTTCCATTTCCGTGGCTCTCTTGGCTTTCTTGGTCACTGTTCACAAATTTTCACTAAAAAAACAGTAACTTCGAAACACGATCACAAAATCGAAGTGCAGTGGGCAATATGGCGGTCGAAATACAGCTGGTTTCGATTTGACTATCGATTTGTCGATATATGTGGCGTCAGATGTTTATATATCTTCTGCACGTCTTGTTATCGTATTACAGATGTAGGGTAAGGAAATACACTACAGATTGAGCACCTGTTACAATATTATTGAACAATGATGCTTTTATAGACGCCCTGCAACGGCAATAGTAGTGGCGAAACAGTTCAAATGTAGCCTAGAGAATATTTTACCCAAATATTTTGGACGTGTTATATTTTTCATGTGGAGATCTTAATGTTCCAGCTACAGGCTGTGAGAGTCAAGTAAGAACGGAGAATAGGGACAAAGAATCCTGTGAAATTGTTCTAAGGGCTTTATTCGAAAATTACGTTGAGTAGCTTATCAGAACACGGTCTCACTGAAATAACTTTCCGTCTCAGTTAGCGCAGAACAGGGAATTTGGTATCATAATACTGACGACCGCATCCTGCACACGGTTGTAAATATACAAGTAAAGGCAGGAAGATCTTCTTGCTTAGCAAGAGTGACGAGAAACAGATTTCAGATTGCTTGAGCGGTCAGCACGAATATTTTACCTCCAGCAGTAACAACCGTGAATACCAAAGGACAAAGTATGAGAGCACTGTGCACTACGCTTTAGACAGGTATGCGGTGAACGAACATACGATGAATGGAAGAGACCCGCCGTGGTTCAACAGCTACGGCAGAAAACGTTACTAGAGCGACGAGAGCTTCACAGCGAATTTAAACGGAGCTAAGGCTTCACAGAAAAACAAAAACTAAATGAAGCCAAAATTAGAGTAAGGACAACCATGGGTGAAGCATCTAACGAACTCGAAAGTAGATTCTGTCTACCGACTTCACAGAAAACACTAATAACTTTTGGTCTTTTATTAAATGGTAAACGGGTCGAGCCATCTATCCAGACACTCTGTGACCATAACAGCAGTGATATGGAGGGCTACACAGGAAAAGTCGAAATACTAAACGTTCTTTTCCAAAATTGTTTCACAGAGGAAAATCGCGCTGTAGCGGCCACTATAAATCCTCACACGGTCGACGACATGGCTGATACTGAAGTAAATAAACACAGGACAGAAAAGCAAATGAAATCACTCAGGAGAGGGTTGGCAACTGGAAATGACGGGGTACCAGTACAATTCTACACCAAGCGAAAGAAATTGCCTTTCTTCTAGCAGCAGTTTATCGTAGGTCTCTGGAGTAGAGAACCGTTACCGACGATGAGAGAGAATAACAGGTCCTTCTCATTTTCAAGATTTGTGTGGAACAGACGTCCGAAATCAGTTGCAGACTTTTGGAATATGCTTTATGCTCACTTGTTATGACGTTTCTGGAGCCCGATGATCTTCTCTGTAAGAACCAACATGGGCTATTAAAACAACGATCGTGGGAAACCCAGCACGTTCTGTTCGTCCACGAGACTCAGCAAGCAGTAGATAAATGTTCCCAGTTAGATGCCGTGTTCCTTGACTTCGGTAGGCATTCGATACAGTTCCTCGCTACTGGCTAATAATCGAATATCAGATCAGCTGTGTAATTAAATGACTTAGTAGACAACCTTGGAGTTAATATGAGGCTTCTCGTAGGTAATGCTGTTGTACATAGAGGAGTCGTCTCGTTAGAAAATCGTAGCGAAATGCAGCAAGACTTGCACAGAATTGACGCTTGATGTAAGGAGTGGCTCTTCGCTCTCGATATATACCAATGTAACTTATTACGAATACATAGATAGAAAGGCACATTGTTGTATGATTACACAATAGCGAAACAATCACTGGAATCAGTTACGCCCATGAAATGTCTGGGAGTACGCTTACGGAGTGACCTGTAGTGGAATGATCACGTAAAATTGATTACAGGTAAGGCAGAGGCCAGGCTGAGATTCACTGGAAGAACCCACGCAAAATGTTGTCCATCAACATAGGAAATAGCTTACAAAACAGTCGTTCTACCAATACTTAAATATTGCTCGTCAGTATGAGATCTGTACCTGATAGGACTGATAGAGGAAATAATGAAGATCCAAAGAAAAGCAGCGCGTTTCGTTACAGGTTCATTTATTAAGCACGAAAGCGTCACGGAGTTGATCAAAAAATTCCAGCGACAGACGCTGCAATTGATGAGTTCTGCATGATATGCCTTTGCTGTAAGTTCCGAGAGAGTACGTAAGTAGAAGATTCAATAAACATTTTGCTCCCTGATACGTATATCTTTGCGAAAAGACCATGAATATAAAAGTAGACATATTCGGCCCCTCAAGAGGCTTACTGGCTATCGTTCTTCCCGCGAACTACTGACCACTGGAGCAGGAGATACGAGGGGGGAGGGAGGGGGGAGTGAAAGTGGTACATGAAGTAACCTCCGCTACAAAACGGAAGGTGTCTTAAAGTACAGATGTAAATGTCGATAATATGTCGCATTCCCAACGATCTCACTCCTTACTAGTCGCCTCCAACAGAAGAGTCAGACGAATGATATCAATGAACGTGAGTGCCACCAACCTCTGGCTCTCCAGTTTTGAGTCATGTCCAATTTCGTGCGGTACCACAGCGCTGAAATTTCGTCGTCACATCTTGTCCTTGGCTGATTACACCTCATTGACAGCCAGTAGACGATTCCTCTTGAACAGTTTTCCTCCTTTTGATATTCCGTTTCAAGGTGTCAAATTTCTGCTGAAAACTGGAGTATCACGTACAAGTGTTCACCAAGCATTCCCGCCTTTTTACCCTTAGGATGACGAACCACGTCATGTCCAAACATACGAACCTATCGAGGAATCTCAGGGCAGATGCAGGCTGGTGGTATATATCCAGGAAAATTAGCTCACCTAGGCACAGGTTTAGTGAAAGAATTTGTTTTGCTAGTCCAGAAAGCCGACTGGGAACGAGGCCTCACTGCCGACTGTAAGCCTTTACATTAACCCATTACTTACCGTTGCCCTTTTTGGGACGCAAAAATTTTATTCATTTCCACGAAAGCAATGTAACTCTTAGCTTCAGTTGTTGTACCTGAAGGATGAACTGAGTGCTTTAATACCTGAAAGTTCAAAATAAAAATAAAACTTTCCCCAATTAATTTATTTCCAGGAAGGGAAGTAATATGATTATTTTCTGTGTTCGTACTTCGCCATACTGTATGACTGCTGGTATTTCCTGTGCAACAGTGAATTGTGATTTAGTTGTCTGGTTGTGTTCATTGCGAACATACGGATGTCCATGTAAGATCCAGTACATTTTAGATTTTCTGAAGTAAGTGCAATACCAGTTAATTTTACGCGACCCGATAATAGGACAATCACATGTTACATTATCAATCTTCCGTTGAAGTCCCCTATTCTTGTATACACCCTTACGTATAAAAGTTACTGTTTAGATTGTTGAGATCTGCTTTCTTTATTTTGTATGAGATTTTCCCTCATTCACATTTTACGATTCCAACGGGTTAAAAATATGATGCGTGGACTTACAAATGAAGGAATTCTACCTTAACTGGAGAACGATGAAGTGAATGAAGATGAAAATGACAGTTTAGAATTTGTGATTATTCCATCCCACGCGCATAAAATTACCGATGATTTTCGCCAATGTCCCTTAAGTGGAGCAGTCTGTACTCTTTTTCCGAAACAATGAAGTATTTTAAAACCACTTTTTTGTTCATTGGTCACGCAAGGCATCATATTAAAGAGACGAAGCTTGCAAAGAAAAATAAAATCTAATGAAGTTTTGTCAACTAATGGGTTAAGGTCTTTTCAGTGCAAAACAGTGCTCTTCTCGGCACTTCCGCGTCGTCCATCGCTTGCGTTTCCAGGACGGGTTTTACACAGACCATCAACAGCAGTTAGCGGTTCCTTTTGTGTGTAAAGCCAGTACATCTCATTCACACGCTATCTTCTTAAGCATTCTCTACACTACGTAGCTGTTTCCGGACTTGTGGTGAGAACTTCATCTCCTACAAACAACGCGCTCTTGAAAGTAGCTATGGAGATGCTCCCCCCCCCTTTTTTTGCACCAGTGTCTTCCCAGAAAATATATTCTGGAAAGGGTAGTGCTAACGACACATCCAGTCACTAAGAAATGTTAAATTCCACATACTCTTTAGGATAATGGATTACTATACCGACCCTAGATTTCTGAAATGTTTTCATATTGCAAAACTAAATTGAAAGGTGTCATAACATGGAAGAGACCTCCTAATTGTAAAATATTTTATCGCTTCTGCGCGTCTACCATCCCAGTGTTTCAAATGAAGAAATATTACTTAGCTGATTTAAGGTAATATATTCATATCTAATTAAAATTTACAATTGTTTGTACTTTTTAATGTCTAAATAATGTAATCATCCTAAAACAAATAAAAGTCTTGTCCCACCCCTTCCCTAGACATACCAAATTCACTTTGCAATCAATGCAAAGTTTCGACATCATTCTCTGAAGAGGCGAAATAACGGAGGAATATTTGCGAACAGCACCGAGGATAATTACGAAGCCTCTGCCTGCCAGAAGCCCGGTGACGTTTAAAGTTACGCCATAACGGAATTTCAACTTCGTAATTCCACCTATTCTCAATACATTTTTCACATAGCTTCACTTCGCAATATGGGCGTATAGAATTCCGAATGCATTTGTGCACCAAATATCGAAATAATTTTCTGAAAGCTCTAAATACTTTAGAAGCATTACAGAGCAGTTTTAACGATAAGCAAATATCCAGCGTAACAGCTCCTTTTCTCTTGGGGAAAAGGTATTACCGGAGGCAAACCAGATTTTCTCGGCTGGAAATGTAATTTTATCTTACGTACTAAATTCGTTTGTAGCGTCCAACATTCTGCGGATGCTTTCGTTAGTATTAGCACTAGCATGGATGGCATTTTGGATTGAAGCACTGTGTTTAGAGATGTTTGCTGATGTATTTATTATTTATTTATTGCTTATTTTGCCTGGCCAAATTAGGGCCTTATGGTTCTCACCAGGAACCACACACACAAAAAAATGTTACATCTACATTTTTAATAAAAATAATAAGTAGCCATAATAATTACAATAACACCAGTAACACTAATAATTGTGATAAAATAATGAAAGAAATAAGAATGATATTAGTTGGTCTCACATAACAAACTCAATATTAATAACCTGTCTTATACACAAAGAGTAATGAGTTGCAATAGTAATAATAATAATAATATCACCAATAACAATAATGAAATAATGGAGGCATTAGGAATGAGATTGATTAAAACAAGGGATAACGAAAGAGGAGAGGATTGAAGCGAAAGTGACAATGGCTGCTGGGAAAGAGGAGAATTTCAGTAGATAGCCCTGTAGATAAGAGGAAGCGAAAGTGGTCAGGTAGGGAGGGTTAATGAGAATGAGCTGCAAGAAGAGATAGCTACTGTGTTATAAAGTTGGCCATTAGCTATCCTCCTAAGTTTGAAATAATTCCTCCAATATTTTGAGGAAGATTGTTCCAAGTCGGGTTCGTGATGGAGGAAACGATTTTAGAGAACATGTACAGAGAGGGTTTTACTTTGTTGTGAACGGGTATTTCTCCCATGCTGTTCGCATAGTAGTGTATGGCTTGAAGATAAATAGGAAGGAGTGCAAAGATGAAGAAGAAAATATAGTGAGAGCAGGTTATGGCTATCTCTCTGCTTATCGACACTTATCCTTGATAACTTTTCTTACGCAGGAATGATATGGACTAAATAGCGTACATCACAAAAATATCGCATACAAGCAAGCCATTTCCAGCCGACATGAGCTCTCCTGCGGAAGGCCTTAGAGAGTAGAATCACCATAATCAAGTATTTGGAGTATTAGTGATTCTACGAGTTTCTTTTCAACCTCACGTGGAACCATTATTTTTTATATTTCTATAATGAATAAAGTGATGCTGACACATTCTTATAGACTGCAGTTTTGTGTTCAGTCCAGTCTAGCCGATGGTCACAATTATCCCCAAATTGTTTGAAGAAGAAGGACAGGTGATTTCTATGCTGTTTCGAATTAAGGATGGAAGAGAGTTTTTGAACTAAGCAATAATAAAGCCTTTGTGAGTGATTAGGCCTGCTCGTGTATTAGATGGGTTAAGTAAGCTTCAGATGTATGTTACGCGCCCCTTCTGATACAGCAAGCAATTCAGCGTTACGTTATGAATGGCTGTACACAGATCTGATGGGCTCGCACTTGGGTATAATTGAAGGACATCAGTTTATTAATGATAATTGAAATGGGAGGTAACGATACATCCATCATTAACATATAACGAAAAAAGTAATGGACTCAGTATTGATCTTTGTGGGAGTCTTGATACTACATTCTTCCACTGTTATTTCTTTATTCCGATCATTGCACATGTTGTTGGCTGTATTTAAGGTATATTTTTACTGTTGTAGTAAAACTTAACAAAAATTTTGACTTTCGAGTTTAGCATGTACAATACCAAAGGAGACAGTGTCGAAAACGTTGCTGAAACAAATAAAGCACATAAGAATCGCCTCTTGTTTGTCCAAAGCTTGTTTCAGTCCACCAGTCACTTTTATGAGAGCAGCCGTCGGGCTGGGATTTTTCCGGAAACCAGATTAGTTTTCATACACTCCTGGAAATGGAAAAAAGAACACATTGACACCGGTGTGTCAGACCCCCCATACTTGCTCCGGACACAGCGAGAGGGCTGTACAAGCAATGATCACACGCACGGCACAGCGGACACACCAGGAACCGCGGTGTTGGCCGTCGAATGGCGCTAGCTGCGCAGCATTTGTGCACCGCCGCCGTCAGTGTCAGCCAGTTTGCCGTGGCAAATGGAGCTCCATCGCAGTCTTTAACACTGGTAGCATGCCGCGACAGCGTGGACGTGAACCGTATGTGCAGTTGACGGACTTTGAGCGAGGGCGTATAGTGGGCATGCGGGAGGCCGGGTGGACGTACCGCCGAATTGCTCAACACGTGGGGCGTGAGGTCTCCACAGTACATCGATGTTGTCGCCAGTGGTCGGCGGAAGGTGCACGTGCCCGTCGACCTGGGGCCGGACCGCAGCGACGCACGGATGCACGCCAAGACCGTAGGATCCTACGCAGTGCCGTAGGGGACCGCACCGCCACTTCCCAGCAAATTAGGGACACTGTTGCTCCTGGGGTATCGGCGAGGACCATTCGCAACCGTCTCCATGAAGCTGGGCTACGGTCCCGCACACCGTTAGGCCGTCTTCCGCTCACGCCCCAACATCGTGCAGACCGCCTCCAGAGGTGTCGCGACAGGCGTGAATGGAGGGACGAATGGAGACGTGTCGTCTTCAGCGATGAGAGTCGCTTCTGCCTTGGTGCCAATGATGGTCGTATGCGTGTTTGGCGCCGTGCAGGTGAGCGCCACAATCAGGACTGCATACGACCGAGGCACACAGGGCCAACACCCGGCATCATGGTTTGGGGAGCGATCTCCTACACTGGCCGTACACCACTGGTGATCGTCGAGGGGATACTGAATAGTGCACGGTACATCCAAACCGTCATCGAACCCATCGTTCTACCATTCCTAGACCGGCAAGGGAACTTGCTGTTCCAACAGGACAATGCACGTCCGCATGTATCCCGTGCCACCCAACGTGCTCTAGAAGGTGTAAGTCAACTACCCTGACCAGCAAGATCTCTGGATCTGTCCCCCATTGAGCATGTTTGGGACTGGATGAAGCGTCGTCTCACGCGGTCTGCACGTCCAGCACGAACGCTGGTCCAACTGAGGCGCCAGGTGGAAATAGCATGGCAAGCCGTTCCACAGGACTACATCCAGCATCTCTACGATCGTCTCCATGGGAGAATAGCAGCCTGCATTGCTGCGAAAGGTGGATATACACTGTACTAGTGCCGACATTGTGCATGCTCTGTTGCCTGTGTCTATGTGCCTGTGGTTCTGTCAGTGTGATCATGTGATGTATCTGACCTCAGGAATGTGTCAATAAAGTTTCCCCTTCCTGGGACAATGAATTCACGGTGTTCTTATTTCAATTTCCAGGAGTGTACAAAAAGTTCGTTGATATTAAGTAACTGGTAACCTAGTCATGACCTATGTATTCTAAGGCCTTAGCTAATGCTGTAGTCAGAATGTTCTTTAGAGGACTCCGTTTTGCGTAGAGGTTTCATGGAGAAGAAGCTTGAAGTCAGAAAATTGTTATATGTATGCATTATTATTACCAGTAATGGATCGAATAGAAAATTGATCATTTGTGCTTTATTAATGTCCTGTGCTGAATCTGCAGAACGAATTCGCGCAGTTGACTTCGTGACTCTGTTAAGGCCTAGCGGCTACAGAAACAATTTTTTCTTTGTACCGAGCGCAGAGACTTTAAGGGATTCGATGGTTAACGTCCTTTTGCGTTGGTCGAGTAGAGCGTAGACGTGGTTAAATATTCATTCAGATCCGCAATAGGAACGAGAAGCACAGCTTAAGACTGAGGTTTGCCTATTCCTAGTCCACATAGATTTTTCCACTACACGGGGGTCTGCTAAAGTTCTTTATTAACTACTGCGAGTTCCTGAGATTTACATTTCTGACCGAATAACTAAACAATTCTGATAGAATGAAATTGCTTCACTTAGTGTTGGACTAAGAACTTGATTTTCATTCTGTAATTAAAAAGAAATGAAGGAAATACGAAGTACAAGGAAGATAAAGTTTGAGAGAACTAGGAAAAAAAACTACAGTGGAAAAAGTCGTCGTAAGGTCAGATTTGGCGTACGGGAAAGTTGTAGTAACCTTCTGACAGTTTAAAAGTAAAGGCATTAACGTTAATCGTCCAAAATGAATTTCATTGTTCAACTGTAGTAAGAGGACGGATGGCTGGGAGGAGTACGAACCAGTGAGCAGCTGTCTTTGAATGAAGACGAAGAAGTTGGGAACGGTGTGGTGCGAGCAGTTGATTCAGTTTTAGAATCGAAGTTGGTCACAGCCTGAGAAGTCTTGTGATCATGTTGTTGTTGTTGTTGTTATTATCTTCAATCCGAAGGCTGGCCTGGTGCAGGTCCCCACACTAGCTTCTCCTAATGGAAATTCGCTGATGGAATTTGTGGTTGCAGCTAAGGACCACACTATCTATCCAAAACTGGAGCGCTTTCAATAAATACTTTTTTATTTACCTTTCGTTCTGTTGTTCATCTTGATGTTCAGTCTACTTCGTAGTGAAACTGACGTTCAGACTCGTGTAGATATTTTATTGTACTGGCTTGTTGTGAAACTTCAAATAAAACCGATTGCCATACTTTTGGTTACGAACTTCCGTTTACTCGCAAGTAGAGTAACGTTAGTGCAAATTAATGGAACATTGCACAATTATTCACATGATGACTTCATACTTATTATAGGAGAGCTCATCGACAAAAGCTTCTGCTCAGTATTAAACGAAGTGGCAGATGATTCCTCAGCACCTCAGAATAATAGCAACTTTCGATTGTATAATTACATTTTGATCTCGTTAACAGAGCGGTATATGTAGGACACAAACTTCTCAGATGCAGATGCCTTTGACGGTCTACTTCAATATTTTTGTAATCATTATTTTACGTGAAAATAGAATACACAACTTTTGTATCGGTAATTTGGACTCGGGAGGTGCTCCAAAATAGTCTAGCCAAGTTTACATTTCAGTGTATGGATTTCTCTGAAAGATGTTATTTAAGTATTATACATTGTTTTAAAGGTGCAGAATTCCAAAAATAACAATGATGTTAACACTTCTACATATAAAGTGCATTTCCTAATTCTGATTAACTTAAATAATTAAGTATATCAGTATTAGCTCAGTCCAGTAGCTTTGACACTCAGATGCTCCTGACTGATAGATTACTTCTTGTAGTAAGTAAATTTGCAAGTTACGTGTTTCTCCACACAATGTTCCATTTCTGTCCTGTATTAATTAAAATGGATATTTAAATGTTGTAGTCATTGTAAGACTAAACTGAGAGGTGTTGTGATTTAAACTGCTACGCAATCTGTTGGTTTTGGATTATTGTGTATTTTCAAATTTGGCTGCATTTATACTTTGTCTACAAACTTATTCAACCAGAAGAATATAAATCGACGGTTATGATATTACTAAGTATAGGTCTCACAGATATTACATCGAAGATTTTCATTTCAATTGCAAGTTTTAGTCGCTGAAGTAGAACGTGAAAACGTCAACCAAAGACATCGATAACTATCAAATTGTGATTCAGTGCTCGGCAACCGACCGGGTAACTTAATGAATCGACCTACACCCAGTCACAAGTGTTACATGGTGCAAGTCTCTTCATAATTACTGTAATCTTCCTGGTGTACTTTCGTTACCACTAACAATAAGCGCAAGAATTGGGTTCAGAAGATTGTATATTCGTGATTACTGCTTACTTCGAATCTCATATCATTTCTCACACTGTTAGAGTTGATGTGAAACTGAATTTGTAAAATGTAAGCTCCATTGGGTGAAAATGAAATCAGGAAAACAGAGTATGCTCTTTTCAGCATGTTACACAAATTTATGTTCCTAAAAACAACGGGATATCTAACTATAAATATTTCGAAGAATTAAATTTCCTTTCTTTATAGTTAATGTTTTATTAAGACACACATCAATAATATTTTCATTTGTGTATTATAATAACATTTTACTATCTTTTGCCTGGTGCGATCAAGTAAAAGAAATATTTTTCTTTCGTCTCCTGAAACACAATTTCTTCTATTTGTTTGTATCCCTTGAGTGTCATCCACACATTCGAATGTACAATGCACAAGGGGTAAATGCTGGGCCGCAGTTCATTGCGTTTTATATTCTTTATATTCCCGAATATACTGTTTACCCGAATAATTGTCTTTCTCCAGTCATCTATGTGTGAAGCATCCACATGTGTCTATTCTAGTACGCAAGATGCAGGGCCCTTATTTACGAAATACTTATTCGATTTCCGGTGTTGTTGGAGCATACGAAGAAATGAATAACATAGAAGTAAATTGATCTTTTAATAGAGGATGTAACTCTTGTTAGTAGACCTCTAGATGGAGTGATCAGAATTTAACGGTATGTTTCAGAGCTCATGAATTCAAACAGGAGAAGAGTAATAAAAGTATAACAATCAAGATTATTCAGTTGCAGTTAGATGCAGAACGGAGACAATTTTATCAAGATATACAATAAGTCTAGGAATAATAAAAATGGCAGATATCAAATTCATATTTTCACAAAATAGTCTGGCATTTCGGTCTACTAGGTCACTTTGGGCCAACCACAGTTTTAACATGTTATTTCCTCTGCCCCTGTCTTGACAGCTTCACAGAAGACCTACTGCAAAATATGTTCACACAGAGCAACTGGCTTGGGACGTTTCGATCGATTGCCACAAACCGTGCGTTACATGTATTACATCCAGCAGAGTCCTACGTTTTGTTACCTAATAAATCTTACGTATTCAGAACGGACGAAAAGTTTGAAATATAAAGGTATTTGGCAGAACAGGAAGTATGTGAAATAACCATACCTGAAGAGGAGAAACATTAACTGTATTGCCATAATCCTATTTTCACTAATTGTTTCATGATGCAAAGCAATTTCACTGAAACTTAGTTGATTGAAAGGAGAAGATCTACTTCCTCTCTAACAGTAACCTCAGACATCTCGTAGCTACTAGCCGTTTTGTTAGTTGTGCTTGATATATTTTGTTGAAGTATTTCTTCTTATTGTAACCACAACGTAGTGTGTTGAGACCATCTGAAGTTGCTTCGTTGAGCATAAATTCTAGCAGCGTTCGAAGCACATGACTTCAGTTGTTTTCTGTTCTGTGTCTTGAATCTGCTGCCATCACCGGCTGTAGGAGTTACTGTATTGGGTAAGGGGCTCTAGGACAATGTCTCAAAAGGACATGACACAAATCGTACTTTGTGGGAGTCATTTGCTTACTTGTTTCATAACATTTATTTTTCGGGTAGCCACAGCAGTTATTATCACTTTTTTTTTTAAATACCCACATACGTGGGTATACTATTGAAATGCCCAGATAAAGGCGGCCTAACATACCAGGCTATACAATTTAATCGAGCTTCTAAAAACTCGAAACATTCTATTATACCATACCCTGTAGAATTTTCAGTTCTATATCGTTATAGAATTTTTTCTGCTAGAGCCCTGTGAGTTTCTAATGATCTCTGCCAAAGATTTTCTTAATTTTTAACTATTACATTTAATATACGGTAACAGACTGCTTTTTACTGATCCTGATACTCTCACTTTTTCAGAATGGTGACCACCAAAGTCTTCTGTAGATGTGGTATCCTTGATTCAAGTAAGAATTCTTTGCATAATTCCTGTACTACCTAAACTTTTGTTTCGTCAAATCCTGGCGCCTCAAAATATTTCAACGGCAATGTAATTGTCGTTATTACTTCCTCAGCATAAGTTATTAGTGCACGGGTATCATCGGAAGGCTTTTTGGTCTGTACTCTTAGCATTTTATGTCGTCCTTTTTGTTTTGGGGCTAGGCAAAAGAATTCCCATTACACGTTCTACTAAATTTTCATATATATGACCCACGAAATTGTCTGCTTTTATGAGGTTGGCCAAGACGGTGAGGGACCTAATCATTTCCGTCACTAGCCTGTACTGTGTTACCCAAACATTGTTGTTAAAGACGTTCCCTTGTTATGTGTCCCACTTCTCACTATGCATAGGCTTCAGAATTTCTTTGTCTTTATACTTTGTTTTCGTGGTATTTGGCACCTATTACTACACGGAAAACTTTTCAGTCTACTTGTACTTTGTTTCTCTGTTTTTGCATATTGTTACACTAAATCTATTTTGGACCTTCAGAACTTAAACATTTGAAGAAAATTACAGTCCTTTGTTAATTTATAGCTCCTTATGTGAATTTCTATACCATATCATCAATGTTTGTTTGTTGGGGGTTTTAAAGCAAATGTCTGAAAATCATCATATTTCTTTTTCTAGTTTGTACTCTCTTTATCACCTTACGCACTACGCTGCTACGGCCTTTATCTGGCAATACAAAACATACTGTGTTGTTCATAAGTGCCCTTGGGCTTTATGAAGGAAACTGCTCTAATCTACAAGAGTTACAGAGAATAGTCGCATATCTAATCTTAACTCACAATATAAGTGTTTAGTACAGGCACCGATTCCAATGTGGCAAATGAAATACGTGCGTCAGAGGTGCGTGAGTGCGTATCAGAAAAAGCTCGTTTCTTCTGAGACATGATGATAAGCACAAATACCCTTCGGCGCATTGATATGTGTCATTAATCTATACGTGTTATAATTTTCATACAGTTGTCTTCGGAAACCCTGAATGTAGTTACGAATAATCCTGTATTACGACCAGTAATGGTAGTACCTGCTTTTTGGATTTTAGACTTTCTGCCCTTTAGTGAGCAAATGATAACCTCAAGCTGTAAACTCTCAGCTTTTCGGAGATGTATAAGGCACACAAAAAAGCTTCAGGAGGTGCCAGTCTAGCCCCCTTACATAGAAAGAGAGGTGCTTTAAAGTAAAAACATATTTACATTTGCTGATTAATATTGCTTATGTATTCCCGAGTTCATTGATAGTAGTCACAGACTTATAAAGTTGTAAAGTCGACATAATGAATCAGTCAATCTACGCATTAAAATTCATTTTCACTAGTCAACTGAAACCACCGACGGCCCGCCCGAGTAGAGGACCATTGAATAATCTAGCGCTGGAGAAAAGAGGTAGAAGTTCGGGGCCGTTACTTTCAAATTCAATCTACAGTCGCACCGATGCACCAGGATGCTATCCCAATCGGCGTACGGAGAACTGTCGCCACCACAGAGACAAACCACAAACCTGAGCGCCAGAAACCGAGGTGCTCCCCTGCCGAAGGATTTCGATACCCTGGTATTACACAGTATGCTCTAACAGACATATTTAAATCTAATGGAGGTGATCCTAGGTGTTAATAAAACCTGGGGCTATCTAGAGATATACTGTAGCTAGCTGGAACCCTGCCTGTGTTTTGTCCGTCAGTTTTTAGATGGCGTATTTTCTAACAGCACGGTTTCCTGCATTCATATATATACGCTCTGTGTAACATATGCATTGAACTATTCGTAAACGATATTATCATACACAAAATACAAAACCATAATTACTGAAATTTATATCTAGAAAATGTTGCGTTTTTTTATTGTGGACATTTCCTATAATATAAGTAGAACTTTATCTACGGGTATGATCAATTGTTCTCTTTTAACATCAGACTTAAACGATTGCGAGCTGCTCGTAAAGGAGAGTGCCTCATGGATTGGCCATTAACTCCGCACTCGCGAATAACAGTTTTGTAATATTTCGTTCTTTCTATCTGCATACAGTTTTTATATATTATTATTATTGGTTATTTAATTAAAAATATTATTTATTTTTTATTATAAAAATGTATTCTTTTTGTGTGCTTTTATTTTAATTATTAGTTTAGTTACTGGTTTCAGGTGCTTTAGCTTAGTTCCTTAAGTTCCTTTTATCTTTACTCTCCTATAAACCTGGAAAATATATGTAATCCTTTTGAAATATCACAGGAGAAAAGAAAGTTTATTCCACAATGTCAATATCGCGTAAATCCTTGGTCGTTATCTACTCCAACCTGAAATCTCTAAAGCTTTACTCGCTACGCAGATCGTTCGGCACAACTGTCTGGATGAATGGTCCAACAATTTAGCAAGTTAAAGTTTATTAATTCGGAGATAATCTCTCGACGAATTCTGACCGTGGGAAATGCAGTTCGACTATCTTTCCAAACTTCACCTCCGAGCGATCTACTTCGCTTAATATCTGTACCGTGACAATTAACTAATTTCGGTATGGAGATATACACACTTTGAATACTTGATGTTAGTTATTGAATTTTATTTTGTGCGAAAACCTATTTGAACATTTACTATATAACGTAATGGCGACTCACATAAATACAATCTCTCTCCCTTTCTCGCAAGTCCGATCTCTCCATTTCCTTCACAAAGAGTCCTTAAAACAAATCTTTGGTACGGTAAGACACAGTGATGTGTTCGTACCATGTTACGTCCGATTCTCGCAGACGGTATACGCCGTTCACCACAATATCAATTCGTTGCGCACACGTTGCACATTACAGGATTTAGTCTGACGTAGTTTTAATTAACATGAATCACGGTATGATATGTTCAGTCTGGTATCCAGTGGTAAGGCCGTTGTATCTCCTCAGATAGCAAATTTTACACTGGCTTTTCCTTAAGCACACCTCGACAAGGCTGCAAGTATTGCACAGCCATCCGCCACCGGCCAGCCACGAACGACAGTCCAACACGGAAAGGTTTCGTGGAGGTGCATACAATTTAGAAGGATGATTACGCAGTGGGCTAGAGATGGGCAAACAAACACCTGTTTCGAAACAAATGAAACAGTACAATGTAATGTTTCGATACGCTGTTTCGAAACAGTGAAACAGTTTGTGTTTAGTAATCTAATAAACCCACACATTTTATCATCTTGAATGTCTATAAGTATGTCCATATAAACACAAATGAGGTGCGAGAGCGCTATTCATATCGCAGAAAGCATGAAACTATGACTTAGGCGTCTTGGCAGTTTCGTATTTCCTGCAGCAAATGCGCTACTTTCGTGTCGTGTGACTTTCATACTTTTCAATTGGCTGAGGACAGCCATAGCTGAAGACAGAAGAACCACCACGAACGGAACTGGAGGTGGGAGCAAACTGCAGAAACAACGGATATGCTACTGGGATTCCCATATTCTGTTAGTATGGATAATATACCCATCCTGCTAATTTCCATTCACACAAAGGGAATCATTGTGGATAATAGGCACAGTGACTATAGACTCACAAATAACGCCAAATAATTCGAATAAATAACAAAATATAACAGAAAAAATTTTGTCTTTCAAGGTGTTTCGAACCGTTACTATAAATTCACCATGCTTCCCAGCCCTTCCCGTTCACCATTACAGTATAAGTGATACGTCAAACAGATTGCTAGCAATTATACCTACATCAAATTTATGTATATGTCTAATAACTGTCACTCTACAACCTTTTTTATTCAAAATGTTGTAGGCTTACTTCCGTTTCTTAATGTGATTACTGTACATGAACAGAGAAGCACACGTTATAAAAAAGTGTAGTTTAACTGAATGATTTTCACATATTTATTATTTAGAATGTGAATAGTATGCGTTGTTTTATTGTTTGGTTAGTGTTTATAAAGCAGATGTTGTAACAGGACAGTCAGCTAGAAACGAAGCTTTATTTTCGGATATCTTAAGCTACATGCTATTGCTTGTCAAAAAGATTTCGACACTCTTGAAAGTGTTTCATAAAATGTTATGTTTTGTTTCAGTACCTGTGCCGAGCCCGAATCTCGTCCGACACAGAGTGAAACGAAACATCACTGTTTCGATACAATTAGTCCGTTCCAAGCACAGGTGGACTGAAACAGCCTTATTTTGAAACAACGATACAGTTTCTGTGTCTGGCTCGAGATCGAATCTGGTCCGGTTATCCGAGACAGGGGCGGAATGAAACACCACTGTTTAGAAACAGTGAACCACAGCCGTTCCGAAACACTGAAACAGTTCCACGTATCGATACACTGTATCGAAACATAGAAACAGTGGCCAAGTCTACTGTGGGCTTCTCATCCCTGAGTCCCATCTGATTGTGGGCTGCTTGTGACAAGATCATCGTGAGTACCAGCATATTTCGAAATTCGACAAGGACAGTTAAAATAGCTCAAATGGCTCTGAGCAGTATGGGACTTAACATCTGTGGTCACCAGTCCCCTAGAACGTAGAACTACTTAAACCTAACTATTCTTCCGCAGGATTTCTGCTGGCTCTACGGGGTCCCATGAGTAGCACACAAAGAGATATTTGATGTTCATTTGCCATGCAGCTGTATCACATACCTAGAATCTGGAAATGTTCAAGGCTAGCATTACAATGACACCCCCTGAGGTAGAAGAAGAGAAGGGTACCGCCAACAACGGTACCTCAATGGCAAAAATGGACACACAAATGGTCTTACGTCGTCGGAGAGCCTCTGAAACAACTTTTCGAGTTTAGGCGGTATACCAAGTGGGTTGAGGCGTGAGTGGAATTTTTATTGGAGAGGGAGCCGTGATAGGGCTACAGTTACCCAAAGTAACGTGCCACATTGGCGTAGTGATCAGTGTATCTACATAGTGAGCAGGAGACACGAGTTCGAACAACAGCCTTAGTTCAAATTTTCATTCGTCACTTCAGTCTGAATATGTACGTCAGAGATGTTTGAGATTTGGTTAGATTTCAGGAAACACGTAGCTGACGTGTTAAGGCTGGTGGATGGGCCTATCCTCGAGGTTTCTGGGCTGTATTCCTTTTGCAAGATAAGCCACGACCTGCCTCGATACAAATGGATTGCCGAATGGTTCACGTGGTACCACATAGCAGCCAGTGTGATTGATGAGCTCTGACAGAGAGTTGAAGAAGCATGGAGAGCTGTACCCATACACTGCGATCGAACTCGGTTCGACTCGAGCCCCAGAGGGGTTACAGTTTATATTCCTGGCAGAGGAGGAGACCGTGTTTACTAAATATCGCAAGCTGTATACTTCCAAATCACTTACAATTTTAAACATTTATACGTAGTTTTGTATTGTTTCTGCACAATAAGTAAACTTCTCTTATTTTTTATCGTTACTGATATTACTGTTTTGAAGGTCAATAGTGTATACAGTGTATGTTATTCAGGATTTATGTGCATGTACGCTGATATGATCAGCAATCATGGCCGAAGACTTCCAGCATAAGAAATAAATTTTGTTCTGCCAACGGCCTTGTCAGAGAGGGTGGGGGAGCGGACAGAGCTTGAGGGCACTGGCTTGCTCTTGGGGTGGGAAACTGCCTCTAAAAGGTAGAAGAATCAGCAATGGTTAACGGAATAAGGAAGCAGAAGGCAAACCATTGCATTAAAGACACATAATGTGCATCCCTAGGGCATGCCGCCTGTAATTGAGAAAGTTTCATGACGGTATTCCATTGCCTAAAGATTCCAGATTAGTCCCCTATTCGGATCTCCAGGACAGGACTGACAAAAGGAGGGTGATCATGAAAAGAAAGATGGAATAACCAAAGACGGGATAAGATTTTATAAGTCGGAGCATAGAATGTCAGAGGTTTGAATTCCACACTAAATTTCACACGGTAAAAGCGAATATTTTGTTGAAAAATCGCAGGACGAGACACAGGAAGGTTGAAGTTCGTATATTGTACTCCATGCTGTACCCAGGTGAAGACATACACTCATATCACAATTTAGTGGGAAGGGTGGTAACATTTGGAGGAGGCAAGCAATATATTGCTCCCTCCTACGCATATCTCGCGAAGAGACCATGAGGATAAAATCAGAGAGATTAGAGCCCACACAGAGGCACACCGACAATCTTTCTTTCCACGAACAATACGAGATTGGAATAGAAGGGAGAACCGATAGAGGTACTCAAAGTACCCTCCGCCACACACCGTCAGATGGCTTGCGGTGTATGGATGTAGATGTAGATTTGGACACCAATAGGAATTCAGTGCTATCACTGAAGAAAGAGCAGAGAGGTGGATGGAGCACACTGAAGGCCTCTTTGAGGGTGTTTGCATGCCTGATGAAGTGTTTGTAGGAGAAATTGGAATCGACATGGGTGACAAAAGGGATCCAGTATTAGAGTCATAATTTAAAAGATGTCTTGAAACCTGACATAAAAACAGTAGAAGGGATAGATAACATTCCATCGAAATTTCTAAAATCGTCGGAGGATTGGCAACAAAACGACTATTCAAATCGGTGCGTGGAATCCACGAGACTGGCGACTTACCATCATCCACATAATTCCGAAGATAACAAGGGCAGATAAGTGCGAAAACAATCGTACAATCAGCTTAGCAGCTCATTCATTGATGCTGATGCCAAAATGAATATACAGACGAATTGAAAAGGATACTCGGGAGCTATTAGATGACAATCAGTTTGGTCTTAGGGAAGTAGAAAGCATTAGAGAGGCAGTTCTAACATTGAGCTTGATAACGGTAGTGGGACTGAAGAAAAATCAGTACAAGTTCAAAGAATTAGTCAATGTTAAAAAGTTTCGTAATTGTAAAGCTGTGCAAGATATTCTAAATTCTGAGAAAATTAGCAGGAAGGTAATTATTAATGGTTTCTTTCCTGTATTTGTCTGCCTTTTATGTATCTCTTGCTTCGGCCGTTGTGGATAATATCCGTATCCATAAAATCGTTTACTTCGTGATCCCCATTTACGGGTAGTATAGAACGTGTACAAGAACGAAGAGGGAACAATGACACCGGAGGACGAATAATAAAGTGCTCGGAATAAAAACGGTATACGACAGGGATGAAATAATTTTAAGGATAAGATTCGCCTATGGCATTGCTAACTTCAGTAACGTGAAGAAAAATACAGAATGTATTTGACGGTATCACATTCTAATGAATACACTATATGGGTTGTGAATAAATCGGAAAAAGAAAAGAGTAATGAGATGTAGCAAAAATGAGAATAGCAAAAAACTTAAAATCAGAATGGGAATCACGAAGTGAACGATTTTATGGAGTTCTCCGACCATGGAAGCAGTATAATCCATAACGGACGAAGCACGAAGGACATACAAAGCAGATAAGTACAGGCCAGAGACCATTAATAACCCAGAGAAATCTACTAGTATCAAAACTTGATCTTAATTTGAGGAAGAAGTTTCTGATTACTTTTGTTAAAAAACAAATGGATGTTCGAATGAAAACCAAGAAAAAGGAATTCTTAGCATGTCATGATAGAAGTTGCACATATCAGACTTTTACGGCACTAATACATTTTCTAAATTTAATTTTTACAGCAGGTTGAGTGTTCTATTTGCGAGACTATTAATTGCGGTGCTACTTGTTTAACAGTGTCTATTTGTTGGTACAAACGAAGCAGCAAACTGAAGTAGTATAATTGAGTCAGGCAGCGTTTTTATAAACATTCACAGTATTCTCATAGGATAAATGAAACAAGCGTTACATTTTAGGCTTGGACGGCCATGGTGACCAAGCGGTTCTAGGCGCTACAGTCTGGAACCGCGCGACCGCTACGGCCGCAGGTTCGAATCCTGCCTCGAGCATGGATGTGTGTGATGTCCTTAGGTTAGTTAGGTTTACGTAGTTCTAAGTTCTAGGGGACTGATTACCTCAGAAGTTAAGTCCCATAGTGCTCAAAGCCATCTGAACCTTTTTTTTTGGGCTTGCTTTGGATTATCATGCAGACAGTAGTTGTTTAAAGGGGACGCTTCCCCCTCGAAGATGATGATCGAAACTTTGATAATAGGAGCAAACTGGGAGATCGTCTTTCATCAAGCTATTGAGGAGACATAATGAATATCATCGGTATCTACTTTCCTTATGCCGGGCAGTAGAAGATAGCAATCTGGAGGGTTAAGGACTTTGGTATCTGCTACCAGAATTGCAATTTCTTACAGCAGTCTATCAGTATCGAGACGTCAGCTTTCGTAATTCACTCCTTCTACACCGAGGAAACAAATGAAATGAAAGATTGCTTTCTCTCGTGACACATAATTCAGTGTGTCGAATACTTATCTGCGGTAAAGCAGAAACATTTAGCTCTATATGGTAATCGAAACATAATAAAGAAATTGCCCCTTCTGTATTTGAAGCAATAACTAGACAACAGTTAATACAGATTTATACGGAAAAGAACCAAAGGCTATAGAAAAAAAAATAAGAAAAAAGTATTTATTTTACTAGTGTATCCATGGACGGAGGCTATGTATACTGACATATGGAACTGTTTCATCTGTCGAAAATATAAATACTATACGCAAGAAATGAAGTACAAACCAGGAGAGTCTAAGGGTAATTGGCATCAGTGAGCAAGCAAACAAGAGAGAATAGGATTTAAAGACAGAATTGAGACGTGGGTGGGGCTTCAGAGAAAAACAATGCGAACGAATTTAATCAAGAAAATTAACAGCATGACAGATAAGTCATTCAAGTGAACAGCTGATGCGAAAGACGTAATATCTTTTAGCTGCTAAATGTGATTCTTAGTTATCTATAACAGACAAACGAACTGCTATTAGCTCTATTTGTGGATAGTTCTGATGGTTTCTATAGACACATGTTTCAAACGAAAAAAGTGAAAGCCGCTTCATGGACATAGGAACCGGTGACAATATTTCAAAAAGTTCTTTACTAAGTGTTTGCTTTAATTTGATTTGCCATCTTGTCAGGAACAACTCAGTTTAAGAGGTAAGATGCACCACTTCCTAGCATGAAATCTTCCAGTAGTTAAATTTACTGCTCACCGAGCTTCATAGATGTAAATAGAGTCCACCACAAACATAAACCTTTTCGGAAGTAGTGAGATACCGTTACTTCTCCACTTGGTATACAGTCAACGGGTTCAGCATTGCGGCACTGACACGAATGTTTAGCGAGCAGATACAACGGCACTGTGACAATGTGTGTGTGTGTATGTATGCATGCGCGCGCGCGCGCGCGCGCTAGTGTGTGTGTGTGTGTGTGTGTGTGTGTGTGTGTGTGTGTGCACTTTGTTTTCGATGGAGAGAGACAGAGATTATGGGGAGAGTCAGACAGAGTGGGGTGGGAGGGGGGGGGGGGGGGGGGGTAGGCAAACCGGCAGGTATTCTGCACTTGCAAGCACTGAGCGGCCTCCACTCGGAGAGTGAATAGAGTTGCGCGTTCCGTCGGCCGACTGCACATTACAAACTTCGCTCCGCAGCTACAGCGTTATCTGCCTTTCCAGTTCAGCGGCCACAGAGATGGAATGCGATATATCCAACCCGGTCCCGGTTCACACACTACACGTATACTCATGCTTCTGCGTGCTACATTCTCTGGCAACACACCCAACAATAACAACGTCAGCGACAAGAATTTGTCGCCAGCTGCGTAATCTTACAAACCTGTATTTTATTCTTTTCGAAATGGAAGCACACTTTTGCCTGTAAGTTTCTAGTGGTGGCACAAGAATACATTTCAAAACTGTACCAATAACATAAGCAAAAATCTGGTCACCCTCCTGGCCTCGGCTGGGAACCATTATGGAAAGAGAAGTATCGATACTCATGGGTAGTATCGAAAGAAAAGTATCGTAGTAATAATGCGTAAATCAAAGTACCGATACTTACAGGTGACGATGCGTTTATAAGACTGTTAGGGTAAACAAGTAGTTTAAAGCATCGAACTTCCACGTATAAAACATTTTCAAATGCCTGATTACTTTACAAATGAGTTAATGCGACAAATATTAGACGTTAAGCATATAACAGAGAAAAAGTTCATAGAAGTTTGGAAATTATGTTCAAGATATGTTGAAAGTCACTAAAAACTGTCTCAGTGAAGCACTAGATAGACATACAGTCGGTAATTCGCGCTGAAGCTACTTCTTCACGTATCTCTATGTTTATGGTGTACTACTTCCTCAACTACGAGTCATACGGATATATAATTACGCAGGTAGATTCAGTACTATATGTGGATACAGTCTGCAAAATGTGTAGCGAACAGGGCTCGTAGTAAAGCAGTAATAAATTAAAACGTCTTGTCTGATGCTGATGTTTCAGCCTACGAACATCGCAAGTGTAGTAAGCGATAAAAAGATAAACTTTTTTATTTCAACATTTTGTGTAGGTTGAAAGGGGGGGCGAGGAGACGATTTGCCTGAGGAAAAAAGTTTAAACAACGTGTGAAACTACGTTTAAAGTGTGATGAAAGTCGCTAAGGCTCTGATCCTAAAATTTCAACGGAATATGCTATGCTATGTCAAGATACATATACCCAATTTCGAACTGCAACTGTTGACTTACTGTGTTAAACCTTTAATACAGGATCGTGTCTCTTGATAGTTTTGGAAAGGGTGACTGAAAATCAGTCAACAAGCTGCGTAACACCTGTTTATTAGTCGTTTATCTAGTTTCCGATACTTACAAAATTATCTTCTTGAGAAAGAGATTATGTCCCATGGTAATTACACATTGGTTGCAAAAGATCCAAGTAAAACAGAAAAAAATGGTTCAAATGGCTCTGAGCACTATGGAACTTAACTTCTGAGGTCATCAGTCCCCTAGAACTTAGAACTACTCAAACCTAGCTCACCTAAGAACAGCCGACACATCCATGCCCGAGGCAGGATTCGAACCTGCAACTGTAACGGTAGCACGGCTCCAGGCTGTAGCGCCTAGAACTGCTCGGCCTCCCCGGCCGGCTAAAATAAGAAACAGAAATACCGATAAAATAGTGGAAGCCGAAGCCACAAACCGGTTTTTCACGTATTGTGTTCAAAATGTAGGTTAGAGTAAAGTTCATTGACTCTTGACAAGTAAAATTTTACCTCAACAACAATAAAATATGCTCATCAGATAAGATCAGAGTGAAATAAAATTTGTTGACTGTCTAACGTACTAGGCTCTTATGGGAACTTTCGTATGTGGGCACCAAGTGCGTACAGCGCAAGAAATGCACAAATACGCATGGTGAGTGTATATGTAAAATCAGTTGACAGATCTCGCGTGTGATTGTCGAACTTTGTACGACTAGCTTTAACAGTGCAATCTGCTGAGTAAAACATTTTACAAAATAAAAAGAAAATATTTTAAAAACCACGTTTTAAAATTCTTTGAAAACTGAAAATTTGCTATAAGACTTAACTCCTTCAAAACAGTTACAGGCACAATGGATAAATCTTACTTCTCTAACAAAGTAAACTGTAGCTTCAAGTAGATTAAATTTAGAGCTAGAAAACTTTAGATTCTCATTAAAACTCTGACGATGTAAAATAAAACATGACTTCTTAAAATATCCGTGCATATTAGATTTGTTTTTTCCCGTATGACAATTGGACTAATATAAAGTATCTAGTGCTGAATAAGTGACGTAAGGTGCTATGTATGAGAAAAATGACATACTCCACGCAGTACGCGCAGCCGGTAAGCATTCGTTAAGCAGCCCTGAGTGGGGGATTACAGCTGTCGAGGAAATTCTCATTACTAAGCTGCAGATGCTCATTCAAGGTAAAACTATCTCTGTTAGCCAAATGTTTAATAATCTCAAGTTCCTCCCATATATGCAACTTACGTTTTCCTTCTCTATGCAGAATTATCGTTTCTTCTAGTTCCCTCGGAGAGCGTTTACAGTTTAACAAACACTCTACGTATTTGAAACTATACACGTTAGTACCGCCTTGTCCAGCATATGCTCTTTATACCTAACTTTGAACGCACTTCCAGTTTGTCCTATGCAATATCTCGACAGTTATCACACAGCACTTTTTAAACAGCTGAGTTGGTAAAAGAGGCTTCTTTGATCCCAAATGTTGCTCTAGGTTTTTCATCAGACGGGGAGAATGTGAAATTATTGCCTCATTTTTTGGCTGAGCGGTGGCTAATCCTGTATCACATGTTATCCGAAAATCGAACTCATGTAAACTTACCGTTTTGCCCCTTTTCCCTCCCTCTGTTATTGTCGAGCATTGGAAAGTTATTAGACGTTTTATTACTAGGATCTAGTCGACTACAGCCAGCTAATGGCCGTCATAACTCATAACCGTTTTGATCAGTTTAATTTCTTTTTGTAGAAAGGGGAGTGGCGTAATCAAAGCGCCATTTATTGATGAGTGGAAGGAAGCTATATTATTGGCCGGTGTGTGTGTGTCAAGCAGTCTACTCAAGTAATGTTGCCTGAGTGAGGCGTATTATGATAAACGACAATGTAAATTTTATAGATCCTTGTGGAAAATACCAGATCCTGAAAATTTAACTCAACCTTATCATAGCGCTATGAAAAGATTGTGTTAAATTTTCTGGATCTGGTATTGTCATTTATCATAAAACGACTTACTCTGGCAACATTACTCGAGTAGGCTCCTTTACACACAGAAGCCCATATTTTAGCTCCCTTCCACTCTAGAACGTGGGTTGTGCCATCGGATGCGAAAATTAAGTCTTCAACATACTGAGCTTAAAACCATATCTTATTTCAGTTCGCAATCAATTTAAAAAAAAAAAACGTTCTTCTTGGGAGTTAGCGACAATATCCCAAAAAATATCAGGTAAGGAACTTCCCATGGCTAATCCAAAAGTTTGTACGATTTACCGTTAAACATAACGTAATAGTATGTAGCACCAACCTCAATAAACTCTAAGTTCAGAGACCTTTAATTCCGTGAGTTTTTATGATGTAACAGATTATTTTCGACTCTCTTGTGTGTCAACTCAGTGGGAACGTTTGTAAAAAGGCTTATAATATCAAGAGAAAGCTGCTTATTGTGAGAGGTGCATTCTAGCATTTTCAGTTCATTTCACATCGAATTTTGTTACAGAAAATTTATTTTCGAAAACAAAGGATTCTTTAATAACTGTGTGCAGGTGTCTAAGCTAACTTTTGGTGAGCACTGCCTTTACTGTTTACGATCGGGCTAATCGGACGACAGATCTTGTTGATTTTAAACTCTATTCTCACAACAGTAGGCTTGGCACTGGTGAAACACCGTTTCCTGCTGCGTGAATAAGTCAGTAACTGCCTGTTGTAATTCCGCTTCTGACAGGAATTGTCGACCCTTCAAGGCCTTTTTCAAGGGACCGAAGGTGTTGAAGGCGTGATATTCTCGTGGAGAGAGGACTGTATGGCGGATATTCAAGCGTCTCCCACGTCAGTCTCCCAGTTGAAGCTGGTGGCCTAAATCGACTTGGCGCACCATTCCATAACGACAGTTTTCGACAGACATGCTGTCCCATATGCATTCATCATTCTCTCGTTCAAACGCCTACCGGTGTTTGTTCTTCGGCAGCCAAGAGAAACAGAATAGAAGGTTGGTACTAACGTCGCCATAGCTCACGTTTCTACATTTACTGCACGTACGTCGAAAAGAGACGAATGACAAACTAATGATTTTGCCTATACGTCGGTGCTTATATACCAGCATCGGATCCGCGCCAAGTTGCAAAAATGCTGCAGCAACACTCTCAAATGGAAACTTTGAGCGCCCTTTGTATTTTAAAATGATAAGAACTGCGAGGGAGAAGTTCTCAGATCTCCCAGAAGCGTGTTAACTTCTGACCTAAATATTTATCAGAAACCTCAGGCAACATTTTAAAATTCAAGCGGTCTTCCTCAATTTCAGTTTGGGAAGATTAAAAGCACAGCGGAAACAGTTAAAAACTACACACTAAAATTTTTCTGCCGGAAGGCTAAAACCAGTTCTCTGCGCATAATGTTCAAGTCTCTTAATACTCACCGCCAGCCGGCGGGTACTTACTGAAGACTGGAAGAGGAATTACAGTTTTTAAGCACCTAATTTCAACCTATCATTCTGGGGCGAAACACTGTGAGCGAAATGTCCATAAGAATGTGCTGCTTTTCGAAAGTTACGATCTAGTGGTCCCCCCCCCCCCCCCTCGTCGCACACGCATACACACACACGCACGCACGCACCTGCGGGCGCGCGCTCGTACACGTCGGTCAGCTCGGCGGTAGCACACAGAGCACAGACCTTGCCTCTCGGGAATTCAGCACAGTCGCAGCCTCCAATCACGAGACCCATGAGCCCCGTTCCTCACCGGCTGCGGTCTCAGGCCTGCCATTGGTTCGCAATTACCGCACACTACGCCACAATGCGGAATCGATTGCTGCCGTACAGTACACCGTGCCTCAGGAGTAGATGCGTAAATCTCCATCACAGCGGTATGAACGGTTCAGTTCTATTACTAAGAGTCCATAGTCTAACAATCGCAGTACATAGACAGTGTACGCTGTAACGTTCTAAAAAGTGAAAGCAAAGTGTCAAGCTGTTTGGCCTTGTATATATTCTCCTATCCTGTGATTACAGTAACTTTCTAGAGACTAGAAGAAAGCAACTTATCAAGGTGTTTGGCCGTGTATATTCCCTCCTGTTCCGATATATCTTCCATGTTCTATCATAATTAGCCTCACTGTGTGCAAAACAACATTAGGCCAGAAATGTACAATGCCCTTTGCCAGTTCAAATACGTGTAACTGCGATTCAGGTATCTCAAAACTCTGTGGCTGCTATGACATTACATACAAATAATCCACTCCGTCTACAGACCACAAGTGGCCCATCGGGACCATTCGACCGCAGTGTCATCCGCAGAGGAGAAAGCGGAGGGACGTGGGGTCAACATACCACTCTCCCGGTCCTTACGATGGTATTTTTGACCGAGGTCGCTACTATTCGGTCGAGTACCTCCTCAATTGGCATCGCGAGGCGGAGTGCACCCCGAAAAAAGGCAACAGCGCATGGCGACCTGGATGGTCACCCATCCAAGTGCTAACCACGCCCGACAGCGCTTAACTTCGGTGATCTCACGGGAACCGGTGTATCCACTGCGGCAATGCCGTTGGCACATACACGGAATAGGATTCATAATTATAGAAAACTAATGCAAGTAACGAAAGTACAGACGAAGTGAAAAATAAAAATCAATTTTCACTCCGATTACAGTTTTGTAACCATTGCATAGAAATATATGAATTATTCTTCAGTTTCTTTGTCAGTAGGCTTTCAGCACAATAGAAAAATATAGGGCACAGACCACAGATTTTTAAACTTAAGTGCATAAACCATCTTGTGGCCCATCATTTTGTTCTCTGCAGTAATATATCAATCTCGATTAGAGCCTTTCATTTCATTCTGTTACTTGTTTTATTAATGCCTGCATATCTCTTATATTCATATAGTGCTTCGTTTTTTCTTTGTTTTTCTTCCTACAATCAGTATAAAACGACTCGTCTCATATCTCCATAGGGTTGGATCAGTTAGACCCACAGAAACTGAGAAGGGTGTCTACAAATCCTTATTTCACTGGCAAAAAGAAATTCTTAGCATCCCATCCGGTGAGATGGCGCAGTGGCCAGTAGACTAGCCTCGTCTTCGGGATCGCGACGGTTCGGCTCCCCGGCCGGCCATGAAGCTTTATGAGGTTGCCGTGATTTCCCTAAATCATGTAAGGCAAATGATGGGATTGCTTCTTTGAAAGAGCAACGCCATTTTCTTTCGCCATCCTTCCCTGCTTCGAAATTGTGCTCCGTCTCTAATAACTTCGTTGGCGACTGCCTGTTGTCCTCTAATTCTCCTTGCATCGTTTTTAGCATCCATTTTTCCAAGTTTGATATCAGTAGCACTTCCGATGTTTCCGTTTCTTCTTTATTCACACGCATTTCCCTCATGTTAATCTTTTCCGATAATATCATAAGACGTAACCTAGCAGATCCGTTCTTCCAAATTCAAAGGAAATGTTTGTTTTTCCGACTCCTAAATACGATTTTCAATTCATTCGTTGGTTTCCACCAACCTGTGAGGCGAAATTTAGTATCTAGCAACCGTATGGATTAACGTTCAGATAAGCCGCAGCAATTTGAAAGTTCTTTTTAAATAATAGAAATATCGACTTAAAAACTCTTTTTCTTTGACTTATCATGGTTGGGATTCACAGTCATATAATATTTCTTAAAAGACATCATAGTCGCCATTGACTGTATGAAATATTTATTATTAAGATGGCAATTTCGGCCTTAGGTCCATTTTCATCAGAATATAAGACTATCTGACATGAGCAGATGTCTTCGTCAAAATGTAGCCTTTTGACTGCGAGAGTCCCACAAGATCCGATGAATAAGACACGTATTACATCGTAAAATGTTGTTAAATATATGCTGTATTGTCAATGTTACCATCGCTCTAATAATCTAACACAAAAATGATTATTAGAACGATGGTAGCATTGACAATAGAGCACATATTTAACAACATTTTACGATGTAATACGTCTCTTATTCATCGGATCTTGTGGGACTCTCGCAGTCAAAAGGCTACATTTTGACGAGGCCGAAATTGCAATGGTAATAATAAATGATTCATGCTCTGTTTCAGATTGTAAGCTCTGAGCTGTAATAATAAATGAACTGTCTTAATGAAACTTGTACTGTCGTACTGTGAAAGCAAAGCTGCACTGTAATAGTAATAATTTATCACAGTGAGAAGGGAATTATTTCATACTGTAGAAGTTAGGAATCTGACTGCAAGAATTTGGAAAGTTATAAACTGCCTGAATAACTTGGATATGAAACCTAGGGTAATTGACTTTGCAGAAATTGATCATAAAAATTGTCTCTGAATAAACAAATAAAAACATTATCTTTTCTCCTTACCTCCATTCTGCGCAAATCTGGATAAGGCCTTGCAGTACTGCTCTGTCTTGCGCGCCGCTGTCCTAAAGCTGCAAATTTACTGTACCTACACAGAGACACTCGAGAGGTGCACTGAGTTTTCTGTTAATTGCTGATCGAACTGTATATCGAACATACTTTGTTGGAAGATCCATTAAAAATAATTGTATTTTTTTTTTTTTTTTTTTTTTTTTGTATATTGAGAAAGAGTGCTCAAGGCAGATATTAAATTTAGTGAATTTCTCAACATCCAAACAATACACTTTCCTATTTCTTAAATCTAACAACTTACAGTACAATAACCAAGTTACTTCGATGGTCAGCAAAAATAAAGTAACATCATTATTGTATTTACCTGACATTCCATTAGATTTCTTCCTTCACAAATCAGTTCCAAAATCATATTAATTGAACAAAATGATAAACTGAGCAATTAAATCTGAATCCTAATATTGCCATATTTTCATCACTCTAACACTGCTTTACATTATCAGCCTAACTCTAACACAGCTGAACTTCGACTGCTCTCTCTACCAAAAACTAAACAATAACTACTCCCCACTGCGCCCTCACGCACCTCAATATCTTCTGTGATACAACTTACATCGTTGCTCGCTCACAGTCGATTCAGGTACCAAAAAATGCAGATGCGGGAATTATACATGACACCTACATTACCCCGCGGTCCGGTGCACCAAATGTTCACAGGCTAGGTGATGTCAGTGACATTGCTGTGGCTGGGAAATTTTACTTTACAAAACAATATTCTGATAAAAGGATGTAGAAAGGTGAATACAAAAGTTTAAAAATACAATAGGACTACAGAAGTAACAGTAAAACTGTACATGACAGAAGATAAGTACACATTCCTGCTGGACGTAAGCAACTGCATAACTGAAAATAAGCACAAATCATTGCTTGACATAAACAGTTACATAACTGTAAATAGGTACAAATCATTGCTTGACATAAACATATTGTTAAGTATAGTATTTACTAAATATTAGGGTGCACTCACTGTAGTGCACACTGCATTACATGTGTAGTCTCTTAGTACAGAAAGCCGATAGAACACATATATGCGCTGCACACAGAAGTGTCCGAAGTGCAAAGAAAATGTTTTTCACTACCCTATATTGCGGCACAAAAATGTGTCCGAAGAGCAGTAAAACTTATAATTAACTGCCAACCATACCTGCGTAGGCAAAGTATATGAAACATTGAGGGAAAATCCTGCAGTCCCACAGACAATGACAGTGTAAATATTATTTCAAAAGCACAGCCAGATAATCTTACAGACCCACTGGCATTGTCATCAGAAGTACTAGGTATAACCGACCAATGAAGTACAATCTTACAGTCCCACTGAAACCAACACCACAAGTATCTGATATTGGCAGTAATGAGGAGGTAGCAAGCTCAGAATGTGCTAAAATATAGTCCATCCACACTGTAGCAAGAACCTAACCATTCATTACAAACATGTCTCCACAGTATGTATAAGTGCTGTACAGGCTAATCACAAGCTAACAGTGGCTCACAACGAAAATATTTCAATATCTGTGAGGAGTGCAGATAAAGAAAACATGGTTCATTTAAAACAAGAGGGTATGTCCAGGCAATGAACACGATGGGGAACTAGTACACCTATTAAATCGATTAACAAAATGAGAAAGATATTACCTTAAAGAGCAAGAAACAATACCAGAATACAGTACATCTGAACACTGACGAAATGGTTTAAAACTAAGGAAATAATCAGTTTTTCAAAAGTATTTACAAAGTCCATAGTAATGTGCAAACTTAGTTACCATGTAACACGAATTTATGACCTTACAGAGCAAAAATAGCAGAATACAGAGCATCGTAACACTAAAGAAGTTTTTTAAAACTAAGCAAACAATCAAGGTAGTAATGTCAGCAAGAAAAGAGTATACATAAAGTAAATATGTCATAGTACACAAATTGCATGGAAACATCCCGTTACATTCAGTGTAATGTGCAAACTTAGTCGCACTATGACCAGAATCGTTGCATACAAGGTTATAGTGGTGGCCTGTGAAAAACAGTTATCAAGAGTAAAGTATGTCACATTTGGTAACCTGAGCAATACCGTTCTATAAAACAATTGTTACATACATTCAGAGAAGTGTGCAAACAGGCTCGTTTTATGACAAGATACTTTCCATATGATTGCAAGAACATCTCTACGTTAACAAAAAATATTTGTACTAACATTTAGGCGAACTATCTCCGCAGAGTAAACACCCACAAGGGAAAAAATAGGAGCTCCACTAACTACGGGAACAAATTGAACATAAGGAGAAAAAGGAAGGTTTGTATAGTGCACTAGGCCTATTGAACCTGTGGAAAGAAGTAGTTTAAAGTAATTCGTCGTGCATCAGTCAACATTGCAACAAGAAAAATTTGGCCAAAATAATGAATATATGTCAGACTGGACAAGATAAATATTATCACATACCAGAATCAAGCAACAAGAATTTAGGTATCCAGCCACAAAAGAGAAAAGGAAATCACGTCTAGGAAAGCAGCAAATCACTTCAAGACTAACCCTAATCTCTCACCTTTTATACCAGGAAAAGAAATATCATTATGAAATCCCAATAAAATACCATCATCGTCTACACAAAGTCTTCCCTTGATATAATATCTTCAAAAGAAATACATCATAAAGACTCATTGCAATACCAGAATTACTTGCAGAATATCATGAACATCACACCATTTGCATACAAAGCCTGACCCATTCTCAATCCAATAAGACCTGTTAAAAAATGGATTGGTACAAACTTTGAAAATTCATCAGGTACAAAATCACGATACATAGTCTGCCTAAGCATCTGCCAGATGACCATTAACTGAACGCTTACATTTACTTCTGTATATACCAAGCTGACTTTACTAAGCTTCAGAAGTATATAGACCTATCACTCATCAACAAAATTATAGTAAGACGCTGGCAAAAAAGGAAACACTTACAAGGATGAGGTGGGTCTGTAACAATTAAGCTTATAGGGTTAAAATATGCATGTGGTAGAAAAATTGCAAGAATAAGGTTCACTAGAAACAACAAAGAAAATATTTGCTATACTCTATAATGTAACTGCCTATTGTTAATAAACCAATTGGCAAAGCACTTTACAATCTATCCATAATATAAGACAAACAAAACATAGTATGACATCTATACAACATTCTTGAAAGGCCAAAGCATGAGTATAGAAAATGATACAATACAAGTTGGGTGTAGTAGTATCTGTGGTGTGAGTATGTTGTCTGTCAAGCTGTGTATGTGTTTCCTAAATCATTCAGTACATATGAGAAAGTCATAGCTTCCACAACAACAACTAGTCAAGATAAAGCAATAGGTTATTATTAGGCAAGGAAAAAAAGTCATAGTATATAGTAGTAATTAGACCAGAAATGTACATTGCTGTAAGATGTAGCATGGCTGTAGCCTGTTGAGTTACTCTTATAGAGACAAAAAGTTTACGATCCAGGATTGCATAAAAATCTCAAGAAAGTGACTACTGCATATCATACAAAAGAAACTTTAGTGTAGTAGCAAATAGCAGTAGAAGGGTTACTATTGTCAACCTGCTATTACTGATCCAAACTAATGTTTTATACTTATAAAACAGAAATATCGTAACATTAAATAGGACAACTGGCTCACTAAGCCTAACCATTACCTCAATAATACTCATCATCATTATCTCATCAGTAACTTCACAAAACACATTATATACGTAAGCCATATAAATCATAATCCTATATCTCATTAAATATCATGCCCTCACAGGATCAGAATTAGTTTGCTGAGTATGGGCTTGCCGACCACGGGGTTCGTGAACTGGGGACTGGTAGGCGCCGCCAGTCCTCTGCCACCATACGCTCTGGGCATGCTTCAGCGACGACAGTGCAGCGCCGCGGTGGAACGTTGTGTGTCAAAGGGAACAGGGATCTTCACTCGGCCGTCCGGATTGCGAGGATGGAATAAACCTCTATAAAAAAAATATAAAATAAAAAAAAGCTCAATCTCAAGGTGTGCTGCTCGATGATGAGATGCATGGCTGTTGAGCTGGAACAGTCATTAGTGGACAGCCTCTTGGGGATCTTGCCGCACCTCAGTAGTATAAGGCTTACTGAGGCACGTGCAGCTCTGTCTGAGTGGACCCTTATTTCCCTAGCTGCTTGTGGGACCAAAATGGATTCTCCGAAATTCTCTGTACCGCGTCCCAGCGGAAAGGGTGGGCCGCTGGAAGATACCAACATCCGACCCAACAAGAGGGCCCATGTAGCCAGTCCTTTTGATTCAGTCAGTAGTAACAGAATGCATGCTGCTTCTCACAAGGGAACCTCCTCATCGCAACCCCCCTCGGATTTAGTTATAAGTTGGCACAGTGGATAGGCCTTGAAAAACTGAACACACATCAATCGAGAAAACAGGAAGAAGTTGTGTGGAACTATGAAAAAAGAAACAAAATATGCAAACTGAGTAGTCCATGTGCAATATAGGCAACATCAAGGGAGTGGTGGGTCAGGAGCGCCGTGGTCCGGTGGTTAGCGTGAGCAGCTACGAAATGAGAGGTCCTTGGTTCGAGACTTCTGAAATCTGTGATTTTTTGTTTTCAGTCTGTGACAAACTCTCACGTTTTCATCGCTTTTTGGGAGTGATTACCACATCCACAAGAAAACCTAAATCGGGCAAGGTAGAAGATTCTTTTTACCCATTCGCTAAGTGTACAAGTTAGGTGGGTCGACAACATATTCCTGTCATGTGACGCACATGCTGTCACCAGTGTCATATAGAATATATCAGACGTGTTTTTCTGTGGAGGAATCGGTTGACTTGTGACCTAGCGATCAAATGTTTACGGTTCCCATTGGAGAGGCACGTCCTTTCGTCTACTAATCGCACGGTTTTGCGGTGCGGTGGCAAAACACAGACACTAACCTTATTGCAATGAACAGAGACGTCAATCAAAGAACGGACAGATCATAACTTTGCGAAAATAAAGAAATTAAAATTTTCACACCAGGGAGGACTTGAACCAAGGACCTCTCGTTCCACAGCTACTCACGCTAACTACGTGACCACGACGCTGCCGATCTCACGCTCCGCTTGAAGTTAAATATGTTCCACATGGAATACTCAGTGTGTATATTTTGCTTATTTTTTCATACTTCCACACAACTTCTTCCTGTTTTCTCGACTGATCTGTGTTAAGTTTCTCAAGGCCTATCCACTGTGCCAACTTACAACTAAATCTGAGGTGGGTGCGATGGGGAGGTTCCCTTGTCAGAATGTGTTTTAGTTAGAAGAAAAGAGGGGAGTTTAGGCAAAGTTTCGCAATTTAACATACAGAAAGGCTTAGAAGGCTTTGATGGCACCTTGAAATGTGTTGCACAACACCTTGAACTACATCAAAGTATTGTGTCATCCAGGGATCTAGTTGACATTCCTCAAGAAGAACAGAGCTGAATGGTCCCGGGAAGGCCCTGTTGACGTGCAACACGTTATGAAACGGGTGGCTCGAGCTCTCGTGAAATCACACTCGTTTATCCTTACTTTTAACAGCACCAAACTACCAGAGAATGAGAAGGAGGGTTTCCTACGCCTCAGTGTACGGCCTTCTTGCCCCAATTCAGTGCGGTGTTTTAACCCTTTAACTGCTCTGAACGTGTTTACGCGAGCCGCCTTTAGTGGCACCTGTGTGCTCCGACGTGTTTTGAGGCGCGCTGCCTCTTCTTCCCGTGTGCCCTCTGGCCGCTTTAACGCGCCCAGCCGTATATTCGTGCCGAGCGCCTAGTAGCTGTTCAGCGTTCCACCGGCGCGGTTGAAATCACGTGAGTGTTTGCTGCTGTGTTCTTGTGTTGCAATTTTCGTCTGTACATTTACTGACCGTTGGCGCCGTTAACGTTTTGAAAAGAAAATGGCACGCTGTTGTGGTTGAACAAACGAAGAAATCTTCGAAATTCTCACTAGAAGCGACAGTGAGAATGAATCTCGAAGTAACAGTCCTGTGCCGTGTACTTCAGCTGGAACAACGCATCTGTCGACAAGGGAAGGATATCATTCAGAATCTGATGAGTCTGAGAGTGACAGTGAAGTGCCATTGAAAAGAGCTCGCATTAGCGACACATTTGACTGGAAGAAAAGAGATTTTCGTCCATTTATGCTTGCGTTCGATGCTTCAGCTACTGGACTCAACAGCGGTTTAGGGCCAGATTCAAGTGTTTTATCGTATTTCCTAGTATTTTTAACGGGAGAACTGATGAGATTCGTAGCAGATGAAACCAACAGTTTTTTTTTTTTTTTTTGTGTACGAAAGAAAATTCTCTAGAATCAGAGCATTCTCGTTTGTCCAGATGGAAAGAAACGGGTATCGAGGAACTCTATTCCTTTGTCGCTGTTTGTGTGCTAATGGCTCGTGTGAAAAAGCTGAAAATCAGTGACTATTCGTCCACAGACATACTCATGAACACTCCTGTTCTCGGCGAAATTATGCGCAGGAACCGTTTTCTGTGAATTTTAAGAATGCTTCACTTCAGTGAAAACTCTGTCAGCAATAAAGGAGGCAGGTTATCTAAAATTAGGTACATTGTTGATGATATTCTCGCAACATTTCGCAGCACATTTCATCCATATCAAAAACTCTGCATTTACGAAAGCCTCTTTTTGTTCAAAGGGTGATCATCGTTCAAACAGTACATTCCCTCCAAAAGAAGTAGGTTTGGAATAAAAACATTTGTGCTATGCGACTGCCAGACGAGTTATATCCTGGATTTAATTGTTTACACGTGCACAAATACTGCAATTGACTTCCACAATCTGGGGAAAGTGGCGACATAGTAGCAACACTGATGAAACCATTTTTCGATCATTGGTATTCAAGCGCAGACCCGTCCCTTTGGCGTCACAACCATGGAACAAACGCATGTGGTACTGTTTGCAAAAACAGACACAACATGCCAAAATTAGAAAAAAAATGAGGAGAGTTTCAGTATATTCCTACTGCCACAATCCTTTCCATGAAATGGTGTGACAAAAGAGAAGTGTGGATGCTGACCACCTGTAATACTGCAGAGATGGTTGAGATGGAAAAGACAAACAGAAAGACATGTGAAAGATTAAGGAAACCACATTGTGTAGCAGATTACAACAAGAGTATGGGTGCTGTTGACCTCTGTGACATGCTCCTGGGTTCAGTGCAATCAGTACGATAGACTGTCAAGTGGTACAAAAGTTCTTTTTTCACTTAACTGTATTTGTTCATTTTAAATGCCCATGCTCTCCACAGAGTAGTAACAGAACGAAACATGCAACTAGCGGAATTTCATCTGTGTCTGGTAAGAGAGCTTTTTGAAACTTACCTGAAGGAACGGAGGAAAGCTGGCAGAGGAAGGGGCTCTGACGACGAGAATCCTCTTAAGATTTACTGGGAGGCATTTTCCAAAGGTCATTGAGATGGAAATCTCGAAGAAACGTACGCCAGTGCGTCGGTGCGCAATATGCTCGAAGCAGAAAGTGCGCCGAGAAACTAAATACGAATGTAGAGCATGCGACGTACCACTATGCGTACAGCCATGTTTTGAGGCCTATCACTCTAAATAAAACTATTAACCGTCTATAATCACTTAGAAGAGAAGAAGCGACATTGATAACTTTCTAATAGTAAAGGACAAACAAAAGGGAAAAAGAAACATAAAAAATACAAAAATTGTATGAAAACAAAAAAATATATTTTTAACTTCACCAGTGCCGGTCCAAAGCCCGGATCAAAAAGAAGGATGGAAAATATAATCCGAAGATGTAAAAGATACACAAACACTTAGGATTTCTGACTTTGAAGCCTTTTATAGAAGTGTTACTCCACTCTTAAAAACACGAATTGCATTTCTCAGATGCCATTTAATCTATTACATACGTGAAGCATAAAATTAAAACAAGCACAGTGATACATAGCTAATTTAAACAAACATCACGTCTGTTTCCATGGCAATTTTCCGCAGCAGCTCTAACAATTAATTATTGTTAGCTCTGCCGTCTTAATTTTACTGCAATTAATGAAGAAGAGTTTCACACTAGTTTCGCTTTTATTTATAAAGCATCTTCTGTGTTCACTGGTTTACCTGCTTCATGTCAATCTCCGCTAATGAAGAGAGGGAAAGCAGTGGTGCGCAAAGGATGTAAACATGAAGCAGGAAAACCAGTGAACACAGAAGATGCTTTGAAAATAAAAGCGAAACGCATCTGGTGTGAAATTCTTTTTCTTTAATTGCAGTAAGCTTAAGACGACAAAGCCAACAATAATTAATTCTACATACCGTTTATTATGGGGATTCTTAGCAACATAAGCAGTTTCAATGCACATCATGTGTGTCCAGTAATTAATCTACAGATTCGGAGCCACGGAAAAAACATCGAGACACATCGTGTGTCAGTGATCACACTCAGAAGTCGAAACAGCCGCAGACGCCCTGGCTCGGGAAATGTTCAGCACAGGGCGTGCTCGGCCAAGCGGCGAGCTCAGCTGAAGGTAACGGTCCGTGGGGAAAGCTGTTTGCGTAGGTACCAGGATTAGTCGGCCTCAACGGTGCGCTCGACCCTGCTAAATAGATGCACGGTTGCAGCAGCCAAAGGGTTTAATGTCAACACTTTGGTCACACTACTCGCAGCTGTAGAGGAAAAGCCACTTACGGGAAATGTGGTAAAGCCGCCCATGAGGGAGGTGGTTGTTCCTCTCCTCAAAAGTGTGTCAACAGCTCCGGGGATGAACCTGTGAGGAGCAGGGACTGCTGAGTTTTCCTTGAGGAGCGGAAGATTCAGGAGATCAAAACCATAAACCACATTCCGATTGGTGAAGCCAAGATGTTATACAAGTCCATGCAGCCATTCATGTTCGCTGCCTCCTTTTCCTCTGTTCTGAAACAGCCTGCCCTGAAAACTGATGCCGCTACACAAACGGCGGTTGTTACTGTCAGCACTTGCACATGCATTTGCCACTGCACATGTGCTGCTGCAGCTCCTTTGAGGCCTGCCTCGTTTCCCCCCTCCCCCTTCCCCCCTTCCCCCCTTCCCCCCCCCCCCCCCCCGCCTCTCCCGAACATCAGAAAAGGCCATGGTTACTGGCATCATGGACCTTCCTGCCCCTCCACATGGTCAAGTCTTGTGCGCCTCCCAGTGCTGCTAGCTCCCCTACCGCTTCTGAGGTTGTGACTCCAAAGCCGCTACAGACAAAAAGATCGAAATCAGAGGAAAGGACTCGCCCACTGAAGGAGACTGAAGGTACACAGTCTGACGATGTCGATGTCATTCTCTCTGACGTCTCTCTCGACTCTTTCAGAGGTGATGGAGGTTAATGTCTGGGGAATCATCTCGCCCCAAAACTGGGCCTCCACTTACTGTGGGCTCCCCTCCCCAGGAGGAAGTCAGGAGAAGATATTTCAACCCTGATACATGACTCCCGTTATACAGTGGAACATGAAAGGATTCCTGGCACATGTGGAGGAACTGCTAGCACTGCAACGTTTCTTGTGCGTCTACAGGAAACACATTTAAATATACGGGACTATACGCTATATCGGAAGGATGACCTGCTGGGGAAAGGGCGAAAGGAGGGGTAGCCGTGTTTGTCAATAATGGACACTGCTCGTCTGCTCTCCACAAAGATACTAACCTGCAAGCAATTGCAGCTGAAATTCATTCACATTGTAGGCTTACAATTTGTTCCTTTTATTTACCTCCGCTGGATGCAGTAGACCTGAAGGCTCTCACTTCCCCGACCATTTCTCCTCCTGGGAAATTTCAATGCCTGTCATGTCCTGTGGGGCTCAACCTGTGCTTGCCCTTGGGGTGGAGTTTTGAAGAGCCTCCTCACATCCCAAGTGTTGTGCATTCTCAACACTTGTATTCCGATTCATCTCTGTGGTGCCACAGGGTCAGTTTCAACCATCGACCTATATCTCTGTTCTCCAGCCCCACCGACTCTGTTCACCGGGCGGTCATTGACGACCTTCATTCCAGCGATTACTTCCCCATCCGCATTCACCTCCTGGGAGGTGTGTTGCTGGGACAGAAGCCGCCAACATGGCTGATTAACAGGGCTAACTGGCCGCTGTTCAGTCGATTGACTGTCTTTGAACGCCGTAACAGCGTCCCGGAATGGGTAGATCACATCACACATGTAATCCATCGTGCTGCTGAACTGTCCTTACCAAAGTATTGCGGCCTTCTTAAGCGGCGACCTGTACCTTGGTGGACAGAAGAGTGCCATTCAGCCATCTGGGACAGGCGTGCTGTTCTTTGACGGTTTAAATGCCGCCCAACAGCGGACAATTTCACCGCCTTTCGAATCGCGATAGCCAAGTCTGTGTCCTTTAAGAGAGCAAGAAATGGCCATGGCAGGCGTTTCTAGAATCCACCAACCGTTCCACTTGTTCCACAAAAGTATGAGAAGCCATCTGCAGGATTTCCGCTACACGCATCCGTTTACCGATAGCAGCAATGCTGAAACAGGGGTGCCTCCGGATGACACCCAGAAACATTGCTCAGACGCTGATCGAGCATTTTGCACAAACTACAGCCAATGGAAGCCAGGATCCAGTGTTTCGCCGCTACTGTACAACTATAGAGGGGGAAAAAATGGACCAGGTCCTACTGTTCTGAGGCCTACAATTCCCCTTTCTCCATGTGCGAGCTAGAATCGGCACTGGCTGAGTTTTATGACATTGCACCCGGTCATGACCACATCCGATACTGCATGCTTCGGCATTTTCCAGCGGCGTTCAAGGAAATCCTCCGCGAATGTTTTGATTTAATAAGGCAGACAGGTAACTTCCCCAACACGTGGAGGGATGCAATTCTGATCCCTCTCCTCAAAGCAGAAAAGCACCGCACATGTCCGAGTAGTTATAGGAGCATTGCCTTAACGTGCTGTATAGGAATGACCATGGAGCGAATTGTTAACCTGCGTCTGGTCTGGTTGTTAGAGACCAGGCAACTCCTTAGCCGCTCTCAGTGTGGATTACGTCGATATCGGTCCACTGTCGACAACTGGATCCTCCTAGAGGCAGCTATTCAGCAAGTTTCCCTACGTATTGGCATCTTCTTCGATATAAGTGAGGCAAACGATACTTGGAGACACTAAATACTCTCGCAACTGCATTAGTGAGGCTTTTGTGACCACCTCCCAATTTTCATTCAGTCTCTCCTGTCTCAGTGGTTTTTTTCGGACCCGAGTTGGTGCCACGCTCTCTGATCGATTTGAGCTGGAGAATGGTGTCGCTCATGGCAGTGTTTTAAGAGTTACTCTCTTTGCCATAGCAATCAACAATATTACATCTACGGTAAGAGGTCCTGTACAGTGCTCCTTATTTGTGGATGATTTTGCTGTTTTCTGCTTCTCCTCCAGTGTTGGAACGGCGAGTTGCAGCTTACAGTGTGGTGGTTAGAGGAATGGGCTGCAATGACGAGTTTTCGGTTTTCTGCTGATAAGTGTGTATGTGTTCATTTTAATCGTTCTAGTCCTCCTTTTAATTTACCTGCCTTGAAGATGGGGGACACCATCCTACATTTTAGAGACACAGTGCGGTTTCTGGGGCTTATTTTTGAGTCCATACTGTCATGGTTGCCACACCTGCGAGGCTTGAAAGCCAGAACCCTGAGCCACAGGTCTTGGGGAGTAGACAGGGCCTGTCTCCTCCAGTTTTATGAGGCTTTTGTGCGTTCGCGGCTGAACTACAGGTGCACGGTTATGGGTCAGCAAGGCCCTCTTATTTGCAGATATTTGACGCCGTCCACCAAGCGGGGATACAACTGGCCACGGGTGCTTACCGGACCGGTCCCATACCCAGCCTCTGTGCTGAGGCCGGGGAACCACCACTTACCATCCAGCGGCAGCTCCACCTGGTGCGCAAGGCGTGTAAGTTTCTCGCAGCTTCCTCTTCACCAGCTCACCATATTGTTGTTCATCCTCTCCTGGGCCGTATTTTTTTCGGCCCGTCCCCGAGCCACGATGCCATTAGGGATACACGTGCAACGTGTGCTGGAGTTCCTTGGTGTGGAGCCCGTCTGGCTCCAAATCTAGGATTTTAACCACCTGCCACCCTGGTAAATGGAGAGGCCAAGAGTGATTTTAGATTTGGTACGCTACAAAAGAGAGTGCACTCCTGCTTCTGTTTTTAATGCAACATTTTGTGCCATTTTATCTGAACACCACGCCTGTGTAGCTGTTTTTACAGATGGGTCGAAACAGGGGGACTCTTGGTTGCTCTGTTGTTTTTCCGTCTTGTCTCCTGAAGGTCCAACTGCCTCAAGCGTTTACTGTCTTTGATGCAGAGTTGTCTGCAATCGTGCGTTAACTGGAGCAGATGAAACACTCTTCCCGTCTTAAATTTATTGTCTGTTCCGATTCTGTAAGTGCGCTTCACTCGTTGCAACATTTGTATCCAGCAGCTAAAATAGTCCAGACCATCCAGGATGCCCTCCTCCAACTACAACGACTGGGGAAGAGGTGGCTTTCTGCTGGGTTTGAGGCCACGTCAGCATTGCTGGTAACGAAAGGGCAGATTTCGGAGCCAAGGGGGCTTTTCTCGATCCGCAAGTATTTCAGTGTGCCATGAATCTGCACGCACTCACCTCGCTGTTGAGCTCAAGAGACATGCGTCAGTGGCAGGATGAGTGGCTGGAAATGACTGACAATAAGCTCTGTTTAGTTAAGCTCACAACGCGTGTGTGGTGTACATCCTTCCAGCCACGAAGACGGAACGAGGTTCTCCTCACTCGTCTTCACATAGTCCACGGTCCTGTGATGCATGCCGTTTTGCTCCGGCGAGAGGACTCTCCAACGCGTGGCGCTTGTGGCGTCCAGATTACTATGCGCCACGTTGTAATGGTAGCGTTTTATTTTCCGACCAGCGGGCCGCGTGGGCCGCGGCTGACTTGCCGGTGGATCTGCCATCTCTTTTAGGAATGAAACGAATGTGGTTAAAAGATTTAAAGTTCTGTGACTTGACCAATGTTTTTGCCAAGATTTTAGTGAGAGTGTATTAATTTGTTCACAGGGTCACTTTCCTCTGGCGTTCTTGACGCTCCTTTATCGTCTTCTAACGTTTTATTTTCTTATGCAGCATTTTTCGTCTTTTCCCGCTTTCTTTGCGTCTATGCTCCCATTTTACTAATTTTGTCCGCATTCGCTTCTTTTAATTTGTGTTAGGGCGCTGATAACTTCGGCGTTGAGCGCCCGTAAGCCCCAACACACACACACACACACACACACACACACACACACACACACACACACACATACAAACAGATACACAAACACACATCAAATATCATCAATAATCTTCATCGTCAAATACACAAATATGGAGTAAACTCCATACTACAATACATCTGATATCTACCAAAATAAAATTCCCTATTCTGTCTACATGAGTTATCTCCCACGCCATAGGCATAAGCACAAAACATCCAATACTGTACACAAAACACTTGCAATGACAATAGATCATGAGAAGAAGAAATTGTACCTCTGAACAAATATTGCTTTTGACAGTAGACAAAAACAGATGAAAGTAGCAGGCTGTAGATGACATCAGATAAATGGTAGAAAATTCTTCTGAGTAACAGCAAAGCAAAACTGAATATAAATGCAAGTCCGAAGTTATAAGATAAGAAAAGACAAATAAGCTGTAGTGATATCAGTCCGGTAGTAGTCCAGATCACAGTGTACGTGTGTTGTCTGTAAAGCTGAGTATGTGGGTCCTATTCATAGAACTCTTTGATAAGTTACAAAACCAGGGAAAATCGAACATTATAAAACAATAAATAGCAATGTAAGTAGTGGTCATACCATTCCAATAGTAAACAAATTATCAGCATAGGTACTTTGTCTGTAAGGCTGTGTGTGTGTGTGTGTGTGTGTGTGTGTGTGTGTGTGTGTGTGTGTGTCCTGTTTGTGAAATTCTTTGACATTCGTAATATGCTGTACACCAATACTATGTTTGGTTCTCAAACTTTCCACTTCCAAAGCATTTGGATGATAAGTACGACGAATTCTGTATGGTCCGTTATAACAAAGACGGAATTTGCTAAACAAGTGTTTTCCTTTATGAAACAATCTATGTGATTTGACGAGTAATTTTTGACCTACCTGAAATGTTCGTTTTATTCTAGAGGGCTGCTGGCGTTGAATGCTCTTTTCTGCAGCTCGTTTGATGTTGCGTAAAGCTGTTTGCACAATTTGATGGTATGGTAAACAACGTGATTTAGGTATCAGAACAAGTTCTCTGACTCTGTCAGGTGGCAGTTTGTTTTTCAGTACAAGGTACGGAGAAAGTAAAGTAGAAGCGTAGGGAATAGAGCTGATAACATCCGAAAATGCTCGAATCTATTTGTCCCAATCTCTGTACTTCGTATGACAAAAATTTTGCATAGTTTACCTATCTCTTTCATAATGCGTTCCGCTGGATTTGAACAAGCATGATAGTGGGAAATGTAAATGGATTTGATTTTGCTGCTCGAGAGAGTGTGAGTCCACTAACTTGACCTACATTGCGGACCGTTGTCTGAAATGACCTTGTCAATGTGACCAACTTCTATTAAAAAATTCTTAACAAAGGCGGTGGACACAGTTTTGCTAGTAGCTTTACGCAAAGGTGTGAATGAAACAAATTTCGATGTGAGCACTACAGCTAGTAAAATATAAGAGAAGCCTTCTCTGCTGACAACAATAGGACCGAATAAGTCAACGGCTGCTAGATAACGTAATTTCACAAGAATGATCGGATGCAACTGAGCGTAAAGGGAAGATGTTGTTGTCTTGGCTTTCTGGCATAATTTTCATTTCATAAGAACACTACGAATGCGTTTCTCCATATTAAAGAAATTAGAAGTTTGACAAATAACGAAAAAGTATTTGCGGGCTACATAATGAGCGTAACTGAGATGTATGTACCATATGAGTTTGTTAACTAGACGCTCAGGAATGCAGACAAGCCAAATAGGACTGTCAGGTGTTAACTGTTTGAACAAGATGTTGTTCCGAACGACATAGTAGAGTCTGATAAGAGGTTTCGTTTTGTCGCGCCATTGCCGTTTGATGTCTCTCCAGATCGGATCCTTGTCTTGTTCTTTAGCAATGTCGGTCATCGCCGAAAAAATGAAGTTTTTGAAAGCTACCTGTTGAATGTATAATACACTGAAATTGGCGTGACAAAATTCTGTTGAAGAATCAGCGATATAATTTATTAGCGAGAATATTTTCAACACCGGGAATATAGATGACCGTAAAGCGAAATTCTTGTACATATATAGCCCAACGAAGTACACGCTCATGAGAAAGTTTTGCTGCCAATGAAGAAGTGACGGAATTTGGAAAGGGCGCATACGACTGCTAAGAACTTGAGTTCTGCTATAGAATAGTTACGTTCAGCTGGAGACAAAACACGGCTAGAGAAAGCAATGGCTTTTTTAACAACACTGCCGTCTTCTTCGATCTCTTGAAACAGATAGAGACCAATGGCCGTAGCCAAACGGAAGTCATATGAAAGATCAGGATGATAAAGTAGAGGATCGTTCAATAAAGCTTGTTTTAAATTGACAAATTCTTGTTGAGCTTGGACGTCCTAGAACCAGTTGGAGTTTTTGCTGCTAAGTTTACACACGCGTGGGGTCTCGAGAGCCTTGCAATGCACAAAACGACAGAAAAAATTGACCAAACCGAGAAAACTTCTGACTTGGCGTTTGAAAGTGGGTGTGGTGATGTCACGGATAGCTTGCAATTTACCCAGGTCAGGTTCAGTGTCAGAAACAGATATGACGTGACTTAAAAGTTTGATGTTAGATTTGCCGAATTCTGATTTTCTCAGGTTCACTGTAACACTGTAGTCAGAACAGACTTGTAATAAAGAATTTAAGGTGTCATTGCGCTCATCCCAGGTCTTTTCGGATATGAGAATATCATCGACATAAGTGGTAACCTTATTTTTGAAATGCTCTGGTAAAATATAATTTAAACCTCTGATGAATGCTGCAGACGAAATGTTTAATCCAAAAGAAAGTTTACGGAAGTGATAGCATACGCCAAAACAGGGAATGGGCGTGTATTTGCTCAATTAGGGTGCAATTCAATCTGCCAGAAACTAGATTTTAAATCAAGAGAGGAGAGAACTGTGACGCCATGAAATAATAGTGTTGTTAATTTGTCTCGAATAGAGAACAAGCCTCAGTGAACCATCTTTCTTTTACACAATATGAAGCGGGTTCTTATAAAGGTTGGCTGCCGGCTCAGTAACACCTTGTTAAAGCATAGAATTAATTTCTTCTTTTACTTTCTGACGATAGACCAAAGCAACGGTGTAGTTTCGTCCAACAAAAGTACTGTTTGGCTTAACTTGAAATTCATAAAGAAAATCACGAATAGTGCCAGGTGTATTATCAAGACGTGAGCATGAGTTTTTAAAACTTCCCGTAGTTGCTGTTTATAAAATTCAGAGGTGGCTTTACAATTGTAAATTTTGTTCTGAATGGTGTTGAAAACGTCAGTGACAGTGTCGTCAACGTTGTGGCCACAGCACGGGTCAGCAGAATTAAATTCTGTGGTGTACCAGCCGATATTTCTATTTGAAGAAAGAAAATGCTGGCGGTTATATCTTATTCCTCGCGAGAGAGATTGTGATCAAAATTTAAAGATATCATATTGCCATCGTTTTGTAATGTAAAACAAAAGTTCTTAAAATCCAGCACTTCTTTGTGTCTGTTTAAGAGATTGATGCCAAGAATGACTTCGGTTTTTAATAATGGAGCGATAAGAAAGTTGGTGAAAAATATGTGACCTTGAGTAGAAAATTGTAAATGAGTTCGAGACTTAACTTTAACGCTTTTACCAGGTACAGCACCATTTATTTTTATTTTATTGTGAGGTATCATCGTGCAAGAATTATCATGACAGTAACGGGGGAACCAGAAGCCAGAACTGCTTTTAATACGTGTTTGCCAATTTGAATGGTGATAATAGGATGAAAAAAATCTTTCAGTAGCTATTCAGTTTCACGTAACAGTAAATCCCTGATGTCTTCTAAGCGGATCATATGCTCTATAATGCGTGGAGAATGCGATGTACGCTGTGCTGGCACGTCGTCGGCATCATCTATATTTTAACGCCTGATCAGATAGTCATAGTTGCGTTGCGCACCGCTCGGTGTGTTGGCAGATGCGACTTCAATGATGTGAGCAGTGCGCTGTGGTTCTGAATGATTTTGATTACCTTGAGCCGGATGAGAATGTGAATCTTATTCGTTTAAGCATAAAGACAGGTTGTTATTGAAGTCCCCTTTTTCCTGACATTATGATTAAAATTTCTATTTCCATGCTTATTTCCATAGTGACCTTTAAAATGCTGAACATTGCCATAAGACTTTTGCTGGTACGGCTCTTGTCTGTAGTTACGGGAAGTGCTCCTGCGTATAAAATTATTAGCAGAATCATTTTGCGATAATGATTGCTACTGTGACAGCTGTTTCGGCAAAGGCTGATTTATGTGTTGTCCGGAATTAACATATTGCTGACTAGCCTGTTGAAAATTGTGATTCTGCTGTTGGTAGTTATTAGGAAGACTTTGGTTCTGCTTAAAATGTCGTTGTTGATGGCGATCAAATTTCTGGCTGTGGTTGTCAAAATTTCTGTTACGTCTTTCATTCCCAAAATAGTTACTCTCATTGCGATTGAAAAACGTACCAGAACGACAACCATTGTGTTTCTAGTAAAAACTGCTTTTGGTGTTAGAAAAGTTACTATTATTCTTCTGCTGAGAAAACGATTGATCAATCAATTGTAAAACGTTACGAAAAGAATGTATGTTACATGTTTGTTGACATGCTCTTAACGCAGATTCCAAATTTCCTGGAAGTTTTGAAATACAGAGGTGGATCGAACCTTACGGACTGAATGGCTCAAGTAAATTCTGGTTTTCTTGTACCATGTATTCAGAGTCTTGTGTTACCGTTTCAAAATTCGAGTTGTTGAAGTTCGGTAAATTTATGAATGTATCTTTTACAGCACGCTGTGTCGTCTCAGCCCAGCACGCTGCGAGGAAAGCACTTTGGAAATCCTCAACTGAAAAACATTGTCGTGCAATAGGTCGCATTCTCGTTGACGGTTCCCCTTCCAAAAAGCTACAAATAAATTATAACTTATGAGAGACAGGCCAGTTTGGCGGCAAAGAAAAGATAAATTGCTGAATCCAGTCCAAGGGATGCAGACAGTTAGGACCGTTTCGAAATGCTTTAAATTTTCGGACAGAAAAAAAAACGCTTGTAGTCGAAATCATCGGTCCTAAAATTATCAAAAGAATGCTGTCGGTTGAAAAAGGTGCGAGAGTTGTCATGTGTCCCTGATTGTTTCAATAAGCTGAGGTTGCGAAGAATGTTCTATATTTTGATCGATAAAACGGGTGGCCAAGTTATGTGAGCTGTTTTGAGAAATGGTATCGTTCTTATTGTCAGGCAAGCAAGCATTAAGTTTATTAAGTTCCTGTTTGATTTGACGATTAATTTGCATCTGTCCCTGCCGAAACTTTTCAAGTGACTGAAATTCTTTACTGTCAGTGAAGTGTACTGGTCGTGTACCTTCAGAGTGATTATCATGATTTAATTTTAATCGAGCTACCATGTTGGCTAGTTCATCATTTTCGGCTTTGAGATTGTCGTATTGTTCGTAAATTTTGGTAGTATCATCCTTAAATTACTGTAACTGTACAGCATGACCCCGCGTTTTCTTTTGTAGAGTAACAACAATTTCACTGAGTATCGACTTTCTAATTTTAGCAATAAGTAGGGCTTTGTCTTGGCGCTGAGTTTCAGAAATGGCATAAAGTTGTTCATCATTGGCTGCTTCTCTGTTTGACACACGTTGATTAAGGTTGTCATGAGCTGTAGTTAGTTTGTTTAAACGAGATGTAACATTGGTAATCTCTGTAGTAATATCATTTATACGGTTTGTTAAAGTTTTGTGGCTGTCTTTTAATTCGTCAGAGAGTGCTTTCTGATTGTCACGATGCGCATTTAAAGATTTTTTTTTTGTTCTTCGAATTTGTGATTAAGCTCTTCCACATGAGTAGCCTGTGCATCAAAACTTTCTGTAAGAGATTCATAATTTTTATTACATTTATTATTAAGTTCTTGAAAATCCTTTGTAAGTGACTCGTTACCGTTCTTAAGGTCATCTGAACGAGTGGACTGTTTATCAAAACGTTGATTGTTCGGTTTTTGCATATTTTCTAAGAACTTAAACAAACTATCGAACTGAGCTTGCAGCGAGAAATTCGTATTGTCTGCTCTTTCGGAAAAATTCCGTAAAGGCTAGGTGTCGGATTTTGAATCTTCCATAATTATGTGTGTGATAATACTGCTCTCAGAAAATTAAATATGAGTTTTACGTCAAATATTAATATGGGAATGTTGAGTTACGTCAGAATCAAGAGTGTCTACAATGTTCGTCCACTGACTATCCGGTTGGAAAGACACAGCATCATGCCTTATTACGTCAGAATATGGTTAGTAGTTCCCTACTAGTAGCAATAGCATGATCAGTATAGGTATTATTGCTGTCGGTCGCATTTTGTCAATGAGATTTTTGCGTATTCATCGTAGTGCGTAACTTGCCGACAGTGTCAAAGATGAAAGGCAAAACAAAACATTAGTAAATTATACGTAGCGCTAAAGTACAATAATACAGAAAGTAAGACAGAGCAGTATAAATTTTCTGATGGTTTCTCAAAAAATTTCTACGTCGCCCGTACCGTACAAGTACATCGCCAAGCGAAAGTTATCTAAATAATAAAAATATTGACTGAGGTACTCTGTTTCTGGTTGAAAGCTCTGAGCTGTAATAATAAATGAACTGTCGTAATGACACTTGTACTGTCTTCAGCGCCGCTATGCAAAAGTTGCAAATTACTGTATCTACACAGAGACTCTCGAAATGTGCACTGAGTTGTCTGTTAATTGCAAATCAAACTGTTGATCGAACATACTTGGTTGGAAGATCCATTAAAAAGAACTGTAAATGAAAGGTTGGTACGAAAATGAAATATGAGCAAAAATATGAACACTATGCTGTTTTTTGTATATTGTGAAAAAGTGCTCAAAGCAAATTGTGAATTTAATGAACTTCTCAACATCTAAACAATACACTTTCCTATCTCTCAAATCTAACAAATTTCAGTACAATAACCAAGTTAGTTCGATGGCGCAGCACAAAATGTAACATCATTATTGTATTTACCTGACATTCCATTAGATTTCTTCCTTCATAAATCAGTTTCATAATCATGTTAACTGCACAAAATGATAAACTGAGACATTAAATTTGAATCATAATATTGCCATAGCTTCATCACTCTAACTCTGTTTCACATTATCAGCCTAACACAGTTAAACTTCGACTGCTCACTCTATCAAAAACTAAACACTGACTGCTCCCCACTGCGCCCTCGAACAGCTCAAAGACTTTAGCTTAGTTTCTACGATCTAGCTTACAACATTGCTGCTCGCTCACAATCGATTCAGATACAAAAAAATTCAGATACCAAAGTTATACATGACACCTACCAAGTTTGCACATTATATACTTTTTTTACCTAACGTGAATTATTTGGAGTAACTGATAGTGAGTGACCTCAAGGAATATCATCTGGGATGCGGAGAAAGTGAGGAGTACGGGAAGCCATAATAACTCTAGGCCCTATTTTAGGTTGAAAAACGTTAAACATACGTCTGTAGCACTTTCGGATTTACAGAGAGTTTTGGAAAATATTGACTGGAATAAAAGTTAGCTCGGATAAAATACAGGGAGTGAAAGGTTACTATAATTACTGACAGAAAGATCACAGCTATAAGAACCGAAAAACATGAAAAGGAATTACTGGGAAGGTAGTGATCAAGGTAGTAGTCATTCCCCGATGTTGTTCATTCTGCAAATTGAGGAAGTTGTGCAAGAATCTGAGCAGACATTTTTAAAGGGAAATATTCAGGGAGAAGTAGTTGAGACTCTATGCTTTGCCGATGACATCGTAAATTCTGCTAGAAATGGCAAAGGATTTGGATTTGCAACTGGAATTGGATGTATCTCGATATGATGTTTTCGGACAAATGTCAACAAATGAAAAAAAAGTAAGGAAATTAAACAAAATTAATCATACAGAGTTGAGTGAATTAGATTACGAAATGAGGTACAGAATGTAGCAAATGAGTTTTGTTATTTGGACAGCGAAATGAAAATTTGAGTTCTAGAAACTCTTTTTCTGAAGGTGTTTTTGTGGAGTGTAGGCTTGTACAGAACAAAACGCGAACGATAAACAATTCAGACAACAAGAGAGTACAAGCTCGTGAAATGATGTGCTACAGAAAAATGTTAAAGCTTACACGTCATATCAAAAAAGTTGACAGGCTGATATTATTCGTGGCGTATAAGGGACGTAGCGCAGTAACTACGCTGGAAGCAAAATACAGCAACTGTGGACAATCGATGTGCGTTCGACCAGTCAGTAGTGCCCGTATTTAAAGTACTGTAGGTGCAACGGTAGTTTTTCGACGTTATTTGGTCACAAATCGCAAAAGAGCAAAACCTCTTACACTTTGAAGAAGAGTTGGTCCTTCATACGTTGCCTCCCGAACAAAAACATCTGCCGTGACTTGACTCAAATGCAAAACCCGGACAGTTATTTTCTGTAAAAAACGATCATGACTGGCTAGACTTGGAGTTGTCAATATGAACCTATCGAAACACAAAAAATAGCAGAAATTTGCATTAAGGGTCAACCGTTTGTCGACGTAACTGGTTTTAAAGCTAATATCACGTTCGAGTTGAACCTCAACATCAAGAAGGACTTTTCTGACAGTTTCACATTGTTGTATGAACGTTCCGTGTGCTGTAATCAGGTGGGGAGGAGACGGTGCAGAACACCTAAATCATTAAGAGCACCATCTTAACTTTTCTCTGTTGTTTATTTATCCAGTCTCTAAATATTTTGTCCTGTCAGGTAGATGGGTAGAATCGATAACTAACTGGGATACACAGTACAGAGGAGAACACTGAGGACAAATCGAAACTATCGCACAGGTTGACTAATAGAAGGTATCGGCTGACAGGAAGCTTCCAAAGGCGTCAAGGAGTGACCAGTTTAGTAATGAAGGGAAGTGCGGGGACTAAGAACTGCAGACAGACAGCAAGGATTGACCAAAGTAAACAAGCTGAAATGGGTGCAGGTTACAGTGGCTATCCGGAGAAGAAGAGGTGGACAGCTGAATGAAATGCTCGACCGAAGAAGACACACACATACCAGATTCACTCCAAAAAAGAAACCACCATCAGAGGTTACTTTGATTAATGCTAAAAGAAGCTGTATAGAATATGCAGTGCAATGAGGCGAAAATCAATAAACAAGCATTCTTGAATGTTATTAATACAAACAGTTTAGTTATATCAACTTTTCAATGAATGGCGTAAATGTCAGAGACAATGAAACTTTGATTATGATAAGAATGCAAAACAGCACTTTAGGTGACTAGAATGACATACTGCTTGGTGAGCGATATAATATATGTAGAAAAGCTGTTTGATTTATTGAAGTAAGCCATTTATTGCGCTCAACGGACAAAATATTAGTCATCTCGATAAAAAATAGTCTGACGCAAACAAAATGACTGTAGGGCGACGTATGGCGATGAAAAGGAAACCGGGCCACAAGCTGTGGTCTGATAAAGATTTTTTTTATTATTCCCACCTAGTCATTATATTACAGTTTGGACTGCTACCAAATCACGGCTCTGCATTTTCATTGTCTTCATGCTCCTGCATGTGTTCACTTCAATGAATTTCATTTATTGGTGGACTGAATTCTGCAACGTCTTGTCCTGCTGGGGAAGTGTCATCGTGCCTAATCTACGGCGTTTGAATATTTCACTAACAAGGAACAATCATGACCTAAAGTTTTTTTGCAAAAAATAAGATCGAAACTTTATTTTTATTCTTACACCTTAGTATTTCAAAGTTGTTTACGTCATTAATACAGTTTCGAACTACGAAGAAAATGGCCAAGAACATTCCCAGCGAGAAAGTAATTGAAAGTGGCTAGCTGATGTTAATTGTTACATGATGGAAATGTGCGATAAGATCTTGATCTTATAGCTAAATTTTGTCTACAGTCTGGCTTCATTACCTGAAAATTTATGGCACTAACAGGTCGCTCTCTGACACATTCGACACTTCGCAGGATAAAACGATGCTGAAAATAAAAGGTTACAACAACAGACAGTCTCCGAGATAATGATGGTCAAAGTTTCGACATCACTTTGTCAGTCCGCACGTTCATTGTCAAATTAACAGAGCTTGTAGCGCAGTGAGTAAAAGCATCGTGTCGAATTCCTTAGTCCCGTGTTCAAATGCAATCTTTTGTACCTTCTTTCTTTGCGTTTTCTTGTAGTGGAAGAATGTATCATCCACATTTATTGTGACATTGTGAAATACAGTAGAATTATTGACTAAATGAATTAGACTTTCAAATGATTCTAAACTTTAGATTTTCTCTTCACAAACCTTATTTAGTCTTACATCATTAACAGTAGTTAAGAATGGATAATACAAGTGTATGGATTCTACTACTTCAATTTTTGTTTTAATTTTTGCTTGTATCCCTTAAGAGAACTAGTGCATTCCCCACGTCAATATCTATCATAATAGCATTCAAGATATAAAAATTCGGAGCACCACTTGGAACTTGCGAAAGCACGTATCTCACAGCCACATTGTTTAGCTTGAATACCATTACGTAAAACAATCTCGTTAACGTTGCTAGATACCTCTAGATCTGGCGACATTTTTGTGGCAGACAACGCATGCTGAAGCATTTTCTCGAAAGGTGGAGCCTCCCATTAACAACGGATCAAGGAGTGAATTTTAATTGCTTCGGTTCTATTTGTGATTTCCCTTTCATGTGCAATGAGATTGGGAATATCTGTATTCAGTGATTGTAATTCATCACTTGCCGATAAAAGGTATTCTGATCTCATTTACAAACAATCCATCACATAAGGTAACAGAAGAACTAGTATTCATATGTTTTTCTAATTGCAGTTACTGAAGACTAAAGCTATTACAATAACATGTGAAATGCTTATTTCTTTTGTCAGAAATTATATTTACATCAAAAGGTCACAAAACATATTTACGCCAGATACTTCCGCAACAATAAAAGATAAAAAATGTACTACTGATTTGAACACGGAGCACAAAAGTTCGAGGTCATGCTCTCAAGCATGTGAAGTATGTTAGCGGTAAGAAACAATCAATACCTTCTATGCGCGATAGCAATGGAGATATTATCGAAGACAGTGCTGCCAAAGCAGAGTTGCTAAACACAGCCATCCGAAATGGCTTCACAAAAGAAGACGAAGTAAATATTCCTGAATTCTAATCGAGAACAGCTGCCAACATGAGTAATGTAGGAGTAAATATCCTCGGAGTAGTGAAGCAACTTAAATCGCTTAATAAATGCCAGTCTTCTGGTCCAGACTGTATACCAATTAGAATCCTTTCGGAGTCGGCTGATGCATTAGCTCCATACTTCACAATCATGTACAAACGTTCGCTCGACGGAAGATCCGTACCCAAAACTGAAAGGTTGAACAGGTCACACCAATATCAAAGAAAGGTAGTAGGAGTAATCCACTAAATTACAGGTCCATATCGCTAACGTCAATATGCGGCAGTATTTTAGAACATATGTTCTGTTCGAGCATTATGAATTTCCTGCAAGTAAACGATCTTTCGACTCACAGTCAACATGGGTTTAGAAAACGTCGTTCCTGTGAACACAACTAGCTCTTTATTCACATGAAACGTTGAGTGCTATTGACAAGGGATTTCAGATCGATTCCGTATTTCTGTATTACCTGAAGGCTTTTGACACTTTACCACACAAGCGGCTCGTAGTGAAATTGCGTTCTTATGGATTATCGTCTTAGTTATATGACTGGGTTTGTGCTTTCCTGTCAGAGAGGTCAAAGTTCGTAGTAATTGACGGAAAGTCATCGAGTAAAACATAAGTGATATCTGGCGATCCCCAAGGTATGTTATAGGCCCTTTGCTGTTCCTCACCTATATAAACGATTTGGGAGACAATCTGAGCAGCCGCCTTCGGTTGTTTCCAGATGACGCTGTCGTTTAATCGAGTGATAAAGTCATCAGAAGATCAAAACAAACTGCAAAACGATTTAGAAAAAATATCTGAATGGTGCGAAAAGTGGCAGTTGACCCTGAATAACGAAAAGTGTGAGGTCATCCACATGAGTGCTAAAAGGAACTCGTTAAACTACGGTTACACGATAAATAAGTCTAATCTAAAAGCCGTAAATTCAACTAAATACCTAGGTATTACAATTACGAACAACTTAAATTGGAAGGAACACATAGAAAATGTTGTGGGAAAGTCTAATCAAAGACTGCGTTTTATTGGCAGGACACTTAGAAAATGCAACAGACCTACTAAGGAGACTGCCTACACTATGCTTGTCCGTCCTCATATAGAATACTGCTCCGCGGCGTGGGATAGTTACCAGATAGGACTGACGGAGTACATCGAAAAAGTTCAAAGAAAGTCAGCAAGTTTGGTTTCACAGCGAAATATGGGAGAGAGTGTCACAGAAATGATACTGGATTTGGGCTGGAAATGAATAAAAGAAAGGCGTTTCTCATTGCGACGGAAACTTCTCACGAAATTCCAATCACCAACTTCCTCCTCCGAATGCGAAAATATTTTGTTGACACCGATCTACACAGGGAGGAACGATGACTACTGTAAAATAAGGGACATCAGAGCTTGTACGGAAAGATATAGGTATTCATTCTTCCCGCGCGCTATACTAGATTGGAGTAATAGAGAATTTGGAGACGGAGCCCAAAAATTTGAGATCATCCTCTCAAGCCTGTGAAGTATGTCAGCAGCAAGAAACAAAATGCATTCTATTCGCGATAGCAATGGAGAAACTATCGAAGTAGGTACTATCCTCTGCCAGGCACTTAAATGTGATTTGCAAAGTATCCATGTGGATGTATGCGTAGATGCTTCCAACCGACTTTTGTTGCAGTCAGCAAGCAGACTGGTGAAGTCGTGTCGAAATTTTAATTGTCACTTCCTTTGAAAACAGTAGATGTTCGCACCTAAGGCAAATTAGTTGTCATTTACTTTCACCTTTTTTAATGTTACGTAATTTCGACTGTGTCAGGGAGCGACCAATGGCAGGTTCTACATCCGCAACGAAAGCCACCGTATCGTGCATGGTAGAGGGTACATTGTATCACTACTAGCCATTCCGTTTGTATTCCTCTCGTAAGTACAGCAAGGGAAAAACGCCTATCTATATGATTCCGTACAACCCTGGTTTCTCTTGTCTTATCTTCATAGTCCTTACGCGAAATGTACATTCTGCAGTCAACTTCAAATGCCGGTTCTCTAAATTTTCTCGACAGTGTTCCTCGAAAGGAACGGCACTTTCAATTCAGAAACTCTCATTTGAATTCCGAAATCATCCTCGTAAAACTTGTGTTGTGCGAATCCATCGCTAACAAATATAGCAGCCCGCCTCTTAATTGCTTCGATGTCTTACTTTAATTCGACCTGTCGCGGATCCAAATCACTCTGAACAGTACTCACGAATGGGTCGCAACTAATGTCCTATATGTTGTGGACGAAATTAATCGAGTTATCGCATATTTCCTGTTCAGTGTTTACGAGCGCAAAATGAAAAATTAAAGCAAACAGTGACATATTTCTTAGAATATATAGACATGCTGTGCATTTCATTTAAGTAACCCGTTATTCAAATGAGCGCTTAGTCGACAGAGACACAGAGTAAAGAAATATTGAAAAACTGAATTCATAGTGGGAGCTCTAAAACTAAAACCAAACAGCAAAGACTGTAATAGAATTCCTTCCGTGTATAATTTCTATAGAAAATGGACATCGAGAACGTCAATTTCAGATGTGTAGCCACAAGTCCAGCAAGTATATCCATGCAACACATATAACTTACAGGTGAATGTAGTAGATGAGAAACAATACAGTCAAATAGTGTGGTTGTATGATGCTTTTGTCGAAGGTAACCTGCGTCGAAGATATGATGGTGTATAAGAAAATAGAGCGAGACGGCATTGGAGATAGACAGACTCTGTGGATTCTTTGTCTTTACGATATGAAAAGGGGTATAAGTTGACAGGAACCAAATGAATAAAATGTGGACCGGAAGGCAAGAGTAGTACATAGCGCATGAACGAAGGCTAAATATTTTAAAAGTAGATTAACAGAATCGATTGCACTGAAATTTTTGGTTTAGTATTAAGTGATAATGATCACTAATCAATTACAAGTTAGTAATAAATAATAACAGTGCCTATTTTCGGAATCGAAGTACATCACAAAAGCTCGGACACAGGTATATTGACCAGCGACTGTCAGACCATGCGGAAGGAACTTTGTATATGTTGTTACACTGTTATCAAACTGACGTTCGTTGATTACCATCGCCAGTATGCAAGTAATCATGCAGGAAAATCCGAGTGCACCGTTTTGATTTGAGCGTTTCAGTAGCCTTGTCGGTAATTGTATGAATGTTCGCTGCATGTGTTATTAACGTTCCCATTCAGAAGCCCAACTACCTACATCATCTAATGCTGTCAATTAGAACAAAATTTCGAAATTCAAATCCTGTCTTTGTGGCACCTTAATTGCTTATTGTAAACATAATTTATTGCTGAGCAATTACAGCCACGTACGTTGTGGCAAAATACCTCTGTGCAAATGACATGTACTGGCCCTCTGTGTGTTGAAGACTTCGTTAAACGAAGCTTTGAGAATCGGGTACAATTACCGAAACGTCGGGTGATGGAAGTGTAGTCTACCTGAAGACTGAATACCATTGACTGCATCATGGTTCTCAAAATATGTCGAGAGCGAATGGTGCCCATCAGTAGTACTGGATGTTCCTGTTCTGCCGCTAGAGCATTCATGGACTCTCAATACCAATTAAGCAACAGCTAATCTGCGAGCGATTAATGCAACACACGCGAAACGGTTTTTGGCTCTTTGTTTTCCCACGTCCAGGTCAATACTTCTGGACATCGTTTTGTTCCGTTCGTTGTAATTATCTAGTCTCGAAATGTTGGTGGTTCCTCTCTCGCCCCGTCATCGGAAGTGGATACGCTACACGTAAGCTAACGTTAGCCATTAGGCACTAATGCGAATGCTGCCTTTGTCCCAACTTAATGGATTACTGAAACGCTCGCTTTGGACTGATGTATCGCTACTGACGTGCAACTCATAACAACAGCACGTTCCCATCATTAGCTCCGTAACGCTTAAAAAATCTCTGTTATATGCACTGAATGTTACTGCCAAACTTTGATAAAAATTTAGATCCAGCTAGTCTACATTTTCCGCAAGTCAACAAGTCTCCATGAATAGACATTAGTAATTAGCAAAATTCACATCTCCTATTGATGTGATGTCGTTCGGAGATGCAAACCCACTGCTTTCCTTGAGGTCTGATGTAAGTATAATATTTAGTACCAAGAGGGTTCTTATAACATTTACTTCTTTCACTGACAACTTCAGTAGAAACATATGAATAAAACATATACTTCGAGTTCAGTTCTGACTGCAGTCAGTGTTGCACCGTAAAGTTGTTTAAAACCAAAATAATATGTCACCACACAGTGTGGCAACTTTCCAAGATCACCCACCAATGTCCTTTTAAACACATTTGTTTCACTGCGATAAAATGCATATTTATTTAACAAGGGTTCCGTGTCACTGATATAAATCGTTGGAAGTAGAGGCATTTTATGTCCATTTTTTAACTTACATATGAAAGTACAAATGAAAACCGGATACTGACAACGTTTGGTATCAACGAAACGAAACTCCTATGGTGCTACAAATACACAATATCTAGTAATTTCCCAGACCGATTTAAATAACTCTGACACTATAACCACAAAAATGAAAATTTTCGTTATCGCTCTCTACCACTAATAACTGCCTGCCCAAAGACGAAGCAACTTCTTTAGTAATGGTATATGTTACGTCATTGTTGCGTCAGCAGCTTAACCACACGTCATAATTACGATTAATGTTGAGAAAAATGAATTACACAATACGCAGAGTGTTTCATAATTACACCGACAAGCCTTAGGGACATGTTCCTTACACCAAAACGAGAAGAAACTGTCAGTATACATGGGAACTAAAATGCACACCTTGAGAGCTATGGGCACTTTTTCATCTTCGGTAGTGTGATACACACCTCTTTTACTGAACAAGTGCTCAAAACTCTCAGGTATGCATTTTGGAGTCCGTATTTACTACACTTTTTGTCTTGTTTTTGTCCATACTACTTCCTGCCAAAATATAGAAAGTGAAGAGCTTGCAGTAGAAGAGAATTGTTTCATAGTACTGAAGATGAAAAAATGCTCAATAGTTCTTAAGGTAGAGCCCATGTTTATCAGTCTTGTTCTTGTTTTGGTGTAATGAACCTGTCCCTGGAGTATTCCGGTGTCATTTCTTGCACATTTGATTTAAATTTAAATAACGCAGAAAGACAGTTCTGTTTAGCGTTCAACGAAAGCGAAAGTCTCCTGTAGTGTGCCAGTACAACAGGTTATATTTGTAATATGTTGAACTGACATGGATGACATGAGGATAGATGGGCAGAAACACAAAAAAGCGAAAGTCATTATAATATTGTCAACGTAGAACAAAATAAAGTGTTGTTACGTGCGTGAGTCAAAAACTTTTAGGTTACTGAATAAGATTCTGGAATCACATTTTGTCAAGGCATTTTTTTTATCGCATCGTTGTCTTAATATAGTCGTTTTATTGAATTATTATTGACAAAACAGGATCTCCTTTCGAAACTATTTTTATTTTAAGATGTTACTTCGATTGAGATAGCTAACTGCCTCAAAAAGCATATTTCCATCAGCCTCCTGCTACTTTGGTGCCACCTGCCGCTGCTTCCTTCCTGTATCAACCTCGTAATCTCCGAGAAGCAATGACACCCAATGACTTCGACTATTCTTGGGATGTATTCAGTCTGTTTCTTCCCTGACCGGTTTGGTCCTCTACGGTGCCGTGGAAGTTAATCTCTCATGTCTTCATAAGTGTCCTATTATACTTCCCCTTCTTCTAGTCATTGTGTTTCCTTCCTCGCCTATTCTGCAGAAGATCTCCTCAATTCTTATATGCTCAGTCAATTTCCAGACTCCTTCTTATACACGACATCACAAACACTCCAAATCTCTTATCGTTATTTAGTGGATGATTCGCTCATCTAAAATGTTGTGCTCCACAACTAAATTCTTACAAACTTATCTCTGAAATTAGAGCTTTTATTTGATACTAGTGGACTTATTTTTGGGAGAAATGCTACTTTGTCCGAGCTAATCTGCTTCATATTTTGGCGCGCTTGGTTTGATTGCGTGCTGTACAATTTCAGTAAGATTACAATAAAACTAGGTATTTATTATTACTGTAACATGAGATTTTATTTAATCACTGCTTTTCCCGGCTAAGGATTGTTATTTTGTTAAGGAAATATCCACCTGGGAACGTGTTGCAATGTTGTCGGCCAAGCAATGTAAATGTCACTAAGTTCATGCACATAAGTAACCATATATAACCAGCAAACAAGCTAAACGTGTGATAAGTAATCTGAACTAAAAAAGATTACCGGTAATGATTTACAGTGATTATCAGTGCTGTTGTATAATAGTCTCTTTACTAATTGCAGATCTTTTATAGAATTTAACGCTACTGTTATTCGAGGTGGCCAAATTTTTTTTAAGCAAAATGGATACATTTGTCACACAATACCACACGAACACAACACTAATACATTTCTTCCTGTCAAACTATTTCATAAAAGTTGTTACGAAATAACCAGGCTTCATACATCAGCAGATAATAATTTATATCACGTAAGATGATGTCTGCATTCAAAGAAGTTTACTGTATTCACAGTCTAACTGGAATTTATTATCACAGACTGGGTTCTGGGCCACCAAACCACAATTATTATCGCAATTATGACCAACAACGTTTATGTCTATATAGAACATCAATTTAAAACTGCCGCTGCAATATTTCACTAAGATGGCAGGTAACACAAGACAATCACTTATCGATTCTGCTTCAGGTCATGTTTTACTACTGACAGATAATATATATTAAATCTTTTTGTACCTTCACTATATGCATTAGCATTTGAAAACATGTATCAGTGTTAATAGCTTATTATTCAACATTTGCCAATAAACCGCGCTGTAGATCAATAGCGCTAATGACTCCGCTCTTTTGTGGCTGAGCAGAACACTTGACATTTAGGAGTATATTGAACGAGAATTACAATGAAACAAAACTCCAAACAAATAAGATACGGAAACTGGCAGAAGTAAAGCTGTGAGTACCGGGCGTGAGTCGTGCTTCGGTAGCTCAGATGGTATCAGTACAACAGTTCGAACAAGAAGGATTTTTCTATAAGAATTGTGGATAACAGATTATTGAGATGTTCATTGTCTTTTTCCATGGATATTGTCTGAGATATAATTTTTTTTCAAAATATTAAATTATGTCATTGACAATAATTATTTATTATTTTACTATCGATGAAGTCCTTTCCATTAATATAATGAGAATACGATTAATGTTCATTCACGTTCCACACACAGTGTTATCGTGAATATTAATCTGAATAAAATATAGGAGTGGATACCACAATATTTGCCGCAAAGGTACCAGAATTCCTTCACTTAAGGATTAACACTGTCCCTTGTTTTTGGGTTCAGGTTCTCGCTATTCTCATTTCGGAGGTAATTTTCCTGAATTGGCTGTGTTTTTGTTATTGTTGAAATAATAAATTTGCCGCTAATGACGACCTTGGTATGCGAAAGTCCCTTTTCAGATACTGCTAACAACGTTCTCCTTCCATTGATTGACGGTTTGTATCAACGACATGAAACGCATATGGCGCTATAAATTCGCATTTTCTAGCAGTTGCACAGTCGGATCTAAGTGCCTTTAGTAATACTAAAGGAACCCCGGACGCTATGGCCACATAAATGAATAATTCCCTCCTCTCTTTCTACCAATAACAGCATGCTTGAAGACGAAGCAACTTCTTTTGTTTATTTGCGTATGCTTCTTCGACGTACAAACTAAACATTTGGAGATACAATCCTTTATAAACTGAGGCTCTTGCTTTCAAACGTTTTACTATGGGGTGAATCTGATCAGCCAAGATGGTCACATAATTCTTGGCAGTAGCACGACATGGCAGATTAAACATAGGGCCTGTGTAATACCACGATATGGCCGCCCAATTCATCACCGAACCCCCTCACTTTTCACTCTTTGGAAAGAGAGTGAAGCAAGACATCCGTCCAAATGATGGTCTTCCATTGCCCCATAGTCTAGTATTTATAGATTTGGCGCCTCGTTTCGTTATTAAGGGCATTTACATCACTGATGAGTGGTTTTGTAATTCCAGCTCGCCTTGTAGTTCCCTGCTTATGGAGATGCCTATGTATTGTTTTGTTGTTGACAGAGTTCGCGAGTGCGAAATTCAGTTCTGCAATGACTTACGCATAAGTCAGCCTCTTAATTTCAGTCAAAAGCCTCTTCAACGACCGTCCATCAAGATCATTAAACATACATTTTCATCTGCTTTGTGACCTAGATGATGATGTTTTTCCTCCTTTCCTGTATGCTGCAAAAACCTGCAATAGTGCCTCTTTTGAAAAACAATAGTTTTCGGCTACATTGGTTACCGAAGGAACCACCACACGATTACCAACAATTTACTCACCTTCGAATGCATTGAGATCCGACACAACGCATTCACAACTACACAGAACACTGTTCGGAGCACGGCTGTGACTCGCAAAGTATTGAAGACGTAGCACACATGCCGTTCCTGGTTAAATACGACAGTGCAACTTGCAGCTTGGTCGGCATCTGCATTTATGGTCAAGCCGGCATTTCTCGCGGTTTTTCCGTATTTTTATTCACCTGCTATACAATGGAGCATTCATTCCTTTTCTGAAAGGATATCCTTCTTTCGTTGAAAACTTGAAGTGTTTCCTCCATTATACAAATTTTCTCGTTAGTTACTTTCATTTAATCTTTATCTGTCCAATTTAGGTGATAAGTACGAGGGTCGTCCAGAAAGTAAGTTCAGATCGGTCGCTAAATGGAAACCACAATGAAAAGCAGAAACATTTTATTTGCAAGAGTTAACTACGCTTTCCAGATACTTCTCTACATAGACGCCTCTACGACTTAGACATTTGTCGGAGCGTTATACCAAATTTCCAACACCACCGTCAAAGAAGGCAGCCGCCTGTGCATTCCGATAATTCTCTAAGCTGGTCTACAGCGCGTTGCCTGTGCCCAAGTGTTGTCTTCGTATCAGAATTTCGTGTGAACAGAGATGATACTCAGGACGAGTCAATTAGGGCGGTGTTGCGGGTGATCGAACACTTCTCATCGAAAAGGCTGCAGGACCGTCTTCACTGTCTCCGTAGAGTGCGCCTGAGAATTTCCTTGAAGAAAAAGTGTGTGGCAGTCGTGTTAGGTGGGCTGCATTCATTAAGGCGATGCCCCTCAGCGGGCCCTCCCACTTGGCGGGAAAGATCGTTGTTCTAGGCACTTCTACTCGCTCACAATGCGCTCACAACCGAAAAGAGCGTCTTGATGCGACCAACGGTCATACTGGAGACACTACCCAACACAGCAGTGCATTTCGCAACCGATCGGAACTTTCTGGACAACATTCGTATTTTCAGGAATTTCGATTCTTCTTTGACTGAATTTTGTTGTGCGGTACTCCTTATCGCAATATATACAGCCATAGAGAGCTTTGATCAAACTTCCAGTGTTTACAATTCAGGAGGATGGCGTAAGTTATCTTCAATCAGGGAGATTCCCAACAGTCAATAACAGATTTATGTTTCTTATAGCCGGCCGGGCTGGCCATGCGGTTCTATGCGCAACAGTGTGGAACCGAGCGACCGCTACGGTCGCAGGTTCGAATCCTGCCTCGGACATGGATGTGTGTGACGTCCTTAGGTTAGTTAGGTTTCATTAGTTCTATGTTCTAGGCGACTGATGACCTCAGAAGTTAAGTCGCATAGTGCTCAGAGCCATTTGAACCAATTTTGTTTATTATATATGAAGAAGTACTCAAATGATGCTTCTTCCTGTGAAATGTCCAGCACAATTAGACGTTTTTAATGATTACAAGTCCTCCAAAATATTAAAGTCTTGTCACTGTGCCCCTGAGCGATGTCTACACGGAGTCCAGAGCTGGCCTACGATGCCTATGGAGCTTGTAGATTCGGCGGGGCTAGATTCTGCACACGACTCGGTGCAATGAAGCGAACTGTCCACCGTAGCTCAGTGTTCTGGTATTTAAAGAGGTAACGACCGATCGCTGTCCACACATGTGATGCCCATGGGATGGCAGCTTCTGCCCCGGGCAGATCTCAGTATACTTGGTACTGCCAACCCATACAACTCTTGCGCCACGAGTGTTTTGAGCCGGCCGCTGTGACCGACCGGTTCTAGGCGCTTCACTCTGGTACCGCGCTCCTGCTACGGTCGCAGGTTCGAATCCTGTCTCGGGAATTGTTATGTGTGATGTCCTTAGGTTAGTTAGGTTTAAGTAGTTCTAAGGCTAGGGGACTGATGACCTCAGATGTTAAGTCCCATAGTGCTCAGAGCCATTTGAACCCTTTTTGTTGGAGTGTTTTGAGTGCGACTTATCGATTTGGTGCAGTACTCTCTGGAGTCGTGAGTGCCATCATCTCATCCAGTACTTTAGTATTCCGCTTCTTCATATAATCATTAATCGTGACCATTCTATCGTTGATCCTGACGATTCTCTTTATGCTCAACATAGTTTACGGGCTAGTAAATTGCGAAATGTGACTATATTTGCTCCGAGATACTCTTAATTACACTACATCTGGTTGTTCAGAATTTATCTCGTCATAATGTAACCCACCTGGTATCTTACCTTGTCATCACGTCTTCTCCATCTACGTTCAAAATGGTACAAATGGCTCTGAGCACTATGGGACTTAACATCTATGGTCATCAGTCCCCTAGAACTTAGAACTACTTAAACCTAACTAACCTAAGGACATCACACACAACACCCAGCCATCACGAGGCAGAGAAAATCCCTGACCCCACCGGGAATCGAACCCGGGAACACGGGCGTGGGAAGCGAGAACGCTAACGCACGACCACGAGATGCGGGCTCTCCATCTACGTACCTGCCCCTTATGACTCTTTAAGAGTGCATTTCTATCATATGCTGGAATTTATTGCAGAATTCAAGGAGTCTTTCCCCTCTCTGATTCCTATTACCTTGCCCGTATCGTCTCGTAACTTTGCCTTTAACTCGTTGCCCTTCTGTAGAGTTCCAATCCCGCATAGCTATGAGATTTTATTCCTCCTTTGTCCGCCGCGATAGCTGAGTGGTCAGCGTGACGGATTGCCGTCCTACGGGCCCGGGTTCGATTCCCAGCTGGGTCGGGGGGTCTCTCCTCTCGGGGACTGGGTGTTGTGTTGTCTTCATCATCATAGTATCCCCATCCGGTGCGCAGGTCAACCAATGTGGCGTCGAATGTAATGAGACCTGCACCAAGGCCGCCGGACCTGCCCCGTAGATCTACATCTACATCTACATTTATACTCCGCAAGCCACCCAACGGTGTGTGGCGGAGGGCACTTTACGTGCCACTGTCATTACCTCCCTTTCCTGTTCCAGTCGCGTATGGTTCGCGGGAAGAACGGCTGTATGAAAGCCTCCGTGCGCTCTCTAATCTCTCTAATTTTACATTCGTGATCTCCTCGGGAGGTATAAGTAGGGGGAAGCCATATATTCGATACCTCATCCAGAAACGCACCCTCTCGAAACCTGGCGAGCAAGCTACACCGCGATGCAGAGCGCCACTCTTGCAGAGTCTGCCACTTGAGTTTATTAAACATCTCCGTAACGCTATCACGGTTACCAAATAACCCTGTGACGAAAGCGCCGCTCTTCTTTGGATCTTCTCTATCTCCTCCGTCAAACCGATCTGGTACGGATCCCACACTGATGAGCAATACTCAAGTATAGGTCGAACGAGTGTTTTGTAAGCCACTTCCTTTGTTGATGGACTACACTTTCTAAGCACTCTCCCAATGAATCTCAACCTGGTACCCGCCTTACCAACAATTTATTTTATATGATCATTCCACTTCAAATCGTTCCGCACGCATACTCCCAGATATTTTACAGAAGTAAATGCTACCAGTGTTTGTTCCGCTATCATATAATCATACAATAAAGGATCCTTCTTTCAATGTATTCGCAATACATTACATTTGTCTATGTTAAGGGTCAGTTGCCACTCCCTGCACCAAGCGCCTATCCGCTGCAGATCTTCCTGCAGTTCGCTACAATTTTCTAATGCTGCAACTTCTCTGTATACCACAGCATCATCCGCGAAAAGCCGCATGGAACTTCCGACACTATCTACTAGGTCGTTTATATATATTGTGAAAAGCAATGGTCCCATAACACTCCCCTGTGGCACGCCAGAGGTTACCTTAACGTCTGTAGACGTCTCTCCATTGATAACAACATGCTGTGTTCTGTTTGCTAAAAACTCTTCAATCCAGCCACACAGCTGGTCTGATATTCCGTAGGCTCTTACTTTGTTTATCAGGCGACAGTGCGGAACTGTATCGAACGCCTTCCGGAAGTCAAGAAAAATAGCATCTACCTGGGAGCCTGTATCTAATATTTTCTGGGTCTCATGAACAAATAAAGCGAGTTGGGTCTCACACGATCGCTGTTTCCGGAATCCATGTTGATTCCTACATAGTAGATTCTGGGTTTCCAAAAACGACATGATACTCGAGCAAAAAACATGTTCTAAAATTCTACAACAGATCGACGTCAGAGATATAGGTCTATAGTTTTGCGCATCTGCTCGACGACCCTTCTTGAAGACTGGGACTATCTGTGCTCTTTTCCAATCATTTGGAACCCTCCGTTCCTCTAGAGACTTGCGGTACACGGCTGTTAGAAGGGGGGCAAGTTCTTTCGCGTACTCTGTGTAGAATCGAATTGGTATCCCGTCAGGTCCAGTGGACTTTCCTCTATTGAGTGATTCCAGTTGCTTCTCTATTCCTTGGGCACTTATTTCGATGTCAGCCATTTTTTCGTTTGTGCGAGGATTTAGAGAAGGAACTGCAGTGCGGTCTTCCTCTGTGAAACAGCTTTGGAAAAAGGTGTTTAGTATTTCAGCTTTACGCGTGTCATCCTCTGTTTCAATGCCATAATCATCCCGTAGTGTCTGGATATGCTGTTTTGAGCCACTTACTGATTTAACGTAAGACCAGAACTTCCCAGGATTTTCTGTCAAGTCGGTACATAGAATTTTACTTTCGAATTCACTGAACGCTTCACGCATAGCCCTCCTTATGCTAACTTTGACATCGTTTAGCTTCTGTTTGTCTGAGAGGTTTTGGCTGCGTTTAAACTTGGAGTGGAGCTCTCTTTGCTTTCGCAGTAGTTTCCTAACTTTGTTGTTGTACCACGGTGGGTTTTTCCCGTCCCTCACAGTTTTACTCGGCACGTACCTGTCTAAAACGCATTTTACGATTGCCTTGAACTTTTTCCATAAACACTCAACATTGTCAGTGTCGGAACAGAAATTTTCGCTTTGATCAGTTAGGTTGTCTGAAATCTGCCTTCTATTACTCTTGCTAAACAGATAAACCTTCCTCCCTTTTTTTTAATATTCCTATTAACTTCCATATTCAGGGATGCTGCAACGGCCTTATGGTCACTGATTCCCTGTTCTGTACATACAGAGTCGAAAAGTTCGGGTCTGTTTGTTATCAGTAGGTCCAAGATGTTATCTCCACAAGTCGGTTCTCTGTTTAGTTGCTCGAGGTAATTTTCGGATAGTGCACTCAGTATAATGTCACTCGATGCTCTGTCCCTACCACCCGTCCTAAACATCTGAGTGTCCCAGTCTATATCCGGTAAATTGAAATCTCCACCTAAGACTATAACATGCTGAGAAAATTTGTGTGAAATGTATTCCAAATTTTCTCTCAGTTGTTCTGCCACTAATGCTGCTGAGTCGGGAGGTCGGTAAAAGGAGCCAATTATTAACCTAGTTCGGTTGTTGAGTGTAACCTCCACCCATAATAATTCACAGGAACTATCCACTTCTACTTCACTACAGGATAAACTACTACTAACAGCGACGAACACTCCACCACCGATTGCATGCAGTCTATCCTTTCTAAACACCGTTTGTACCTTTGTAAAAATTTCGGCAGAATTTATCTCTGGCTTAAGCCAGGTTTCTGTACCTATAACGATTTCAGCTTCGGTGCTTTCTATCAGCGCTTGAAGTTCTGGTGCTTTACCAACGCAGCTTCGACAGTTGACAATTACAATACCGATTGCTGCTTGGTCCCCGCATGTCTTGACTTTGCCCCGCACCCGTTGAGGCTGTTACCCTTTCTGTACTTGCCCAAGGCCATCTAACCTAAAAAACCGCCCAGCCCACGCCACACAACCCCTGCTACCCGCCAAACTCTCAATTCCATTCCTCCCTTAAATAGTGAATCATTCCCTCAGTCCCGTTCATGATTTGCTTCTGATGTCAGCATATTTCCCCGAATAATATTGTCGGCGTTGATTCTACTCAGAATAATATCATCACTAAACTACAACTCACTCTTTGCTCTATCTTCTGTTATACCTTATTCGTATAGCTGAAAATGTTTAACTCCCTTCCATTCTGCTTTTGCCATTCTTATTATACCTAGATTGAACCTCTGCGGCTACAGTTTGAGATTTTCCAACTTAACTAGCACGTTTAGGCGGCTGACAGTACGTGCTACGACTCGTTGCATGTTACCCTTTCGTTGGTTTCACAGACTTTTCCTTGTTGTCACCTCTCCATTGCAAATTCCGGAGATTTGAAAAGGAGACCAGCCTAACCAACACAGTGATCATCAGAACTGTTTCTCAATAACAAATCTCCTTACGCGTGGTTACAATGTTTTTAAGTAAGTGCAAAAAACGTAAACTCAAATTTGTTCTCATTTCTGGATTAGTAGGATTACCTCATGAAATCCATTCCCCCCACCCTGAAACAGATTATCACAGTAAGAGGTAATATGATTATAAATAAATTTTAGTAATGGTTGGCTTAATTTCTGAAACAGTGAAACTAAAAGCAAAAACTTGGATTACGTAAACGCAACTCATGCAGTAAATACATGTAAAATAAAGTCTGGAAAGATAAACGTAGTAATACCCCGAACTTACGCGATTTGTGGGACCGAGTGATAACCGTGTAGGTGTAAGACGATTTCAAGTAAGTCCGGCTCCTATTTTACACATAAATACGAGCAAGTTATGTCAGTCGTAACCAAAGAGTGTAGAAAAAAATCTAATTTAGAAGCAAAATATTTAATAAAATGTTCACTAATAAAAAAAAATTATATTACAGTACAGTATAGTAAAGCGAAGTTACTGTGACGTAGAAGGCTCCTTAAAGTCTTCCTGGTCTCTCTGTGGAATTACGTTCGGTGCGTTGTCGATTAATACCATTACTTTACTTTACATTATTTTAACGTTAGGGCCCAGATCCGAAGTGATAACCAGTCCTCACAGACGGCTGTCACTCAAGCTGTAACATTCGATAGAAGGGGAGGAGGAGATTAGAGTTCAACTTCCCATTGACAGTGCTGTCACTAGATACGGAGCAGAAGCACGGATTACTGAAGGATGGGAAAGGAAATCGGCATTGTCCTTTCGAAAGTACCCATCCCGGCATTTTCCAGGAGCGATTTAGGGAAATCACGGGAAACATTAATGTGGATGGCCGGACAGGGATCTGAGTAACAGTCCTGGATGCGAAACCAATGTGATGACCACTTAAAACTCGACTTTCAAATCAGCCAGTTTTAGATGTATTGGTTAATGCTGTTGAGTCTTCTGATCTGTGAACTAAGATAGGTTTTAATTTACATTCACCAGCGGCATTCTTGCAAACCATCAGTGTCAATCGATTTTTGGATGCTTTAAAACCTAGAAAGGTTTTCTCTTCGTGCGCAATAAATATTCTGTTATGCCCCTTCCTCCTGAATAGACCAGTTCCATATACGTTCAAGGTCGACCATACCCATTAGGAAGGGGGGGACCGCGGCCGCCCTGGCTCTAAGGCAAAAGCAAAAATGTATTCAGATGTTTTTCTTTCAAGAAAACCTTTCTGAAGTCAGTGTCATAAAGATTTCTAACATGTTCGGATCTGCAGCTATTTTTGGCTACTTCCAAAATATTAAAAAAATCGCCATACCCTCAGGTGTAACCGTACCCTCCCAACCATGAACTGTCGAATGGTCGCTCTTGTCCACGTTGAATATGTTTTGATTGCTATAGCAAGCTTCTTCTGTCAATGCCTTGAGTTTCTCTAGATAAATCGACGCTGTTTCTTGTTTCTTTATCCAACCTTGCCGCCTCACCACTATCTGCGATGTTATGCCAGTTACAACTACTTCTGAATCTGCCAAACCAACTTCTTTTTTTCCTTTTTTTAATTTTTTAATTTTTATTTTTTTTAGTCTTTCGTCTTCTGAGTGGTTTGATGAGATCCTTCACGAATTCCCCTCCTGTGTCAACCTCTTCATCTCAGAGTAGTGCTTACATCCTACCTCCTCAATTATTAGTACCTTGGAACTCATTCCCAGATATTTTAATAGATGTTCTACCATGACTTCATTGTCAGTATTTTCCATATATTCCTGTCCTCTCCGATTACGTGCAGGACCTACTCATTCCTTACCTTATCAGTCCACCTAAACTTTAACATTTGTATGTAGCACCACCTCTCAAATGTTTCGATTCTCTTCTGTTTCGGTTTTCCAAACGACATTCTCAGAAATTTCTTCCTCAATTTAAGGCCTATGTTTGATACTAGTAGATTTCTCTTGGCCAGGAATGTCCTTTTTAGCCAGTTGTAGTCTGCTTTTCATGTCCTAGTTGACTTCATCTACATCGTGAACATCACTCCTGTTGTTAAGTTTTTCGCTGCTGTCATTTCTGCTACATCTCATTACTTTCCTCTGTCTTCGAATTCCTCTCGATCCATATTTGGTACTCATACAAGTGTTATGCGTACGTGACGCGAAGTGACGCATTAGGAACAGAGGCACGTAGCCGAGTATAAATAGGTGCTGTCTTATAATGACAGTCATTGAAGTGTGACAGCTCTCCTGGAGGGCAGCGCGTGTCACACCACCAGGCTACATGCAGCAACAGATGGGGTGCCAGCATCGCAGACCACGGCGGGGTTTGCAGCCAGCCAGCGACGGGCCACTCTTCGGCTCGCTACCACAGGCAGTTGTCTCAGCTCCAGACACACGCTGGAGACTTCTGAGGGGAGGGTCAGAGTTTCGGACGTCGGATCGCGGTCAGTCGTTGCCACCACATCCTCAGCTATGCCAGCGAGGAAGAAGCAGCAGCGGGGCCAGCCTTCGGCTCCTGGTGGAGCAGCGCAGAGTTAACGGGGATGGTAGCCACTGAGTCAGCTCCTGGCACAGCCATCCTGACGTAATCGGAAATCTGCAGCTGGTGTACAAGGCCATCACGACACAGCGTTGCGTTGCACAGGCTGCTGGGGTGCTTCCTCAGCATTGCGGGGCCCTCTGACCCAGACTGAGGTGAATGTGGCACTGTAGAGGAAACAAATAATTCGTTTGGAAAGTTCTCGCCGAGTTTTAATATGGAACCTCTTGGCACCCACCCACTACAAATGGGTATCAGTATGCATGCAACGCAGTGCTTACCAATATGTTCCAAAACGGTATTGAAGTGCTTGCATTGTTAAGAAGTGTGATGCAATATTTTTTCAGACATCCACTCCTTAACGACTTTGGCTATCAGTGCACAATTCACAGCGAGACCCGAATTTCTGGAAGTCATAGTTCATGTGTCACAACCAGCAATTGTATCACAAATGTATTTTCGTAAGGGCGACGACATTTTAATTCCATTTTGATCCTTGCTATCAGCAAATAAATATGACATTGATGTGCCTTTCTTGTTAAGAAATATGAAGCGATGTTTCTTCAGGCGAGCATGCATGATGGAAGGAAAAGGCACAGCAGCGACTATAGCCGTCATAAGGAACATCAAATTTATTGTAAGTTGCGAGTAAGGTTGTGACACATGAACGACGACATACGGACGTTTACGTCTGTCCATGAGTCTGTTAATGTGACCGCCCATGTAAAGCAGAAAATCTGGGTTTTAGCCCGCTCCCGAACAAATTTTCATTGTCATCGTTCCATTATACAGTCTATGGTTTTCCATATTCGGAACTACGAATACACTTCGTCTGTACTCCAAAAAGCTGCACATAAAAAGGGGTTTTTGTTGGGCTCATATCTCATGTTGTGCTGGTGAGAGACCAAAATCATTTGTATTACCAACCCGAGAGTCGTCTTGAAAGGGGTCCAGACTTTACGGTCCTTATATAAGCTTGATCCAATACGACAGTACGGTACAGTATGAGATCCTCAGAAAAAATAATTATTTTATGTCAACAAAAGGCAACTGTACTTAATCCTATGTACCGAAAAATAACAAAACAATATCTACAAATATATGGATAGGTGCATAAATAAAAAAGTTAAAGTGATACCGATTTTGGAGACGAACTGAGCAGGTGGATAATGGCATCAGGAAACCCCATTTAACAAGATAACAATGAGCTTCAGTGCAGAAAGGAATAATGGCAGAACAATACATTATTCGTTTTAACGCAAATATAGCCTGGACCGAGGGTAAGTGGCTGCGTGGCATTAAGAGGGCTAAGATGCGAAGCAGCAAGAAAAATAAAATTCACTTCTAGCAAGGCCGAGATTGGCTGCAGCCATACTGAGCAACTCAGATGCGACACAGTGGGGAGATCCCCATTATATAAAAGCATTTCGAGAACTAAAATTTCTAGATCGATCTCTCTTATCTCGCAGCAGACCACACAAGTCTGTGGAAATAAGTGAGGGTATTGAGAGCTTTGCTTTCTGCGAAGTGAGGACGATACGCTTCGCATATCGAGGCGACAAATATCAAAGAGGTACTTAATTGTTCCTGCGGAAATTATTGCGGGCAAAGAAATTGTGCACGTTGCTCAAATCTTTAGCGAGTGTACAATAGCCATTATTTCGACGCAGGAAAGTTGAAACTGAGTGAATTCAGTCAAGTCCAGAATAAGGAATTAGCATTTTAGATCCTGCACAGAGACATCGCCGTAGCAGATTCCGCTTGGTAAAGAACCATCATGCAATAGGCCACAGTAAATGCTGAGTCTAGATTTTGCTCACTCTAACTTGCGTACACTTTGGTCACTGATTATCAAAAGCTAGGATACTAACGTACCCTCACATTGAGTACATGAGAGTATTTTCATTGCTATAAAAAGTAAATTTATTCTCCACCAACTCAGTGCATTGACCAGCTATGACAACGTAGATGTAAATGAGTTAATGAAGATTTTTAATCATTCTTTCCCGTGATAAAAACTTGTATGTGTAGAGTTAACGATTTTAATAATCAGTACATCGAAGAGTTAAATATTTTGTTACTGAGTGTCAAAAGCAATTGAACTTGATTGTTGTGTATCACTTGACCCCTGAATGCACAGTTGATAAATTATATGTACAATAAAAAAGGGAATAGCTGTGTTGTCTTTATAGAATATATATGATCCACACCTGATACTAGTTGCCTTACAGGGCCAAGTTCATACTAATTTAGAATCTCTGTTTAAAAAACTGGGCTTGAGAAGACAGTTCACAACTGAAGTGCTGGGACGAGATAGGTAGGATTGACACTGACGATGAGGATGAACTTCCAACATTACCTATTAATGAATGATTTAGTTATGACGAAGCATTAATGTATACGGTGCAGATGTTTCAACCTGCTCAGACGAAAAATGATTTTCAGCAGGATAATGTATATCCTGTGACGCTGCGATTGATGAAGACTATATAATTAACCGACAAAATACGGCTGATACAGGTCATAGAAAAAAGAATGAAGTACGGATAAGTACACCTGATCGAAAATTCGACACGCTACAAGATCTACTATAATCCTTCCACAAAACTTTGGAAGATAAGCAGAAAGGATCTGAGGCATTGTGGATAGCGGGAATCGAACAAAATCGGGAAGAACAAGTCGATAATGGCGAGGAAAAGTACAGGGAAAATATCAATCTGGATCAGAAAACGAACCAGGTTATAAAGTATGTGAACAGTCTGATAAATCAGACTCAAATGTATACAATTTCGCCAAATACGAGGATGTAGTACGGCAGTATTACTAAGACTATGTAATCATCACATCAGACACAGAAAACAGTGTCATAATAAATGACGACACAGCTGTATATTTGAATCTGCAAGTCTCAGGGGCAGATAACAAATAGGATAACGAGTTGAATGAGGGTGCGAGTACAGATACACTTAATGTAGAATCTGACGACTCCCCAGAATCCAAGTGTGAAGTACTGCCACACTTAGACCATATTAGCCAGGTTTTAAAATCCAAATTTAACACCATTACATGGATGTGTGACGAGGAGACAAACTTAAAGGAAGTAGCACGGTTTGAAAATGAGGACTTAAAATCTAGATTGGTTACTTTGGAGGCTGATCTAGAAGAAGCGAGACTAAAGTTGAACAATTTAAAAATGGGATGTACTTCTCTCCAAACTCTCGATTACTTCATAATTTAACCGATGTATGTGTGTATGTTCTGTCACAACCAGATATTTGTGGACATCCGTAGTCGCTCTTCCTTAGCAGAAAGGTCTTCCTACCTATTTTTGTGATCTAAATTACAGCTGCACACAGTGAGTCTCAAATGACCATATGGTCATTAATTTCCTGTTCTTCGCTAACCAAGCCGAAAATTGTAGGACTGTTTGTCTCTTTGAGAGTCAGTTCTCTGATTAACTGCTCATGGTAAGTTTTAGATAAGGCATTTAAAATAATTTCACACGATTCCTTTTACCCACTAACCGGCTCTCTCCACACACTTCGGCCTGAAATGCCATCGACTGTAGTAGAATTTTCTTCTGCGGTGAGCCCTCACCAAATTGAGTTCCGATGACCAACCAAGACGTAGCTGGAGACGCCCAAGACAACGGTGAGACACCAACCTGACTCTCGCCCGCCATACGACCCGACAACCTTATGATGGTCTCAGGTGGCATTTCTTTTCATAGCAGGACCCTTTTGGCTGCCACCTGCGGCACCCTTACAGCACAGCGGTACAATACTGTACGCTCCGTTTTGTTGTCCTCTGTGGTAAACCATTCTGGGCATGAAGATTATGCCCGGCGAGAGTCTATACTGCTTCTCTTTGAGTTTTCCAAACACTAGCTTGACTAGGAGGGTCGCCGGATCTTTCTCTAATTAAGAAAGTTTGGTGCCTACGGGTAGAGCCTTCCAACCAGCTCCGGATTTTGACGATCTAGCGCGCCAATTCGATATAATTTGGAAGAATATCCCTCTAGAGGACATCCGACAACTTTATCAATGCCAAGGTGAACGTGTTACAGATTTGTTGTATTTTTTAAACACTTTCTCTTGAATAAATCACCCAGTTTTTCTGCAATGGTAATCATTTGTTTGTGTGTACATATACATCACATCTACTGAGTCACACCCTGTTTCGTTAGTTCCTTAAAGATGTGCCTTCTTCATTTCTTTTTCTTTTTTAGTATTGTGTATGTGACATAAATGTACGTAGGTGAATTCGCGGGGGAAAGGTTAGCTACTGACTTAAGAACGATATGTTTCTATTTCATATACGAGGAAAGGCGCAATTTATAAATGAAACCAACACGGGTTCTAGAACATCAGAAGACTGCAATAGATGAGTGGAAACGTCGATCGGGTGGAAGGAATTGGAGAGGAACATAAAGCGGCCCAACATCATAGAAGATTTTGTCGTACGTCACATTATGCAGTTTTCATATCGGGTCAGTCTAATGTTCCTGCCAATAAAGATATTCTTAAGATATGATATGGTTTGAGGGAACTTTCTAGGAAATCGGATGTTATAATAAAATACGTGAAAAGTGGATCACATGTCATTGGCGGTGGTATTCGGTCTGATAAGAATGACAGTCTCTCAAAACAGCAGCCAACTCTGCATTCACTGAGGTCTTTGCTTTTTTGCTGGAAAAAGTTTCATGAATAACTTACAAACACGAAAGTTTCTGCAGAGCACTTCTGCTGTAAATAAATAGCTAACTGTTCCATAACTGAGGAGAGAGGGAGTATGAAGTGCATAGCTCCGCAACTCTGGCAGGCAACATTTGCAAATGAATGCAAATCTGATGTGCGGATTAGTATGCTGATGAAGGAAGCGCTTTGTGCTTTTAAACTCCACTGTTTCAGAATGTCTTCTGCAAAATTTTTGAAACCCTCCGGACATTTAGATACGCGAAACACTTCACTTGAAATGAAGGTAGGTGATACACCAACAACTACAAGCCAGGAGAATGTATATTTTCCTATACGTAAGGTAGTTTTGAGTCTCTAGCGCACTACTCTTCGTAATAAGGTCACTCTATGAAAAGTTTAATGCAGAAAATATGCATGCCAGAAAGTTTTATTTGTTGCTCTTTACGGTAGTTCGTACGGAAAATGTTGCAACGAATAATTTTGTTCTGTACTTTCATTAGTTTTTAAACATTCCACTAACATAAAAGTAAATAGAGGCATCGTATAAAAATACTGCTTCGGCGCTGGCATCGCTCATCTATTATGGTGCTCAATCCAAATTTCAGTTGAGATGTGACTGTATCTATCATTAATCTGTATTGTAGTACCCGGTGCATTTATTGATATCTGAACTGTTTAAACTAGTGCGCTATTTATGTAAGGGCACTGGAATTTTATCTAAAAAGTTATACAGACGAGTGTGCAATCCAGTACGAAAAAGTCTGTTACAAAGCTGTTGTGCTTTACGTAACAGGAGCCTCTAAGACTGACAAGGAGAGGGAGTTAGGGCTGGAGGTATCATGTTTGAGAAATTGTGATAATTTGTTTGGAATACATCATCGAGCTGGGAGCGCTAAGGTGCAGAAGCCACCAAAAAACAACATTTCATCTAGGAAATAAAATTTTATTTCAAAACAGGAACTGCAGGTATTTATTATTTACTTCTTTAACAAGTAAAGTATTACATAAAAGCCAGTAACAGAACACTACAGTTCTTAAATTAGAATTTGTAAACTTATCAGGAGATACCAAAACGTAGAGTTTCATCCCACTCCAAAGGTTCTGTTTCAACAAAATCAATAATGCTCAGTATGAACTAAAACGGGAATAGTATTTGAATTAATAAGTGTTTCACAGTAAAGAAACAAAGTGGGCAAAGGTAAAACATTGTAAATACAATATAAGAAACAAAATATAACTGAAACCACAAGTAGTAAAATTATTCTTGAGTACAAAAGCCGGCACACGTAATATCGAAAAAGAAAGAAAGAAGGCTCCAACCCGATAAACACCAACGCTTACAACATGAACAGGTAGAAACCTTTACATTGCTTGATTTTAAATAGTGAATACCCAGGCTAGTTCAGTAACAAAGTATATAAATAAAATTTGAACGACAACCCTAACAGATCTTCAACTAAGGCGTGCAAACTGACCTCGCATTTATGCTGATTTCACAATAAGTTATAGAAGTTACTCGTTGTTCTTGTTGTTTTTTTGTTCAGCCCAGAGATTGGTTTGATGCAGCTCTCCAAGCTACCTTATCCTGTGCAAGTTTCTTCATCTCCAAGTACCTACTGCAACCTGCATCCTTCTGGATCCATGCTACCCTATCCTGTGCAAGCTTCTTCTTCTCGAAGTATCTACTGTAACCTACATCCTACTGAATCTGCTAAATGTATTCATCTCCTGGTCTCCCTCTACGATTTTTACCCTCCACGCTGGCATCCGATACTAAATTGCTGACCCCTTGATTGCTCAGATCATGTCCTACCAATCGATCACTTCTTCTAATCAAGTTGTGCCACAAATTGCTCTTCTCCCCAGTTCTATTCAGTACCTCCTCATTAGTTACGTGATCTATCCATCCAATCGTCAGCATTCATCTGTAGCATCATATTTCGAAAGCCTTTATTTTCTTGTCCAAACTATTTATCGTCCCTGTTTCACTTCCATACGTGGCTACACTCCATACAAATACTTTCAGAAAAACTTGACACTTGAGCGTATACTCGATGTTAACAAATTTCTCTTCTTCAGAAACGCTTTCCTTTCCATTGCCAGTCTACATTTTATATCCTCTCTACTTCGACCATCATCAGTTATTTTGTTCCTCAAACATCAAAACTCATCTACTACTTTATGTGTCTCATTTCCTAATCTAATTCCCCCAGCATCACCTGATTTAATTCGACTACATTCCATTATCCTCGTTTTGCTTTCGTTAATGTTCATCTTATATCCTCTAATCAAGATACTGTTCATTCCGTTCAACTACTCTTCCAAACAGGTGAGAGACAGCAAAGGACTTGGAAGAGCAGTGGAAGAGAAGCGACTCATAATATTAATAAATTCATCAACAGAGCTAAGAGCGAGTAGAAGCATGAATGGGCCACATGGCAGAGGAACTCCTGCGTAATCAGAGATAAACGACGCTAGAAGTGGTGTAAAGAGTGAAGCCACTGGGCAGTGGATGACTGGAAACACGGTAATGCTATAGAAAGATTAGGGTCTGGTGTAGCTCAAGAACGATAGGTGCCATCATGAGTGATGGCAGCACTGAATTACAGAGGAAGTGGTGTTACATTATGGGGACATTTCTCGTGATTATGTTGTGACCCCTGAGCCGTGGTAAAAATTGCTGATTTAAAGAGCGCGCCGCAGCGCGTTGTGTGTAGCACTCGCCCTCTGTTTCTGGCGGTGGCGCCGCTGTGGCAATCGCAGCTTTGGTGTCTGCCTCTGGTGGGAAAGGGGTAAGGTTGCCTGTTCACGTACATTTAAGGGGCGCTGTGAGTTCGCCAGTTTGTCAGTCTGGTTGAGTCTGGAGTCAGTCGGGTCAGTCTCTCGTCCCCAGCTTGCTAGTCTGTCTCTCGTCCCAATTTGTGGCGCAGTGAGAGAACTCAACGAGTGGTCGCCCGCTTGGGGGCTTAGTTCCCGCATCTGAGTCTGCGCGTTAGGCCGCCAGTCTGCTCGAGTTGCTCAGGTAATGGTCACTGGCGGCTGGATCGATCAGTTGGTCGGTCGCGCACTGAGACACAAGATGCCTTGTCCGCCTTGAGCGTCGGCGCATGTGAGGTTGCCACGTGAGCCCAGTAGGCCACGCCGTATAGCGAGGGATAGTGGCTTCGCGGCCGACACGAGAGCAACAGGAGTCAACCCAGATCAGTCTGGCCGGTGCGAGCTGCGACGCCGTGAGACGAGAGATCGGCGCGCCTTCCTGCGTCCGTTGAAGCGGCTGGAAGCGGACGGTTCGGAAGAGTGATTTGGGGGTGCTGCGCCAGGTCTTCGCCAGAAATCGCAGTTTATTAGGAGTTAAGTGATTGGTGATATGTTGTTTCATTTACTTGTTAAATTCTACTTGTTTTCTTCGTGAGGTCACCAACCGCTTTGTTTTGGGGTCGTCCCACCATTCTTCTCCGCTTGCCCAACCGCGGAAAGGTGGTTATTTATGAATTGGGTGGTCCGTTTTTCCCTTGTGGAGTAGGGTAGGGTTAGAGCAACTTGCGGTTCGGGTTGTTCGGTAATCTCCCTATCAATCTGCCTTACGTTAATAGCTGCCTCTGTGATATATGTCGGATTCGGTGTGTTAACGATTTTATTGCTTGAACTGCAACGGCCTAATTCCTGAAATATGTTTTTATCCTGCCTATCATCTTGAGAAGCGGTATATGTGTACTGTAGAGCATGTTTGGCCAACCTTGTATAATTTTATGTAAGATTGCATTTTATGGGTTTTTACTTAAATGGTCATTTTAGTATATAAAGTTGCCACCCTTCCACCGTAAGACTTTTCTTAGAAGTTAAAATCAAGTTGCACCTTCGGTGGCAAGTTAATCTTTTAATTTTAGTGTTTTGTACCATTTCCATCCCTCCTACTGGGTGTATAGTTTCTGTGCATGTGTACATTTTTAAAACTTTTACTTTAAGGTAATCTGGTGTGTTGCAGATTCGCACCTGTGTAATCTTTCAGAGGTTGTTGTGAGCGGTCGTGACTACGGGCGTGTCAGAAGGGAGCGGCGAGGTACTCAGCCCGAATGCTCATACACTCAAAAATTTGTTTCTTTCTGCCTCTAAATAGATTATAACTTGATATTTAGAGGGTGCTTTTCTGTTTAAAATTTAAAATCTGTTTTTTTTTAAACTTTCAGAAATAAAATTCCCATTTGTTAAAAGCAATTTTATTTTGATTTCACCAGTTACCCCCTGGCAACTACTTCCACGCTCACATAGTGTGATTAAATGTGTTAATGTTCTTAATGAATCGCTAGTAAATGAAGTAAATTCCGAAGAAAAGGTTTGTAAGTAAATTCACGGTTCATTACTGGTAGCAGAGGGTGGCTAGCGTTCTTGCTAACACTCTTTGAGTACCTGATGGCATTGTAGTTCTACTTATTTTATAATTTAGTAATATTTCGCTTTGGCCAAGTGAGTGTTTAGCTGCATGTTTCAGGTTGTTATGGTGCCCAGAGAATGTCCAGCATTCAGCACGTTGCGCAAAAATCATATCTTATATGAGTTGCGCATTCGTAATATAAACAAACAAGGCACTGTTCCTGAGTTTCTTGCGGACTTAAAAGATGCCTTGCTCAATCCGGTCCAAATTTCACCGGAAGTTATATGGTTCCTTTCCGACAGCCATGGCAGCGGCGGTAGGAGAGGTCGGTGAGTTCCAACAACACTTAGACTGGTTTTGTGTTGATCAACCGAGCCGCAAGCAATTAGCTAGATTACGCGCACATTTGGTGCACGTCTTTAACCGGGTCTCTGATTTAGAACAACTTGCTGTAAACGAAGCTGATCGTAAGGAAGTGGTTGAGTTGCAGCGAAAGGTGGCTGCGTTGCAGATTAGATTAACTGGGTTAGAATCTAGTGGGCAGGTCCAAGTCAATACGTCACGAACAGGAAGCGAACTAAATAACCCAAACCGCGGAACTGAACCTAACTCGGAATTTTTCGCAAAGCTACCTAACCCGGTTGCACTCCTGTTAAAGGATGAAGGAGATTTATGTGTAGAATCGTTGGCGAAGATACAGGAAATTCTGTGGTTACTGGCCTATTTTGAGCAGCATTCCTTTGCTTTTCGAATATCGCACTCACCCCTGTTAGCTCTGCTGTACCCGTTAGCAAAGGGGAAGTGTAACGAATTAATTTCTAGAGCTCTTTCGGAGGGGTTCTCGTTACGACAACTTAGACAACTAATAATCACTTAGAGACTCACAGAGGGTTTTAGGAAACATCTAGAATGTCAGTATATTTGGAATGTGCAGGCCGCTTGTGAAGATTTGTCGATGTATGTAGAATGGGTAAGGGTAGCTTCGCAGACCTTACTAAGTGATTTGTCAGAAGAACAATTAATTACAGTAGTTTTGGAAGGGATGGCGGCTGCTGAGAAAATAAATTTTATTTTCAAGTCACCACCGATGACCTGGGAAGAACTCTCTGTTGTTGTTACTTCTGCATGTGCGCTAAAGTTAAGCGAGGACTCTAGGAATGTTAGTGTGTTGAGACAAACGAAGGAAAATTTTGGAGGAGAGACATCGGCCAAGTAGTAATTATCAAGGCGTACACAGGAAATGTTTTCGATGTGGAGCTAGTACGCATTTGGTTAGGAGTTGTCCGGTTTTAGGTGGGGCAAGAAGTACTAAGTGACATAAGGGCAGGCGGTACGTTTTCAGGAGTAACTTACTGTTTAGAGAGGGGCGTGCCGTAGTTGCTGTCAACCTTATGTTTGTCTGAGTTTCAACCAGGAACCCCTCTGCACCTTACTGGATACGGGTAGCACTTATTCCTTGCATAATGCGACTTGGCTTCTGGAATTTGGCAGTCTTACCAGGCTCAAACCTACAAAGATCCCGCTTCGCAGATGTCGTATGGCCAATGGTCAGGTGTTGCTCCTGGCGGGGTGGATTAAGGGTAGTGTCTCGGTAGGACGGTTCTAATGGCCAACGACCTTGCCGGTAAATATGGCGCTGGGTTGTGACTTCATTTCAAAACTCAACATGATCTGGATTATTCAGGGGGTAAGTCTTTTTTTTTATTTTTTATTTGCGCCAAGTCAGAAGTTCGGATTTTGTGAATGTCGAGAGGCGGTGTCATCCATGCCTCCTTCCTTGTCGGTCACTACTCTCGATAATGTCAATCTTGATCACCTTTCCCCTAATCATGTTCCACAGGTCCATCAGTTACTGGAGGCTTTTTCTGACTTATTTTGCGACAAAACTTGGAGTAACGAATAAATTCGAATATCATATTCGTTTGACTGACAATATTCCACTTAGGCAGCCCCATATCGTCTCACACCAGCTAAGATGAAAGTGTTGCGGGAAAACGTACAGAAGATGTTAAGGGGTTATTCGTCCCTCGACTTCTCTATATGCCTCTCCGATATTCTTGGTAACGAAGGATCAGGGTAGCGATTTCAGGGCGGTGGTCGATTACCGTCGTTTGAATGAGAAGATGGTGTTGGAGTCAGTTCCGTTCCCTGATCTACACAATTCCTTTACTTGGTTTTCAGGCGCGTCTTGGTTCACCGTTCTTGACTTAAATCAAGCTTATTACCAGAGTCCGTTGACCGAGAAGTGTAAACATGTTACAGCGTTTGGCACCGATTGGAATCTATTCGAATTTAACCGGGTCCCATTTGGGCTGGCTACCGGGGCTGCTGTGTTGACTCGTTTATTAGATAGTATACTGGGTGAATTTAACTATTTAGATGACCTTGTAACTATCTGGATGACCTTGTGATATATAGTAAATCGTTTGAAGAGCATTTGAGTCATTTACATATTTACTAAGCTTTGGCAGGCAGGTTTAACCGTTAAAGTGTCGAAGGTTACCCTTGCGAGGCCACAGATTTCCATTGTAGGCCATATTGTTTCAGGCGATGAGGTTCGGAAGGATCAAGAGCGCACTAAAGCCTTGCGCGAACTCCCACCTCCTACTGATAAGCGTAGAGTCGCTAAGTTTATTGGCATGGCAAATTATTTCAGGAGGTTCGTTCCGAATTATGCGGCCTTAGCTACCCCTTTGAATCAGCTTCGTAAAAAAGGAGTTACATTTACTTGGGGTCCCACCCAGCAGGCGGCCTTCGAACAGATCAAAACCGCCATTGCTAATCCATTGGTGCTTGGGGATGCCTGATTTTCATAAGCCTTTTATAGTTCAGACAGACGCGTCTAGTGCGGGTGTGTCAGCCGTCTTACTACGAGAATGGCAAGGTCAGCGGCAACCTTTGGCCTATGCCTCGCGCCGTTTGAATGATGCTGAGGCAAAATACTTAGTCTACGAATGTGAGGCCTTGGCGGTCCTATTTGCATTAGAAAAATTCCGGTTTTACCTCGAGCACAAACCTTTTTTCCTGGAGACTGATAATCAAGCCTTGAGTTGGGTCTTGGCTAGGCCACGTAAGACCGGTCGGATCGCACGTTGGGCCGTGAGAATCTCAGCCTTTAAATTTAAGGTTAGGCATATCGAGGGTTCCGAGAAAGTGGTCGCTGATGCCCTCAGCTGGATGTTAGACCCACCATTCGATTGTTCGGAGGAGCACCACCAGGGTCCACTTCAGGGTCAGCTTCTGGTTTTGGGGGGAAGTACCCCAACTGTTTAGTAATACCGAAGAAAACCAGGAACAGGATGTTGAATTGGGTTCCATCACACAGCGAATTAGGTCGGGTGAGATACTCGCAAGTTACAGCTTGAGGAAAGGTATTCTGTGTAAGGCAGTGGGTGGAGTGCGCCACATCCGAATTTGTCTGCCACAAATATTAATCCAGCCAATATTCCAGTATTATCATTGCTCTTCGGTGGGAGTTCACTTAGGCACATATTAAACAATTCAGAAATTTAAGCAGTATGTGACCTGGCCTCATCCTGAGCTTGACATTAAGAAATTAGTAGTCGGTTGTCATTTGTGCCGGGCCGCGAAACCTAGCAATGCCATACAGCAAAGTCTATTATCTTCGGAACGTGAAAATTATCAGATGGATCGTCTTTATATCGATTATGTGGGTCCGTTGCCACGTTCCAGTAGAGGGAATATGTATATTTTGGTGGTAATTGATGCCTTTTCTCGCTTTACTTGGCTTATTCCCAGTAGGAGTAGTACTTCCAACGTAACAGTTTCTCACCTTACTAACATCTTTTCAATCTTTCGGCCTCCTAAGAGCTTGGTTAGTGTTAATGCCCCTGCTTTTGTGTCAGATACGTTATGGCCTTTTGTTTCGGGAATGTCATCAAGCACATAAGCGCAACACCGTTTTACCCTCAGGGGTCCTTTGCTGAACGTGTGAATCGCAACCTAAAATCAGCTTTAATAAATTACCTTCACGTTAAACCAAGTAAGAAGGGTACTAACTTCCCTTGGATTAGTTTTGCGTTTAACACTGCGGTTCATGAGGCATTGAAGACTACTCCGGCCTCTCTCTTATTGGCCTATATTATCAATTGGCCTTTGTCTAAAGTATGGCGCATCCAAGACTTACTTCCTGAGCAAGTATCCTGGGGTTAATTAGAAAGAACTGGAATCGGGTTCGTCGCAATATAGCGGCTGCCCATGGTCGTCAAGCCGTGCGCTACAACCGCAATAGGCGTCCTTATCAGGGAAAATGGGGGGATCAAGTCTATATTAAGAACACTCAGGGCCGAGAAAGGATGGGGGCCGAGAAGGGAAGTTCACACCCTGCATTAGAGGTGTTCCGTGTGTTGGGGCCAGCTAACCTTTTAGACACGATCAGACCGGTAGGGAATATCGGGCCCATTTGAGCCAGGTGAAGTCTCTGAGTTCGGCCACCTGTTCTGGTTTGAGGGGAGGAGGTTGAGCCATGGTAAAAATTGCTGGATTGAAGAGCGCGCTGCAGCGCGTTGTGTGAAGCAGTCGCCCTCCGTTTTTGGCGGTGGCGCCGCTGTGGCAATCGCAGCTTTGGTGTCTCCCTCTGGTGAGAAAGGGGAAAGGTTGGCTGTTCACGTGCATTTAAGGGGCGCTATGAGCTCGCCAGTTGGTCAGTCTGGGTGAGTCTGGAGTTAGTCTGGGGTCAGTCTGGGGTCAGTCTCTCGTCCTTAGCTTGCTAGTCTCTCTCTCGTCCGAAATTGTGGCGCAGTGAGAGAACTTGACGAGAGGTCGCCCGGTCGGGGGCTTAGTTCCTGCATCTGAGTCTGCGCGTTAGACCGCCAGTCTGCTCTAGTTGCTCAGGCAACAGTAATTGGCGGTCTGAACGATCGGTTGGTCGGTCGCGAACTGAGACACAAGCGTCGGCCGCATGTGACGTCGCCACGTGAGTCCAGTGGGCCGCACCGTATAGCGAGGGGTAGTGGCTTCACGGCCGACACGAGAGCAACAGGAGTCAACCCACGACATCGGTCTGGCCGGTGCGAGCTGCGACGCCGTGAGACAGGTGATCGGCGCGCCTTCATGCGTCCGTTGAAGCGGCTGGAAGCGGACGTTTCGGGAGAGCGTTTGGGGGTGCTGCGCCAGGTGTTCGCCAGAAATCGCAGTTTATTAGAACTTAAGTGACTGGTGATATGTTGGTACATTTACTTGTTAAATTCTACTTGTTTTCTTGGTGAGGTCACCAGCCGCTTTGTTTTGTGGTCATCCCACCATTATTCTCCGCTCGCCCACCCGCGGAAAGGTGGTTATTTATGAATTGGGTGGTCCGTTTTCACCTTGTGGAGTAGGGGCGGGTTAGAGCAACTTGCGGTTCGGGTTGTTCGGTAATCTCCCTATCAATGTGCCGTACGTTAATAGCTGCCTCTGTCATGTTTGTCGGATTCGGTGTGTTAACGAATTTATTGTTTGAAGTGTAACAGTCTAGTTCCGGAAATATGTTTTTATACTGCCTATCATCTTGAGAGGCGGTATATGTGTACTGTAGAGCATGTTTTGTACCATTTCCATCCCTCCTACCAGGTGCATAGTTTGTGTGCTTGTGTGAATTGTTGAAACTTTTATTTCAAGGTAATCTGGTGTGTTGCAGATTCGCACCTGTGTAGTCTTTCAGAGGTTGTTATGAGCGGTCGTGACTACGGCCGTTTCAAAAGCGAGCGGCGAGGTACTCAGCCCAAAAGCTCATAAACTAAAAAATTTGTTTCTTTCTGCCCCTGAATAAAAAGTAACTTGATAATTAGAGGGTGCTTTTCTGCTTATAATTTTAAATCTATTTCTTTAAAAAAAGCTTTTAGGAATAAAATTCCCATTTGTTAAAAGTAATTTCATTTTGATTTCATCAATTACTCTCTGGCAACTACTTCCACGCTGACATAGTGTGATTAAATGTGTCAATGTTCCTTATGAATCGCTAGTAAATAACGTAAATTCTTAAGATAAGGTTTGAAAGTAAATTCACGGTTCAGCCCCCTTATTACGCTTAAGAAAATCCGAAATGCGGAAGCATGCGGGTACATTTTACAGCATTGTGTACTGGGAACAGTAGAGGTACAGATCTTATGCGGAGATTGTTTCTGTGTGTGAATTCACCGCCTCATGAATCTGCATGTGTGAGCCAATGGTCTGCAGGAAACAACATTCTTGAAACTGACTGGCCTGCTCGGAGTCCCGATCAGAACCCATACCAATACCTTTGGGCTGAATTAGAACGTCAACTTACCTCTAGTTCCAGAGTCCAAGATCACTACCTTCTCTAGTTCCCGTTTTCTGGAAGAACTGGCAGCCATTCTTCCACAGAGACCTCACTGAAAGTGTCAATAATGGAGTTCAAGTCGCCATAAAGATTAATAGGTATCTGCATACTTTTCGTCAGATACACTGACACTAACTAAGACAACAACAAAAAATAGTGGTTTGTTACTACATGTTCACAAATTTCTCGCCAGAGACTAGTTAGCGGACCCATGGTTACAGGAACGATTTTGCTGCTAGTATTGCATACTTTCACCAGTATCAGTTTTGATATTGCGGTAGGCGTTCAATGAGTAATGCAACTCTTTTTTTTGAAAGCAGGTTGGTTTTATTTAGGATTCCGTTACCTCGTGTTAATCCCCACTCTTTTGACTACAGAAAGTAGGTTGGTTTTATTTAGGATTCCGTTACCCCGTATTAATCCCCACTCTTTGGACTACAGAATGCTATACTTCATCATCTCCGTTCAGTGCGGCGGCCTTGCACCACCTTACTGGGAGAACCTGTATGCCTGGATGGTACCACTCCACTGGCCGATGTCGGCGCCAACGTCTTGCGGCATCAGTAACCTCCCCTTCATCCACGTAGTGCTGCCCGCGCAGTGTATCCTTCATTGGGCTAAACGGATGGAAATCGGAAGGTGCGAGATCCGGACTGTAGGGTGGATGAGGAAGAGCAGTCCAAAGAAGTTTTATGAACTTCTCTCACATGTGCAGACTTGCGTGAGGCCTCGCGTTGTCATGGATAAGGAGAAGTTTCCTTTGCCTTTTTGTGGCGACGAACACGCTGAAGTCGTTTCGTCAATTTTATGACGGTAGAGCACAATACACTTCAGAGCTGATCGCTGCGCCATGAGGGAGGACACGAAACAGAGTAACCCCCCTTCAGAGTCCCAGAGGCCGTCGCCATGACTTTACCGGCTGACGGCGCGGCTTTGCACTTTTACATCGCAGGAGAGAAGGTGTGACTCTACTTCTAGGATTGCCCCGTTGTTTCTGGTTCGGAGGGATGAACCCATGTTCCATCGCCTGTGACAATAGTCGACAAAAAACTGTAACGATCAGCCTCGTAAAGCAGAAAAAAAATCCGCACAGGTGGCCCTTCGTTGCTCTTTATGGTCTTCTATTAAGGGGCGAGGAGACACTTTTCAGTACCACAACTTGTGGACGACTGTGTCAGCACTACCAACAGAGACCATCAATTGAGCAGAGAGGTATCTGATTGTGTTCCTTCGATCACCTCGAATGGAAGTGTCCACATTTTCCAGCACTGCAGGAGTTGCAGGTGTGTGTGGTCGGTCGGCACTCCGGAGAAGGGACACGACCTTGTTGCGATATAACAGACGCCTCGCCCAACGGCTCACCGTGCGTTTGTTCACTGCCAGGTCTCCGCAGACATTCTACAAGCGCCTATGAATACTTGCGACACTCTGATTTTCTGCCAAGAGAAACTCAATGACAACTCTCTGCTTGGAACGTACCTCCGTTACAGACGCTATTTTGACTGCCACGTTTAGCGCAGCCACCTTCATGAACGTACAGGTGATAAGGCGGGAATATTACACAACGTCTTATAACAAATTCCGAATTTTTTCAACAGAAACTTTCCGAGAAAATAAATAGTTTCACATTACTTAGTGAACGTCCCTCGCATCTAAGATACGCTTTGTACAGGGTACCCCAAAAAGAATGACCCGATTTTATCTTGTATAATATTGAGACAAATGTCACTAAGTAACTGAAACAGCGCTAGATGTAATTGGCATGGTCTAAAGTTTCAGAAAGAAAATCCGCTATATGTCACTACGGGGGGCTGCCTGGAGCGTGAAGCCAGTCTCACGCAATATGGGGTACGCGCAACAGAAAGCGTATTGTGTTATTGAATTCAGTCGTACTCAGTCAGTGATCGCAGTTCAGTGGGCGTTTCATAGTAGATTTCGTGTTACACCACCACCACGACCACCACCAAAGAACACTCGACGGTGGTATAAACAGTTTGGAGAAACTGGGTGCCTCTGTAGAGGCAAAAGTCCTGGCTGTTCACGCGTACCTTAATTAACAGTGGAACATACCCGACGAGCATTTGAGCGGAGCCCCCGCAAGTCTACGTGTCGTGCTAGCCGAGAACTTGCGTTACCGCGCATGACAGTGTTGCGTGGGCTAAGGCGTTGTTTAGCCCTCAAACCATACCGATTACAACTGGTACAAGCATTTCGAGATGCTGACAAAATGAAGCGAGTGGACTTTAGCAATGCTATTCTAGAGGACATGGAAGATGACAGTTTTATATCACGGTTGATCTTCAGCTATGAGGCAACTTTCCATACTAGCGGTAAGGTTCACCGTCATAATGTCCGTATATGGGGGCTCGAAAATCCTCATAAAACAACTGAACACGTGCGTGATTCACCACAAGTGAACGTTTTTTGTGCTGCTTCGCAAAGAAAGGTTTATGGACCCTACTTTTTTGAGGAAAAAACCGTAACACGGCAATCATATCTTGCAATGCTGTGGAACTGGTTACTCCCAAAACTTGACTCTGAAAATTTCATCTGTCAGCAAGATGGACCACCACCACACTGGCACAAGAACGTGCGCAGTTTCCACAATGTCAATGTGCCTCAACGTTGGATAGGGAGTACAAGACCGCGAGGCCAGGCTTTACGCTCTTGGCTTCCGAGGTCCTCTGCCTTAACATCATTTGATTTCTTCCTGTGGAGATATCTTAAACATGTCCTCCCTCAGCTCGTGACACTGATGAACTAAAAACCAGAATATCAGGCCACGCTTTACACTCTTGGCCTCCGAGGTCCTCTGCCTTAACGTCATGTGATTTCTTCCTGTGGGAATATCTTAAACATGTCCTCCCTCACCTCGTGACACCGATGAACTAAAAACCAGAATATCAACTGCTGTAGCTTCCGTGACAGAAGACACTTTATGCTCGATTTGGGATTAATTCAGCTATCAGCTAGAAGTCGTCCTTGGAGCCAATGGAGGACATATTGAACATTTATGATGGATTTTTATAAACTTCTGTCTTTTCTGAACTATTTAGTGTTTGGCTTAGTTCTATTCTATTTAAAATCTGGTTATTCTTTTTGGGACACCCAGTATGATACGTAAAAAATGGAAAAGGGAAGGGAAGGAAAAGGGAAGGAAGTATATTGAAGAATAGGTGAAGGAAGCAATTGAAACAACTGCAGCTGTCGTTCAGATACTATTTTGTTAAATTACAACCAGATGCGGTAACTCAACACACCATCTTCAGCTCAGTTAAGGCCTGAAGTTGGTGTTCTGAGTCACCAAAACTCGTTGCGATGTATGAAACTAACATTAAAATGACGGCTGCCGGTGTTTCATTTTAGTATGTAAGTCAAAGAATGAAGTCCCGCAAACCTTCAATTCTACGATGGACATGGGCAAACTATTTAGTTCGTCGTTGGACACAAACAGTATGAACTTACGGCCCTGGGACTGCCATATAAGTGCCCTTCCTAAATTAGGGCATTTCAACCTCACATACAGAATTATATACCTACCACCGAAAACCGTACGAAATTCCGAATGAACCTGTAGGTGCAATGAACAAGATTTATCACTAAACATGCAGCTAATTAAGTGCTGTAAATCTCACGTTAATTTGTCCACAGAGCTAATGAGGCGTTGTTGCAGTTGCAGTTAATTTCAAAATGCAAATTTAATTCGAGTAATTAGAGCTGACGGCGAGAAAATTGTGAGATCAGTGTCACATCTCGCAGCGACTCGTCTCTTTGGGAGACTGCCGCAACCTCTACACACCCAGACCCGCCAGAAACTGCGATTCAGCTGTTCGCACTGGTAACGGTTGCATCGTGGCAGAAAGAGGGCAGCAACGCGGGCTAGGGGAGCTAATCTCATTTGCGAGGGCAGCGTGCGGCGGTGTTGGCGGAGCTGCGCAATGAATGAGAATGGCCGCCTGCCGGTGTCGGCTACACTAGCGGAATACCAACAGGACGAGCCGGGGCAACTTTGAGTGCGAGCCGTGGAGGCAGCGAAACAGCGGAGTTCTGCTCCGCTACACAGTCACACCCAGTATTGATGCTGTCGAGTCCTGCGAGGATACCGCTGAATGCAACAAGTGTTGAGCTGGCTCTCTAGTGTGACACGGAAACTCTATAGCATTCACTACAGGATGAGCGTTTGCTAGTAGCTCTGGTGTTGTACGGGGTGTTACGAAAAGGTACAGCCAAAGTTTCAGGAAACATTCCTCACACACAAATGAAGAAAATATGTTATGTGGACATGTGTCCGGAAACGCTTAGTTTCCATGTTAGAGCTCATTTTAGTTTCGTCAGTATGTACTGTACTCGCTCGATTCACCGCCAGTTGGCCCAATCGAAGGAAGGTAATGTTGACTTCGGTGCCTGTGTTGACATGCGACTCATTGCTCCACAGTACTAGCATCAAGCACATCAGTACGTAGCAGCAACAGGTTAGTGTTCATCACGAACGCGGTTTTGCAGTCAGTGCTATATTTACAAATGAGGAGTTGGCAGATGCCCATTTGATGTATGGATTAGCACGGGGCAATAGCCGTGGCGCGGTACGTTTGTATCGAGACAGATTTCCAGAACGAAGGTGTCCCGAGAGGAAGACGTTCGAAGCAATTGATCGGCGTCTTAGTGAGCACGGAACATTCCAGCCTATGACTCGCGTCTGGGGAAGACCTAGAACGACGAGGACACCTGCAATGGACGAGGCAATTCTTCGTGCAGTTGACGATAACCCTAATGTCATCGTCAGAGAAGTTGCTGCTGTACAAGGTAGCATTGACCAGTTGTTTCCGTACCATGTACAGCGTGTGCAGGCACTATCAGCAGCTGATTGGCCTCCACGGGTACATTTCTGCGAATAGTTCATTCAACAAAGTGTCAATCCTCATTTCGGTGAAAATGTTCTCTTTACGGATGAGGCTTCATTCCAACGTGAGCAGATTGTAAATTTTCACAATGAACATGTGTGGGCTGACGAGAATCCGCACGCAATTGTGCAATCACGTCATCAACACAGATTTTCTGTGAACGTTTGGGCAGGCATTGTTGCTGATGTCTTGATTGGGCCCCATGTTCTTCTACCTACGCTCAATGGAGCACGTTATCATGATTTCATACGGGATACTCTACCTGTGCTGTTATAACATGTGCCTTTACAAGTACGACACAACATGTGGTTCATGCACGATGGAGCTACTGCACATTTCAGTCGAAGTGTTCGTACGCTTCTCAACAACAGATTCGGTGACCGATGGATTGGTAGAGGCGGACCAATTCCATGGCCTCCACGCTCTCCTGACCTCAACCCTCTTGACTTTCATTTATGGGGGCATTTGAAAGCTCTTGTCTACGCAACCCCGGTACCAAATGTAGAGACCCTTCGTGCTCGTATTGTGAACGGCTGTGATACAACACGCCATTCTCCAGGGCTGCATCAGCGCTTCAGGGATTCCATGCGACGGAGGGTGGATGCATGTATCGTCGCTAACGGAGGTCATTTTGAATATTTCCTGTAACAAAGTGTTTGAAGTCACGCTGGTACGATCTGTTGCTGTGTGTTTCCATTCCATGATTAATGTGATTTGAAGAGAAGTAATAAAATGATTTCTAACATGGAAAGTAAGCGTTTCCGGACACGTGTCCACATAACATATTTTCTTTCTTTGTGTGTGAGGAATGTTTCCTGAAAGTTTGGCCGTACCTTTTTGTAACACCCTGTATAGGCAGCTCATAAGTTACTTGTATCTGCACTTCAGTAAACGATCTATATTTGTTATCAGTATTCAAGTCCAAATAGGTCTTGTGTCATCCTTAATGCCAAGGCTAATCCTAGGAGGTATTGTAAAGTTTTCGATACGGTTTCAATTAATAGAGTTGTAATGTATTGATTATTCCTTGCTACTGTAGTGCTATCCTGAATCAGGTGAGAAAGGAGGACAGGCGTTCCAAGGCGCGGAAGCAGAGACGATGCTAAGGGCAGACGAAACTACATGAAGTAAACGGTAAGGGTAGAGCCTTGCGAAAATGCAGATGCCCCCAGACGGGGTCCCAGGGCGTTAGTTACTCTTCACGTAATTAACATGTAACTTCATATGTCGTCTAGACGCTGTAGTAGGTTTTCACCGTAGAACTTTGTAACCAACAGGCACGTACTAGTGTATAAAGACAGCTTGATACCAGCCCTGAGAACAGCAACGTCAGTAGAATCACAAGGGTTAGAAATAGAGCGAAAACGCCAAAAAGTGTTGACCTAGCAGTCCCTCGTCGGGGGAGCCCGAGGGGCGGGGCTAAATGACGTATAACAATAATGTTGCAAGCGTAATTTGGCAGAGCAATTACGTTTAGTTTTCAGCTGAACAATGTAGATACCAAATGCAGACTTAGTGCAACTGCATTAAAATCCCCGCCTTAGGAGCAGTAGAGGGGACCTAACTAAACCGTGATTGGCAGGCACATGCAAGAGACCTACGGGATTGGCTGGGTGGCTTTAATTCGGAAAAACAGTGCCCCCACGCGACTCTTTAAAAACCCCTAGATTCCGCAATTTTGGCAGAGTTCTCAGTCAGACGATCTGGGCGCCGAATCCGCGTCCGTCGACTGCAGCCTGGGTCCAGCTCCACGTAAGTCTGATCTCTCTCTCTCTGTCTCTCTCTCTATCTATCTCACTTGGAGTGCCTCAATGAACAGTGTCACATTCATTATGTTTTGTTTTGCAACAAAGTTATTGCCTTAAGATGCTGCTAGTGTTTGCTACTGTGGTTAGCACCCACTCCTGGGACTTCTTCAGTGGCTTCTGTTGTAACAGTGTTATTCATGCTCTTTCTAAACCTAGAACTAGCCTCCAGTGTATTAGTTAGTCCTTTTTGGAATTAACAATTATTTCAAAACCCTGTTTGTCCAAGAGTCTCCACAACGATTTACCTACCGAGTCTCACCACCTGCATTTCTAGTAAATACCTGGATCAGTGTTGGCTCAGATAGAAGAAAACAATCAAATACCTTCATTGTGAATTGTCTTTCTGCCCTCTGCTCTGTAGTGCTCGAGAGCGCAGACTGACCCCCAACCCCTTTTTCCCTCTCCCACCTACGTCAGGACACGACAGAGTAAATCATGAACCAGTTTAGTTTTAGAGTGTCCATAATTAAAGTCCAATGCGTGCCTTCAGGTTAGATACGCTCGTAACTGGATCATTGAACTAAATATGTTTCAGATAGTGCATCAGCCAGAAGTCGCGCAGATCTAGATCATCTGATCTGGACTATCAGTCTGCAGGAGAATGTCGTCTGATAATCCTAGCTTTTGCAAACTGCTTCTGCAGCAGCCGCTTCACTGGCTGTGCAGTGTGCAGGGGAGCGCCATCTTCCATGAAAGTGATCCTACCCACAGATCCACGCTGTTGAAGTGCTGGAATCACGTTTGTGCGCACAACACTCTCATAATACGTTTGTTTGTGTGGACATCTTCCGCAGCAGCTGTTAACATCTGTTATTATAGGTTATCTATCTTGAGCTGACAACATTGTAATTAAAAAGAATTACACCAGACTCGTTTCGCTTTTATTTATAAAGCATCTTCTGTGACATTCTGTAAATTGGATGCATACGTTTGCGCTTTTACTTTTTGATTCTCTTAGGTTGAAACAGCGTTTCCTTTATGAAGTTTAGTCTGTAAGCTACTAACGGTGTTTCTTTACATAGTCTCCACCTTCCCCTCTTGGTAGCAGTAGCTGATGTCCAAATGCTTCATTTCACATCTGCAGTTTTTGGTACTTTGCGTTATTTCCTGTTTTGCACTCTTTATAATTGACTTCCTTAACTGTTTTTTATTCATCACTGCTGCAGTGTTCATGCCTATTCGTATCTTTTCGTTCATGTTGTGAATGTTACCAACCTATGAAACTATTTTGTGTGTGTGTTGTGATATTCGCTATTTTTGACTTCATTAAAACAACAAATACGAGTAGTTAATACTTTCAGCCAGAATTCAAATACTTGTTTATAAATAATGATTAATGTATAATGAGACGTCGCATGGCGACGGTGGAATTTTCTAAATAATGTAATTCGTCGTCTTTGGGCGGCAATATAAACAGAAAAATACGGATGGATATGCGATCCTTCACTATTTTGTTCGCTGGAGAACAAATGAAGCCTTGAGCGCTAAAGAGACTTGTACTGTTTTTTCTCAAGTAAGACGGACGCAGAATTGTGGCAGTCTGATCTAATTTTTACTAAATGTATAAAAACGTGTTATGTCTAAGTTTGAGTGAAGTGTAAAGAACTGTTATAACTTAGCGTGACGACGCACGAGCGACTCAAAGAAGACAATGGCTATATAAAAGAGCGCTCAATGGACATGATACGGACATAAAAATCTACCGTCATTGTAGTACTAAGCTTAAGGTACGATATATGTTTTATTTATAATAAATATTTGTTCTGGGAATACTGAATCATTTAGCAGTGCTCATTCCTATTATCTCCTCAGCACTATTTTTATTTTAATTATGCATTTTGCTAATATTACAGACACCAAGATCAGCAGTCCAACGTGCGTGTTACATTGATAAAAAGAAAACTGTTTTATCGTCTTCTTGCATCAGCTTTAATATTGAATTTCCATTTTGTGTGATGTTACAGTTGTTTTTGCGCCCTTAAGAACTTTCTGTTCCCTTAGGAAATTGTTTTGTCATAACAATAACTTCACAACCGGGTATGATTGTATCTAGGATCATGAAGTAATTAGAAAGACGATAATGCGATTTCTTAATCAATAGCACGCTAGTTGTGACTGCCTCAAGCCACGCGAAACTGCAAGTAAAAACTAATCACATCTCATAATGCAATATTTTATGACAATGGTCAATCCATGATTCTTACGCCAATTGTGATTGATAAAACAGTAAGGTAAATCTCAATTTCCAACTTTCCATTGAATAACAACATCACTTTTATTTTGTAACATGACACTTGGCGCCCGAACAGGGACTTGACCAAAAATTAGTTCAAATTCTTGGAAAATTTTCTATGTGCTTGTCTTAATAAATGTTCTGTCGTTTCATGTACACATCATCCCTCTGAGAGAAAGAAGGAAAATACGCTGGTCGATAACGCAGTTTAATTACCTAGAGAAAAGAAAAGAAAAGAGACGCGAAATTGCTGAGACAACATAGCGGTAACCAAGCCATCAAAAAGTAAGTCAGAATTTTGTATACGCAGTGTAGTGCTTCAGTAGCAACGTTGCTTTTCCAAGTCGATCCACATCCTTTCTATCTCCTTCCCGCTATAGAAAATCTGCTTTATTTTATCTTTCAAAGTAAAATTCTTCGTAGTCTGATGATAGAAATTATTTCTCCCCCATTGTTAGTATAACTGTATTACATTTTCAACATGGTGGATAGTGTGTGCAATTTGCAGTGAGGAGCATCTTCATTCATTTGTCTGAACCGTTTAGGTTCCATCTTGTCTTCTCGCCAAATAGAATTTCATTTGTTGCTCACGCGAGAGCGGTGCTCTTAGCGGACTCACCACGTCACTGACAAACGACGAAAGCCTTGCAGATAGTAAACAGAGACAGGTGACAACAGGAGACGGGAGTGAAGACGTTAATAGTATTCCATACCCTTTACGATCGCGAACGGTAGGTTCCCGTGTGGAAACTGAACTAACCATGTCTGTAACAGGGGAAAGTGACCCTAAAGTCCAAATTCTTCCCGCTGCAGCTACAAATGACCTCGGTGCGTTAATGGAAATGCTGAAACAACAGTTTGACGCAGTAAATGAGACTATAAAAACACAAAATGAGACTGTTAACGCCCGATTAGATGCTGTAAGCGAATCAGTAAAAACACAAAATGAGACTATAAAAACACAAAATGAGACTGTTAACGCCCGATTAGATGCTGTAAGCGAATCAGTAAAAACACAAAATGAGACTGTTAACGCCCGATTCGATGCTGTAAGCGAATCAGTAAAAACACAAATTGAGGCTGTTAACGTCCGATTAGATGCTGTAAGCGAATCATAAAAAACACAGCTAGGCACAATCAAAACAGATCTGCATAAAGAAATTACGGCTGAATTAAATACCCATTTGGGTGAGGTGCAAACTAAGATCAGTGATCAAATTCAGAAAATGCAGAAACAGGTGAAAAGTGAAATAGCTGAAGTATCTGGAACATTAAACACAAA